>NC_057803.1:104334035-105073148 GCF_018294505.1 Triticum aestivum
GGTCAGGCGGTCAGCCCGGGCGTTTGAGGCCGGTTTGAAGCAGACGTCTAGGTCGCTTTTTCTTACCGGTCACTGATCGGACCATCCGCCTGAACGTTTGAGGCGGATTAGAGGGTGACCGGATGTAGATGCTCTAAGTAAACAGGATTTATTCCACATTGGGTGAAAACGGACAAAACTAGCCTTTTTTCAAAACGTCAACATAAAATGACTTCAATATGAAAATATTTCATGAAGTAGCCCTTTTGCATGACACCTGGGGCTAGGGCGTCATGCTAGATAGCATGACACTCCGGGCTAAGGCGCCATGCTATTTGGCATGGCGTCTTAGGCCGGGGCGTGATGCTAGATGTCGCTACCATGGCACCCCAGTCCCGGGTCTCATGCAAAAGAGGGTCATTTTACGAAATATTTTCAGATTGAATTTATTTTGTGTTGATGTTTCACAAAAGGGCTAGTTTTGTCCATTTCCACATATATTGGGCCGTGGGCAAAAATACATGCAAGTGTGTAAGTCTAGCTATACTCCAAAAAGCAGACAGCAAGTCGCAGAGCAGCCTTGTGGCGGTGCAAGAATCAACTTGGCCTTCAAGTAGTCACCTGCACGCCTGCACCGTCTGCGTTGCACTTGCAGGACGGAAGTGGAGTTGGTCGTGTACCCGTCGCCCGTGTGGGTGGGTGCGTGCGTGCGTGGTCACCCATCACAAATAGTCAAAGCCACCCACTTTTGTGCAGCAGTATATCATCTTCTCTCGCGTGCACATGCATGCGTACGCGTGCTAGTACCTGAGCACCTGCGTGGGCGTGGTCTAAAATTTCTCTGAAACTTGTTGAGTCCACCGGCAGATCTTCCAGGGGCCAGGCGCGAGACCTCAGATAAAAAGTACGTACGTACACAGGTTTTCAGTCTGGGGTGTGAAACCAGCCGCCGTTCATGTGAGCACGCACGCCGTGCCGGGGCTATGCGTCCGCGAGCGTGCCGTGACAGACGGCACAGAGGCTGGCGAGGGCCCGCCGCACGTGGCCCGGCTCCCCGGCTCGCCGCCGTGGATTCCACGCCGTGAGGCGCCGGCGTACGCGGCCGGCCACGGCGACGTGACGCGCCACCCACGGGCAGGGCAGTACGTACGCCGTCACGGTCCCGGCCGCCGGGGTCCGGGCTTGGAAATCAGCCGGGCGGGCCCAGGATCCGGTTGGTGGGGGGGCGTGGGGCCGCCACTCCCACGTGTGATGTTGAGCCTTGTCGCCGTGACGCCGTTCGTCGGCTCTATGCATGCTTGGACGCCGGCCGGGATGCTGGTACCGTCGGACTCCAGCCCATGCCCATCATGCATGCATCCGCGCACCGCTGTGTCTGGCCGGTCAACGGTCGGCGTCACGGCCCATGATCCCGCCCCTGTCGCAGCCGGCAGCGCAGCGTTGATCTTCGGGCACGCACGGACGCACGTCCATGTAGTACATGTGCTGGCTCGACCCATTTCCTTTCCATGGTAGCACCACCGGCACGACCAGCTCACGCTCGGGGACGCCGAGGAGTTCCCGGCGACGTGAGAGCTGCCTAGTGCAGCATGCCACCCAAGAGCTCCATGAAGCGCTCATGGGACCAAGCGAGCGTGCCGCCTCCTCTCAGCGCGCGCGCACGGACGTCCGCGGCCGATTGGATGGCTCAGGTCGGCAATGCCGTGCGTGCGTGCGCGTGGGGATCCATCCATGCCGCTTGTGTATTCACCTCCATCTCGGGCGGTCTGGAGCATCATCACATCTGCGGGCGGTGGTGCTGAAACCTATTTCCATGATGACCCACCCACCCCGTCCTCTCCGGCTCCACCTGCGTCCGTCTCGGTGCGTCCGTGCGTGCGGCGGCAACTCTCGAGAGCACGGAGAAAAAGGCTCTCATCTGTCGCATCCGCGCGCACGGGTGGGTGGTTGCTCCGTTCCCCTGTGTACTCGAGTGGGAAAAAAGTCGCGGCCCGTGCTGCGTTGCCGGGAGGCGTTTCCTTCCTTGCCGCATTTCCTCGTTTTGCGCTGCGCGGGCAAAACAATCGTGCCATCACACTCTGTTGCCGAATTATACTCCCTTTGTGAAGAAATGTATGTGCGTTTACATCATTACTTTAATGATCTAAACGCTCCTTCTAACGGGAACGTACCCAATTAATTTCTCACCTGTGCTATTGTCCCCGAGATTTATAAATCCCCCTTGTCGTCTATGTTATTATAGCTGGCCAAACGGGCCGGGCTAAATAGGCCAGCCCGCGAGCATGCCGGCACGGCTCGCCATGGGCCAGGCACGGCACGGGCTAAACGGGCCGTGCCCGGCACGCAGCATGCCTTGGGCCGTGTCTGGGCCTGGAGCCTGGGCACGCGGGCCAGCACGGCACGGCCCGTTTAATTTTTTTATATATTTTTCAGAATTTTTATATATATATACCTAAAATATAGCCCAATAGGCCTAAAAACCAGCCCAGCAAGCTAAAAATGTGCAGCCCAGCGTGCTAAACGGACCATCAGGCCGGCCCGTTTACTAATCAGGCCGTGCCCACGGCCCGGCACGGCCCGGCTATTAAACGTGCCATGGCGGGCCGTGCCGGGCCAGGCACGATTAGCACAGGTCGGGCCGTGCCGTGCCGAGCCGGCCCGTTTGGCCAGGTCTGTATGTTATTGCGCGGAATACTCTGCAAAAAGGAAAAAGGACGACCTTGCGGCCGGTAAGAGTAGTTCAAGTACGTTCAACGGCCCCGGGAAAAGAAGCGGAGTAGTAGTACGTTCAACGGCACATTACTGCCAGCAGATCTAAACTACATATGCTGCTGTACTACCACACGGATTAACAATCCGCAAACCCTGATGCAGCACATGCACAAGGCGACTGAGGGGGAAGAACACAGACATGTTTACACAAGCTGTGGCAAAGACGAAACCGAAACAAGGGGCCGCAAACAAACGAGCACGAGGAGCGCCAGCCGGGTCGAGTCAAACGAACGTGCGACAGGATTTAGCACGCGCGCTCTGACATGGATTTTACTCCTACTACCGATCGCAAAGATTCGGGGAGGGACAAACTTCCCCCTTACCCAAGGAAGGCAAAATTATATCATGCCGTTTTCCACAAGTGCATCTCGGGCCGGCGGCTACAATCATCAGAGTATCTAGCGAGCACTCACCCGAAGAATCCAGCAGCAATCGGCAACATGATGAAAAAGCAAAGCATCACGTAGTAATAGTACTCCCGCCGTCCATAACCCAATCGAATCGATTTTTTATTTCCTTTCTTTCATATATACAGTGTATATGCTAGACGATATATCTCATAGGGTCTAGATGGATAAATTCTCGCTCTATATGACGCCGGGAAGAAAATGGCCCTGTCACTTGGGCGGGTGAAGCGAGCATTGTACTATCGTCTTGGACAATGGGCATGAATGATTGGCACAGCCGATTGATCTACTAATCGTCGTGGCGCGCATGGCGATCGTAACTGCCGAGCCGTGCTTATCCTTGCTACTACTACTGGTACTAGACTTGTTACTAGCAGTACCGGGCAGGGCATGACAAGATGGGGAGGGTCGCTTCGGTGTTTGGTGCGGGCCTTTGGGCACATGGACTGTCTCGCCCAGGACACGAAAAGAGGGGCCACGGAGGCACAGTGCTCGTTCCTGTGCTCGCTCGACCACTTCCCCCTTGTGCTGCCTTGTGTCGAGCTCGCACCACGGGGCAACGTTTCCTACCTAGTAGCTGATGATGGTGGTGGATTGGTACTACTGCTAGCGGTGTAATAGTTTCACAGTGCACCCACGTCTGCCGTGCCAGCAAAAGCCGTGATGATCTCGCTATCTCGGACTCTCGGTGCTTGGGCGTGAAGAGCCCATGCATCTCCGTCAACCGGCCGGGGACCCAGGGGACCCGAGTCCATCCCATGCTTAATTACTTATAAAATAAAAACTTATACTAGCATAATTTAGCAAGCCTGAAAGCGCACGTCTTCTCTTGACCCGACTTCGCCACATTCTGCGAGATGATTCAGTCTGTCTCTTGGGAGATCGGGCAGGAGTGAGGCGATATCGTAAACTAACTGCCATGCCTAGGTTTGTGCGACGAGAAAGACTAGTTTTCGCGTGATCCGAAGGAGAAAAAGGGTAGGGCGCCGTGGTGGTGGACCGGAGTTCCTTCTCATTCTCCATTTGGGGCCTCGGTTCGGCACCACCACAGTTCCATTACTCTTTTTCTTTTTATTTTCGACACGAGTTCCATCACTCACTTGACGATACCTCACGTAGCTTTCCCCAGCCACCAACCTGTAACAGCAGACTAATTGCTTGCTCCTGCTCGCGCTCGCAAGAGCCCAAAACGCCCGGGCCCGCCTCTTCTGTTGCTCCTAGCCAGGTCCCCGTCACGCTGCCGACCCGTTCCAGCAAAGAGTTTTTGGTTCGGGCAACACCTACTGATTGCAGCGCAGATTTGCCTAAATCCCAGGATGTCGTGACGGACTGATCGCTGCCGTGCCGTGCGCGTGCTGGGAAGAGACGATCATCGGAAGGTTGTGATCGCCACCATGCATGCGCATGCGCGCGTGCGTTTTGGCGCATCCGCGCAGGCGTGTGTAGGTGAAGATTCAGGTGCTCCCGGTGCGCGCCAAACGCCTCTCCAGCCGCGAGAGATCACGGGCCGTCGTCGTACGTGCGTGCGTGCGTGCACGCACAGCGAAGGCGACCCCGGCCCGCGATCCAGTCCACACGAGCGCACAGTGGCCTCCCGCGCCGCGGCCAATGGCGGCGTCGCCGTGCGGCATGATGATCGATCGGCGGGGTACCGCGCCTGCCTGCGTGGAGCGGCAGGAGAGGCGTGGCCCGACTCACCTGCAGCAGCAGGGCGGGCGAGCGAGCGAGCGAGAGCGAGAGGGGCAAAGCCGAAAGGAGCGGCATGGAGTACCGGTGGTACAGCTAGCAAAAACCTGCCTTGCACACTGTTTGATGCTTTGATTCCCCCCGTTGATGTTGATCGATCTACCGCTCGAACAGCCCGTTTTTCCCGGCTATTAACAATGGATTCCGAGGCCTACTCCACTGACTGCACACGGGATTAAAAACTGCATCGGCCGGCCGGCCGGCCTCAGATCAGGGCGTCCTAGCTACTGCTCCTACCACCAAGCGAGGCACTCATGGCTGCGTGTGCGTGCGTATTTCTCTGGGTCGCTCTGTTTTGCGTTTGTGTGTTTGCTGGCTCCAAGCTGAGGGTGAGGGAGATGGCGAGGTAGGGGGCGCAATAATGGAGTGGCGTCAGTTGGCCACGCCAGAAATGGCAGTCCCAGAAGGGTGAGGACAAGGGAGAGGATGCCATCACCGTCGCCATCCCCATTTACTGCCCCCTTCTCCCTCCCTGATCCCAAAGCAACGCTCTTCCTCTGCTCACCACCACTCTTCTCTTCTTCGTCTTCCTCCACCACAACCATTTGATTCCTCTTATGTCCACTTGCGCCTCTCTCTACTTAGCATCCTTGCCGCGGCCCGTGGCCAGGAGAAATGACAAGATCGAGGAGGAGCACAGAATAGTAGTTTATGTTGATGTTGTGGCGTCTCATTTCTTTACCTATACATTCATACAGGAGTCACAACTTTCCAGCCTTGCACTGGCAGTACAATAGGAGTAGGAGTAGACGAAGATCCACTAGATTTCAGCTAGGCCTAGCTAGCCCGGGCAGCCCTGTCTCAGATTTCTCCTAGCTAGCCTCTGCTCTGCACTCTGCAGCAGCAGCTGCAACAACAACAAGATCCCCCGTCTCCTTCAGAAGGTGATCCCAAAACTTGCCCACATGCAGCACCACCTCCTCTAAGCTTGGAGCGCTAACTACTCTGCTACTAATCACTAACTAATCAAGCACTGGCAGTTTCTCCACGAACCGTCCCAGAGATGGGGCGAGAACAAAAGGAAGGAAACGAAAAACAAGACTCCTAGTAAGCAAGAGGCTGATCTGTACATACATCACCCAACTAGCCGCCTACTCGACATCCTCGATCTCTCGATTCTGTACTGTGGCTCGAAACGGCGGGCGGGGGCGGGAGATCTTGAGCGCGGCGGCGGCGGGAGGCCATGGCTACGAGCAGTCCTTCCAGCAGACGAGCATGGTGACGCAGCGGCGCATGATGTAGAAGCGCGCCCGCTGCTCCTTCACCAGCCCGGCGCACCGGCTCGAGAACGAAGGCGCCGCGCACCCGCTCGCCGAGGCGGCCGCGGCGGCGGCGCTCCCCCGCCGGCCGATCGCCTGGTCCCTTGTGCTGGCTGACCTCTTGAGGAACGGGTCGCCGCCGCCGCCCCCGCTGGAGACGCGCCTGCAGCTGCCGTTGTTCCGGCTCTTCTTGGAGAACTTCCACTTCTCGTCATCGTAGAACTCCATGGATTTGCGCTTTTTCTTGAAGTGTTGTATGCTTGGAGGGGAGGGTGAAGTGGTGGAGACTGAGAGAAGGGAATGTGGGGAGTGCGAGGACTGAGGAATCCACACTATTTATAACGGGTGAGGCTGGAGAGAGGATGGGGGTGAACTGGACCATCCAGTGGGATGGATGGATGCTTGGACTGGGCTTGGATTTCTAGTAATTGCGAGTCTCTTTGCGTACACAGATTTATGTTGGCACCTGTTGATTTTGCACGGTTGCACATAACTTATGGGCATAATCTTCAATCATGCTTGTTCTTAAGAGTTTGCCATCTGTTGTCATAATCTTCAAACAAATACACTATTACTCCCTCCGTTTCAAACTACTTGTCGTGGTTTTAGTTCAAGTAATTTGGAACGGAGGGAGTATATGCTTATTTTTGCATATTGTGTGGGAATTATTTCATCGTTTGTTTTAGAAGATTTTAGTTTCTTTATTCTTATGGGGTAATAGCAATGCTAGTAATTCATTCTTATTTATAAAACATCATTATTTTTGCAATATCAATGTCATTAATTCATTCTTTCTTAGTAAACTACTTTATTTTGTGAAAAGTCCAGTATTATATTCTTATACATGCACATTAAAAAATCACAATTTCTATGTAAATTGTGTGCACAATTTGTCATTATTTATTTTTGCATTCCATTTCTTCTTAAAGGGTAATACAAATACCACAATTATATTCTTTCTTAGAAAACATCATTATTATGGAAACTATTAGTTTATATATTTTTGTTCCCTTTTAATGTAATAAATGCGACAAATTCATTCCTTATTAGAAAACTTCTTTTTTGCAAAAATTCCCCTATTATATGTGTATTCATGTACGTTGTAAAAAGCACATTTTCTGTGTAAATGTGTCCAAGTTTTGTCACCGTTTGTTTTTCTTTAGTATTTTTCTTTCTTCTTTATGGGTAATAACAAGGGGACTTATTTATTCTTTCTTAGAAAACTTTGTTTTCTTCTTATCTTTTATTCTTCAAGGTGAGACAACACAAATATTATATTTCTAATCTAAATTGAAATTTCTTCATTTCTAATCCCATAGTATGTCACTAAGTTTTTATTGAGTAACTCAATATGTCACTAAGTACTCTTTCCATTCGGGTTTATTGGGCCGGAGGTCCAAAATGTAAGAAATGGATCTAGTTTGAAGATCTCGACGTAAGAAATGTAACGATGGAAATGATTTGTAATTTGGATGCATGATTCACGAGATATTTTGTTTTGAAAAGACGAATCTAAAAATAAACACACCCATTCCTCCTGGTTGGAAAGAAATCCCATTCTCCTAGTTTTCATTTTGTTGTTATGGTTATTCTTCTTTCAGTTTCCTATATACTACAAACATTTTTTCAGTATGTTGTGAACATTTTTTTAAGTACTCACTAAACAATTTCCTAAGATCCGTTGTGGGCTTTTTGCTAGATACAACGAACTCTTTTAACGTAATGAACTATTTTTAACATAAGATGGTTTTCTTATGCAAATTGAACTATTTATAATATACATTGAATATTTTTAGTATAGATGAAACTTTTTTAAAACACACATAGAACATTTTCCAGAAATACCCCAAAAGAAAAAAAATGCTTACTTCCTTGCGGAAGGACAATTTTGTTTCGTTTGGAAGCACTGGTTAGTACAATTTGGAAGAACATGTTAGTTTACTTCAAAAGCATAATTTCACACAAAAATGGTAGATTAACATGTGATATAATTTCAAAGATCTCATGTAAGAAATGGACGGTGAAAACATGATATAAACACATGGTTTAAGACATACTATATCGTTTTAGTGAGAATAAATCGTGCGTTGTGAGATTTATTGTGAAAACATGATATAAACACATGGTTTAAGACATACTATATCGTTTTAGTGAGAATAAATCGTGCGTTGTGAGATTTATTATGAAAACATGATATAAACACATGGTTTAAGGCATACTATATCGTTTTAGTGAGAATAAATCATGCGTTGTGAGATTTATTCTCAGAAGTAGCGAACTTTAGTGAGGATATAGTCATTTTTTGCATGTGAGAATAAATCTCACTAAAGTTCACTGGTTGTGACAAGTGACGCACATACAATTTTCCATTTGTCATCATCAAAAGAGGTGAGGATGGCGAACCAATCTATGGTTGGGTGGTTAGTAGGATAGTGATATCCTCAACCCATAAAGGTTCATGTCATAGACTTGACATCGGTGCTCGCATTTTTTTGGATTTATTTTAGGTCTTCTGACGATGTGCGTTTAATAGGAGGAGATGTTCCTGTCGATTACAAATGCGTATGTGGCGGCTTTGTCAATCTCAAGTTGATGTGTCATCTCAGTCTTTTGAATATACTCATAGAGGTAGGGTGTGCGTGGATATGTTTATTGGGGTGAGTATATATTTATATGTATGAGTGTCTGAGTGTACCGTGTTTAAAAAAGACGAGGATGACCTTTGCAATTCATTTTTAAGGGAATTTTCATTTTCAGTCCAATCTGGGCTGAGTCAGATGGGCCCTGAAGCGGGGCCTGGCCGTGTTCCCTGGTGTTCACAAAGGGCTAGCAGGTGATTTAATGCACATGTCTTCTGGCGATGCAGCCCCACAACCACCGCCGTCCGTCTGTTCATTTTTTGTTCCCGTCCAATCGGCGTTTTCGAAAAGTATAAAGCCATTTTGGGTTTGGATCTGTTCTGCCGGCGTAAAATCTTGCAGCCGGTTTTGGTTGATTCACCGTCCAGTTTATTTAGGGATTCACCGCCATATTTCATCATGGGGTTCTTTGGTTCGGTTCGGCGCAGTCGTGCGGCGCTGGCGATCTGTGTCCGATTCGCCTGATGAGTGCTTTGACCCGACGTGTGGACGGGCGCGCGAGGCGGCACGTCCGGCCGTTGCCGTGCCCGTGATGCCCACGTGCAGCCGTGTGCCGCATCCCGATGGAGTCGTCGTCTCGGTTGATTTTTGCGTGCTTTTTCCGCACGCCGCAGCATAGGTCGGCCAGTCGCCGAATCTTGCGCGCCCGCGGCGGGGCGGGTGCCCTTTCGGCCATGCCCTCGTCACATGGGCCGAAAACTCGAAATGCAAATGGATGGGTCCACCGTATTGGGCCAAGAAACCGAGAATGGACGCACCAGTGGGCTGTGGCTGCCCTGTCGCCGAGAAAAAGGAAAAAAAAAAACAAAAACGCTCGCGCGAGAGGGGTCCCTCCTCCACTCCACTCCACTATTAGGCCAACTCCACCGCGCGACCCTATCCTGTCCGCCCCCGTTCGTTTGGGGTAAAAGGGACAAACGAGACGGCCCAGCGCGCGACGGCCCGGACCCATCTGGTCCGTTTTGTGTCTGGGTCGACCCATTCGAGCGTAAACTTGCGCCGCGTTTGGGTCGCCGCGGACACCGAATGGACGCGCCGCTCGTCCGCGTCTGGCCGCGTGGCGGGGCGACCACCTACCTCCCACCCGCCAACATCAATGCGCACAGGTGGCCGGCCCCACCTGTCATCGGCCCAGTGGAAGGTCGCCGTCCTTCTTAAATGGGACCTGTCGGTGTCAAAACCGGCGGATCTCGGGTAGGGGGTCCCGAACTGTGCGTCTAGGCCGGATGGTAACAGGAGGCAAGGGACACGAAATTTTACTCAGGTTCGGGCCCTCTCGATGGAGGTAAAACCCTACGTCCTGCTTGATTAATATTGATGATATGGGTAGTACAAGAGTAGATCTACCACGAGATCAGAGAGGCTAAACCCTAGAAGCTAGCCTATGGTATGATTGTTGTTGTGTATGTTGTCCTACGGACTAAAACCCTCCGGTTTATATAGACACCGGAGAGGGTTAGGGTTACACAAAGTCGGTTACAATGGTAGGAGATCTGCATATCCGTATCGCCAAGCTTGCCTTCCACGCCAAGGAAAGTCCCTTCCGGACACGGGACGAAGTCTTCAATCTTGTATCTTCATAGTCCAGGAGTCCGGCTGAAGGTATAGTCCGGCTATCCGAACACCCCCTAATCCAGGACTCCCTCAGTAGCCCCTGAACCAGGCTTCAATGACGACGAGTCTGGCGCGCAGATTGTCTTCGGCATTGCAAGGCGGGTTCCTCCTCCAAGTACTTCATAGAAGATTTTGAACACAAAGATAGTGTCCGGCTCTGCAAAATAAGTTTCCACATATTGCCATAGAGAGAATAATATTTACACAAATCTAATCTGCTGACGTATTCCGTAGTGTGACACACCACGGCCAAGCCTTTATCCGAGTTGTTTCATTATCCCACCTCAGCGCGTCATGCGAGGCGGTTTCCTTGGCACGTCTTGTTAAAGCAGAGATCGTGTCCCCTTATTCCGGGATTCTCATCAATACGGGCGTGGGTAACCCAACCGCGCCATTGATTACGGCGCTTGGAGATAAGCGAGTTTTACCAGGCTGGTGGGGACACGTAGTTGCGTCCACCCATATAAGGGGATAAGGATCCACCTTTCACCTACGCCTTCTTCCTCCCTTGCTTATCCATTCTCGCGCACTCGAGCTCCAGCGCCCAAGTCCGCACTCCCCACCTCAACCTTCTCCAGCCATGTCCGGAGCGGGAGGCAAGTGGATGGTCTCCTCCGTCACGGAGGGACACATCAAAAAACTGAGGAAGGCCGGATACTTGTCTAACGACATCGCGTACCGGCTTCCCGAAAAGGGGCAGCTCATCCCCACCCCTAGGCCCCATGAGAGGGTGGTGTTCCTCCCCCATTTCCTCCGCGGACTGGGCTTCCCTCTTCACCCATTTGTCCGGGGGCTCATGTTCTACTATGGTCTGGATTACCACGATCTGGCCCCGAATTTTGTCCTCAACATCTCGGCATTTATTGTCGTGTGCGAGGCTTTCCTCCGCATCCGCCCCCATTTCGGCCTATGGCTCAAGACTTTCAATGTCAAGCCGAAGGTGGTGCGCGGCAACCAGGCGGAGTGCGGAGGCGCCATGGTGGGAAAGATGGCCAACGTCTTATGGCTCGAGGGCTCCTTTGTGGAGACCCTGAAGGGGTGGCAATCGGGGTGGTTTTACATCACCGAGCCGCACAACCCCGAATGGGTCGCAGCCCCCGAGTTTCGATTCGGACCCCTACGCGGCTCACCTCCTGGAAGGAGACGGGCCTGTCGTGGGGTAAAAAAGGAGAGCTGACTGGACTCCAAACATGCGTCCAAACCCTGGTGGACAAGAAGCTCAAACTTGTTAACGTAGTCCAGGCTATGCTCATCCGCCTGATCCTCCCGTGTCAACAACGGGCTTTCAACCTGTGGGAGTTCGACCCGACGCGGCACCAAACTCTGAGCAGGCTCTTCAACACGACGTACGAAGATGCCTGGAAGGTGCTTTTCAAGGGCACCGAGGCCCCCGCATCCGCTACCGAGGATCGCAGATTCAGTACGCAGCGTCACGCTCTTGCGGTAAGCTGTTTTTTTTTCCTTTTACAGGGTATCAGTTTTTCATAGTTTGACTCCATGCGGGATCTAAGCTCCCTTATCTTTGACAGGATTGGTAGGTGACGTCCGAACAAATCAACTCTCCGGCTCCTTTGCCCGAAGGCCCAGCAGACGCTCACTTGGCAAAGCTGCTGGTTCCGGCACCCTATGTGGTGCCGGAGAAGAAGGCCGCAAAAAAGGCCACGGGGACTCGAAAGAGTGCCCGGCGTCAGGAGGTGTCGGATCCGTCATCCGACGGTTTCGAGGCGCATTCCTCCCGTGATGATGAGGAGGAAGAAGAAGAGACCTCTCCCCCTCCAGCGGGAGGAGAGAAGAAAAGGAAGGCCGCCCTCTCTGGGGAGGCCGGAGGGTCCAAGAAGGGGAAAACCCTTCCTTCGGACTACTCCACTGACGCCGACGACAGCGGAGAGGAGTGGCGGCCCAGGGCCAAGCCCCTGGCAAAATCGTAAGTATCCGGATACCAAAGTAATTCATAGTATTCGCTTATTACACAGCTTTCCTTTATGTCGAATATGTTTATGTAGCCCACCCAAAGACCGGCTCGACGCGTCGTCGAGCGGCTCACTGGACTCGTCGGATGTGAACTCGCTTCCGACGGCTTCCTCCCCCCGCCCTACGGACGACACCTAAGTGTTGTCCCAACAGGTTCCAAGCCGGGAGGAGGTGGTCCTGGAGGCGCCGCAAGGCGACCTCCCGGACTCCAGGAGTAAAGGGGATGAAACCCCCCAGGGCTCCAAGTCCGGCCCTAGGCCGGACACCGCTCCGGAACCTTCAAAGGTTCCAGAGTCCGGCGGGGGACCTCCTTCCAAGAGGAGCAAGCCCACCGTGCGGGTGACCTCCGTCCAACCGGAGGCGCCGGACAATCTGTTGGAGGCGATCCAAGGAGCCTCCATCGATGAGGAGCACCGCACCGTTATGAGTGCGGTGGTCCAGAAGGTTCAGTCCGCCAAGAGCGGACTGACTGAAGCTTGTACTAGCCTTTTAACAGGCTTTGAGGTAAGTAAAGAATGTGTAAATAATATTACCGCATAAACAGTAGCCCCTGATGCTTTGTTTGGCGTTCGGGAAGAAAAGCCGAATAGAGGATCAAATATAATTCGCAGGAGTCTAACAAAAAGGAGTCAATATGCGTATGCAGGCTTCTCTGCTTGCGTCCGCCGCACTAACTGCGGAAGTGGACACGCTGAAGCAGAACCTCGAGCGGTCCGAGCAATAGCTCGGGCGCGCCAAGAAGCAGCTCGAGGACAATGAAGGTAAGAAATACCTTGTTTAAATATATATATATATATATATATATAAAGGTGTAATTGCAAAAAATGACAGGATTATCGTGGCTATTGTAGGGGCCACGTCTGAGGTGGTGACCCTTAAGCAAGCGCTGGTCGAGGCCGCGAAGAGGGCGGCCACGGAGCGCACCGAGCGGGAGAAGTATGAGGCCGAGGTTGGCAAGGTACGGCAAGAGCTCCAGGCTCTCATGGAAAAACATGAGAGTTTGGAGCTTGACTCAAAGACGCGAGCGTCCGAGCTTGCGGAGGCTATTGAAAATGCCAATTCTGCCAAGGCCGAATCCCAGAAGACCCTCCAGGAGTTGGATGAGGTGAAGAAGATAGTGGCGGGTAGGGCATTCTTTATGCAAAGCAAACACATAAACGTGAGTTACTTGTTACTTACCCGAATCCGGAGCTCTTCAGGAGCGTTCGCAGATCTTCCCCGGAGTGTGTCTGATGCCGCCGCATTCTATCGAGACGAGGAGGGCAGCTCGACAGAGAAGGTGTTCTGGTCTCAGTATACCGAGGCCGGACAACCCGTGCCCCTGAGCGACCAGCTGAAGCAACTGGTCGAGCTCCACAAGGCGGCCGAACAGGCCATGAAGGGCCTCATAGTTCGGCTGTGGCCTGGAGAGGCTCTGCCTGGGAGCTATTTCGGGCTGGTGCGGTGGCTGGTGGAGGCCTGTCCAAGGCTCGAAGTTATCAAGCGCTCCGTCTGCATTGAAGGTGCCGTAGGGCCCTTGCCCGTGCTAAGGTGCAGTGGGGCAAGCTGGATGCTGAGAAGCTTGTGAAGGACGGGCCACCGCCGGGGAAAGAGCATCGCAAGCCCGAGAATTACTATAAGGATGTTCTGAAGGGTGCCTGCCTTGTGGCGGATGAATATTCTAGGGATGTAATTTTTGAGTGAAACTTGCTCATTTTGTCCTATACGCTGAAAACTTGTTCATATGCGCTAAGCAATGCTGTTTGGAATTTAAAATATTACCTTCTGTGCGGCTGTTTATCAATTCTGAGAGATGGCAAGTCGTCGGCTTCTGCCCCTGTGCTGCTAGTGCTGGGGTGTTCGGGGATAAACCTGAGCGCTTTTTCCCCCATGTTTGGGTCCTTCGAGGGAGGCGCTCAGCCCAACGAACAAGGCAATCGGACTATAATGCGTGAACACTCTCACTTAGCCATAGAATTCTATAATTTTAAATTTCGGCGAAGCCCCTGGTATTCGGAAGACCGAGTTCGGGGCGCTATCCATGCCTTGGCCGGACAGAGCCGGCTCCTCGCTCTAAGCGGCATAAGTCTTTAGGGACTCGAAAAAACCTCTCGAACAGCGACCAACTCTCGCTTCATCATGACAGTCAGTTTTAGCTTTCTCCACTGAGGTGCTCGACCCAGCTCAACTGGGGCACAATCGCAGTGGTTCTCCTAGTGCTACCTTAGCCGATATAGCGGAACGTAAGGCACCAAAACATAGGAGCCGGGCAAACCCAACTATTGACCCAAGACATGATTCGGAGCCGATGCATATAATGCTATAAGTTCGGGGTGCCGCACTTGTTAAAGTGTTCGGACTTCTCACACCATATTGAGGGGTACTAAAGCCCCTGGCGTATTTAGGCCGTACCAAAGTGTACGGGTGCAATATGTCATTAAGGAACACACACATATATGTATATATATATATATAAAGAGTAATGCAAAAATAGACAAAAGCTATGCACTGTTTATTAAAGAGGGCTGCGATCAAAGCAGAACGATACAAATAATGCGATAAGCAAAAGGTTGGACTTTGTAACATGTCCGTTCCAGGGGCAAGCTGCGGAATAGTATGCGAAACAGGTATACTGCTCGTGATAGAGACCACCTAGGAGTTCCATAATGCGGCGTGGCTTGTCTGCTTCCCTGGTTCTTGCATCGTTTGTGCGGCAATTGAACTGCCGAACAGGCCTTCCGAAGAGTGGAGTCCTGAAAGTAAGAGAAAATTAAAAAATCAGCAGCCCCTGGTGCGGTTTAAGCCGTATTTCAGGTGTGCCGTGATGGTGCCCCCCTGTACCCATGGTATTTCTAGAGCGTAGTTATGCACGCGAAGTACTGGTGTCGCATTTTTGCGAGGGCTGGGGTTGGCCGCATTGCTACGCCTGCTCGGATCGTGCCGGGCGGTCTTGTTGTAGGTTACTTCGGGCGCGCTTGACGGTGTCCGGTCGTTTAATGGCGGACTGGAGAACTGCCTGGAGAGGCTGCTTTGTACTTCCGCTGCAAGGGCCGCCGTGTGCTCCTCCGTCCGGAGGGAGCGTTCGGTGTTTCCATTGACCGTAATTACTCCTCGAGGGCCTGGTATCTTGAGCTTAAGGTATGCGTAGTGCGGTACCGCATTGAACTTGGCGAATGCGGTTCGCCCGAGCAGTGCATGATAGCCACTACGGAATGGGACTATGTTGAAGATTAACTCCTCGCTTCAGAAATTATCCGGAGATCCGAAGACCACTTCAAGTGTGACTGAGCCTGTACAGTTGGCCTCTACACCTGGTATTACGCCTTTAAAGGTCGTTTTGGTGGGCTTAATCCTCGAGGGATCTATGCCCATTTTCTGCACTGTATCCTGGTAAAGCAGGTTCAGGCTACTGTCGCCTTCCATAAGGACTCTAGTGAGATGAAATCTGTCAATAATTGGGTCGAGAACCAATGCGGTGAATCCGCCATGACGGATGCTAGTGGGGTGGTCCCTTCGATCAAAGGTGATCGGGCATGAGGGCCATGGGTTGAACTTTGGGGCGACTGGCTCTACCGCGTATACGTCCCTTAACGCACGCTTCTGCTCCCTCTTGGGGACGTGGGTTGCGTATATCATGTTCACCGTCCGCACTTGTGGGGGAAACCCCTTCTGTCCACTGTTGTTCGGCGGCCGGGGCTCTTCGTTGTCATCGCTATGCAGCCCCTTGTCTTCGTTTTCGGCATATAACTTGCCTGCCTGCTTGAACACCCAACAATCCCTGTTGGTGTGATTGGCCGGCTTTTCGGGGGTGCCATGTATCTGGCACGAGCGGTCGAGTATTCGGTCCAAACTGGACGGGCCTCTAGGATTCCTTTTGAATGGTTTTTTCCGCTGACCGGATTTAGAGCCTCTGAATCCGGCATTAACTGCCGTATCCTCAGCATTGTCGCCGTTAATGCGGCGCTTCTGCTTGTTGTGACGCGACCTGCCACTACTGTCCCTGGTATCCGAATTACCAGGGTTCTTGGTCATATTGTTGCTACGAGCAAGCCAGCTGTCTTCTCCCACACAAAAGCGGGTCATGAGTGTCGTGAGTGTTGCCATAGACTTCGTGAAAGAATATGCGGTTCCCTCATGTTTGGTTTTGGTAATTGATGACAATCTCTATGGACTAATGGTTGCCTTGAGTTATATTTGAAGATTTTTTCCATAGGCTTTTCTTGGAGTACATGTGTTGATTTCAAGGAGAGTTTGTGTCGACCAAGGTGTTATTCAAGGAATTATCCAAAGATCTGTCATGTGAGAGTTGAGCTTATTGCAAGCATGTCTTGAAAAAGAAGACTGTGTGATCATTCATGTCTACCTTCAAGACATCATCCAAATGAAGAGAATTGGAAAGGTTCAAGGTTAATCAAGACTAAGTCAAGAGTGAATCAAGTTGATCAACTCACAAAGCGAAGAAGATGTACCGAGAGGGATCAAGTGATCCCATGGTATGGTAAGAATTGTCAATTACGCTTTGTGTACTAACCCATGGTCTTCGTGAGAGTTCTTTGTGGGGTTAGGTTGCGGTGTGCAAGTTCAAGTGGAGCACCACGAAGAGATCAAATGCTTGAAGCTTGATGTCCTTTGTGGTGACAATGGACCTGTGAAGATGTGCGGAAGAGTAGCTCACCCATAGTAGAGTATGGGGGAGCAATCAACTAGTCTTCATCGAGTCAACACAATCAAGAAAGGTTGCGGTGTGCAAGTTTAAGTGTAGCATCACGAAGAGATCAAATGCTTGAAGCTTGCCGTCCTTTGTGGTGACAATGGACTTGTGAAGACGTGCGGAAGAAAGGCTCACCCATAGTGGAGTATGGGGGAGCAATCAACTAGTCTTCATCGAGCCAACACAATCAAGAAAGGTGGTCCAACTTGAGGGAGTCAAGATCGTCATCATCTAGCTCAAGTGGACCATGTGCAAGGCAAAGTTTTGCTCTTGATAGGTTTTCTATTTTACCGGTCTCATGTTGGTAGTTGGGAGACCGGGTTATAGGATCGATTGTCATACTATCAAGGGGGGCTCTCGATGAGTAGCTTGATCGTATCGTTCGTTGAGAGCTCAAACCATTGCATCCTTGCATCATCTTTCTTGGTTCTTGTTTGGTTCTCTTTGTGAGTCTTAGAGCTTATGGTCATCTTGTTGACAAGCTTGAGTTCATCGAAAACGGAGTTCTCTTGCATCTTCTATGATGTTTTCGATGTTGAAGGTTTTGCCGGTTCTTCTCAGTTGGAGGTTTCACTCCTCTTTTTGTTAGGCATACCTCCCCTGCCTCTTCGCTGTTTTGATGCTACTCGTCGTCTTGTTTCCAACAAGCTTGAGTTTGCTCATTTCGGAGCTCATATGCAGAAGTTATTGCAGTTCTGGTTTTCTTGAGTGTGGTTTTTGTCAGGGTCCCAGCGGTAGTACCGTGGTACCCAGCGGTAGTACCGCTGAGGAGTCACAAGCGGCAGTACCGCTCCGCAGCGGTAGTACCGGCGGTGACTCCGCAGCAGTACTACCGTTGGCTTACCAGGTCCCTACCGCGTCGATTCGAGGGGTCTTTTCTGTGTCGGATTGTGCGGTACCTCGCTGCGGCAGTAGTGCGGCAGTACCGCCCTTCCTCCGCGGTAGTACCGCCCGATTCTCTCTTTCCCTTTACCCTTCGTTCTGCGCGGCAGTACCGCCGAAGGGTGCGGTAGTACCGCCTAACCCAGCGGTAGTACCGCTGTCTCCTACGGTACTACCGTCCCAAGGTTCATATTTTGTTGCTCCTTTTCCCTGTTTCTTTCGCCTGAGCGGTAGTACCGCTCATGGAGCGGTAGTACCGCTCGTGTGCGGGCTGAGCACATAACGGTTGGATTTTCCCCCTCCTATAAAAGGGGGTCTTCTTCCCCAATGAATCTTATCCTTTGAGCTCGTGTTCTTCCCCCATTGTTGACCTTCTTCGAGCTTGCTAACTCTCAATCCCTACATGGATTCTTGCTAGTTTTTGAGGGAAAAAAGAGATGAGATCTAGATCCACATTTCCACCAATCACTTTCTCCTCTATGTGAGGGGAACCCCTTGGATCTAGATCTTGGAGTTCTTGGTGTTCTCTTTCTTGTTCTTCCTCTCATTTTCCTCCCTAGCATTAGTTGCTTCGGTGGGATTTGAGAGAGAAGGACTTGGGCACTCCGTGTGCCCTTGCCATTGCATTTGGTGCATCAGTTTGAGTTCTCCACGTGATACGTGGAAGTTACAAGTTGAGAAGCTTATTACTCTTGGGTGCTTGGTACCCTTGAGCTTGTTCCTCTTGGGTGCTTGGGCGCCCTAGACGGTTGTTGGTGTTCGGAGCTCAATCATTGTGGTGCAAAACTCCGGGCAAGAGTCGGGGTCTCCAATTAGATTGTGGAGATCGCCCCGAGCAATTTGATGGGTACCGGTGACCGCCCCAAGGGTTGCCAAAGTGTACGGGTTCGGTGAACGCCCCCAAGGGTTGCCATTTGTACGGGTTCGGTGACCGCCCTCAAGGGTCCCTTAGTGGAATCACGGTATCTTGCATTGTGCGAGAGCGTGAGGAGATCACGGTGGCCCTAGTGGCTTCTTGGGGAGCATTGTGCCTCCACACCGCTCCAAACAGAGATTAGCATCCGCAAGGGTGTGAACTTCGGGATACATCGTCGTCTCCTCGTGCCTCGGTTATCTCTTACCCGAGCCCTTTACTTATGCACTTTACTTTGTGATAGCCATATTGCTTCTTGTCATATATCTTGCTATCACATAGTTGCTTATCTTTCTTAGCATAAGTTGTTGGAGCACATAGGTGAGCCTAGTTGTTTTAGGTTTTGTGCTTGGCAAATTAACCGCTAGGTTTATTCCGCATTTGTTCAAGCCTAAACCGTAATTATTTTAAAACACCTATTCACCCCCCCCCCTCTAGGGGACATCCACGATATTTCACTTCGGCTTTTCCTGTCCCAGGTGCCGGGCAAGCCACTCGTCACGGATATTGTGCTTGAAGGCTGCTAGGGCCTCAGTGTCCGGACAGTCGACTATTTGATTTTTCTTTGTTAGGAACCGTGTCCAGAATTGCCTGGCCGATTCCTCTGGCTGCTGAATTACGTGACTTAGGTCATCGACGTCTGGGGGTCGCACATAAGTGCCCTGGAAATTGCCGAGGAATGCGGCTTCCAGGTCCTCCCAACAACTGATTGATCCTGTTGGCAAACTGTTAAGCCAATGCCGAGCTGGTCCTTTAAGCTTGAGTGGGAGGTATTTGATGGCGTGGAAATCATCGCCGCGGGCCATGTGGATATGAAGGAGATAATCCTCGATCCATACCGCAGGATCTGTTGTGCCATCATATGATTCGATATTTACGGGTTTGAAACCCTCAGGGATTTGATGATCCATTATTTCGTTTGTGAAGCATAGTGGGTGTGCGGCACCTCTGTACTGGGCTATATCATGACGTAGCTCCAATGAGCTTTGTCTACTGTGTTCGGCCCTGCCGAATTTGTGGCCGGCGTGACGGTTACCGTCTCGAGCCGTGGGGCGCCCACGCGATCCGTAGATCTATCTTGTTTGCCTTGCCTTGTCCTCCAACATATCTCGTAAGTCCGGCACATATTCCCGTGCCTTGGTACGGGGTGCGGCTTGAGTGGAGGGCCGAGAGGCCTCTCCGTCGCGGCCACGAGGTGGCCGGTCAGCCGCATCAAGTGCTTCCTCCTCTAATCAGGGGAGCAACCTGCGCTTTGGGTAGCTCTTGGAGGGGCATTCGAGTTTATGCTCTTCGGCCGCAAGGACTTCAGTCCATCTGTCGACTAGCAAATCTTGATCAGCTCTAAACTGTTGCTGTTTTTTCTTGAGGATTCTTGCCGTGGCCATAAGCCTGCGTTGAAAACGCTCTTGCTCGATGGGATCCTTTGGCACGACAAATTCGTCGTCGTCGAGGCTTGCCTCGTCTTCGGAGGGAGGCATATAATTATCGTCCTCGACCTCTCTGTATGCTGCCCTCTCATGAGGGCTGGTTTCTCCATCCTCCTGTGCTAAATCTTGCTGGAGGGGGTTTTCTTCGGCACTCTCCGGAGTATTATTATCTCCCGTGCTGGAATCGCCGTATTTGTTTTGGCGGGATTTTGATCGGCGCCGCTGACGCCGGCGCTTAGGCTGTTTCTTGGAGGGGTCATCCTCCGCTGTTCCATCGCCATCTCCTTCTTTTGGGGTGTCCACCATGTATATGTCATATGACAAGGTGGCTTTCCAGGGCCTAATAGGCGCTGGTTCTTCATTGTCTCCTTCATCGGCGTCCATACCGTCGATGTCTTCGGAGTCGAAGTCGAGCATGTCGGTTAAGTCGTCGACAGTGGCTACAAAGTGGGTGGTGGGTGGGCTTTGAATTTCTTCATCGTCCGAATCCCAACCTTGCTGACCGTAGTCCGGCTAGGGATCTCCTGATAAAGAGAGATACTTCAGTGTCTTCAGAATATCGCCGAAAGGCGAGTGCTGAAAGATGTCCGCGACAGGAAACTCCATGATCGGCACCCAACCGGATTCGATCGGCAGGGGCGCGGAGGGTTCGAAGTCCGGCTCCTTGGAGTCGCGAGTCTCACAGAGTGCGGGGCTGGTGTTCGGCTCGATCACCGTTGGGATCGTAGCCCCCGAGGTGGCGTCCAACCACCCATCCTCGATCGGCGCAGTTGGCTCCGAATTAAGGGTCGAAGCTGATGCGGGTGCGGCCTCCAGGGCACTGTTCGGCGGCAGAGCTAGATCATGCTCGTCGTGACAGTGCGGCGCGCTCGGCAGTGGCTTGAATCCGTCGAAGATCAAGTCCCCGCGGATGTCAGCCGTGTAGTTTAAACTTCCAAATCTGACCTGACGGCCAGGGGCGTAGCTTTCGATCTGCTCCAGATGGCCAAGTGAATTGGCCCGCAGTGCGAAGCCGCCAAAGACGAAGATCTGTCCGGGGAGGAATGTCTCACCCTGGACTGCATCGCCATTGATGATCGTAGGAGCCATCAAGCCTGACGGCGACGACACAAAGGAACTCTCAATGAAAGCACCAATGTCGGTGTCAAAACCGGCGGATCTCGGGTAGGGGGTCCCGAACTGTGCGTCTAGACCGGATGGTAACAGGAGGCAAGAGACACGAAGTTTTACCTAGGTTCGGGCCCTCTTGATGAAGGTAAAACCCTACGTCCTGCTTGATTAATATTGATGATATGGGTAGTACAAGAGTAGATCTACCACGAGATCAGAGAGGCTAAACCCTAGAAGCTAGCCTATGGTATGATTGTTGTTGTGTATGTCGTCCTACGGACTAAAACACTCCGGTTTATATCGACATCGGAGAGGGTTAGGGTTACACAAAGTCGGTTATAATGGTAGGAGATCTGCATATCCGTATCGCCAAGCTTGCCTTCCACGCCAAGGAAAGTCCCTTTCGGACACGGGACGAAGTCTTCAATCTTGTATCTTCATAGTCCAGGAGTCCGGCTGAAGGTATAGTCCGGCTATCCGAACACCCCCTAATTCAGGACTCTCTCAGGACCCGTGGACCGGTCGTCGTCCTCACTTCCCACTCCGCCCCCTCTCTGCCCCCTCGAAAGCCGACACCCTAGAAACCCTAGCTACTCCCCGTCCTCAAACTCGCCGGCCGGCCGCAGCCATGGGCCTTTGGAACTACGGCCGCAAGGGGAAGCACGACCGCGAGGCCGGCTCCTCTTCGGGCCGCCGCCGCGGATCCGTGAAGGAGGAGCAGAACGCGTCACCGCCGCGCTCCTCCCGTCGAGCCCCCGCGTCGGCCCCCTTCACCATTGCCCCTAGGCCCGCCGGCTACGCGACCGACAGTACATCTGCGCGGACGTGTGCCGGAGGTACTGGGAGACGAGGACGCCGGTCCCGTGGAGCGACGCCCACCTCCCCAACGAATGGCACCTCTCCGCGGACCGGGCCCCATCCCGCCAGTGCCGCCGACCGGCCGTGCCCGGCACGACGAGATCGCGCGCCGCTGCCGCCTCCTCCCCGACGACCTGTACTACGACCATAGGTATGCCCCCGACTCCCCGTTGTGGGACACATGGCTCCAGGACGAGCACGACACGCGGCGCGCGTCCTACTTCGCCGGCACCGTGTCGGGGCCGCGGAGGCCACGTGCAGAGGCGCGCGGCCGTACGCGGGTGCGCGGCCAGACGCCCACGCCGTCGCCTTCGCCGTCTTCGTCGCCCCCTCCACCTCCTCGCATGACAGCGGAGGAGGAGGCCTGTCTCCTACAGCGTGTCATGGACGACTCCATGAACACGCACGGCGAGCGGCAGTGGAACGGGCTGGAGGAGGCCATGGCGCTCTCTGCCGGCAGGGATGTCGCCTTCCTGGAGCTGCAGATGGCGACCGTCACGGAGGAGGCGTTGGAGGAGGACCCGCGGGCCGTGTTCCACCCCGGACACGATTTGAGGTGCGGCCGCGCGGTGCGCGCACGCACGACCCATCTGACAAAGATAGACACGGGAGAACCCATCGGCGCCTCAAAGGGACAAAATCCGATCAATCTGGATGTTCGTTTGGGGTCGTGCGATGGAGTTGGCCTTATCTCGGCGGCGGCATGGCGAGCCTGCATTCCGTCATGGCGTTTCCCGGCGCGGCGATGCCGTCTGCTCCTCTGTCCAAACCGAACCTGCTTCCTAGTCGTAGGTTTGCACGCCAGTGCGGCCTTATCCCATCGCGCTTCTCGAGAAAGAAAAGCCTATTATCAGTATCAGGATTCAGGAGTCACGTACGTACACGATGCAAATGCTCTGAGCTCATCAGTTTCTTCTTATCTGACGATTACAAACAATCCCGACTCACCGAGTCGTTCCACCCCGACACTTTCGTCCGTGAAGCTTCGTCGCAAGCGCAGGCCGTCCACCTCTGCATTTAAGCAGTGGTCGATGACAGGAACCAAGCGCAGCCGAGACACTGTTGGCGCACAGGCAGGCGCGCTGCCTGTCATGAGTCACGCACCGTACTGCCATCGACGGAATCGACAGCCAGCCGGAACTGATCTAGTGTAGAGGGATAGTTATGGCTGATCAACACATGACCCGGCCTACATGCAGGCTGTGGCTATCGCGGGTTCGAACTCGATCAACAGGAGAGCAATGGCGGCAGCACACGTACTGGAGCGTGTCAACTTCGAGACAGAAATGGAGGCCCCGAGCTGGCACGTGGGAGAGGAGCGACAGGGCGTGACGTGTCCTCATGTTGGATCGGTCCCCGTTGCTTGGTCGGGCGACATAGCTCGCGAGAGAGGGACTACACGGTCAAGCGCGCCGAGGAGATCATGTACAAGATCCAGTGTGTCCCGGCATGGGCAGACCGGCCGCGTATTGCTGATATCGACTAATACTGCTGCCCTGGTCCCTCTCTACGAATGCGCTTCTCTCGACTGTTCTTATCCTAGTGTAGCAAATCATCTGGCCTCATGCCCGACCATAGGCAGGTAGCGTATCAACCATTCGTGTTTCAAACACTAGCTTCCAAACAATGTCAAGTAAAAGCAATGGCGACCCGTGACAAGAACAGAGCGTGACATTGGAAAGAATGAGAATGGGAAAATACATACATGGTAGAAATTAAGCACTACATCTTTTTTAACCTTTATGCATTTACGTATGTGTGTGTTTATGCAAACCAAAGGAAAGAAACGAATAGCAGTCTTGGTCAAGGTTAACGGCTGGAGTCTAACAGACGGGTAGATCGGACGGCGGAGGCATCAGCTTCTGGTCAGGCAACGGACCATCGTTCACCACCAATGCCATCTTCAGGCCCCAGCTCGTGTGCACCTCAAGGTGGCAATGCATGAACCACACACCTGCCCCGGCATGCAAGGAAAAGAGAGTGAATTAATCAAGCAACCCCATTTCCAGTTCGTCAGTTTGTGCAGTTTTGCCAAGTGGAGTATGTATGACCTTACCAGGGTTATCAGCGAAGAACCTGATGGCGACCCAGCCTCCGGCGGGGACGCCGACGGTGTTCCTCTGCACGGGGTCGAGCAGGTTGAACCCGGCGGGGTGGCTGGACGGGTCGTAGTTGCCGCCGCCTTGCCCCACGACAAAGAAGTCGAAGCCGTGCAGGTGCAGCGGGTGGCTCTCGGCGCCCTGGATGCTCGTGTCCTGCAGCACCACCTCCACGCTCGTGTTGTAAGGCAACACCACCACCTTGGTCCCGTTGGCCACGTTCGTGTTGTTGGGCGGCGTGCCGGTGTAGTTGAACGGCTCCGTCGGCGTGGCGGGGAAGTCCGACGTGTACACGCCGGCGGTGTTGCCGTCGTAGTGCGCCTTCAGGAGCGCCGTCGTGGGCATGTTGAAGGACACGTTGTTCATGGACGCCGAGAACATGGTGTCGTTGGTAGGCCCGTTGCACCCTTGGTACGTCGGGCACGGGGTCGTGCCCAGTCCCACGGTGAAGAAGAAGGGCCGGTCTACCCGCGCCGGGACCCTGGCCGGGTAGTCCGGGCTGGCGAGGCTCCGGAGCTTGGCGCTGTAGTTGGCGGCGAACGCCGTGTCGTTGAACACCGGCAGCGTCGGCCATAGGAGCGGGCGGCTCTTGATGTGTCCCGCCGGCGCGTACTCGAGGATGGCCGCGACGGTGGTGTTGTCGTAGGTGCCAACGCGTCCTGTGGCGTAGGGGCGCGCCAGCATGAGGTGTGTGGCGGCCGGGGAGCCGTCGTCCGGTTTGGCCAGGAGGAGCACGTTGGTGGTCTGCCCCGGCGTCACGAGGACCACGTCCGTGTCGAACGGCTTCACGTAGGCGGCGTCCACGTCGACGACGGTGAGCGTGTGGTTGGCGATGGAGAAGAAAAGCTCGTCGTTGAGCGCAGCGTTGATCAGCCGGAGCAGATACAACTTGCCTGGCTGCACCTTCAGCTTGAACGTGTCTGCAAATGTTCAATCCATGAGCTAAAAAAATCGCCCTTTTTGAATATTGATGGGCGGAATTCGGCCTGTTTCTGTGTTACCTTTGGTTGAGCAGTTGTAGAGTGGGCCTGGAAGCCCGTTGATGGTGTAGGCCTCGGAGACGTTTGGGCCTCCACCAGTCTGCAGCGCCTGAGCTATGATGGCCTCGGGATCCGTGTTAAACCACTCGCCGAAGACGACGGGGACGTCCTTGTAGGGTTTTGGGAAGGGGAACGGCACGCCGGACTTGGGGAGGATGATGATGGGGCCGTAGAGCGTGGCGCGCATCCAGGAGACGTGGGCGTGCCAAAACAGTGTGCCCCTCTGCGCGGTGATGGTGAAGTTGTACACGTAGCTCTGCCCTGTCTGGATCGGGCACTGCGTGATGTACGCCGGCCCGTCCGACCACCCCGTCCGCAGCTGCCTCACCCCGTGCCTGCGCTCACATCAACGCCAATTACCCATAGTACTTTCTTCGGTTCTTTTTAGTTCGCATATAAGTTTTGTCCAAAGTTAAACTATTTCGATTTTGATCAAACTTATAGAAAAAAGTATCAATATTCATAATGCCAAACCAATATTGTTAGATTCCTTATGAAATGTAGTTTCATAGTGTATATGTTTGGTATTGTAGATGTTGGTATTTTTTAACATAAATTTGGTTAAATTTTGCAAAGTTTGACTCGATACAAATCTAATATGCAGAGTAAAAAAAATCAGAGAGAGTAAAAGAATACACTAGAGGTGAAGTAATTTTTTGCAGAAAGATAGAACCGAGTCGTCTTCAGAAAAGTGGCTGTGATGAGGATGATTTTGTTTATAGAAATGTAGCTAGCAGTACGGTTATCGCGGATGGAATTAAGTAAGAACAGCTGAGCAAGGCGCCAAAGATTTACCAGTGGATGGTAACGTTGTGCTTCACATTGTTAACCACCTTGACGACGACGCGGTCGCCTTCCCTTGTGACGATTTTGGGGCCAGGGAACTTGCCGTTCACCGTCGGGATGGCGCGGGTGGTGCATAGCCGTGTCACCTTCTGCATTGTCACCTGCAAATTAAACGACACATTAGGCCATAGTCCCTCCGTTCAGGAATAAGTGTACTTCTATGTTTTATTCTAAATTAAAGTTATAAATTTTTAACCAACTTTATAAAAAATAGTAGTGATATATATGATATCAAATTGGTATATTATGAAATTACATTTCAAAACAAAGCTAGTGATACTATTTTAGTGCCATAAATGCTGCTATTTTTTTCTATAAAGTTGGTCAAAATTTTAAAACTTTGACTTAGGAGAAAAGCTAGATGTACACTTATTCGCGGACGGAGGGAGCATCTGCCAGAACAAATATACACGCAGCATGGTCTCAACTGGACAACTCATGCATGGCATGCATGCATTTGAGAGGTGCAATCTAATCTGTGCGCTTGCTTGACATCGATGCTGAGATGCAGCATAACTCCATAAGCAAATAAAACAAGGAGGAAGAAAAAAAATGCATGAACACAGTACGCACATTGAAGGTGTAGTATCTGGTCGTGCCGGCGAGCAGCAGCTGTGGCAAGGTGGCAAGGAACACGAGCAGTGCGAGGCGGTGTGCCCCCATTGCCGTCCCAACCCTCTGATCGATCTGCACTGCAGACGTTTCGCAAATGGGAGGAGCGGTGCGCGCGCTCGTACCATAATATGAGAGAACAGGTTATATATGGAGGATGCCACTAGCTAGGTGGGGGTGCAATTTATTAGGTGAAGATACGATGTTTTGCCTTTTTTTTCTTCCAAGGTGACGGGAAATATGAGAAGTGTTAGGTGTTGAAGATCAGCCAAGCTTTTTCCGAAAGCGTGATCAGCGAAGCTTGCTCGGGAGGAAGATGGCACGAGACATGAGAGTTGCCAGTGCTTTTTGCTGGTGATGCAGTACGAAGAGTTGGGTCGCGCTGGGGTTTTAGAGTGCAGGCAAAGGGATTGTTCCTTTTTTGACAGGAGCACTGCTCACTCACACGGATATTCTCCAACATCAGGAGCTCGCTTTTGAACAGTTGGTTGAATCGGAGTACGCCTCAGGACTCATGATGCGAAATTTGCGACTGGAATCTGCCGTGCCTAGCTATGGTCATGGTCTGATGCTCGGTTCCTCTGGAAGGCCGACGCGGCCTTGACAGCTAGCATTTGTTGCGACCTCCTTGTCGTCTCGTCAGTTCAGCAGCGACCTTGTTGAGGACAATGTGGAGATGATTGGTTCGCTCGGCGGTTGATTCATTCGAGAGTTTCATCACTGTGCATGGAGTGACTGACGAAACTGGGATTGGAACACTTCAACTTACAGGGTTGTGTTCTTCATGGGGTCCAACTAAAAGATTGCACAGCGGCGTGGCTGCATATATAGGGACCTAAAACGAGATAAGTTGCATCCCTTTTACGACGGCCGCAACCGAGGTTTAAGTTCCATTGCAAAGACAGTTAAGATTGGTGTCTGAATGACCTGCACATCCTGTCGAGCATCAACCGCATTGGTTGCACGTCGGCTAACCGCACTAACTGGGTTACTTGCACCCCAGTTTATGCAGTTGGAACGTCAGACAAACTATGCAGACACACTGCACTTCAACTTCACCACCCTAGGTTGAGTAAAATAATATATCATGTCAAACTTGGATTTGATGCAATATAACCACAACTTCCAACACACACGTGCTTCAACCGGACTTTCGAATAAAATGTAAAAAAACGTATTACCTTTTATTACCTTGTACATTTATCTTCCACACGGGGGCGTAAGATCGACCAGGATCTTCCGGACAATGCCATTCTCTCTGTAATTCCACCATTGCAGCCTGTGATGGTGTGTGGCTTAATTGTAGCCATGCATGTCTTTTGCAATTTGGACGCTCTTGTTCCTGTCTGAACATGCCTGGCCCGGGCATCTTTACCCTGTCTTCGACATCAAGGAAAACGCTTTGAGTAAAACTATGATCTCGCACAGTGCAACCGGATGGTTTCTGGTGGGTGACAAGCGACGGGACGAACGCGCACCTCATCTTGATTGGGTTCTAGGTTGCTTCCGGGACAGTGACGCGGCATCCTACTTGGACTCGAGCTGCACACGCGGGGCGTAAGTGTCCACCATCCTCTCGTCTCGAATCAGCTCTGGAGTATGCTTGACAGTTTTAAACTCTTTTGTAGGGTGTCATGTCAACGGTGTCCAGTTGAGCAAAGTACACGTATTTGTTTTGGTAGTTCCAGAAAAGAACTCTTAAGCCTCTCAAGATCGAGGAAATGGTGTTCCATCTATCTAACATTGTCATTGCGATTGCCGCTGGGCGTGGGCTGTCACGTAAGGAGGCATGCCCTCTTTGAGATCAGCTGCAGGAAACAATTGACCACCTCTTAGTAGCCTGTGTCTTCTCCAGATCGGCTTGGCACACGGTGCTGGCTGCTTGGAGTAATGCTGAGTGGACACCGGGTCCGAATGGTCAGCTGTTGCCTTGGTGCACTTCTCATAGGCCAGTGGTTCGCCATAGGAAGGAACTCCTTTCGATTATGTGCTCGGTGCTCTGGGAGATTTGGAAACACCGGATTGCTATCGTCTTCGACAATTCTACCCCTTAGATGAGTGTGGTGCTGAGCAAGATTCCCAGAGGAAGGTAAAGCTTGGCATTTGGCGAGCCTTGTTGTAGACTTACGCAATTTCGTGATTAATTGCAGAATATAAATCATGATTAAAACTATTATGAGCATGCAACGGTTTAGCATACTAGATGAACAGGAAAACATGTACAACAACATCGCATATGTAACAACAACCATAATTAGAGACAAGAACAAATCACCATACGCGTACTATCTGTTTGTAGCCGAGTCGCCGCAGGAGCGATGTTGTTGACGACGAACTTGGTGAAGACCGGGTGAAGCAAAGGACGCCGGAGATGCCTGTACATGTGTCTGACTTAGATGAAGACGACCCGTGGTGAGAGCAGTTGCACGAAGTGCTTCCCAAAAATCTAATTCGTCCTCTCCTAGTGCAGGATCACAAGGGCGAGAGGTTCCGGAGATCTGCTCTTCCGCTCGAAGGTGCAACCCATGCGGCGTCGTGTCGCCACCATGATCTCAAATCAACTTGATTTCCAAGCCGTGAACTTAACAGACAAGAAAACAATCAACTTGTCTGCCAAGGAATAAAAAAAAGATGGCAAAAGGAAGCCGCTATCACATCCCAGGTTTTCCCAAATCTGGCATGTTTAAAATTTCACGGGGAATTAATTATTTTCTAGAATAACATTTGCTTGCTCTCTAGTTATCTAACCTTGCATAGGATGTGCTTGTTGATTAACTATGTTTGCCTTGTTTGATGACCCAGAGGGTCAAAGACCCTATGGCCACAGCCCACATTTAGAACCCTAGTTGAAATTTAGGAAAAACAGAATGAACCCTAAAAATTTATAAGGAATAATTTTGGATCCCAAAATAGGGTGACAAGTTGAATTATTTATTTGGCATAAAGGTATTCCTAATAAGCCTCAAATGATATTCAGACCCCTGATAATTTTTCACAAAATGATTGAAATGGATTGATGGTGGAATAATTCAAAAATCAAAAGAGAAATTGTTTAAAAGGGCCTTCCATTTATCTTGGCAGGAAATGATTACCATAAGTCCAAATAAAAATTTAACTTTCTGTTAATATTCCAAATTGGATTTAGAGCATATTTGATTTAAACCAAATTGAATCTCAAAGGGAATTGATAACAGAAAAAGGAAATATAGGGTGGGAGAAGCTATTTTCCCAAAAGGGGCAAATAAAATGTCACCATGTCAGGATTATTCCATTTGGAATTTAGAGCAAGTTGGTTTTTGAAAGAAAATTCAAATTCTAAATCAATTAGAATTTAGAATAAAACAGAAAAAGAAAAAAACAAAGAAAAAGGGGGCCAACCAGCAATGCTAACAACGGCCCAGCTAGCTAGGCGATCGCGCATGGACGGCCCAGCACACCCCCATGCCCTCTTTGTCCCCCTCCGAGTCATTGACCAGCAGGCCCCATGCTACTTGTGAGCTGCGTTGAGATTTTCTCCGAAGAGGGAGGGTGGAGCAATATAGTAGCTGATAGTATTTCCCTCACTAAGGAACTAAGGTTATCGAACCAATAGGAGATCCACCCAAACAACCATCAACAATACCTACACACAAGAGTAAATACTTGCACCCAACGCGGGCAAGAGGGCTGTCAATCCCCTTGTACTCGTTAATTGTAAGGATTAAATCTGATAGTAGGAGATAGATAAATTGCAAAGTAAAATAAAAGTAAATAAATTGCAACAAGGTATTTAGGATTTTAGTAATATGATGAAACTAGACCTTGTGGCCATAGTTTTCACTTGAGGCATCTCTCTCAAGAACATAACATATTGTGGGTAGACAAATTACTGTTGGGCAATTGATAGAAAAGCGTATAGTTATGACATTAATTCATGGCATGATCAGTACATAGGCATTACGTCCGCGACAAGTAGACTGAATACTGCCCGCATCTACTACTATTACTTCACTTCCTGAGCGCTTCTATGCTTGCCTCTCTAGGTATTAACTTCATGACAAACAGAGTAATGCATGAAGTATCATGACATAATGTAGACACAATAAAATGAAGCAATATGATTGAACCCCGTCGTTTTGTTGGGAAACGTAGCATGCAATTTCAAAAAAATTCCTACGCTCACCCAAGATCTATCTAGGAGATGCATATCAACGAGAGGGGCAGAGCATCTTCATACCCTTGAAGATCACAAAGCGGAAGCGTTTATCAACGCGGTTGATGTAGTCGTACACCTTCACGATCCGTCTCAATTAATTACCGAAAGTACGGCACCTCCGCGTTCAACACGCGTTCAGCTCGATGATGTCCTCGCCTTCTTGATCCAGCAAGAGGGGCGAAGTAGTAGATAAATTCCGGCAGCACGACGGCGTGGTGACGGTGTTGGTGAAGAATAATCTCCGCAGGGCTTCGCCAAGCACAACGGAAACTATGACGGAGGATAAACTAGAGGGACGGGGTTGCCGACACACGGCTTGGTGTTTCTTGATGTGTTCCATGTGCTAGCCCTGCCCCTCTATTTATATGTTGAGTCCTGGGGTCGAAACTTGGAGTAAAGGCCTTCTCAAAGTCGGTTTTGCCCCGCAAGGAAGAGTCCTTCTCGGACTTCCAGGACCAGACGCCACAGTCCTTGGCGTCTGGCCCACACGCCATGGTCCTCGGCGTCTGGCCCAGGGCCAGACGCCAGGGTCTCCGGCGTTTTCCCCCTGGCCTCCGCAAAACTCCTTTTACACCGACCTAAAGCCCCGTGGGCGTCACCCCTTGGCCGAACCATATCATCCTATATATCAATCTTTACCTCCGGACCATTCCGGAGCTCCTCGTCATGTCCGTGATTTCATCCGAGACTCCGAACAACATTCGGTCACCAACATACATAACTCATATAGTACTATATCGCCAACGAACGTTAAGCGTGCGGACCCTACGGGTTTGAGAACTATGTAGACATAACCGAGACACCTCTCTGGTCAATAACCATTAACAGAACCTGGATGCCCATATTGGCTCCTACATATTCTACGGAGATCTTTATTGGTCGAACCTTATGACAACATATATAATTCCCTTTGTCCATCGGTATGTTACTTGCACGAGATTCAATCATCGGTATCTTCATACCTAGTTCAATCTCGTTACCGTCAAGTCTCTTTAATCGTTCTGTAATACATCATCTTGTAACTAACTCATTAGTCACTTTGCTTGCAAGGCTTCTTATGATGTGCATTACCGAGATGGCCCAGAGATACCTCTCCGATACTCGGCGTGACAAATCCTAATCTCGATTCACGCCAACCCAACAAAACACCTTCGGAGATACCTGTAGAGCATCTTTATAATTGATACGTCTCCAACGTATCTATAATTTTTGATTGTTCCATGCTATTATATTATCAACCTTGGATGTTTTATATGCATTTATATGCTATTTTATATGATCTTTGGGACTAACCTATTAACCTAGAGCCCAGTGCCAGTTTCTGTTTTTTCCTTGTTTTAGAGTATCGCAGAAAAGGAATATCAAACGGAGTCCAATTGACCTGAAACTTCACGGAACTTATTTTTGGACCAGAAGAAGCCCACGAAGTATCGGAGTTGAACCAGGAGAGTCCCGGGCTGCCCACGAGGGTGGGGGGCGCGCCCCCTGCCTCGTGGACAGCCCGGAGGTCCACCGACGTACTTCTTCTTCCTATATATATATATATATGTATATATATATATATATATATATATATATATATAGGATCGCGCTATTCGTCACCCTGGGTGAGGCATGGTTATTCTTCACCCCCTCTATTTTACCATCAATGCTCCATAAATTTACGTTCCTTAAATTTTGTCTTATTTCCGACGCAAAAAGGGACCGTAAGAAAATGTATAATCGCCATAAAAAATATTTTGTGTTATGTAAAATTACAAACATAAAACATAGTCTAAAATACACATAAACTGCAAATTTTCTTGTCTTATGACCTATATTTTTATTTTCTCATGTCAAATTTTACGTAGTGAATCAATAGGAATGTTGAAAGGATCGATATGGTTGACTAGAGGGGGGGGGGTGAATAGGCAACTAACAATTTTTAGCTTTTCTTTAACAAGTTAAACTTTGCATCAAAATAGGTTGTCTAGAAATGCAACTAGGTGAGCAACCTATATGATGCAACGAGGATAGGTACACAAGCAAGCAAGAGATATGAAACAAGTAAGCTTGCTTAAATAAAGGCACGAGATAACCAAGAGTGGAGACGGTGGAGACGAGGATGTGTTGCCGAAGTTCCTTCCCTTTGAGAGGAAGTACGTCTCCGTTGGAGCGGTGTGGAGGCACAATGCTCCCCAAGAAGCCACTAGGGCCACCGTATTCTCCTCACTCCCTCACACAATGTGAGATGCCGTGATTCCACTATTGGTGCCTTTGAAGGCGGCTACCGAACCTTTACAAACAAGGTTGGGGCTCTCTCCACAACTTAATTGGAGGCTCTCAACAAAACCACGAAGCTTCACCACAATGGAATATGGCTCCGAGGTGACCTCAACCGTCTAGGGTGCTCAAACACCCAAGAGTAACAAAAACCACACAAGAAAGTATGGGGGAACCAAATATCCTTTGGTGGAAGTGTAGATCTAGGTCTCCTCCTTCAATCCCTAGCAAATCAACAAGTTTGAGTGGCTAGAGAGAGAGATCGGGTAAGAGAGCTTGAAGGGCATCAATGGTGGAGTGAGAGAGGTCAAAGGTGGGAGTGGTAGGTGGGAGAAGCCCCCTTAAGTAGTCTCCCCACAATTCCAACCGTTACTGCGTTTTTGCACTGCAGCGGTACAACCGGTCCTCGTCCCGGTACAACCGGGACTCACGGTGTAACAGCAGAACCCTACCAAGCGGTACAACCGGGACTCACGGTGTAACAACAGAACCCTACCAAGCGGTACAACCGGACAGGCGGGCGGTAGTACCGTCTAAGAAAGATAACCGGACTAACCGCCTGGCTACCGCACAATCACCGCATCAAAACAGGAGCTTGACCGGTACTTGGGCGGTGCCTGGCCGAAACAACCGCATGGCCTTGAGCTCTTGGGCGGCTAAGTTCTAAGCGGAAGAAACGCTCAGACCAACGGTGGTACCGGTCATCGTGGAACGACCGGACCAACCGGGCCACTACCGCCCAAGAACATCATCAAACTAGAGACGAGAGCGGTACTTGAGCGGTACATGGACGGAACCACCGCCCTAGCTGTTGCAGAGCATGGTGGCGGTACCACCGCCCGGAGGCAGCGGTACAACCGCTCGAGCAAAAGCTGGTGAGCGACAAGACCCAGCGGTACAACCGCTCCAGAGAGCGGTACAACCGCTGGGCAGAAACAATGAGCAGGAAAGAGGGGAAGAGGCAAGGAAAACTCTCTCTCTCACACACACCTGAGGAAGGCAAAGAGAGGGCGAGAAAAGTGTACGTGAACTGATTCCCCCAGAGCTTCCTAATGAGGATTCCCTCTTGATAGTACGGGTACTCTACGACCAAAGAAAATAAAAACATAGAGGACAAGTCTTCAATCTTTTCCTTCGAGAGGTAATAGCAATCCGATGTAAGCCTAAGCATCGAGAACCTGAAACATATAGCACACGTTTAGACCACAAAGGGTTGTCATCATCATCCAAAACATAAAGTAGGGAAATGCCCTTTCAATCTCTCCCTTTTTGGTGGATGATGACAACAACACGATTTGCAAGAGATAAGTCAATGAAATCTAGACGGAACTCCCCCTGAATGTGTGCCCGAACAAGTACTAGCTGTTAGAAAGCATGGGCACACTTTTAGGACTAGACTCCCCGTAGATTTTATAGACTCATCACTCTGAGCTTAAAAGGATAGACAATATAATACTTAGAGGCAATAATAATGATAAAGACCTACGAATAAACGGAGTAGCAAGTCTAGCAAGTCTCACACACAGCACAGAACGAAACAAGTCCACAAACAAACACAAAAACACGAGAACAAGAGAAAACAACCCAAGCAAATCCCCGAGACCTATAGAACCCTCTCCCCCTTTGGCATCAAGACACCAAAAAGGAAAAGAGCGAAGCTAGCGACCCAAAGCTCAGGCGTCCTCCTCTGACTCCTCAGTCGCATCTGGATCTTCATCATCAGAGTCGTCATCGTCGTCATGATCAGATACTTCCATGGCATTGTCAGCTGCTGCAAAGGAGGATGATGGCTGGGGAGGGGCTTCATCATCAGTCCAGGTGCTATGGGTAGAGATCCAACGCTCCTCTGGGGTGATGCTCTTCTCAGAGCCACTCTAAACCTGCATGTTGAGGTGCTTCATCATTGCAATTTGGCGACGCCGTGCGAGCTTCTCATTGACATGTGCCTCATACATCTTCTTCTGGATGTCATCCTAGAGACAAAAGGTCTTATTTACCTTGGCAGTAAGTTTGGCCACCCACGAAGGCTTGGCCCCTGGCTCCAGCTCAAAGTCCTCATCTTCAGAAGTAGCATAGACATCCTTAGGAGCATGTTCAGGGAAGTGAGGCTCGGCATGCTTCTTCTTCTTAAGGAGCTTGACCTCATGAACAGTGAGGTTGTCTGGAGAAGTGAGGAGCTCTCCAGGACGACGAACAACCCACACAGAGTTCAGAAAGCACATGACAAACGGAGCATAGATTGGGACTTTACGGTAGATGACCATGTTGTACATCTCATGCCACAGCCAATTTGACACATCAAACGTTGCCCCTGTCCCCACCATGGTCTTCATAGCAACCATCAAATCAACCAGATAGCCATGAATTTCATCTTGATTGCCCACCTTGGGCAAGAGCACATTGCGGAACACTCGGTGCATGATGTCACAGACCTTCTCCAAATCCTTGGATTCTCCAATAATCCCACGGCCCCGAATGTACAGAGGGGCAAGCTTCTCCTTAGGCATGGACTCAGGAAAATCATGAGGGCGAATGCCACCCCTTCCTTGCAGACCGGTATCCTCGTACCCAATAGCATTGTAGAAAGCCCTCCAGGGAAAGTGAAACAATTCATCACGACACATGAAGGTGAGAGTGCGCGCATCATCTTCCCCAAAATGAACCGTGGCATAGAACTGATGGATGAGTTGAACATCAAAGTCACAGTTGACTGACATGATTTTGACAAGATCAAACTCCTCGCAGAGAGCTAACGCCTCACCAAAATACTCCATGTTGTTCCTCCAATGATCAAAATCAATCGTCCACTGCTTGGCATATCTATTCTTGTTGTGCTCAAAGAGTTCATGAACAATCCGCACTTGCATCTCATTCCGGAACTGAACAGTGGTCCAAGGAGCAATGGGAACCTCATACGGATTCTTTGAGCGGTAGGCTTCCCAATCCTTGGCTTTCCAACGATGCAACGGCATGACCACACGTTGCTTAGCAGCTGCAGACTTTTCACGGCGAGTGGGCTTGGTGGGAATCACAACTTCTTCATCATCTGACACAACCGGGCGCAAGGTCCTTCGTGCCCTCTTCTTGGTCTTGCAAGGAGCAGAGCGAGAACTAGAGCCACCTGAACACACACATGAAAAGAACACACAAAAACCCAACAAGGATGAGAGGATTGCACCCACTAGCAAAAAAGGAACAAGTTGCAACAACAGAGAAGATAGAACAGTGCTTAGTGGTTGATATACTCCGGTTGTACCGGATCTTCCGCCAGTAGTACCGCTCCAGCGGTTGTACCGCCCGTAGGGGCGGTAGAACCGCTGACAGTGGCACTACCAGGGAAGATAGATCTAACCGAGGCATACGAATCACACAAGTAATATTCCGAATTCTAAGTGCTGCAAACAAGACAGGAGGCTAACAAAGAACTCTTCTAAGCCATAGATCGAACACTAAATGCGGAAAGATGGGTAAAGCCCTAGGCAAGGAATAACCCTAAACAAAAAACTAGAGGCAAAGAACACGAGGCATTACCACCATCCATGGGAAGAGTTTGGAAGGCCTCCACGGAGAGAATCCATGGAGAGCCAAGGATCCGAAGCGCGAGACGCACTCCGGGGCAGGGGTAGAGATGGCCGGCGGCTAGGGCAAGAAAAAGAGGAACGAGGACGAAGGGAAAAGACAACCCTTCAGCCCCGTTGAGTATATATAGGCCCGTACGCACGCCCCGGTAAAACCGCTTAGGGGAGCGGTTGTACCGCTTGTCTGGTACAGACCGGTGGATGGAGGCGGTACTTTCGGTGCCTGGAAGGCAGCGGTAGTACCGCACGGCAACAACCGGTAGTACCGGACGTGGGTTACCGTGGGATTGTGCAGTGGAACCGCCCAGACACCGAACGGAAACCCTTGGGACGGCACAACCCGGTACCAGCGGTAGAACCGCTCGTGGTACCGGTTGTACCGCCCGACCACCTAAGCACAAGCCAAGATCAAATGAATGCAATCCGAAGGGAGGAAGAAGGGGCACAAAAACAGGAGAGAAACAACACCCTAGGAGAACCTAACACAAAGAGCAAAGAGAGAAAGAGAGAAAACAACACGAGAACAGCAAGGCTAACTCCAACTCCCTGAAGAGAGGACGGTGGCCGAGGCCACCTATGTTTGAGTCAATTGGTATGGCACCGCGAAGAATTATCCTTGGGTCCATGACCAAAACTCGTCTTTGAAGCACAAGTACCATCAAATATGGCTAATGTGAAAGACACAATCAATTTATGCATAATGGGGGGAGGGAGAGTTCATTGAGAGAACAACACTCCCCCTATGTCCATGCCTACACCTAAACTAGACAACAAGTTGAGCGTGGTAGGGTGTGCAAGGGTTCAAGCCACATTGCTCGAATCAATGATATTTAGCTCATGCCTTAACTCGCGAAATCTTGCTCCATCTAAGGGCTTCGTGAAAATATCTGCAAGGTTGTCATGAGTGTTGACATAGTTGAGCTCGATCTCTCCTAGTCTAATGTGATCCCGGATGAAGTGATATCGGATCTCAATATGCTTCGTCTTGAAATGTTGTACCGGATTGAGAGAGATCTTGATGGCACTTTCATTGTCACACCAAAGAGGCACTTTGTCACAAGTGACACCGTAATCCTTTAAAGTTTTCCTCATCCATAGGAGTTGAGCACAACAACTACCGACGGCAACATACTCCGCCTCAGTGGACGAGAGAGACACACAACTTTACTTTTTGGAAGACCAACTTACCAAAGAGCAACCAAGGAATTGGCACCCTCCGGAAGTGGACTTCCTATCCACTTTGTCTCCCGCCCAATCGGAATCCGAGTACCCTACAAGCTTGAAGTTTGATCCTCTAGGGTACCATAGGCCAAAGTTTAGGGTATGAGCCAAATATCGAAATATTCGTTTGACCGCCACATAGTGACTTTCCTTAGGTGCGGCTTGAAACCGTGCACAAATTCCCACACTCAACATGATGTCCGGTCTAGATGCACAAAGGTAAAGCAAGGATCCAATCATGGAACGATATACCTTTTGATCCACCACTTTACCATTGGGATCTAAGTCAAGTTGGCACTTGGTGGGCATTGGAGTGGAAGCCGGCTTGACGTCACTTAGCTTGAATCTCTTGAGCATGTCTTGAGTGTACTTGGATTGATTGATGAAGGTTCCTTCTCTTTTTTGCTTCACTTCGAACCCTAGAAAGAACTTCAACTCTCCCATGGAGGACATCTCGAACTTTGAGGTCATGAGAGCGGCAAATTCCTCATTGAAAGCTTTGTTAGGAGAACCGAAGATAATATCATCAACATATAATTGGCACACAAACAACTCCCCTTTGACCTTCTTAGTAAAAAGAGTGGGGTCGATTAGCCCAACTTCAAAACCACGGTCTTGTAACAACTCGGTAAGGTGGTCATACCACGCACGTGGGGCTTGTTTAAGGCCATAGAGCGCCTTATCGAGTTGATACACATGATCGGGAAAGTAGGGATCCTCGAACCCGGGGGGTTGCTTGACGTAAACCAATTCATTAATGGGACCATTAAGAAAGCACTCTTCACATCCATTTGTTGTAACTTAAAATTATGATGAGAAGCATATGCAATTAACAAGCGAATGGATTCAAGACGAGCAACGGGAGCAAAGGTTTCACCGTAGTCGATACCCTCGACTTGGGAGTAGCCTTGTGCTACCAAACGAGCCTTGTTGCAAATGATAATCCCATGGGCATCTTGCTTGTTCTTGAATATCCACTTGGTTCCAATGACATTGTGGTTCCCCGTTGGCCTTGGCACCAATCTCCACACTTTTTTGCGCTCGAAGTTGTTGAGTTCTTCGTGCATGGCATTGAGCCAATCCGGATCTTCTAGCGCCTCATAGACCTTGTGGGGTTCCACACAAGAGACAAACGCGTGATGCTCACAATAATTTGCTAATTGTCTACGAGTGCTTACCCCCTTTCTTAAGCTTCCAAGCACATTCTTCATGAGATGATCCTTGGTGGAGAGCTTGGATGCAATCTTGGCGGCACGACGCTCTAATTCCTCCTCGGTGGTGAGTTGAGGAGTGGTTACTTGATCATCTTGAGCGCTGTCATGAACTTGTTCTTGATCTTGAACTTGCTCGGGGGAGAGAACTTGACCTTGGGCATCACTTGGTGTGTCAACACCGTCTTGAGTATGATCTTGCCCTTGGTCTTGTTCATGAGGTTGAGGGCCTTCACTTTGTTCTTCGGAAGCGTGTGGGCCTTGGGTTGGTGATGGCTCCACTTGAGTGTAGCATTGTCCTTCTCCTTCGGCCACAAGGGGTTCCTCAATGGGTAGGATAAAACCAACACCCATTCTTCTTATGGCTTGAGGAGGAATTTCATCACCTACATCACAAGTGCCACTTTGCTCCACTTGGGAGCCGTTATTCTCATCAAACTCCACGTTACACGTCTCCTCAATAAGTCCCATGGATTTATTGAGGACACGGTAAGCATGAGAGTTTGTAGCATAACCAACAAATATGCCCTCATGAGCTCTAGCCTCAAATTTAGACAACCGAACACCTTTCTTGAGAATGAAACACTTACACCCGAACACCCAGAAGCACTTGAGGTTGGTCTTGTTACCGGTGAGTATCTCATATGGAGTCTTGTTCAAGCCCTTGCGGAGGTAGAGCCGATTGGATGCATGACACGCGGTGTTGATGGCTTCGGCCCAAAAGTTGTACGGAGACTTGAACTCCGCCATCATGGTCCTTGCAGCATCCATCAACATCCGGTTCTTCCTTTCCGCAACACCGTTTTGTTGAGGGGTGTATGGTGCGGAATATTGATGCTTGATTCCCTCATCACTAAGAAATTCATCCAAGGTGTAGTTCTTGAACTCGGTGCCGTTGTCACTTCTTATTGTCAAGATCTTTGCATTGTGTTGACGTTGTGCTTCATTTGCAAAGTCAATGACGGTTTGTTGGGTCTCGCTCTTCCTCTTGAAGAAATACACCCACGTGTACCTTGAGTAGTCATCCACAATCACCAAGCAATACTTCCTACCTCCAAGACTATCGAAGGATGGAGGCCCAAAGAGATCCATGTGAAGGAGCTCCAAAGGCCTCTTTGAATAAATGATAGTCGTGGGAGGGTGAGCCTTCTCATGTAGCTTTCCTTTGATACAGGCACTGCAAGCACGATCTTTAGCAAAACTAACATTCGTTAGTCCACGGACATGGTCCCCCTTGAGGAGACTTTGCAAAGATCTCATATTGACATGGGCTAAACGGCGATGCCAAAGCCATCCCACATCAACTTTAGCCATTAGGCATGTCGCGGTCTTAGTGGGTCGCTCTGAGAAGTTAATCACATATAAACCATTCTCGACATGCCCAACAAAGGCTACTTTAAGAGTCTTGCTCCACAAGAGGGCCACGGTATCGATATCAAAGAAAGTGGCAAAGCCCATGATTGCAAGTTGACGAACGGAAAGTAAATTGTATGCAAGGGACTCAACAAGCATGACCTTCTCGATCGTGAGATCATGAGAGATGACCACCTTGCCAAGTCCCAATACCTTAGAAGATGAGGCATCACCCCACTCGACATTGGTGGGCATAGATGGAACCTTGTGCACGTCCACCACCACGTCCTTGCTTCCGGTCATATGATTTGTAGCTCCGCTATCAAGCAACCATGATCCACCACCGGAAGCAAACACCTACAAGAGATCAATGCTTGGTTTTAGGTACCCATTTTGTAATGGGTCCTTTGATGTTAGTAAAAAGGGTCTTAGGAACCCAAATAGACCATTCAATGTATTCATGAAGAGAACCAACAAATTTGGCATAAACATGCCCATCACTAGCACGGCATAACACATAAGAAGGATTAAAATCGCCGGCTTTGTTGGGAGAGGTGACATTGCCCTTCTTGACATTATTCTTCTTCTTCTCCTCGGGGGCACTCTCTCCCTCCCTCACAAAGGTTTGCATGAGAGGAGGAGGCCGTTTGGTCTTGTCATTCTTCTTCTTGTTCTTGGAGTCGGGGACGTACCCAACCTCTTCCTTGGCCACACCTCCCTTTTGGTTGGTCAAGAGATCGTTGAGGTTCTTCTTGCCTTGTATGCAAGTCGCAAGACCTCACTCAAGTTGCTCCTTCAACTTAGCATTTTCCTCAACAAGATGTATATGCTCACAACACGGGTCAGTAGCATTTGCATTATCAATTAAAACCATATGAGGAAAAGTTGCTTTCTCCTTAGTTAGCTTCACTTGGAGTTGATCATGAGACTCCTTGAGACTAGCGTGAATACCCTTCAAGGCCTTGTGGGCCTTGTCAAGTATAGCAAACTCCTCTTTGAGTCTAGCAAGATCAACCCCGAGTTTGGCCTTCTCGGAATTTAGCACACGAGAAACAACGAGGGCATGATCATAATCTTTCTCTAACTTAGCATGATCTACGTTGTGTGACTCCTCAAGAGCCAAACGAAGACCACACTCTTCCTCAAGAGCATTGGAAAGATCCGAAATCTCATCGGCATAGTCACGACTATGTCCTTCCATCTTAGAGATGGTGTCTTTTTGAGCCTCGATCATGTCATTGGCCTCACCAAGTTGTTCCAAGAGAGCAATAAAGTGCTTCTTGGATTTTCCCTTGAGTTTGCCCATAAAGGCCTCAAACTCGTTAGCCTCCACATTAGCTCCCTCAAATTCATTAATGCTATCCGTTGGGGAAGGATGATTAATGATGGTAGTTTTGATGTTGGAGGTTACCTTGTTGGTGGCTTTAGCCATGAGGCACTTGGCGGTGATGCTCTCGTTGGGTGAGTCGAAGAGAGACACCCGTGACGTTGTTGCAATGGCAATGGAGGCCATGGAAACCGACTCATCATCTTCATCATCGTCATCGTCCTCATTGTACTCTTCTTGCACAACCAAGGCCTTGGGATGAGTCTTCTTGGTGAAGTTGTTATTGTTGGGGAACGACTTGGCCTTGTCCTTTCGGATGAGTTTGCCACCATTGTCTTCCCTCTTCTCATACGGGCATTCCGCAACGAAATGACTCACGTTGCCGCAATTGTAGCAAGTCCTTACACGTTGCTTGCCCCTTGTACCACTCGAGTTGTTTTTGCTAAAGTTTGGCCTTGAGTTTTTCTTGCTCCAAAATTGCCTTGAAGCAAGTGCCATGTGTTCATGATATGCATACTTCGTATCTTTGGGGTTGCTCTCCTCTTCTTCCTCTTCTTCGTCTTCCACTATGAGCTTGGCCTTCAATGCAAGGTTAGGCTTCTTTGCCCGTTGAGAACGGAGCACCGCATTGTCGGTGGTCTTGTCCAAAATGTTCATGGCCACAAACTCATCCAACACTTCGCTTGAGGTCAAAGTGTGGAAGTCTGGCATTTGACGAATGACGGAGGACATGGCCTTGTGATAGGGCATCATTGCCTTGAGGAATTTGCACTTGATCCAATTGTCATCCGTGTCCTTGCTCCCGTGATCTCGTAGTGAGACCGCGAGTTTGGTTACTCTCCGATAGAGCTCACGAGGTTCTTCATCTTCCTTCATTGCAAACTCATCGGCCTCATCTTGTACCAGTTCATAGTTGGAGTGTTGAATGCTTGCGCTTCGCTGGTAGAGAGACACGACACAATGCCATGCATCTTTGGCCAAGGTGAAAGGACGAAGATGAGGTAGGTCTTCGGGTGGAATAGCATCTTGAATGATGAAGAGAGCATTCTCATTGAATTGATTGTCCGCGGCTTCTCGAGGAGTGAAGTTGCTTGGATCATGTGGATAAAAACCTTCTTCAATGATTCTCCAAAGGTTAGTGTTCACATGATTTAAATGACGTTTAAAGCGGTAAACCCAAGAATCAAAATCCTCATTTTTCACAATCTTAGGGGGAGGACCGGCATGATTCAAATGAGTGGAAGGAACCGGTCCACCATAAACAAGTGGTGGTTCCACATGGGCAAAGATGCCGGTGCCATTCTTGCCACTAGAAGAAGGAGCCTTTTCACTACTAGCTCCCCCCTTGTCGGGGATAGCATCCGTCACCTTGTTGGCGGGATCACCCACTTTCAACGGTGCGGTGGATAGTTTAAGCCCCTCAAGTAATTTAGTAAACATGCTTTTGACTTCGGTCGTCATGGAGGTTTTCAATGTCTCCAAGGCCACATTGAACTCCTCACGAGAGACCGAAGTTCCCCCATCTCCCGTAGACGAGATCGGATTCACACGGAGTGTTCCTCCACACCGTCTATGGTATCAACCATACTCTTTGGACGGATAAGTCCTTAATAAAGAGATGAGGCTCTGATACCAATTGAAAGGATTGATATGGTTGACTAGAGGGGGGGGGGTGAATAGGCAACTAACAATTTTTAGTTTTTCTTTAACAAGTTAAACTTTGCATCAAAATAGGTTGTCTAGAAATGCAACTAGGTGAGCAACCTATATGATGCAACGAGGATAGGTACACAAGCAAGCAAGAGATATGAAACAAGTATAAAGGCACGAGATAACCAAGAGTGGAGACGGTGGAGACGAGGATGTGTTGCCGAAGTTCCTTCCCTTTGAGAGGAAGTACGTCTCCGTTGGAGCGGTGTGGAGGCACAATGCTCCCCAAGAAGCCACTAGGGCCACCTTATTCTCCTCACGCCCTCACACAATGCGAGATGCCGTGATTCCACTATTGGTGCCCTTGAAGGCGGCTACCAAACCTTTACAAACAAGGTTGGGGCTCTCTCGACAACTTAATTGGAGGCTCCCAACAAAACCACGAAGCTTCACCACAATGGAATATGGCTTCGAGGTGACCTCAACCGTCTAGGGTGCTCAAACACCCAAGAGTAACAAAAACCACACAAGAAAGTATGGGGGAACCAAATATCCTTTGGTGGAAGTGTAGATCTAGGTCTCCTCCTTCAATCCCTAGCAAATCAACAAGTTTGAGTGGCTAGAGAGAGATCGGGCAAGAGAGCTTGAAGGGCATCAATGGTGGAGTGAGAGAGGTCAAAGGTGGGAGTGGTAGGTGGGAGAAGCCCCCTTAAGTAGTCTCCCCACAATTCCAACCGTTACTGCGTTTTTGCACTGCAGCGGTACAACCGGTCCTCGTCCCGGTACAACCGGGACTCACGGTGTAACAGCAGAAACCTAGCAAGCGGTACAACCGGACAGGCGGGCGGTAGTACCGGCTAAGAAAGATAACCGGACTAACCGCCTGGCTACCGCACAACCACCGCATCAAAACAGGAGCTTGACCGGTACTTGGGCGGTGCCTGGCCGGAACAACCGCATGGCCTTGAGCTCTTGGGCGGCTAAGTTCTGAGCGAAAGAACCGCTCAGACCACCGGTGGTACCGGCCATCGTGGAACGACCGGACCAACTGGGCCACTAGCGCCCAAGAACAGCATCAAACCAGAGGCGAGAGCGGTACTTGAGCGGTACATGGACGGAACCACCGCCCTAGCTGTTGCAGAGCATGGTGGCGGTACCACCGCCCGGAGGCAGCGGTACAACCGCTCGAGCAAAAGCTGGTGAGCGACAAGACCCAGCGGTACAACCGCTCCAGAGAGCGGTACAACCGCTAGGCAGAAACAGTGAGCAGGAAAGAGGGGAAGAGGCAAGGAAAACTCTCTCTCTCTCACACACACCTGAGGAAGGCAAAGAGAGGGTGAGAAAAGTGTACGTGAACTGATTCCCCCAGAGCTTCCTAATGAGGATTCCCTCTTGATAGTACGGGTACTCTACGACCAAAGAAAATGAAAACGTAGAGGACACGTCTTCAATCTTTTCCTTCGAGAGGTAATAGCAATCCGATGTAAGCCTAAGCATCGAGAACATGAAACATATAGCACACGTTTAGACCACAAAGGGTTGTCATCATCATCCAAAACATAAAGTAGGGAAATGCCCTTTCAAATGTAACTATTTGAATTCGAAATGTAATTTAATTATGAAATGATCGTAAGATTACCTCGGGGTGAAGAATAACTTATTCTGCACCCTGGTTGATGAATAGTAACACTATATATATATATACCCTAAAAACTTCGGGGAGCACAATAGATCGGGAGTTCCGCCGCCAGAAGCCTCCGTAGCCACCGAAAGCCAATCTAGACCCGTTCCGGCACCCTGCCGGAGGGGGGAATCCCTCTCCGGTGGCCATCTTCATCATCCCGGTGCTCTCCATGACGAGGAGGGAGTAGTTCTCCCTCGGGGCTGAGGGTATGTACCAGTAGCTATGTGTTTGATCTCTCTTTCTCTCTCTCGTGTTCTTGAGGTGGTACGATCTTGATGTATCGCGAGCTTTGCTATTATGGTTGGATCTTATGATGTTTCTCCCCCTCTACTCTCTTGTAATGAATTGAGTTTTCACTTTGAAGTTATCTTATCAGATAGAGTCTTTAAGGATTTGAGAACACTTGATGTATGTCTTGCGTGGGATACCCGTGGTGACAATGGGGTATTCTATTGATCCACTTGATGTATGTTTTGGTGATCAACTTGCGGGTTCCGCCCATGGACCTATGCATAGGGGTTGGCACACGTTTTCGTCTTGACTCTCCGGTAGAAACTTTGGGGAACTCTTTGAGGTTCTATGTGTTGGTTGAATAGATGAATCTGAGATTGTGTGATGCATATCGTATAATCGTACCCACTGATACTTCAGGTGACATTGGAGTATCTAGGTGACATTAGGGTTTTGGTTGATTTGTGCCTTAAGGTGTTATTCTAGTACGAACTCTAGGGCTGTTTGTGACACTTATAGGAATAGCCCAATAGATTGATTGGAAAGGATAACTTTGAGGTGGTTTCGTACCCTACCATAATCTCTTCGTTTGTTCTCCGCTATTAGTGACTTTGGAGTGACTCTTTGTTGCATGTTGAGGGATAGTTATATGATCCAATTATGTTATTAATGTTGAGAGGACTTGCACTAGTGAAAGTATGAACCCTAGGCCTTGTTTCAACGCATTGCAATATCGTTTACGCTCACTTTTATCATTAGTTACCTTGCTGTTTTTATATTTTCAGATTACGAAAACCTTTATCTACCATCCATATACCACTTGTATCACCATCTCTTCGCCGAAGTAGTGCACCTATAGAATTTACCATTGTATTGGGTGTGTTGGGGACACAAGCGACTCTTTGTTATTTGGTTGCAGGGTTGCTTGAGAGAGACCATCTTCATCCTATGCCTCCCACGAATTGATAAACCTTAGGTCATCCACTTGAGGGAAATTTGCTACTGTACTACAAACCTCTGCACTTGGAGGCCCAACATCGTCTACAAAAATAAGGTTGTGTAGTAGACATCAAGCTCTTTTCTAGCGCCGTTGCTGGGGAGGTGAGTGCTTGAAGGTATATCTTTAGATCTTGCAATCGAGTTTTTTAGTTTCTTGTTTTATCACTAGTTTAGTTTATAAAAGAAAATTACAAAAAAATGGAATTAAGTTTGCCTCATACGCTTCATCTTTTTAATATCTTTCGTGAGTATGATGGAAAGGAAAATTGTGCCAAAGTGTTAGAAGAAGAATGCATTAACATGTTTGGCACTAAATCTTTGAATGATGAGCATGATTTCAATGTTGTTACTATGAACTCCTTGAATATCCATAGTACTAATGATGATTGCACTAGTTATGATGAAAATGTCTCCTACAAACATGTCAATTTTTGTGGAGTGCATTGGGTTTGGAAGTACACACCAAATAGGGAAGATAGATATTGCAAGAGGCATAGGCATTTAGAAACTAAATTGTTGCAAGAAAGGCTAGATGTTTGTGCTGAAAATTTATATTTTCTTAGCCTTACTTGTGAACTTTGCAATAAATGTGGCCATTTAACCATCCGATGCAAATTGTTTCATGATCTAATCGTTTCCTAAAATTGTGATGACTTGATTTCCCTTGCACATCATAATAAACTTAGTTTTCTTATGGGCTATGAAGAAATGAAACGTATAACTAACTATCTTCCAGTATTTGCCCGTGATAAACTTCTTGGCTTTGATCTAGAGGAAATTTATATGTATTGTGCAGTGAATTGTATTGAAAATCCTTATATTGCCAACTACATAAAGAAAAGAAAACAAATAGAAGATGAAGAGAATACTAATGAAAGGGAAGAGACTTCCCAATACCCTCCTATTATTTCTTATGATGAATCAGGTAACGAGGAGGAGCCTCCTATTCAACCAATCTCATTAATAAGGAGCTCCAAAAAGAGGATTGAACCCACACATGATGTGGTGAAGAAGAAGAAAAGAAAAAAGAAGAGAGGTAAAAATATATCTCCCCCAAATAATGCTGCTCCTATTACTATTGTGCCTCATGAAAATATAATTGTGGAAGATAATGATACTTCTTATGATCTTGAAAATCTTTTTGGCACTTGCTCGGAAGAATATGATAATTGCTATACTATTGGTGCTATCCATACTATTAATGATGAGAGTGATTATGCTTATGATATAAAAAGGCCCAAGCTTGGGGATGCTATGTTTGATGAAGATGATGTTTTTGATAATATATTTGCTGCAATTAATGTTTGTCCCATGCTTGGGGATGCTACGTTTAATGAAGATGATATTTTTAGTCTCCCAAGTGTTGATATGCAAATTTATAATGATGATAGCATGCCTCCTACTTATGATGATTATTGTGATGATACTTATGCTATAAAAGTAGTGATTATATTTGTAAAACTTGTCATGATTATGGTTACCCCTTTTCTGAACATTACTCTTTTAATGTGGAAACAATTTATAGGATTCGAGTTTCTTATGATACTCCCACTATTATTCATGAGAAGAATTTTGCTTGTGTGGAGAGTACTAAAATTTCTATGCTTGTAGATCATGAAAAGAATGCTTTAGGTGCTGGTTATATTGTTGAATTAATTCATGATGCTACTGAAAATTATTATGAGGGAGGAACATATGCTTGTAGGAATTGCAATAATATCAAGTTTCCTCTCTATGTGTTGAAAATTTTGAAGTTATGCTTGTTTTACCTTCCGATGCAAGTTGATTATTGTTCCCATAAGTTGTTGCTCACAAAATCCCTATGAATAGGAAGTGGGTTAGACTTAAATGTGCTAGTCATATTCTTCACGATGCTCTCTTTATGTTTCAATTCTTATCTTTTATGTGAGCATCATTGAAATCATCATGCCTAACTAGGGGCGTTAAACGATAGCGCTTGTTGGGAGGCAACCCAATCTTATTCTTGTTGCTTGATTTTTCTCTCTTGTTTAGTAATAATAATTTATCTAGCCTCTGCAATGATTGAGTTTTTATGTTTTATTTAGTGTTTGTGCCAAGTAGAACCGTTGGGAAGACTTGGGGAAAGTCTTGTTGATCTTGCTGTAAAAAACAGAAACTTTAGCGCTCACGAAAATTGCTGCCATTTTTTATTGGAAAGTGATATTTAGTTAATTAGTTTTGCAGATGATTAATAGATAAATTCCTCACCTCCAGAAATTTATTTTAGAATTTTTAGGGTTCCATAAGTTTGCGTTAGTCACAGATTACTACAGACTGTTCTGTTTTTGCCAGATTCTGTTTTTCGTGTGTTGTTTGCTTATTTTGATGAATCTATGGCTAATAAAATAGTTTATAAACCATAGAGAAGTTGGAATACAGTAGGTTTAACACCAATATAAATAAATAATGAGTTAATTACAGTACCTTGAAGTGGTGTTTTGTTTTCTTTCGCTAACGGAGCTTACGAGTTTTCTGTTAAGTTTTTTGTTGTGAAGTTTTCCAGTTTTGGGTAAAGATTCGATGGATTATGGAATAAGGAGTGGCAAGAGCCTAATATTGGGGATTACCAAGGCACCCCAAGGTAATATTCAAGGACAACCAAGAGCCTAAGCTTGGGGATGCCCCGGAAGGCACCCCCTTTTTCGTCCCCGTTCATCGGTAACTTTACTTGGAGCTATATTTTTATTCACCACATGATATGTGTTTTGCTTGGAGCGTCATTTTATTTAGTTTTGCTTGCTGTTTGAATAAAATACCAAGATATGAAATTCTTTAATGTTAGAGAGTCTTCACATAGTTGCATAATTATTCGACTACTCATTGATCTTCACTTGTATCTTTTGGAGTAGTTTGTCATTTGCTCTAGTGCTTCACTTATATCCTTTTAGAGCACAGTGCTGGTTTGATTTTGAAGAAATAGATGAACTCTTGTGCTTCACTTATATTATTTTGAGAGTCTTTTAGAACAGCATGGTAATTTTCTTTGGTTATGAAATTAGTCCTAATATGATGGGCATCCAAGAGGGATATAATAAAAACTTTCATATGAAGTGCATTGAATACTAAGAGAAGTTTGGTACTTGATAATTGTTTTGAGATATGGAGATGGTGATATTAGAGTCATGCTAGTTGAGTAGTTGTGAATTTGAGAAATGCTTGTGTTGAAGTTTGTGATTCCCGTAGCGTGCACGTATGGCGAACCGTTATGTTAAGAAGTCGGAGCATGATGTATTTATTGATTGTCCTCCTTATGAGTGGCGGTCGGGGACGAGCGATGGTCTTTTCCTACCAATCTATCCCCCTAGGAGCATGCGCGTAGTACTTTGCTTCGATAACTAATAGATTTTTGCAATAAGTATGTGAGTTCTTTATGACTAATGTTGAGTCCATGGATTATACGCACTCTCACCCTTCCACCATTGATAGCCTATCTAATACCGTGCACCTTTCGCCGGTATCATAACCTTCCTCAAAACAGCCACCATACCTACCTATCATGGCATTTCCATAGCCATTCCAAGATATATTGCCATGCAACTTTCCACCGTTCCGTTTACTATGACACGCTCCATCTTTTGTACCGTGCATTGCCCTTTCTCACTTTGAGAGTTGGTGCAAACTTCGCCGGTGCATCCAAACCCCGTGATACGATACGCTCTATCACACATAAACCTCCTTATGTCTTCCTCAAAACAGCCACCATACCTACCTATTATGGCATTTCCACAGCCATTCCGAGATATATTGCCATGCAACTTTCCACCGTTCCGTTTATTATGACTTGCATCATCATTGTCATATTGCCTTGCATGATCATGTAGTTGACATCGTATTTGTGGCGAAGCCACCGTTCATAATTCTTTCATACATGTCACTCATGAGTCATTGCACATCCCGGTACACCGCCAGAGGCATTCATATAGAGTCATATCTTGTTCTAAGTATCGAGTTGTAATTCTTGAGTTGTAAGTAAATAAAAGTGTGATGATCATCATTATTAGAGCATTGTCCCAGTGAGGAAAGGTTGATGGAGACTATGATTCCCCCACAAGTCGGGATGAGACTCCGGACTAAAAAAAGGCCAAAAAAAGAAAGGCAAAAAAGGAAAGGCCAAATAAAAAATAAAAATAAACAAAAGGGATAATGCTACTATCCCTTTTTCCACATTTGTGCTTCAAAGTAGCACCATGATCTTCATGATAGAGAGTCTCTTGTTTTGTCACTTTCATATACTAGTGGGAAATTTTCATTATAGAACTTGGCTTGTATATTCCAACAATGGGCCTCCTCAAGTGCCCTAGGTCTTTGTGAGCAAGCAAGTTGGATGCACACCCACTTAGTTTCTTTTGTTGAGCTTTCATACATTTATAGCTCTTGTGCATCCGTTGCATGGCAATCCCTACTCACTCACATTGATATCTATTGATGGGCATCTCCATAGCCCGTTGATACGCCTAGTCGATGTGAGACTATCTTCTCCTTTTTGTCTTCTCCACAACCACCATTCTATTCCATCTATAGTGCTATGTCCATGGCTCACGCTCATGTATTGCGTGAAGATTGAAAAAGTTTGAGAACACCAAAAGTATGAAACAATTGCTTGGCTTGTCATCGGGGTTGTGCATGATTTAAATACGTTGTGTGGTGAAGATGGAGCATAGCCAGACTATATGATTTTGTAGGGATAGCTTTCTTTGGCCATGTTATTTTGAGAAGACATAATTGCTTAGTTAGTATGCTTGAAGTATTATTATTTTTATCTCAATATTAAACCTTTGTCTTGAATCTTATGGATCTGAATATTCTTGCCACAATAAAGGGAATTACATGGATAAATATGTTAGGTAGCATTCCACATCAAAAATTCTGTTTTTATCATTTACCTACTCGAGGACGAGCAGAAATTAAGCTTGGGGATGCTGATACGTCTCCAACATATCTATAATTTTTGATTGTTCCATGCTATTATATTATCAACCTTGGATGTTTTATATGCATTTATATGCTATTTTATATGAGTTTTGGGACTAACCTATTAACCTAGAGCCCAGTGCCAGTTTCTGTTTTTTTCCTTGTTTTAGAGTATCACAGAAAAGGAAAATCAAACGGAGTCCAATTGACCTGAAACTTCACGAAACTTATTTTTGGACCAGAAGAAGCCCACGGAGTATCGGAGTTAGACCAGGAGAGTCCCGGGCTGCCCACGAGGGTGGGGGGTGCGCCCACCCCCTGGGCGCGCCCCTGCCTCATGGACAGCCCGGAGGTCCACCGAGGTACTTCTTCTTCCTATATATATCCATATACCCTAAAAACTTCGGGGAGCACAATAGATCGGGAGTTCCGCCGCCAGAAGCCTCCGTAGCCACCGAAAGCCAATTTAGACCCGTTCCGGCACCCTTCCGGAGGGGGAATCCCTCTCCGGTGGCCATCTTCATCATCCCGGTGCTCTCCATGACGAGGAGGGAGTAGTTCTCCCTCGGGGCTGAGGGTATGTACCCGTAGCTATGTGTTTGATCTCTCTCTCTCTCTAGTGTTCTTGAGGTGGTACGATCTTGATGTATCGTGAGCTTTGCTATTATAGTTGGATCTTATGATGTTTCTCCCCCTCTACTCTCTTGTAATGAATTGAGTTTTCCCTTTGAAGTTATCTTATCGGATTGAGTCTTTAAGGATTTGAGAACAATTGATGTATGTCTTGCGTGGGATACCCATGGTGACAATGGGGTATTCTATTGATCCACTTGATGTATGTTTTGGTGATCAACTTGCGGGTTCCGCCCATGAACCTATGCATAGGGGCTGGCACACGTTTTTGTCTCGACTCTCCGGTAGAAACTTTGAGGCACTCTTTGAGGTTCTATGTGTTGGTTGAATAGATGAATCTGAGATTGTGTGATGCATATCGTATAATCATACCCACGGATACTTGAGGTGACATTGGAGTATCTTGGTGACATTAGGGTTTTGGTTGATTTGTGTGTTAAGGTGTTATTCTAGTACGAACTCTAGGGCTGTTTGTGACACTTATAGGAATAGCCCAACAGATTGATTGGAAAGGATAACTTTGAGGTGGTTTCGTACCCTACCATAATCTCTTCGTTTATTCTCCGATATTAGTGACTTTGGAGTGACTCTTTGTTGCATGTTGAGGGATAGTTATATGATCCAATTATGTTATTATTGTTGAGAGGACTTGCACTAGTGAAAGTATGAACCCTAGGCCTTGTTTCAACGCATTGCAATACCGTTTACGCTCACTTTTATCATTAGTTACCTTGCTGTTTTTATATTTTTCAGATTACAAAAACCTTTATCTACCATCCATATACTACTTGTATCACCATCTCTTCGCCGAACTAGTGCACCTATACAATTTACCATTGTATTGGGTGTGTTGGGGACACAAGAGACTCTTTGATATTTGGTTGCAGGGTTGCTTGAGATAGACCATCTTCATCCTACGCCTCCCACGGATTGATAAACCTTAGGTCATCCACTTGAGGGAAATTTGCTACTGTCCTACAAACCTCTGCACTTGGAGGCCCAACAACGTCTACAAGAAGAAGGTTGTGTAGTATACATCAATAATCACCCACTTACATTGTGACGTTTGATAGCACATAAGGTATTCCTCCGTATTCGGGAGTTGCATGATCTCATAGTCGAAGGAATATGTATTTGACATGAAGGAAGCAATAGCAATAAAACTGAACGATCATAATGCTAAGCTAATGAATGGGTCTTGTCCATCAGATCATTCTCCTAGTGATGTGATCCCGTTATCAAATGACAACTCATGTACATGGTTAGGAAACCTTAACCATCTTTGATCAACGAGCTAGTCAAGTAGAGGCTCACTAGGGACACAATGTTTGTCTATGTATTCACACACGTATTTAGGTTTCCGATCAATACAGTTCTAGCATGAATAATAAACATTTATCATGAATAAGGAAATATAAAATAAAAACTTTATTATTGCCTCTAGGGCATATTTCCTTCACGTTTTCCCCTTAGTAGCAACAATACAAATAGATGCCTCACTATGCCTTTTGTCATGAGGTGAGGACACCGCAAGATTGAACCTACTACTATGCACCACTTCCACTAAAGATCTAATCATCAACTTGGCTAAAGAAAATTCATAGATCGGAAAGCATTACATTGCTATAACAATCATAAAGAATGAAGTTCAGAAAAGACTCTTTCAATGAAAATCCATTCATAAACCCACAATTCATCGGATCCCAACAAACACACCCCAAAATAAGATTACATCGGATGGAAATCCGAGGAGAACATTGTATTGAAGATCAAAGAGAGAGAAGAAGCCATCTAGATAATCACTATATGGACCCGTAGGCCTGTGGTAAACTACTCACACATCATCGCAGGTGCAACATGGTTGATGTAGAGGCCCTCCGTGATCGATCCCCCCTCCGGCAGAGTACCGGCGAAGGTCACTAGACGGGATCGTGGAAAAAACAGATGTTTGCGGCGGCAAATAATTGTTTTGGGTCTCGCTCTGGTGGTTTTGGGATTCTAGGAAATTTATGGAAGTGGAATTAGGTCAAACGAAGCTATGGGTGGCCCACAAGCTCAGGTGCCCCCTTGGGGGCGCGCAGTGTAAGCTTGTGGCCCAATCGCATATCTTTTGGCCTCCTCCCGAAGCTTCGAGGGACCCTTCTAGTCCAGAAAAATCATCGTAAAGTTTCATCGCGTTTGGACTTCGTTTGGTATTGTTTTTCGACGAAACAATAATATAGGCAAAAATAGGAATTGACACCCGGCACTAGGTTAATAGGTTAGTTCCCAAACATGATATAAAATTGCATGTAAAGCATATAAGATTGATAATATGATAGCATGAAACAACCAAAAATTACAAGGTATCATCCCATTGGTCACAGTCGTCTTCCCCAACCGCCCACACACCTCACCCAAGATCCCGACATGCACGAATTCCACCCAGGCACCCATCATGCATGCTGCCCTTGCGTCCATGTCCTTTAGATCCCCTCATTTCCCTCTTCATTCCGCCCTAACAAATCGACACCCTCGCTGTCAGGCTCACTGCCGGTTGACCCTACATCTCTGCCTCTGCCCTAACTAGTCCGGCCTCGATTTCGGCCACCTTAGTCGTCCCCTTGACCCACTGCTACCACCACTCAACTATGATGTCGCGCGCATCTGATGGACCCCCTCCGCTCGAGCTTTGCCTCTGGGAACGTCGACTTCATCTCAGGCGCCCCCCTGCGCATCGTTCTCGTCGCCCCCGATGCATGCCAAGATCACCTTCGACCTTGCCGTGCTCCGACGCACACGTATGTGCCGTACATCGCCTGGAGACCCCCGAGAGCATCATCGATGATAAGCCCGAGAGCCAGCACCGCCGTCTTTGCATTTTACGATGAGTTCTTCGACGATCTACCTCCGGCGAGCTCCCTTAGATCTAATTCCCACCACTATTTCAAATCTGATGCACCATGTTAGTTCACTTATTCGAATTGGTACATGATGACCCACAAGTATAGGGGATCAATCATAGCCCTTTTGATAAGTAAGAATGTCGAACCCAACGAGGAGCAGAAGGAAATGATAAGCGATTTTCAGCAAGGTATTCTCTGCAAGTACTGAAAGTAGCAGTGATAGATAGTTTTGTAGTAGGATAATTTGTAGCAAGTAACAAGTAGCAACAGTAAAAAAGGTGAAGCAAGGTGGAGCAATCCTTTTTATAGCAAAGGACAAGCCCGAATGTTCTCTTATAGTAAGCCAAGCATTCTCGGGGACACATGGGAATTGTCGTCTAGTCAGTTTCATGATGTTTATTTGATTCACGTTCGCTACTTTGATAATTTGGGACATGGGTGGAACAGTGCTTGGGTGTTCTTCTTACTTGAACAAGCAACCCACTTATGATTACCCCCTCCCGCAAGCATCCACAACTACGAAAGAAGAATTAAGATAAATCTAACCATAACATGAAACATATGGATCCAAATCAGCCTCTTACGGAATAACGCATAAACTAGGGTTTAAGCTTCTGTCACTCTAGCAATCCATCATCTACTTATTACTCCACAATGCCTTCCCTTAGGCCCAAGTATGGTGAAGTGTAATGTAGTCGATGTTCACATGACACCACTAAAGGAAGCAACAACATACATATCATCAAAATATTGAACGAATACCAAATTCACATGATTACTTATAACAAGACTTCTCCCATGTCCTCAAGAACAAAAGTAACTACTCACAAATCACATTCATGTTCAAGATCAGTGGGGTATTGAATATGCTTAAGGATCTGAACATTTAATATTCCACCAAATAAACCAACTAGCATCAACTACAAGATGTAATCAACACTACTAGTCACCCACAGGTACCAATTTGAGGTTCCGGTACAAAGATTGAACACAAGAGATGAACTAGGGTTTGAGAGGAGATGGTGCTGTTGAAGATGTTGATGGAGATTGGCCTCCTGAAGATGAGAGGTCGTTGGTGATGTCAATGGCTTTGATTTCCCCCTCCCGGAGGGAAGTTTCCCCGGTGGAATCGCTCCTTCGGAGAGCAAAAGTGCTCCTGCCCAAGTTCCGCCTCAAGACGGCGGCGCTTCGTCCTGAAAGTCTTCCCTTTATTTTTTCTAGGGAAAATGCTCCATATAGCAGAGATGGGCACCGGAGGCCTGCCATGGGGCCCATAAGCTCATAGAGCGCGCCCCTGAGCTTGTCGCTCACTGGTGGTCCTCCTCCTAGTATTTCTTCCACCAATATTTTTAATATATTCCAAAATAATTCTGTGTAAATGTTCAAGTCATTTTAAGTTGTGTAGAATAGCTATCTCTACTATAGCCTTCTCCGGTCCAGAATCCCAGCCGCGGGCAATCTCCCTCTTCATGTGAAACTTGCAATATAAGAGAGAAAAGGCATAAGAATAGTATCATAAAGTGTAATAATGACCCAAAACACAATAAATAACAGTAGAAAAACATGATGCAAAATGGACGTATCAGTACATGCCAATAGAAACGTGCCATGTGTGCTACCTTATCCGTAACATAAATGGATTTAAATTTAATCAGTGAATTAAGTAGGCACTTTTACAGAAAACCCCTTGGATATTCGATCTACCATACTTTTACTAGTAGGTCCAAATAGAGTGATTTCTTTGCAAATTAAACCTATTGAAATATACTTTCACCTATATGAACAAAATTTGGAATTTGAATAGTTTAAAATTTCAAATCAAATAGAATGAATTTAAATTTAAATAGGGAGAACCCTACAATTTATAAATCCAAATTAAATAATACTTTTTGCAAAATAAAACTAGAGAATTATAGTTTCAACTTAGGCCTGTGGAGTAAATATTTGAATAATCTAAAATGTGAGTTTAGATAGAATTCAGTAGAAGCTAGAAATTAAAATGAAATTTAAAACTGCTCAGATTAAATTTTGAATAAAAGATTAAATAGGAATAGAAATTCTACAGAGCTCCCAAGAAACTTCTTATATACACAAGAATATTCATCATTTTTAATGAAAACTCTTTTATCACTTCATCAAAACGTTGATTCCAGCTCCTGGATGCTTGCTTCAAACCGTAGATAGACCTTTGAAGTTTGCACACCTTTCTGGCATCTTTAGAATTGGCAAAACCTTCTGGTTGTATCATATATGCATCCTCTTTCGGGTATCCATTTAGGGAAGCAATTTTGACTTCCATCTGCCATATTTCATAATCGAAATATGCAGCAATATCCATAATAATCCGCACAGACTTTAGCATAGGAGAAAGTCTCATCATAAGCAATGCCCTCAACCTGTGAAAACCCTTTTGCAACCAGCCTTGCTTTATAGATGGTAGGATTACCGTTCACATCTATTTTTCTTCTGAAGATCCATTTGCATTGTATGGGTTTCACACCCTTTGGAGGATCGACCAAGTTCCAAATTTGATTCTCATACATGGACACCATTTCGAGTTACATGGCTTTGAGCCATTCATTTGAGCTGGGTGCCACCATCGCTTCTCTATAGCGCACATGTTCATCTTCTTCTAAGATGAATATTTCATTTATAGACCATTCAAGAGGTTCGATAACTCTTCCTGACCTATGCGGTTCAGTTACAGTCTTAACTGGAGTTTTGATACGTCTCCAACGTATCTATAATTTTTGATTGCTCCATGCTATATTATCCTCTGTTTTGGATGTTTATGGGCTTTATTATACACTTTTATATCATTTTTGGGACTAACCTATTAACCCAGAGCCCAGTGCCAGTTTCTGTTTTTACCTTGTTTTAGAATATCGTGGAAAAGGAAAACCAAACGGAGTCCAATTGACCTGAAACTTCACGGAACTTATTTTTGGATCAGAAGCAACCAGGGAGACTTGGAGTCTACGTCAAGGAAGCTTCGAGGAGGCCACGAGGTAGGGGGGCGCGCCCTCCACCCTCGTGGGCCCCTCATGGCTCCCCTGACGTACTTCTTCCGCCTATATATCTCCATATACCCTAAAACATCCGGGAGCACAATAGATCGGGAGTTCCGCCGCCAGAAGCCTCCGTAGCCACCGAAAGCCAATCTAGACCCGTTCCGGCACCCTGCCGGAGGGGGGATCCCTCTTCGATGGCCATCTTCATCATCCCGGTGCTCTCCATGACGAGGAGGGAGTAGTTCTCCCTCGGGGCTGAGGGTATGTACCAGTAGCTATGTGTTTGATCTCTCTCTCTCTCTCTCGTGTTCTTGATTTGGCACGATCTTGATGTATCGCGAGCTTTGCTATTATATTTGGATCCTATGATGTTTTCTCCCCCCTCTACTCTCTTGTAATGAATTGAGTTTCCCCTTTGAAGTAATCTTATCGGATTGAGTCTTTAAAGATTTGAGAACACTTGATGTATGTCTTGCCGTGCGTATCTGTGGTGACAATGGGATACCACGTGATTCACTTGATGTATGTTTTGGTGATCAACTTGCGGGTTCCGCCCATGAACCTATGCATAGGGGTTGGCACACGTTTTCGTCGTGATTCTCTGGTAGAAACTTTGGGGCACTCTTTGAGGTCCTATGTGTTGGTTGAATAGATGAATCTGAGATTGTGTGACGCATATCATGTAATCATACCCACGGATACTTGAGGTGACATTGGAGTATCTAGGTGACATTAGGGTTTTGGTTGATTTGTGTCTTAAGGTGTTATTCTAGTACGAACTCTAGGGCTGTTTGTGACACTTATAGGAATAGCCCAACAGATTGATTGGAAAGAATAACTTTGAGGTGGTTTCGTACCCTACCATAATCTCTTCGTTTGTTCTCCGCTATTAGTGACTTTGGAGTGACTCTTTGTTGCATGTTGAGGGATAGTTATGTGATCCAATTATGTTAGTATTGTTGAGGGAACTTACACTAGCGAAAGTATGAACCCTAGGCCTTGTTTCCTATCATTGCAATACCATTTACACTCACTTTTATCATTAATTACCTTGCGGTTTTTATAATTTCAGATTACAAAAACCTATATCTATTATCCATATTGCACTTGTATCACCATCTCTTCGCCGAACTAGTGCACCTATACAATTTACCATTGTATTGGGTGTGTTGGGTACACAAGAGACTCTTTGTTATTTGGTTGCAGGGTTGCTTGAGAGAGACCATCTTCATCCTATGCCTTCTACGGATTGATAAACCTTAGGTCATCCACTTGAGGGAAATTTGCTACTGTCCTACAAACCTCTGCACTTGGAGGCCCAACAACGTCTACAAGAAGAAGGTTGTGTAGTAGACATCAAGTTTTTACAACTGGTGTAGTAACTTCTGGTTCAGTTGCGTGGACAACTTCCGGAACATATTTTGTTTCATTAGTCATGCTCACTTCTGAAGATTTAGTAATCTCGTCAAGCTATATTGTCCCCCACTTCTTTATCAAGAAACTTCTTCTCGAGAAAGTGTTCATTCTTTGCGACAAACACTTTGACTTCGAAATTTTGGTAGAAGGAATACACAATTATTTCTTTGGGATAACCTACAAAGTAGCACTTGTTTGCTTTGGGATCGAGCTTATTTGGCTGCATTTACATAAGTTTCACAACCCTATATCTTGATATGCGACAAATTGGGATTCTTCCCTTTCCATAACTCATATGGTGTCATCTTAACAGACTTAGATGGTGCTTTGTTGTGATGCCCCGAGACCGATGTGCCAGGTGTCTTCCAGTTATTCACCGTCGTTGCCATGTCTTTCTCTTGCATGTTGCATCTTGCCATGTCATCATGTGCATTGCATCATCATGTTTTCAAAACTTGCATTCGTCCGGTTTCCCCTAGTTCTCTCCGTTGTCCGTTCTGAGCGCAGACACACTTGCATGCGCCCACGGCACGTCCAAAATATTATTTTATAAGTGGACGGAAAATGTTCTTGGAATGGGATGAAAGTTGGCATGTGGTGTTGTTATGTTTTCGGTAGACCGCCTGTCAATTTTTGTCACATTCAGAGCTCGTTTGATAGCCCAACCGTTAAACTTATAGCGGCATTATAGCCCGTCAAACGTCAGACGTTTTCGGTCTCCGGAAACTATTGCCGGGCTGCCTTCTCTTCTCTCCTCTCAGCCCATCACACTCCCCACAACCCACCTAGCCCACCTACCTAACCCCCCATGCGACCGGTGTCGTCCGATTGTCATTGGAGGGTCCAGAAAACCCCCTAACCCTAGAAAACTTGCTATATAAACAAACCCTCCTTCCTAATTTGGACAACCCTATTCTAAAACTACCCCTAAACCTTCCCCTACCTCAGTCCCACAGCTGCAGCCACCGCCACCCCATCGTTTTCCGTGTTGATCCCCTCCTCCTTCACCACTTATCGGCGTCCAAGTGGCCGCGCCGCCACATGATCGCTGTTTCGGCCAACCAGGCGCTGCCACGCGCCCCCTGCCCCGCTCCCACCACCGCCCGCCCGCCCAGGCCCGGGCGAGGCCTGCCAAGCCCATCGGGGCCCGTCACCGAGCCCGTGCGCCATCGCCCACGGCCCCCGCTACCCGCCGCCGCGCTCCCGCACCCGGTTGCCGCACCACCTCGCCTCCCCGCCCGCCGGCGACCAAGGCCACCGGAGCACGTCAAGACCTCGCCGGAGTCAAACCTCGTGCCGTTGAGGACGACCGCCTCCTCCCAGGTCATCCGCGCCTCGTTCCCCATGCTCCCTTTTCTTCCCTCTCTCCCCTCACCCGGTCCGTCTCCCTCTCTCTCGCAGGCGCTGCAGGGAGCTCCACCGCCGGCCTCATCTTCATCGGATCCGGCCTGGCCCCGCTGGATCCAGGGTCCTTGATCCGTTCCCGGCCACGCCTCGGCTCGCCGGAGTCACAACCGCCGTCGGCGTCCCCTTTGCCGTCTGTGCGTGCATGTGAGGACACGCATAACCACGGCATTGACCTCGCCAACAGGCCTTCCAGCGCTAGGTGGGCCTGCCTCCACTCTAGCCGCGGCCCAGCGCTCATCTCTGCTTCCCCTTCAAACGGCCGACCTCCCCTACGCCAGCTGGGCTTGGCCCAATGCGAGCAACCTTGCCCAGATCCAGTTTTGGCCCGTTGAGGTTTTTTCCACTGGCTACGAATTTAGCATTTTTCCGTAGAATTCCAGAATTCCAAAAAAACCCTAAGTTTCATGCATTTAATAACTCCACAACCGTGCGTCGGTTTAAAATGTTTTATATATGTAACTTGCTTAGAATTTCATCTAGTTTCATAATATGCTACTTCATCTATGTTAAAAATGTTTAAAATGCTGTTTGAGTTTATTTTGCATAAATGCCATGTTAAAATGATTTAATTCATAACCAATTAACCATAGCTCAGATTTAAATAATCTTTATATGTAAATGGGGTAGAAAAATGCATAGATTAATATGGTGGCAATACTTTGCATGTTTAACAACTCTAAAATTGTGTTTAGGGAAGAACAATACCAAAACCATAAATTGCTTATGGGGATTTTCCGAAATTGTTGTTTGTTGTTCCAGCCTCATTTAAACTTGTTTAGATGTGTAGTTTACTTTTGCCTCGCCTCTTGCCATGTTTAATAACATTTAATATTGTTGGGTACATAACCAGGAGCGAACTAAATAATCGAATGTGGTGTTTAGTCAATATGCAACTCGTTGCATATTGAGCTCCACTTAATTTGTAGTATTGATTGTTGCACTTTGCCTGCCATGCCTCTTTAAACCGTACATGCATCATACTTGGTTGCGCATCATGCCATGTTTATGTGATGGTTGTTTACTATGTTGCTTGCTTCTTTCCGGGTTGTTTCTCTCGTTAGCTTCGGTTTTGTTCTGGAGTTGTGAGGATTCCTTCGATTATGTCTGCTTGTCTTCTTAATGGACTCGTTCTTCTTCCTTGCGGGATCTTAGGAAAGATGACCATACCTTCGATATCACTTCTATCTTTGCTTGCTAGTTGTTCGCTCTATCGCTATGTCGCGCTACCTACCACTTGTTATATCATGCCTCCCATATTGCCATGTCAAGCCTCTAACCCACCTTCCTAGCAAACCATTGTTTGGCTATGTTACCGCTTTTGCTCAGCCCCTCTTATAGCGTTGTTAGTTGCAGGTGAAACTGAAGTTTGTTCCATGTTGGAACATGGATATGTTGGGATATCACAATATATCTTATGTAATTAATGCATCTATATACTTGGTAAAGGGTGGAAGGCTCGGCCTTATGCCTGGTGTTTTGTTGCACTCTTGCCGCCCTAGTTTCCGTCATACCGATGTTATGTTCCTTGATTTTGCGTTCCTTACGCGGTTGGGTGTTATGGGAACCCCTTGACAGTTCGCTTTGAATAAAACTCCTCCAGCAAGGCCCAACCTTGGTTTTACATTTGCCTAACAACCTATAACTTTCCCTTGGGTTTTCGCAAGCCCAATGGTCATCTTTATTTTAACCCCCCCGGACCAGTGCTTCTCTTAGTGTTGGTCCGAATTGGGCAGCCTGCGGGGCCACCTCAGGGCAACTTGAGGGCTGGTTTTACTCATAGCTTGACCTATCTGGTGTGCCATGATAACGAGATACGTGCAACACCTATCGGGATTGTCGGCACATCGGGCGGCTTAGCTGGTCTTGTTTTACCGTTGTCAAAATGTCTTGTAACCGGGATTCCGAGACTGCTCGAGTCTTTCCGGGAGAAGGAATATCCTTCGTTGATCGTGAGAGCTTGTGATGGGCTAAGTTGGGACACCCCTGCAAGGTTTAAACTTTCGAAAGCCGTGCGCGCGGTTATGTGGCAGATGGGAATTTGTTAATGTCCGGTTGTAGAGAACTTGACACTTGAATTAATTAAAATGCATCAACCGTGTGTGTAGCCGTGATGGTCTCTTTTCGACGGAGTCCGGGAACTAGATACGATTCTTGTGTTATGGTTGAACATAAGTAGTTTCAGGATCACTTCTAGCTTCTCGACCATTGCGTTGCTTCTCTTCTCGCTATAATTTGCGTATGTTATCCACCATATATGCTTAGTGCTTGCTGCAGCTCCACCTCATTACCTTATCCTACCCATAAGCTTAAATAATCTTGATCTCGCGGGTGTGAGATTGCTGAGTCCTCGTGGCTCACGGATACTTCCAAACAGTTGCAGGTGCCGATGATACCAGTGCAGGTGACGCAACCGAGCTCAAGTGGGAGATCGATGAAGATCTTGATCGTTGTTATGTGTCTTTTCTGGTTGATCAATAGTGGTGCGCAGTTGGGATGATCGGGGATCTAGCATTTGGGGTTGTCTTCTTTTATTTTGGTTCCGTAGTCGGACCTTGATTGTACTCTGGATGATGTATGTTTAACTTGTTATTTGTGTGAAGTGGCAATTATAATCCAACTCTTTATCCCTTTCTTATTCAGTACATGGGATTGTGTGAAGATTACCCCACTTGCGACTAAACCACCATGCGGTTATACCTCTAAGTCGTGCCTCGACAGATGGGAGATATAGCCGCATCGTGGGTGTTACAAGTTGGTAGATCGAATCACTAACGTTGTTGAGTCTAGAACAAAAATGTTTTGAGTCTTAGGATTATATATATTAGAGAGTAGGATTCTTTTTACTCCTCGGTCCCTTCATCGCTCTGGTGAGGCCTCCTGACGTAGAAGTTTTGACTTTTCTCTCCTCAAAGTTCATGAAAAAAAATTAGGATCACGAGGGTATCTTGGAATCGTTCCGATATTCTTGTGACTAGAACATTGTTCTTGGTGCCTCCTGGCATTTAGGGGTTGTGGCAGTGTCCCAGGGAGTTGAGCTCCGAGGTGTTGTCGTCACAATTTTATCGTTGCAGTTCTGGAATAGCTGAGTTTGCCGACATCAAAAATCTCTTTCATGCAGTTGTTGGTGAGATAACCTTGACGCCACCCAGTACTGGGGCGGGAGTACGGGAGTATTTCCATAACTCGTATAACGGATGCTTTTCGAAGGTTGAGGTACATGATTTTCGAAGGTTTCTTGGTTATGTGTTGAAGGAGGGATACTGCTGGATATAGGAATTGTTAGTTTGGGTGAGATATTATGCTTCCCCTTTATCCCCAACACCTGATTGCATAACTAGAAAGTTTCAGGAGTTTATAAGTGGGAATTCAAGTAGCTCCTAGGATATCTTTCCGATAGATGCATGATATGAGATTGGGGTTCGACGTCGAGTGGTCCGCCTATCCACGGTTGGTTTTACAGTGGTCTCGTTGTGTCTTAAAGAGTCCTTGGCTATGCTGACTCGGGGACGCTTTGTATGTCATGTGCATTGCCTTGTACACTATGGTGCTATACGATGGAGCCTGTGTGGTCCCCACCATGAAAACTTCGGACGAAATCTCAATCATATGTTTGTTCCGGCTTATTCTACAAGCCAATCTTTGTTTTGTTTTGAGTTGTGGTATTCGAGTTGCTTCAATGTCAAGTGTTGAATCCATACCTTTTCCCAAATGATGTTCTCATATTTCTATGGGAGTGTTAATCCTTTTCGATCATCGAGATGGTCATGCCAATTCTTTTCAACCGGCGTGTTTCTCTTCAAGTGGGTCCGATCATTTTTCAATATTTGCAAGATCAACTCTAAGTTTTCTCAACGGTATCCATTCCATCTACCCCAAGTTGCCTTTGTTTTTCCCATCCTCCCACCCTTTTTCCTTCAAGGAATCAGATGTCTTAATCAAGTATCCATTTTATTCATGTGAAGTCTCTTCATTCATTTCAATCAATTTTATTACCCGGTGGTTCTCATGAAGATACTAACAGAGCTTCAAGTTTATTATTCTTCATTCTCTTTTCTTCTCCGGTGGATTTAATTCAAGCTTTGTCGATCATATCCTTTCCTTGTTTCTAATGTCTTCTCATGCCGGTGCACCTCATAATCATTCCCTGCTTGCTATTCAATTGTTACGGAGTGCTGAAGATATCTCAGAAGATTCAAGCTTCCATTCCCAATTCGCTCAAGTTCTTTTGAGGATGTTATGTCTTTCAAGCCATTTAATTCAACTGGTGCAATCTATCTTCCAAGCGACCTTTTCAACGGTGTTTTCTTTGAGTGGGCCCTAACCCACAGGTCTTTTCCCAGGATCTTACCCGACTATTCTATTTTTTCAGAGCTATTCTTAAATCTTCTAAAGTTTGATGTAAGAATTAATCATCATCAGTCAAATGTCTTTCTCCAAGATCTTTCAAAATTCTATCATCGTTGGGTCAACCTTTCTAATTTTTCATTCCGGAGTGCCTCAACAATTTGTGGTGGTGTTTCTCATCGTCATTCTCTGCATTTGAAGACTGAAGAAGTGTTTCCTCTAAATCTTGGTCCATTCTCTCAAAGATTCATGGTTCTAGCATTATGCCATCCTCTCATAATTGTTTTCGATTGTGAGAATTCTTTTCACCCATCCAGAGCAATTCAGGAGTCTTTTCAGTTTGATTCTCTGGAGCCCATCATCTCAGCATTATTCATTCTAGCTTTCGGCTCTCGTTCTCCAAATCTTACCGGTGCGTCATTCAAGTATTCTCTAATCAGCTCATGATCTATTCATTCTCATGTATCTAAATTCCCTCAAGTATCTTCATTCGTTTTCCAATTCTTCCCGGTGAATTGTGCTTTTGCTACTTTCATGTTCAATTCTTACGGTGGTTCATTCAAGAGTTCTCTTCCTTGGTTATCATATCAATTCATTCGTTGTTTCAATCCTACCAGTGGTTCATTGAAGACCTTCCCAAGTTGAGCAATATCTCTATTCAGTCCTTTTTTCAACAAGAATAAGTAGTATGCCAAATCTGTTGCTTGTCATCAATTTAAATTGGTGAAGGATACGCACAATGTAATTCTTATAATTGTTTCATCCAAGTGATCTAGTTTCTTCTTTCCTGAGTTGTTCATCATGTCACATGTCTCGGTTCGAGATGTTTCATCTTTTCTTTCCGGAGTTTCAAGTTTTCCGCTTTATCTCTTCGCAAAGCTCCATCCAATCATTGCAAGGCTTCAATCTTTTATTGTCATCCTTCACTTCTTTTTGATCATTCTTTTATTACCGGAGTTCTTCATGGAGGCTCTACATGGTGGCTCATCAAGGATTCCTTTCAGTCTTCAATTATTCTTCAAGTTTTCTCTCGAAGTTATGATCCGCCAAGCTATACTCTACAATAAACATGGTGCTCAACACATTTTTTGTTTTGAGGAGGTCAATCATTCTTCATCTTGCATTCCGAAGTGCAACTCTTTCATATCTCATCTTTTGAGGTGGTGTTATGTCATTGTTGATATTTTCCCTTCATATTTCATGATTCACAAGTTTTCAAGAGTGACATATCTAAATCCATCTTTTTCTCTTCGCTCAAGACATCTTTTCAACCAATCAATCTCTTCATTGGAGTTATCTTGGGTTATATTTCACCTAAAGCTTTCCCTAAGGATTGTTGCTTTTTATGGTGCTCATAAATGACCCAAGTTCTTCATTTGTCCCCCCGATGAAATAAGCTTCTCATCTCCTTGTTGATGTCAATTCAATCTATTGTTTCCGCTAGTGGCAGAATTTCACCTCAAATTTCGAGATGTTTCCCATAAGCCCACAACAATCTTACTCTTTTCGTTGTTGGTTTTCCAATAACTCCGTTCGGCCCTTCTACTAAAGATGCTTTTCGAGCTCATTTGAGGTAGAAGATATTGTTTTCTCCTCCGTTCTTTTGATTCCATTCTTACATTTGTTCCGGAGGCATTGTGATGTTGCTCTCTTCGACCCATCTTCTTCTTTTGCCAAGATCATGTTCAATTCCTTCCATTTACAGTCGAAGTGCTGTCCAAATTATAGCATCCTTATTCCTTCTCTATCTTGGTTTAATCGAAGTGTTGTCGTAATTGATCTTTATCATTCCTTGTACATCTCGTTTCAACTAGAGTGCTTGCATGTACTTCTTGTCAATTGCAACCTTTTCTTATGTCTTTCAACCTACAAGGTTCTCATAATGTTCCTTGTTCCTCTTTTCCAACGGAGTGTTTTCAACTTTGTACATCTTCGTTGTATTCTTTCTTTCAATTTGTTTAACCTTGCAAGGTTCTTTGGTTTCACTCATTTGTCAAAGAAGCAACTTAGTTTTACCTCTTCTCTTCCTCTTCCGTTTCCCTTCGGTGCCATCCTAGATCTCGGGACGAGATGCTCTTGTAGTGGTGGAGTGTTGTGACGCCCCGAGACCGATGTGCCAGGTGTCTTCCAGTTATTCGCCATCGTTGCCATGTCTTTCGCTTGCGTGTTGCATCTTGTCATGTCATCATGTGCATTACATCATCATGTTTTCAAAACTTGCATCCCTCCGGTTTCCCCCAGTTCTCTCCGTTGTCCGTTCTGAGCCCAGACACACTTGCATGCGCCCGCGGCATGTCCGAAATATTATTTTATAAGTGGCCGGAAAAAGTTCTTAAAATGGGATGAAAGTTGGCATGCGGTGTTTTTATGTTGTCGGTAGACCGCCTGTCAATTTTCATCGCATTCAGAGCTCGTTTGATAGCCCAACCGTTAAACTTATAGCGGCATTATAGCCGGTCAAACGTCGGACGTTTTCGGTCTCCGGAAACTGTTGCCGGGCTGCCTTCTCTTCTCTCCCCTCAGCCCATCGCACTCCCCACAGCCCACCTAGCCCACCTACCTAACCCCCCTTGCGACCGGTATCGTCCGATCGTCATTGGAGGGTCCAGAAAACCCCTAACCCTAGCAAACCACCTATATAAACACCCCTCACTAATTTGGACAACCCTAGTCTAAACCTACCCCTAAACCTTCCCCTACCTCTGTCTCGCAGCTGCAGCCACCGCCACCCCATCGTTTTCCATGCCGAGCCCCTCCTCATCCGCCACTTGTCGGCGTCCCAGTGGCTGCGCCGCCACCTGATCGCCGTTTCGGCCAACCAGGCGCTGCCACACGCCCCGCTCCCACCATCGCGCGCCCGCCTAGGCCCGAGCAAGGCCCGCCAAGCCCATCGGGGCCCATCCCCGAGCCCGCATGCCGTCGCCCGCGGCTCTCGCTCCCCGCCGCCGCGCTCCCGCACCCGGTTTCCGCACCACCTCGCCTCCCCGCTCGCCTGTGACCTAGGCCACCGAAGCATGTCAGGACCTCGCCGTAGTCAAACCTCGTGCCGCTGAGGACGACCGCCTCCTCCCAGGTCGCCCGCACCTCGTTCCCCGTGCTCCCTTTTCTTCCCTCTCTTCCCCTCACCCGGTCTGTCTCCCTCTCTCTCTCGCAGGCGCTGCAGGGAGCTCCACCGCCGGCCTCATCTTCGTCGGATCCGGCCTGGCCCCGCTAGATCCAGGGTCCTTGATCCGTTCCCGGCCTCGCCTCGGCTCGCCGGAGTCACAACCGCCACCGGTGTCCCCTTCGTCGTCTGTGCGTGCGTGCAAGCACACGCATAACCACCGTGTTGACCTCGCCAGCAGGCCTTCCAGCGCCAGGTGGGCCGGCCTCCACTCTAGCCGCGGCCAGCGCCCATCTCTGCTTCCCCTTCAACCGGCCGGCCTCCCCCGCGCCAGCTGGGCTTGGCCCAATGTGAGCAACCTTGCCGAGATCCAGTTTCGGCCCGTTGATGTTTTTTTCCACTACCTGCGAATTTAGCATTTTTCCATAGAATTTTGGAATTGCAGAAAACCCCCTAAGTTTCATGCATTTAATAACTCCATAACTCCACAACCGTGCATCGGTGTAAAATGTTTTATATATGTAACTTGCTTAGAATTTTATCTAGTTTCATAATATGCTACATTCATCTATGTTAAAAATGCTTAAAATGCTGCTTGAGTTTATTTTGCATAAATGCCATGTTAAAATGATTTAATTCATAACTAATTAACCGTAGCTTGGGTTTAAATAATCTTTTTATGTAAATGGGGTAGAAAAATGCATAGATTAACATGGTGGCTGTACTTTGCATGTTTAACAACTCTAAAATTGTGTTTAGGGCAGAACAGTACCAAAACCATAAATTGCTTATGGGGACTTTCTGGAATTTTTGTTTGTTGTTCCGGCCTCATTTAAACTTGTCTAGATGTGTAGTTTACTTTTGCCTCACCTCTTGCCATGTTTAATAACATTTAATATTGTTGGGTACATAACCGGGAGTGAACTAAATAATCGAATGTGGTGTTTCGTTAATATGAAACTCGTTGCATATTGAGCTCCACTTAATGTGTAGTATTGATTGTTGCACTTCGCCATGCCATGCCTCTTTAAACCGGACATGCATCATACTTGGTTGCGCATCATGCCATGTTTATGTGATGGTTGTTTACTATTTGCTTGCTTCTTTCCGGGTTGCTTCTCTCGTTAGCTTCGGTTTCGTTCCGAAGTTGTGAGGATTCCTTCGACTACGTCCGCTTGTCTTCTTAATGGAATCGTTCTTCTTCCTTGCGGGATCTCACGCAAGATGACCATACCTTCGATATCACTTCTATCTTTGCTTGCTAGTTGTTCGCTCTATCACTATGTTGCGCTACCTACCACTTGTTATATCATGCCTCCCATATTGCCATGTCAAGCCTCTAACCCACCTTCCTAGCAAACCGTTGTTTGGCTATGTTACCGCTTTTGCTCAGCCCCTCTTACAGCGTTGTTAGTTGCAGGTGAAGCTGAAGTTTGTTCCATGTTGGAACATGGATATGTTGGGATATCACAATATCTCTTATGTAATTAATGCATCTATACACTTGGTAAATGGTGGAAGGCTCGGCCTTATGCCTGGTGTTTTGTTCCACTCTTGCGGCCCTAGTTTCCATCATACCGGTGTTATGTTCCTTGATTTTGTGTTCCTTACACGGTTGGGTGTTATGGGAACCCCTTGACAGTTCGCTTTGAATAAAACTCCTCCAGCAAGGCCCAACCTTGGTTTTACATTTGCCTAACAACCTATAACTTTCCCTTGGGTTTTCGCGAGCCCAAGGGTCATATTTATTTTAACCCCCCCCCGGACCAGTGCTTCTCTAAGTGTTGGTCTGAACTGGGCAGCCTGCGGGGCCACCTCGGGGCAACTTGAGGGCTGGTTTTACTCATAGCTTGACCTATCCGGTGTGCCCTGAGAACGAGATACGTGCGAATCCTATCGGGATTGTCGGCACATCGGGCGGCTTTGCTGGTCTTGTTTTACCATTGTCAAAATGTCTTGTAACCGGGATTCCGAGACTGATCGAGTCTTTCCGGGAGAAGGAATATCCTTCGTTGACCGTGAGAGCTTATGATGGGTTAAGTTGGGACACCCCTGCAGGGTTTAAACTTTCGAAAGCCGTGCCTGCGGTTATGTGGCAGATGGGAATTTGTTAATGTCCAGTTGTAGAGAACTTGACACTTGACTTAATTAAAATGCATCAACCGCGTGTGTAGCTGTGATGGTCTCTTTTCGGCGGAGTCCGGGAAGTGAACACAATTCTTGTGTTATGGTTGAACATAAGTAGTTTCAGGATCACTTCTTGATCACTTCTAGCTTCTCGACCGCTGTGTTGCTTCTCTTCTCGCTCTTATTTGCGTATGTTAGCCACCATATATGCTTAGTGTTTGCTGCAGCTGTCGGTGTCAAAACCGGCGGATCTCGGGTAGGGGGTCCTGAACTGTGCATCTAAGGTCGATGGTAATAGGAGACAAAGGGACACGATGTTTACCCAGGTTCGGGCCCTCTCTATGGAGGTAATACCCTACATCCTTCTTGATTGATATTGATGAATATGTGTCGGAGTAAATGACCACGGGTATCCTAGCCGGCTCCCCCTGGCCCTTCTAAAAAAATTACGAGCCGATCCGGCCCTCAAGAATCCAAGACGTGGGGCTGCCTTCCCCTTTCCGGCTGTCTCCCAGGCCGGCTATTGGAAGGCGACCCGACTTTAGCCCTCATGAAGAAAGCCGCGGGAGGGCCGGCTCCGAGAAGCCGGCCGCGAGAAGGCCGACTCCAAGAAGCCGGCTCCCACAAAGCGGTCAAGATCGTACCCTCGAAGTCTGCATCCACATAACGGCGATATGACGGGGCGTGGCTACAGTAAAGCCTGCCACCCCCGAATCTCGGAGCACGCCTGGCACAGTGCGCCGTACGGGTGACCATGACCCGTCCGGCGCGGCACTGTTGCCACGTTGACCCTGATGTCATCCATGACGGGCTGCCAGTGTGGCCCACGGGCGGTGGGCCCCTTCAGGCAGAGAGACACCCGAAGGTGGCCAGGCCTCCCCTAGTCGGCCCACGACAGAGCCGGCTCTCCACAGCCGGCTTGCCACCTCCCTCGAAGGAGACGCCCCATTAAGGAGACAAGACGCAGTGAGGCTACAGCGATCACCCGCCGGACGGCGGCAGTGTAGCCACGCCCACCTCGGCGAAGCCCTCGTCACCAGGATTGAGCAATAGTAACTAGCCACCGACAAGGCCCTGGACGGTGGGGCCTGCCTGTCGACCAAGGAGCCGGCAGCCGGCGAGACCCACCAGCCGGCAGGCCCCAGCAGCCGGCACAGAAGCCGGCGAGTGTAGACACAGACGGTTGGGCCCCACGCCCAGCCGGATTACCATTGTACCCCCGGGGGGTAGGCCTATATAATCCCCCCGGGACACCCATGCAAAGGGTTGATCCAAGCTAGTTCTAGACACCACATAGAGAGGGAGGAGGGCTAGCCGTGCTCTACTTCTTCTCCTCACAAAACAACTCAAGGAGCATCGTGTAGCTACTTGTTCATCTAGCGATCATGCGGAGACCCCGCAGAGCAGCAGTAGGGGTGTTATCTCCACGGAGAGCCCCGAAGCTGGGTAAGATTCGCCGGCGTGCATGTCTTCGCCTCATCCCGCTTCCAGGCACCGGCGACGTCTTACTGACTCCCACAATGATAAGCCACCCGTTGGCATATGTCGCACCTACCACCCGACATTTGGCGCCCACCTTGGGGCCAGGTGCACCGTCGTCTGGAGACCTGTTCTGGACGGGAACCCTCTTCCTCCCCAGCGAGCGTAGCCAGCCCATCACGCTCGATGGCGCTTGCCACGACGCGCTGCAAGGTGTCACCAACGTCTGCGCAGCGAGCGGCCTCGCTGATCTCCTTGACAAGACCCTCATCTCCGACGAGCTCGCCTCCGACGCGGGCACCGACCACCTTGTCAACCTCCTCGGCCAGCTCCACGTCTCCGGCGAGCCTGCTGTGGACTTGGAGTCGGTCGGCTCCATCGATCCGATGCCTGTCGACTCCGACATGACCTCACTCGACACTTTCCCCACCGACGTCACGATCTACAATGACCCGCTTCCCCATGCCGATGGCTGCGACGCTATCACCACCGAGGTGATGGTCATCGGCCACGACGACGCTTCCGACGAGAGCGCCCAGGACGCCCCGCATGCGGCGGTCCACAACTTGACCATCCCCCTCCCGGCCGATGCCGATGCCGAAGCACTGGAGGCTCGCCGCCTCGCCCTCCTCGCGGAGGGCCGGAAGCTGGCTTTCATGAGACGCCTCACTGAGGCCCACCGGCGCGAAGCCGACCACGCCGCCTTTGGCATGCCGCCCCACGCGGGCCCAGCCAGACCGGCGTTGTCAGGCAGCGCAGCGCTGCCATCGCCGACACGCTAGGAGTCGACTGCCCAGTCTACGCCACTCCACTCGAGAACCTGCGTGCCGCCCAGGCGGCCGTAGACGAGCTAGACAGATTGGGGGCCGAAGAACTCCCCCACATGACTAGACGCATCCATCAGCTAATCGATGCAGCCGCACAGCGGCACGAAGCCGACGCCCGTGCGGAAAGCCCTCCCCCGCGCCGAGATCACGACGCGACGTCCCGGACGCCGACTGCGGGTAAAACCCGCGCGCGGCGCGAGAAAGAGCCGGCTGCCAGCCGAAGCCGAACCCGAATCTCCATCGAGCGAGACGCAGAAGGCCACCCCTGGGCTGTGGAGTGGCGGGGCAACCCGCCTCTGCCTCGGCCCCGTGGGGAGAGATATCCCACCCCGCCGCCCGTTGCGCATCCGACTCTCAGCGGCCGACTAGGTCGCCGCGAAGGAGTCGGCGAGAACGACGCCCGCCATCGGATCGACCGCCTAGCGCGATCCTTGGCGCTGGAAGAAGAAGATGATGTCGGCCCGCCTTGCTTCGGCCCCCGCATCCGTGACGAGCCTTTTCCCAAAGGGTTCTCGCTCCCAAGAGACACGCCCAAGTACAACGGCTCCGTGAAGCCGGAAGATTGGTTGATCGACTACTCCACGGCGGTTAGCATAGCAAACGGCAACAGGCGCGTTGCCGTGAAGTACGTGCCCCTCATGCTGCAAGGCACGGCGCGGACCTGGCTCAACAGCCTCAAGCCGTACAACATCAACAGCTGGCTAGACTTCACAGAAGCCTTCGTCCGCAACTTCACCAGCACCTACAAGCGGGCTCCCAAGCCCAGACAGCTCTCCTTGTGTGTACAAGGCCCCGCCGAGTCCACTCGCGACTACCTCACGCGTTGGGCCGAGCTCCGCAACTCTTGCGAAGGGGTGCACGAGGTGCAAGCCATAGAATACTTCACTGCCGGGTGCCGAGAAGGCACCCTCCTCAAGCACAAGCTTCTCTGCGACGAGCCGACTACCCTCGACGAGCTTCTGGACATAGCGGACAAGTACGCCACCGCCAACTCCTCAATGAAGACCGAGCTCCGGGTAGACGCGTCCGGGAAAGTACTCAACCCGGCGCCCAAGACGCCGGCTGGGGATTCCGGCCGACGCCCACACCAGAACGACCACAAGCGCAAAGGCCCCGTGCCGCCCTCCACCAGTCGGCAGGTGGCCACAGTCGAAGACGAGCAGCCCGAAGGGCGGCCCGCACCCAAGAAGCAGAGGGGCGGCAAGCCGGCTTGGCAGCCGGCCTCCTCCTACGAGCAAACTCTCGACGCCCCATGCAAGTTCCACAGCGTCGCGAAGCCGTCCAACCACACAACCCATAAGTGCCACTGGCTCACCCGAATCTCCAAAGGCGAAGGGCTCGCGCCGCTGCCGCCTGCCGGTCCGCCGCCTCCGGCTCCACAGCCGCCGACCGCTCGGCCTGCAGTCGGAGCCGTGCACGATGAGTTCCCCGACGAGCATGCCATCTATGTCGTCTTTACAAGCCAGCCCGAAGACTGGCGCGGCAGACGCCGAGAGCACCAGGAGGTCAGCATGGTCGCTGCCAACCCTGCCGAGCACATGCACTGGTCAGAAAAACCTATCAGCTGGAGCCGGGCCGACCACCCAGAGGTGATGCCATCTCCCGGCTCTTATGCGTTGGTTCTGGATGCCACCCTTGCAATGGACAGACGCGCCGCCCGTTTCTCCCGCGTGCTGATAGACGGCGGGAGCAGCATCAACATCCTATACCGTGACACCCTGGAGAAGCTGAACGTCAAGACGAAGCAACTCATGCCTACTCGGACTGTGTTCCATGGCATCGTACCTGGCCTGTCCTGCGCCCCCATTGGCAAGATCAAGATTGATGTACTCTTTGGGGACAAGGAGCATTTCCGCCGGGAGGCGATCTGGTTTGAAGTGGTGGACCTGGAGAGCCCCTACCATGCATTGCTTGGCCGACCTGCCTTGGCCAGGTTCATGGCTGTTCCCCACTATGCTTACCTCAAGATGAAGATGCCGAGCACCAAAGGCATCATCACCATAGCCGGCGATTACAAGAAATCTTCCGAGTGCGCAGCAGCCAGCAGCCGGCTGGCCGAGTCCCTTGTGATTGCCGAAGAAAAGAAGATGTTGGACCGAGTCGTGGCCATGGCTGGCAAACAGTCGGCCTTGTCCCCCGATCCCAAGGAGTATGATGCCCAAGGATCTTTCCAGCCGGCCAAGGAGACGAAGAAGATACCTCTTGAACTCGAGCACCCAGAGAGGTTTGCCGTCATCGGGGCAAACCTAAACAGCAAATAGGAAAGCGAGCTCGCCGATTTCCTCCGTGAGAATCGGGACAGCTTTGCATGTTCCCCCAAGGACATGCCGGGTGTTCCGAAGGAATTCGCCGAGCACAAGCTACACGTCCGAGAAGACGCAAAACCAGTCAAACAACCCCTCCGCCGACTGTCGGAGGAGAAAAGGAGGATTGTAGGAGAAGAGATAGCCCGGCTTCTAGCAGCCGGCTTCATTATGGAAGTTTTTTTCCAGAATGGCTCGCCAACCCGGTCCTCGTGCTAAAGAAGAACAACAAGTGGCGCATGTGCATAGACTACACGAGCCTCAACAAGGCCTGCCCCAAAGATCCCTTTGCCCTGCCAAGGATTGATCAAGTGATAGACTCCACGGCCGGATGCGAGCTGTTGAGTTTCTTGGATGCGTACTCAGGATACCACCAGATAAAGTTAGATTTGGCAGACCGCCTGAAGACCGCCTTCATCACGCCATTCGGAGCCTTCTGCTACCTGACTATGACATTCGGCTTGAGAAATGCCGGTGCCACTTTTCAGCGTTGCATGCAGAAGTGCCTCCTCAAGCAGCTCGGCAGAAATGCCCACGTCTACGTAGACGACATTGTGGTGAAGACGGAGAAGCGCGGCACCTTGCTGGAAGACCTCAAGGAAACATTTGAGAACCTACGCCGGTTCCAAATCAAGCTCAACCCGAGAAATGCGTGTTCGGAGTGCCAGCCGGCCAACTCCTAGGCTTCCTGGTTTCCGAACGCGGCATCGAATGCAACCCAGTAAAGATCAAGGCCATTGAGAGAATGGCGATTCCCACCAAACTTCGAGACGTCCAGAAGTTCACCGGATGCTTGGCCTCCCTGAACCGCTTCATCAGCCGGCTCGGAGAGAAAGCTCTCCCCCTCTACCGCCTCATGAAGAAGACCACTCACTTCGAGTGGAATGACCAAGCCGACCAAGCTTTTCACGAGCTGAAGAAGATGCTGGCCACGCCGCCTGTCCTGGCGGCGCCGACTGAGAAAGAGCCCATGCTCCTCTACATTGCCGCAACCAGCCGGGTGGTCAGCACCGTCATCGTAGTCCAACGCCCAGAAGAGGGCCGAGCCCAGCCGGTCCAGAGGCCGGTGTACTATTTGAGCGAGGTGCTGTCTACCTCGAAGCAGAACTACCCGCACTACCAGAAGATGTGCTACGGCGTGTACTTCGCCGCCAAGAAGCTGAAGCCCTACTTCCAAGAGCATCCCATCACGGTCGTATGCACCGCCCCGCTGGCCGAGATCATAGGCAGCCGGGATGCATCCGGCCGGGTGGCGAAATGGGCCATCGAGCTGGCCCCTTACACGATCTTCTACCAGCCTCGCACCGCCATCAAGTCCCAAGCATTGGCCGACTTCCTCGTCGACTGGGCCGAGACCCAGTACCTGCCGCCAGCTCCCGACTCCACTCATTGGCGCATGCACTTCGATGGGTCCAAGATGCGCACCGGCTTGGGAGCCGGCGTCATCCTCACCTCTCCCAAAGGCGACAAGCTCAGATACACGCTGCAAATTCACTTTGCCGCCTCCAACAACGTGGCCGAGTACGAGGCGCTCATACACGGGCTCCGGCTTGCCAAAGAGCTCGGCATTCGCCGGATCCTATGTTATGGCGACTCGGACTTGGTGGTCCAGCAATCATCCGGCGACTGGGATGCCAAGGACGCAAATATGGCAAGCTACCGCTTCCTCGTTCAGCAGATCAGTGGGTATTTTGAAGGATGCGAGTTCCTCCACGTACCGCGAGCCGACAACGAGCCAGCTGATGCCCTGGCTCGAATAGGCTCCACTCGGCAAGCAATACCAACCGGTGTCTCTCTACAACGCCTCCTCAAGCCGTCTATCAAGCCGTCTCCAGAGTCCGATTCCATCTTCGTGCCGCCTGACCCCGATACAGCCGGGACCGGCTCGAAGAACCAAGAGGGTGACCCGGGGACTTCGATAGTCGGCCAAGGGACATCAGCAGGCGGCTCGGGGACTTCCGTAGTTACGCCCGACCCGGGGACTGCCACACCCGGCTCGGGGACTGCGGTAGTCGGCCCGGAGACTGCACCAACACAGCAGGCGGCGGCCGACTCCAGCATTTCACCACCCAGCCCGCCCGCCCTGGTCGCAGTAGCCGTGTTGGCAATAGAAGAAGTCGCAGCTCCATCATGGGCTCAGTCCATCCTCAACTTCCTAATAAACCAAGATCTGCCGGCTGACGAAACAGAGGCAAGACAAGTCCAACGCCGAGCCGGAGCATACACTATCGTCAACAGAGAGCTCGTCAAGCGCAGTGTCACTGGAGTCCTCCAGCGATGCGTCGAGCAAGAGAAGGGCATTGCAATCCTCAGAGACATCCACCAAGGAGAATGCGGCCACCATGCGGCCTCAAGATCACTCGTCGCCAAAGCTTTCCGCCATGGTTTCTTTTGGCCGACTGCTTTGGATGACGCCAAGGAGTTAGTTAAACATTGCAAAGGGTGCCAACTCTTCAGCTCCAAGCAACACATGCCGGCTTCAGCACTCAAGACCATTCCCCTCACTTGGCCCTTCGCCGTTTGGGGACTGGACATGGTGGGCCCATTCAAGACGGCGCGCGGCGGCATGACACATCTGCTTGTCGCTGTAGACAAATTCACCAAATGGATTGAGGCAAAGCCGATCAAGAAGCTGAATGGGCCGACTGCCGTGACATTTATCGCAGAAATAACAACTCGGTACGGCGTGCCACACAGCATCATCACCGACAATGGCACGAATTTCGCCAAGGGAGCCTTGGCACGTTTCTGCGCGACGCAAGGCATCCGGTTGGACTTGGCGTCCGTTGCCCACCCGCAGTCAAACGGCCAGGTCGAGCGAGCCAACGGCCTCATCCTTTCCGGCATCAAACCCCGACTGGTCGTACCACTGGAGTGTTCGGCCGGCTGTTGGCTCGATGAGCTGCCGGCCGTCCTCTGGAGTCTGCGCACTACCCCAAACAAGTCAACCGGCTTCACTCCTTTCTTCCTCGTGTATGGTGCCGAGGCGGTCATCCCAACTGACATCAAGTTCGACTCGCCTCGGGTAACCATGTACACGGAGGCGGAGGCCAAGGAAGCACGAGAAGACGGCGTCGACCTGCTGGAAGAAGGCCGGCTGTTAGCCCTCAGCCGGTCCGCCATCTATCAGCAGGGCCTGCGCCGCTACCACAGCCGGAAGGTCAAGCCAAGATCCTTCCAAGAGGGCGATCTTGTGCTCCGGCTGATCCAGCGAACAGCCGACCAGCACAAGCTCTCGGCCCCTTGGGAGGCCCCCTTTGTCATCAGCAGAGCTTTAGGCAATGACTCCTACTACCTGATCGACGCGCAGAAGCCGAAGGCACAAAAGAAAGACGACTCCGGCAAGGAGTCGGAACGACCATGGAACGCCAACCTCCTCCGAAGATTTTACAGTTGAAATGCAGTATGTATCACGCTAACTTTTGTACTAAGTACGAGACAATAGGCCCCCCAAGGAGAGCTCGAGGACTGCCATCTTTTATCTATGAATGAAGAATATCATGCTTATGACCTTATCATCACATTTACTTTGTTCGCCCGGCACCGGGTTCGACTAGTCGGCCCGGGGACTGGCCGCCTAGAGTTATATTAAAAGTCCTACCCGCGGCCAGACAAGTAGTGTGCCGGCACCCAAGCCTTCTCTTGCCAAAAGTCGCAATTCGAAGAACTGGCTGTCCGGCTGGAAAGAGTTAATGGCAGGAAAGGACGCCCACACGAAAAACGACTAGGGACTAACGGACTAATATAACAAAAGCCGGTTTTTCTCCCACCACCGACCGACTACCAGAGTAGCCGGCCGGCCGGCTTCCATTCACCTCCCTTCAATCTAAGAAAGCTCGAGTACTTGCCCTCCCAAAAGGGGAAGGCGGCAAAGGAAACAGCCTGAGGATAAAAAGCATACACGAATGGAAACCAAACACGCACACAATCATATTTACACAAAAGACCTTCAAAAGTCCAGCATTCAACATAGTTCGAATACACCCCGAGTGGGTGGAACTGCGCAAGTTTAATAAAAATTGTTCAAAGGATAACAAGCAGGAAAAACAAGGACGACAGATTAAGCCAGGGGAGCGACTGGCGAATCGGGCAGGTCTGTGGAGACGGCAGTGCCGGCTGGAGGAGTGGCCGACTGACGAACCTCGGCATGATCACCGCCTCCCGCAGAGGGCGCGCTAGCATGCACCTCATTGCTGGAAGCACGGTCAGGCTGAGGATGGCTGGCCGCTTCACCGGCCGGCTCAACGTCTTCGCCTTCCTCTCCTTCGTCGTCTTTGCCTTCATCGCTGGAGGCGATCTCCTCTGCCGAGTCCTCACCCGCTGCCGGGTCCAGCCCGAACCACTCCTCCGGCTGGGCAACACCGTCGTCATTAATTTCAGGAGCGAAGACGCTGATGTCAGTGCACTTGGCGATCGTCGAAGCGCGCTGAGTGATAGCCGGCCGCACCTCCTCCATCTCCTCGTCGGCCTCCAGCCGCTAGGTGCGCAGCTGGTCCAGGTTCAGCCCTGGATACCAGGCCCGGACAAACTCCAGCGCCCGCCCAGCTCCAAGCCGGGCTGCCGATGCCTTCCAGGCCTCGAAGCGGCCAACTGCAACCTCCAGCCAGTCGGCAGTCTGACTCGGGGTGCGGGGAATCGTCTCACCTGGCCAGAGGGTGGCCAACACCTGCGCCCCGGCGCGTTGGAGGCGGTGGAGCATACGGTGAGCCGGCTGCAGCCGGGCTTGGACCGCCAAGAGTTGCTCCTCAAGCGTCCGGCTCGCGTCCGACGCGATTTCAGCCCCCGCCTACCGGCGTGCCTCACGATGGGCCTCGATGGTTTGGGTGGCGAAGACGGAGTAGCCGGGAAAGTAGTCTGCACAGAGGACAAAAAGCAGTGCAAGTCAGAACACAAATCAGGGATCAAGGGGCAAGCAAGGAGTGAAGAAGGCGGCTTACCATCGATCAGATCCTCGATACGACCGAAGACCTCGCTCAGCGTCTGCTTCGCCTCAGCCCATACCGCCGCTTCGGTCTCGAACTCGGCCTTCAGGGCATCCTCGCTGTCCTGCGCCTTCTTCAGGGCCACCTTGTGGCTCTCCTCCTGGTCGGCCAACTTCTTGGCTAGGCGGTCATGCTCCAGGACCAAGGCATTGTACTCGGCTTCCTTAGCACGAAGGGCGGCCTGGGCTCCGCTGAGCTGCCCCCTCAAGTCGGCATTGGCTCCTGCAAGCATGAAGACAAAGGAAAAATCAATAAGGAAGAAGTCGTCGAGAAAGATCCGACCCGGCTGCTCAGCAGTCGGCCTGAATCTCGGGAACTACACCCAGTGGGTGCGCTGACGCGCCCCCACAGGAGATGAACGAAACCAAGCACGCACTCCGGCTGCTGGTCAGGTCTTCGGTTCTCCGGCCCAGCTCCTGAGCCTGGGAGTTGAAGGTAGCAGCGCGGAGGTTATGATACTCCTGGAAGATCAGACAGGAGGCGAGAATAAGACAGTTGTCAGGACCTAGGAAGTTCCAAGCCGCCTGCGCAGCAGCCGACTCAGAACTCGGGGACTACACCCAGTGGGTGCGCTGACGCGCCCCCACGAGAGAAATCAAAAAGAGCAAAACAACCAAGGCCAGAAGACTCACCCGGATGATGGCCCGCGTCGCGAGGAACTCTTGGGTGTATCGCTGCAGCGAGGCGGCCTGGGCTTGAAGCCAGTTCCGGACCTCCTGGGCCGCCGCGTTCAGCTCGCCCGTCCCCCCGCTGGGAGTCCACTCGGACGTGCTGGCGCTGGCCGCCTCCAGGGCCTCCGCCGTCTGGCTGGCGCCCGCAGCTCGGTGTGGCTCCGGTGCGGAGGTGCCTCCCCCTGCGCGCCGGCGCAATGCCGGCTGCACCTCGAGGCCGGCCCCTGCCTCCGGCTCGCCCCCGGCCGGCTGCTCTGGCGCCGCGGCTGATTGGCCGCTTTGGCCCGCTCTAGTCGGCGCCGCCTGCGGCGCCCCCTCCACGAAGATCACGTGGTCCTCCCTCCTCTCCATCACTGGCGGGTCTTGGTCGACCTCCTCCGACGGGGGCACGGGGATGTCGGGAGCCACAGCGCGGAGGGGAACGACGAGCAGCGGAGGCTGGTTGTGCGAGGCCTCCGCCTCCGTCTTCGCGGCTGCCTCCTCCGCCCGGGCCTTGGCCGCCGCGTCGGCCTACTCCTTCGCCGCCTGGGCGGTCCTTCGCTCTGCCGCCTCCGGTCCTCCCGCGCCTCCCGTGTGTTCCGCTCCGTGGCCTCCCTAAGGTCGGCGCAGGGATCCATGCGGTGGGAGCCTAAAGACCCTCCAGTCGGCCCGACTATGGAGCCGCCAGGCCCCGCTCAAGGGAAAGCGGTGCCCTGTCCGGTGAGCAAAGAAAGGTTTAGAAGAGCTTCAATCGAAAAGAACAACAAAAAATATATATACACAACACGTTCGACGACTTACGCCGAGATCGCCTGTGGCTGTTTCACCGCCTTGCGGAAGTGGGCCGCCTTCACGGCCGCCTCATCCCGTTTGGTCGCCGCCGTAGAAGCCTTGGATTTCTTTGGCCGGCTGCCGAAGAAGGTCGACGCGGCCCGACGCTTCTACACGCCCCATGGGCAGCCGGCGCGGCAGACGGGCCCGTGCCTTGATGATCAAGCGCCGGCTGGCGGTGCGGGGCGGCTTCAACCTCGTTGTCGTCCGGCCAGTCCTCGAAGCCGGCCCCGAGCCCCGCGCCTCCGGCCTCGTCGCCTTCCCCCACGATGGCGTCTTCCATGGCGGCCGCTCTCAGGTCCGGATCATCGGCGTCGTCCACCGTGCGGTCGGGGAGGAGTTGACGCTCTACCCCTGCGGCCCCGGCTGTCGGCGGAAGAAGAGTGTTCTGCTAAAGGCAAACCAACTGATCAAAGGTCGGCTATCATGAGGCCGGCTACAAAAAGGAAGAAAAGAAGAAAAATTTACGGCAGGCGGAGGGTTGGCACGAGAATACGGCTCCTTGCCGTATCGCCAGTCCTCGGCGAGCTTGCAGTTGGAGATGTAGTTCACCATGTAAGACACCTCTGCATGAGGCATCTCCCTGGTGCTCAGCCGGCATGGGTCGAAGCGGCCGCTCATCTGGCAAATCATGTGAGGCCGGCCTTGGAGCGGGAGTACCCAGCGCTCCACGAAAGCGGCCACCAAGTCGGCTCCAGTCAGGCCCTCCGACTGGATCATCACCTGGAGCCGGGAGATGGCTGCATTCCCGGCCTAAGACAGCGACCTGGCCCGGTAGCTCCATGAAGGTTGCCTCCCAGCCGGTGGGCCGGCTACGTAAGCCGGCAGGTTGACGTAGTCGCCTTGCGGGGCGACGTTCCTCACGTAAAAGTAGGACTTCTGCCAGAGCTTCACCGACTGGATCAGCAGGATGGGCGGGAACGAATTGTTCTCGCTCGCCCGCCTCATGGCAATGAAGGATCCGCAGGGGGCGGCACGCCCGCGACGACGGTGTCGAGCTTGCTCTGGAAGAATTCCCCCCAGAGCTCGAGCGTGGGGAGAACCCCAAGAAAGCCCTCGCACAGGGTGACGAAAGCCGACAGCAGCATCACCGCGTTGGGCATGAGGTGATGCGGCTGGAGGTGGTAGAATTCAAGGAAGGCTCGAAGGAATCCGCTCGCCGGGAGGCCGAAGCCGCGCAGGCAGTGCGAGCGGAAGATCACCCGCTCGCCCTCCTCCGGTGCCAGCGAAATCTCCCTCGCCAGCGCTTGACGAACCCGCACGAAGTTCTCGCCCGGCAGGGGCCACGTCCGGCGGAGGAACTCGACGTGGTCCTCGTGGACGTTGGAGCCATCCCACGAGCTTGACAGCGCCATGGGAGCGACGCGGCGAGGAGCAAGACGATGCGACGGCGGAGACGTGCACGACCCCGCTACGGCGGGACCGAGAGAGCCGAGAGGTCCGACGGCGGAACGGCGCGGCAATGGGTTGCTGCGGCGGCGGAAGGAAGAAGAAGGAAGGCGAGAAGGGGCAGAGCGAGGGAGAGCGTGCGAGCCTCTGCCGCTCCCCCTCCCCCCCTACTTATAGACCCGCGCGGCGGAGCCGAGGAGGCGTGGCATGGGAGAACGTGGGGATCAACTGCGCCCACTCCCCCACGTCCCACGATTACTGCGCCCTGATGGCATAATAAAACCACCGCGGGAAGGCGAGCGGTCCGTGTGGGCCACAGAAGATCCGCGCTCGGGCCGAGGCCTGGGAGTGGCGGGCCCAGGCCTGCGGCGGCGTACTGTCGCGCGCGTGTGTTGGCAGGATTTCCTTGCCACGTGGCCCGCATGAAGGCACGCGGTCAGCTCGCAGGCCGACCCACGTTCCCGCCTACGAGGAACGGGGCTTTCCGAAGGCGGCGCGCACAAGCAAAGCCGTCCCCTCAGGATAGGAAGCTGACCAAGATTCTCGTCCCTTTGTCAGCCTCGAAGCTCGATTAGCTTCGGGGACTACTGTCGGAGTAAATGACCACGGGTAGCCTAGCCGGCTACCCCTGGCCCTTCTAAAAATATTATGAGCCGATCCGGCCCTCAAGAATCCAAGACGTGGGGCCGCCTTCCCCTTGCCGACTATCTCCCAGGCCGGCTATCGGAAGGCGACCCGACTTTAGCCCTCATGAAGAAAGCCGCGGGAGGGCCGGCTCCGAGAAGCCGGCCGCGAGAAGGCCGACTCCAAGAAGCCGGCTCCCACAAAGCGGTCAAGATCGTACCCTCGAAGTCTGCATCCACATAACGGTGATATGACGGGGCGTGGCTACAATAAAGCCTGCCACCCCCGAATCCCGGAGCACGCCTGGCATAGTGCGCCGTACGGGTGACCATGAACCGTCCGGCGCGGCACTGTTGCCACGTTGACCCTGATGTCATCCATGATGGGCTGCCAGTGTGGCCCACGGGCGGTGGGCCCCTTCAGGCAGAGAGACACCCGAAGGCGGTCAGGCCTGCCCCAGTCAGCTCACGACAGAGCCGGCTCTCCACAGCCGGCTTGCCACCTCCCTCGAAGGAGACGCCCCATTAAGGAGACAAGACGCGGTGAGGCTACATCGATCACCCGCCGGACGGCGGCACTGTAGCCACGCCCACCTCGGCGAAGCCCTCGTCACCAGGATTGAGCAACAGTAACCAGCCACCGACAAGGCCCTGGACGGTGGGGCCTTCCTGTCGACCAAGGAGCCGGCAGCTGGCGGGACCCACCAGCCGGCGGGCCCCAGCAGCCAGCGCAGAAGCCGACGAGTGTAGACACAGACGGTTGGGCCCCACACCCAGCCGGATTACCATTGTACCCCTAGGGGGTAGGCCTATATAAACCCCCCGGGACACCCATGCAAAGGGTTGATCCAAGCTAGTTCTAGACACCACATAGAGAGATGAGGAGGGCTAGCCGTGCTCTACTTCTTCTCCTCACAAAACAGCTCAAGGAGCATCGTGTAGCTACTTGTTCATCTAGCGATCATGCGGAGACCCCGCAGAGCAGCAGTAGGGGTGTTATCTCCACGGAGAGCCCCGAAGCTGGGTAAGATTCGCCGGCATGCATGTCTTCGCCTCATCCTGCTTCCAGGCACCGGCGATGTCTTACTGGCTCCCACAATGATAAGCCACCTGTTGGCATATGTCGCACCTACCACCCGACAATATGAGTGTTACAAGAGTTGATCTACCTCGAGATCGTAATGACTAAACCCTAGAGGTCTAGCTTGTATGGCTATGATAATGAGTGTCCTATCCGGACTAAGTCCTCCGGTTTATATAGACACCGGGAGGATCTAGGGTTACACAAGGTCGGTCACAAATAAGGGAATCTACATATCCGGTCATCAAGCTTGCCTTCCACGCCAAGGAGAGTCCCATCCGGACTCGGGTGCAGTCTTCGGTCTTCGTATCTTCACATCCCATCAGTCTGGCCCATGGCTAACAGGCCGGACGTCCGAGGACCCCTTAATCCAGGACTCCCTCAGTAGCCCCTGAACCTGGCTTCAATGACAAGGTATCCGACGCGTAGTGCTGTCTTCGGCATTGCAAGACGAGTTCCTCCTTCCGAACTCTAGAATAGTCTTCGGATGAATTGATTGTGTCCGGACCTGTAACACACACCACACACAACCGTAGAGAGAGTATAATACTACACGAGTCCAATCCGCTGACAACTTTTACAACATGACATCATGTCCATCCGGTCATAATTTCGAACCATTTTTTGCCTGCCGCTACATGTTTCGAGACGCGGTTGCCATTGGCACGTCTTGTCGAAGCAGAGATCGTGTCCCCTTATTACGGGATTTGTCGTGGGTTTGTCACGACAGATGTCCTTGTGAAAGGACTTAGTCGTGGATCCATCGCTACGGGTTAGCTTAAAGGGGTTAAACTGGACAAGGGGACACGGGGAATTTTATACTAGTTCGGACCCTTCAAGGAAGGTAAAAGCCTACGTCTAGTTGTGATTGGTATTGCTAGGGTTTCGAAGGCCAGGGAGCGAATCCGCTTTGTCTGGCTCTCGAGTTGTTGTTCGTCCCTAAACCACTGCCGGGTCGTCCCTTTATATACATAGGTTGATGCCCGCTGGGTTACAGAGTCCCGAAGTCGGATCATAAACGTGTCCGGTTCGGTCTCTATCCTTCCTATCATACAATACAAGTTACATGACCAGGTCGGTTTGTATCTATATGCTTTAACCCGCCTTTGGGCCTTGGGCCTCCGTAAAGCGCCATCATCCTTGCATCTTCATGGGCTTCTAATCTTCAAGGAGTTAACCCGGCTACTCCAGGACGGTTTACATCTAGTAGTAATATCCCCAACATTAGGCCCCAGATTGGTTTGAACTTGTTCATGTCAATCTTCAACACTTAGAAAAATTCCTCCCTCATATCTTCACCTTGATCTTGTAAACCGCCATGATGTCATACTTCACTATTATGACAAACCGCCCTGACGTCATCTATCCGTTGATGCTGAAGATTACCTTCATTTAATGTGTATTCAGTCACTGAGGCAACACCTTTATTAATTTATCCATTTTTGAGCTCCTCGATTCCCGCACTTGTCGTTTTATCACTTTGCCTTATAAATAGGGGTAGAGAACCCCTTTCTTTCTTTCTGCTACCCCTTCATCCCTTCTTCTTCCTCGTGACGTTTCTGCACCTGAGCGCCGCCGCCATCATCGAGGCTCGCCTCTGCTTCACCGTCGGCCGCTGCATCGACCTGCTCGTACCAGACTTCCGCAGCACGCCTCCGCTACTTCCGCGGCCGCAGTAAGTCCTTTCCCCCTTCCTTTCCAGATCCATTAGGGTTTCCTTGCTCTTCGCGGTTCTTGAAGTTCATCGAAGCTTTCGGTGCTGTTCTTCCTTGGCCTGTAGATGAACACTTCGCACTTGATGTATCCCTTGCCGTAGCTAATCTTTTGTTACTACCGCAAACCCTTATGCGCAAAAACTGATCTAGTCCTTCATAAGTTGTTTCAGGTCTCACCCTTTTAGGTCAAATTATTTTTTCTTTTCTGTCTTACCTTAGATCCGAAATTTTCATATATCTCTGTGAAATTTGTTTCTCCTCATGCCAACATAAGCGGTTTAACTTTGTATAAGCAATCTATACCATTAGCCCTCTGATAAACCGGAGGAGCCTTTTACCTTCATAGTTATACTCCGGTTTAACAGTATCTGAGTACCCCTGTCCTGGTATTACCTTTTATCCCTTATTGCATTGGTCTCCGGTTTATGCCCTTTCGCATATTAGTATGTTTCTTACTCCATTGTATCTTGCATATCATCATGAGTGATTTATAAACCAGCCTTTCGTTTTCAGCTTGTTTGTTTTGCAATGGCCAAACAATTCACTGCTTGCAACTGGGCTCGTTCCCGGGTCACCGAGACTCAGTTGAATGAGATGGTCAGCATCGACTCCTTGCCTAAGAAAACTGAAATTAAATGGCGAGTTCCAGGAACAGAAAATCCTCCGACCCCAAGGGAGGGTGAGGTGGTGGTTTTTCTTGATCACATAAGCCGTGGCTTCAAACCGCCAGGGTCAAAGTTTTACCGGGATGTGCTTGCCAATTTCCAACTCCATCCCCAAGACATTGGGCCCAATTTAGTATCCAATCTATGTAACTTCCAGGTCTTCTGTGAAGTGTACTTACAGGAAGAACCAACTGCAGAGCTGTTCTGGGACTTCTTTCACTTAAACCGGCGCACAGAATTTGTAAATGGCCCCAATACTGAACTCGGTGGTGTCTCAATTCAAAAGCAGAAAGAAGTTGAATTTCCTCATGCCAAACTGCATAGCCACCCAAAGGAATGGAACCAGACTTGGTTTTATTGCAGAGACACTTCGCCTGAAGATGAAAATCCCCTCCCAGGCTTTCGTGATCACCGGCTTTCCAACACCCATCCGATGCCGCAACGCTTAAGCTCCACAGAAAGGGCGAAATATGCCCCTCAACTCGCCAAACTCCAGGCCTTTATGGCCAACGGTTTAACAGCTGTGGATTTCGTGCGCTGTTGGATATCTTGGAGCATCTTGCCTCTAAGTCGGCGTCCCGGTTTAATGTGTGAGTATACCGGTGAGGTCGATGACCCTCAACGCCATTGCAACCTTCAACTATCCGAGGAAGAAGTCACTGAAGGCGTAAAGAAAATTTTGAATGAATCGGAACTGGTCTGTAGTCAAACCGGTTTGAATCCCTTCTATACCAAGAACAAACCGCCTGGTGTAAGCATTATACTTCCTTTTCATCTTTAATATTTTTACCTTGTGCAACCTGTAATCCTTCTTCTGTGTATGTATGTATAGGGTGATGACCCCTTTTGGAAACGGAAAACCGTAGAAAAAGCGGCAAAGCCGACAGGGGATAAAGCGGCCAAACCTTCTCGCCCCAAAACCAAAGCCGTCAAATGGACGTCAAAATGGAAAACGGCTATCCGGATCAACATGGAGCTTGATGATGACACTGATGATCCGGAAGTTGAGGTAGAACTTGACTCACTTGGCTCTCTTTTCATGCATCTCATTAACAATGATCTTCCTCAGGAGGACGTAGAAGGCAGTCAAGCTGATGATGTAGAGGTAATTACCCTTTCCTCCGGTTCAGACTCTATGCCAACACAAAAAACCCGCCAAGCAGTCCAGAAAGTAAGCTTTTCTCATCCTCTTGCTCACTTGGATCCAACATTTATTTTGAAGACTCAGCAGCATGAAGCTCGCCGGACAACCCGGCACAGTGGCCAACAGGTCACTTCAGCTGGTTTACCTAACACCCCGGCTCGGAAACGCCGGTCTGAGGTCTGTCCTACTCCTGACCACTCTTACCCCAAGGCAGGTTATTTCAGACAACCTCTTAACCCGTCCGATTCAAATTATCAGGTGACACCTCCCTCATCATCTGGCGAGTCGACAGCAACTCAGCTCCCTCCTCTAAAAACTGTGGCCGGGTAAGCTGTAAAACCTTTTCCTTCAATGCGTCACAGAACTTGTATAATATGTTAATCCTTTTATATTGTGTTTGCAGGGCCAAAGCCAGACCCAGCAAGAAAGCTCGGGTCGCCAATCTGCCCGAAGACCCGACCACTTTTTAAGAAGAACCCAGAGGTGAACCCAAACAAACTTGTGAACCGGAGGGCCTTCATCCTGAAGCCGCTTCTGATGAACCGCCTCCTCAAGGCCAAAACACCAATGAACCAGCAGATGCTGAACCTGCCGTGCCTGATACTGAACCGGCAGAGCCAAACCGGGCTAGTCCGATGAGAAATACTGAAACTCCATTGTCACCAGCCAAACACACTGAAGGCCAAGGAGACGACGTTATTATTACTGGAATGTGCCACAACTCTCTTGGCCATCCTGTCATCTTGGCTCAACATAGTGCCAAAGAAGAGCAAGCTGTTAGGGAAAAAGGCAAATGGAGCAGCGATTTATCAAGCTATGCTCATCTCAACGCTGAAGAGCTTCACTCTGGCTTCTTGAACCGTCTGCACTCAAACCGGGACTATGAAGCCGGTTTGGTGAACTTGATGAAAGAGCGATATGAGGTAAATTCATCTCCCTTTGTTTATTGATTCATAGCTGAGACAGTAGCCCAAGTAGCCCCCAAGGGCCGTATTATGATGTTAATCATAAACCGGGTCTTTGTAACACTTTAAGTTTCTCATCCTTGATCCTCGAAATGTCAGGTTTCTAATAAAAACCAAGACTCATCTTTTAACAATTTAGATAACCTTGTGCAGCATAGCCTCCAAAGGCCGGTTTAACTGGGTAAGTTAATCCGGGTTTAATCCATGCATCCACTTTAGAACAGACGCACATTAGTCCCCAAGTGTCCAGGATAATGCTTGTATTGTTCTGGAGACTTATATAAAATGCAATACTTTAGAGCGAACAGGCATTAGCCCCCAAGTATGAAGTGCATAACTTGTTATACGCTTTGTACTTAGAACATATCTAACTTGTTGCTTAATATACCTTCAATGTTGCAGGCTGAACTGAGAAGCAAAGATGCCCGAAATTTTGACTTGCAAGAGAATGTGAAGTCACAACAAGAAGAGGCTGCAAAAGCCAAAGATGAGCTGGCCCAAGCCCTGGCTGTAATGGAAAAGCTGAAGGAATCTTTCAACAAGGATCGTGCTAACTGGGAAACCGAAAAATACGGTTTAACCAAAAGAGCTGAAGACGCCGAGGCAGCCCTGAAACCAATTCTAGATGAACTAGCTGGCTTGAAACGGCAAATCAATGCTATGACTTCTGCTATCTTTGGTAAGTATCCGCTTTATGTGTATGCGTAAGTTAATGAACCTTATCACTGACCAGAATGCGGATACAAATCTTTGGCACGTACTCGGATTGCTCATCTTGGTACAGACATGCGGATGAAGCTCAAAGCAGCGTATACTTTGGTTGAACAGTTGTACTCTGGGTCTCAGCGGGCTATTTTCACGGCAGCTTACAACAAACCAGCCCCAACTTTAATTAAAGAAACACTTGAGAAGCTGGCTATGTTACCAGCCCATATTATTGAATTGAAGAAGGCAGCTGCCAGAGCAGGAGCTTTAACCGCACTTATTCGAGCCAAAGCCTGGATTCCAGACCTTGAAGCAGAGGATATTATTAAAGGATACCCAGGTGTGAAGGAAGACGGTTGAAACTTTGAAAATGATGACCACCGGCGGCTGACCAAACAGATGCGGCCAGTAGCAAGCAAGTTGGTCGATGATACAGACTTGTCCCATTTTCAACTGGTTTATGACACTGAAGGGAAAAGACAGCCGGCCGTCATCCATGAAGTTGAAGAACTTGTGCCTCCGATTCGTAAGCACACTTATGCTCCTGATATTAACCCCTCCAATCTTATCCATGAAGAAGCAGTATTTCAAGCTCTAACTGGAATCGATTGGTCGATGGTTGATTTCCAGTGTCTGGGGAGGGATGAAGAAGTGCCCACACCAACTGACCCTCAACCATCAAACCGTCCAGACGAAGCGTCCTAAACCGGTCACCGGTTTACTGGCCACTGTGTGCCGATATTGTTAAAAACAATTATGCCATTGGAGCCGCTTTGAAAGCTTCTTGTAATAGGATAGTCAAAACTCCGTTATTTGCCATGCCATCGAGCATGTTTTGTAATGCCTCGTGACAACTTGTGCCACCTTTTGGGATATTTATGCATAACCCATGATGAATTGTGTTCCTGGGTACAACAACTTAAAAGTATCCAGCGGTTTACCGCTAGACGGGTCATAATGTCCAGGAAGTGTACAATACATAGATGAATAATCGAAGTGTTTGTACAAAAAACAATATTCATAACATACCTCATTGGTTGACCAATGGTGTATACAGCAAAGGTGTAAATACCAATCCGGAACGTTGATAACCCCATCTTTGTAATACCGGTCTATATAGTAAACCAGACTGGGATAACTACCGGGTTTTCTTTATAACACTGGTGATTTAGTCAAACCAGAGCGGGTCAATAAACACCAGTTTATAACTGATCATGTGCCGACAACTTGTAGTTGAAAAGCAAGCCGAGTCAAGGACACCGGGTTATCAAAAGAGGCTTATGAACTCCAACAAATAAAACTCAACAAAGGAAAATATGCAAGGCTTTTTACGAGCTGCCAGGCTCCAAATCGAGGCTTTTCATGGGCTGCCAGGCCTCTGAGTTAAACCATTTAGCAAAGACTTTTTAGATGGGCCTCCGATTAACCAATCGTTGTTTTAACTTTGACAAGTTCAGGGTCTGTAGAAGATTGACTTGTCAAACGTTCAGCGGGTCATACCAGGATTACCAGGACAGGAGTGGCTTACTTGATGAAGGCAGGTTAACTCGGGGTTTTAGGTGAATACACCAGGCTTCCAAGCCGTGGCTTGATAGCCAATTACAAGGGTCCTTTCAAACTCTCTGTTGCTTTGCAAAAAGAGCCCCCAAGTAACTTTGTGAGCTGTGCTCAGTGGGTGCCCATGGTTGAGTATGTGCTTTGTGCAACACTCTCTTTGGCCCCACACATTTTCCCTTGTGGCTTAAACGCCTATCAAGAGGTGTAGCTATGGTGTGATAATGATCAAGCCCCCTAGTGACATCCCTTCCTGGTTTTCAACCGATCAAGGGGTGTAGCTATGGTTCAGATATGAACAAGCCCCCTAGTGATTTTCTTTATATTCGTGTGGCTGCTGAGACCGGATTAACAAAAAGCTCCGCTTTCTCAGTAAACTCTTGTAAGAACACACATGATGTAAAAAAGAACAGATACCCCGCTTTAACGGAGGTTCCAGTTTATTATATAATATATACATCGTCATAAATATGTACATATGAAGAGCCTATGGCTTAAGTATAGTAAGGCCAAAGAAGATCTATGTTCCACGACCGCTTGGTCTCCTCCTCCGATTTACGTGAATCTTTGTGCTCTCGAACATCAATGAGGTAGTATGACCCGTTGTACAGATTCTTGCTGACCACAAAGGGTCCTTCCCAAGGTGGAGATAACTTGTGCATATCAGTCTGATCCTGGATGAGCCGGAGCACCAAATCGCCTTCTTGAAAGGTTCTGGTCTTAACCCGGCGGCTGTGATAACGTCGGAGATCTTGTTGATAAATTGCTGAATGTGCTGCTGCAAGATCACGCTCTTCATCTAACATGTCCAGGGAATTTTGACGTGCCTTCTCATTATCAGCTTCAACATAGGCTCTCACACAGGGCGAGTCGTGACGGATGTCACTAGAAAGAACTGCCTCCGCTCCATAAACCATGAAGAAAGGTGTGTAACCCATAGACCTATTGGGTGTGGTGTTGATGCTCCATAACACAGAAGGTAGCTCCTCAACCCAACAACCCGGTGTCCACTTCAGAGGAACCATAAGCCTGGGTTTGATACCTTGTAGAATTTCTTGATTTGCCCTCTCTGCTTGACCATTAGACTGGGGGTGAGCCACCGATGCTAGATCGAGCCGGATGTGCTCACGTTGACAAAATTCTTCCATCTCCCCTTTTGATAGGTTAGTACCATTATCAGTTATAATGCTGTGTGGAAAACCAAACCGGAATATCACCTTTTTGATGAATTGAACCGCCGTGGTTGCATCACACTTGCTGACTGGCTCTGCTTCCACCCATTTGGTGAATTTATCAACTGCTACTAACAGGTGGGTCTTTTTGTCCTTGGATCGCTTGAAGGGTCCAACCATATCAAGCCCCCAAGTCTCAAACGACCACGTTATTGGAATCATCCTCAACTCTTGAGCCGGAATGTGCGCACGGCGGCCGAGTTTTTGACACCCGTCACATCTCTTGACTAAATCCTCCGCATCAGCATGTGTTGTCAACCAGCAAAAACCATGGCGAAAAGCTTTAGCAACCAAAGACTTTGAACCGGCATGGTGACCGCAATACCCTTCATGGATTTCTCGCAAAATCTCACAACCCTCTTGAGGAGAAATGCAACGCTGAATTGCTCCTGATACGCTATAGCGATGTAACACCCCGTTGAGTATGGTCATGGACTTGGAATGCCGGATTATCTGTCGAGCCAATGTTTCATCGTCTGGTAACTCGCCCCGGTTCATGTAAGCCAGATATGGGATTGTCCAATCCGGTATGGCATGTAAAGCTGCTACCAACTGGGCCTCCAGATCAGGAATAGCCAAATCTTCTTCGGTTGGTACCTTAACTGACAAATTATGCAATACGTCAAGAAATACATTTGGCGGAACCGGTTTACGCTGGGAACCAAGACGACTTAAAGCGTCTTCCGCTTCATTCTTCCGCCGGTCTATATGGTCCACCTGATAACCCTTAAAGTGACCAGCCACTATGTCAACCTCTCGCTGATATGCAGCCATGAGTGGGTCCTTAGAATCCCAAGTGCCAGACACCTGTTGCGCCACTAGATTTGAATCACCGAAGCACTTAACCCGGCTTAAATTCATCTCCTTAGCCATCCGAAGACCATGGAGCAAAGCCTCATATTCAGCTGCATTGTTAGTACAAGGGAACATTAATCGGAGGACATAACAAAACTTGTCACCTCGTGGGGAAGTTAGTATGACTCAAGCCCCGAGCCCTCCAACTGTCTGGACCCATCAAAATGAATAGTCCAATATGTATTATCTGGTTTCTCTTTAGGTGCCTGTAATTTTGTCCAATCATTGATGAAGTCCACGAGTGCCTGGGATTTGATCGCTGTGCGGGGTATATATTTGAGCCCATGAGGTCCAAGCTCAATAGCCCACTTGGCAATCCGGCCAGTTGCTTCTCTGTTTTGAATGATATCTCCCAAAGGAGCTGAACTGACCACTATGATGGGATGGCCCTAAAAATAATGTTTAAGCTTCCGGCTTGCCATAAACACTCCATACACCAGCTTCTGCCAATGCGGATACCTCTGCTTTGACTCAATGAGCACCTCACTGATATAATAAACCGGCCGTTGAACCGGATATTCCTTGCCAAGCTCCTTGCACTCTACCACAATAGCTACGCTAACAGTCCGAGCATTAGGAGCCACATATAGTAATAATGGCTCTTTATCGATCAGTGCTGCAAGCACAGGAGGTTCAGCTAACTGCCTCTTCAGATCCTCGAATGCTTTATCAGCTGCCTCACTCCAGACAAAGTTATCTGTTTTCTTGAGCATCTGATATAAAGGGATGGCCTTCTCTTCAAGGCGACTGATAAACCGGCTCAAGGCTGTAATCCGGCCGGCCAGACGTTCAACGTCATTGATACACACCGGTTTATCCAAGGATGTAATTGCTGAAATCTTTTCCGGATTAGCCTCAATGCCTCTGTTTGACACCAGAAAACCCAAGAGCTTGCCTGCCGAGACACCAAAGACACACTTCTCCGGATTGAGCATCATCTTGTAAACCCAGAGGTTGTCAAAGGTTTCTCGTAGATCGTCTAACAATGTTTCCTCCTTTCTGGATTTTATCACAATATCATCCACATATGCAGAGGAGTAGCTGGGTTTATCAATGTTGGGGATATTATCAATGTTGAGGAAACCTTTGATATAATTTTATCCGGAGACGGTGGGCGCCAACTGTCGTGGGTTTGTCACGGCAGATGTCCTTGTGAAAGGACTTAGTCGTGGAGCCATCGCTACGGGTTAGCTTAAAGGGGTTAAACCGGACAAGGGGACACGGGGAATTTTATACTAGTTCGGCCCCTTCAAGGAAGGTAAAAGCCTACGTCTAGTTGTGATTTGCATTGCTAGGGTTTCGAAGGCCAGGGAGCGAATCCGCTTTGTCTGGCTCTTGAGTTGTTCTTCGTCCCTAAACCGCTGCCGGGTCGTCCCTTTATATACATAGGTTGACGCCCGCCGGGTTACAGAGTCCCAAAGCCGGATCATAAACGTGTCCGGTTCGGTCTCTATCCTTCCTATCTTACAATACAAGTTACATGACAAGGTCGGTTTGTATCTACAGGCTTTAACCCGCCTTTGGGCCTTGGGCCTCCGTAAAGCGCCATCATCCTTGCATCTTCATGGGCTTCTAATCTTCAAGGAGTTAACCCGGCTACTCCTGGCCGGTTTACATCCAGTAGTAATATCCCCAGCAACTCCACAAAATGGGTTGCTCAGACCAGCGTAAATACTGAGGCATTGCCGGTTCAACATAGTTTACCGCCCTCTTGTGAAGCTTCTGATCACGCTTACACAAACTAGTAGTGAAAACATGATATTGCCCGCAATTTAACTGCTTGGGATTGCTCTGGTAACCCGACTGGTGGTGCTGCTGCTGATTCCCCTGATGGCTGTAGCCTCCCTGGTTGCCTTGGTGCCCTTGACTGATGTGTCCGGTTTGGTTGCCTTGAAACCCTAAACCGAAAACACCACCTCCGTAACCCGGCCCGTGGAAACCACCTCCTGAACCGCCGGGCGGGCCGTTATCATACTGGAACATACTGGAATTCTTGAAGTCTCGCATGATATAACAGTCCTTCCAAAGATGCGATGCTGGCTTCTCCTTTGATCCATGCTTTGGACAGGGCTGATTTAACAGGCGCTCCAAATTGGGGCCTGAACCTCCACCCCTCTGGGGCTGCTTGCTCTTACGGCGCTGGCCATTCTCCTGAGCATTGGTGTTAGCAACAAAGTCCAAGCTGTTGTCGGCCTTGTGCTTACCGCTGTTCCCATGGCCTGCCAGATTATGCTGCTGACCCTTGGCATTGCTGTTCTTCTTCCCTTGCCCCGGTTTGTCCTCCTCTGAATCCGGGTCCTTGGTATTATCTGAATCGGCGTACTTAACCAAAGCGGCCATGAGCGTTGACATATCATTGCAGTGACGTTTGAGCCTTCCTAATTTCTGTTTGAGCGGTAGGAAACAGCAATTGCCCTCTAATGTTAACACTGCGGTGTCTACATTGATACGATCTGAGGAGTGCAAAATCGCTGAGACCCATTTGACCCAATGGGTCGTGGACTCCCCTTCCTCTTGGACACAAGCGGCTAGATCGACAATTGACATCGGCTTCTTACAAGTATCTTTGAAGTTCTGGTTAAACCGGTGCTTCAATTCAGCCCATGATCTGACAGAGTTAGTTGGTAAGCTCTTCAACCAAGTACCAACTGTTCCTTCCAACATCATGGTGAAATATTTAGCACACACTGCCTCATCCACATCTAACATCTCCATTGCCATCTCATAGCTTTCCACCCATGCCTCTGGTTGTAAATCGGCGGTGTAATTTGGTACCTTACGAGGTCCCTTGAAGTCCTTGGGCAGTCTCACATTATGCAAAGCGGTGGGGTGAGGCATGGCACTCCTAAGGAACTGAACACCACACCTGGCTCTACTGAAGCGGTAGGATGAACCGGAGTATGTTGTCGTGCTCCGTGTCGAGCTGCTAACTCGGCCTTCCGACGTGCGCGACCGTGGTCCACAACATCCTGCGCATTAGCACCTCCCCCTGCAGGGTTGTTTCCTCGCGGTGAATTTCGGTGATGTGCGCTGCTGGACACAGCCGGTTCATCCTCTACGTGTCTGCTATAGCTCCGGCTTGGATGGGGAATGGAGTGAATCCTTTCACGACTGTGTGAATATGCCTGCTGTTGATTTAGCGTTGTTTGAAGGAGATCCCTGGCCCAACATGCTTCAACCGCAACTGGTGACTCGCCGTCGGTTGGGAGGGCTGCCAGGCGTGAAGCGGCGTCCATAATATTGTCCAACGGGTTGGAATAATGCCCAGGAGGTGTTGGCACATACTGTGGCACAACGTTGTTCTGGCGAGGCGGGTCCATTGTGCGCGGTTGAACCGGCACTCCTGTTCCCGTTGCCTCCGTCCGGTTTAGTATGGGTTGTTTACCAGTTCCTGCTCCTGGTGTGTTGAAGAAATTTTGCAGCTCATAAACCGACGGGAGACGTGATCGGTACCTTCTTCTCATGACTTCTTCAAAAGCATTCTGATCTAGCCTAATCCGATAGGCCTGTGCTTCCAATTCAGCCCGTTCTGTGGCCATCCTAGCGTTCTCCGCTGCCAGGTCCGCTTTAGCCTAAGCTATCTGATGTTTCACTTTTGCAATCTCCGCATTGTGCTAATCCCTGGCTGCTGCATCCACCTCTGCGGTCATCAACATTGCCAAAGCGTCGAACAAGTCAGACAGGACTTGGGCTGGAGGCAGCGCAGAGCTTCCTGCCCTTGCCGGTGTGGGCGTTGTTGAACCGGAGAGTATTGCTGTGACGGCCAATGAATGAGGCGCTGATTGTGTGCCGGCCATGAAGATGGCGGCCCGGTTCGGCAGATCAGGGGAATCTGGAATACTGTTGCCCTCGGATCCTCCATCAATCCGGCCGTCCTACAGCTGATAAAGCGATTCGGTCTCTCCAGAAGACTCGTCATCGGAACAAACCACGGTCTCTCCATCGGACGCTGGCCCGTCCTTGTATCTTGCTCCATGGATGACACCCATGAAAACATGCCTTGTCGTGGGCTGAACCGGCGAAGAACTTGCACACCGAGCTGTTTCGATGATGTCTGTGCAGATGTCCGGCTCAGGGGCCGGTTCGCCGATCTTGCCGATGAAGACATGAATCCCACCGAAGGGGACCCGGTACCCGTACTCGATTGGGTCGGCCTCGGGACCCCATCCTGCATTGTCGATGTAGAGCTTGCCGTGATGACTCTTCGTCATCCGGCCCACAGTGTATCCCTTAAGTCCATCAAAGCTTCCCTTCAAGAACTCAAAACCATCGTGCGATAGCCCCACGGTGGGCGCCAACTATCATGGGTTTGTCACGGCAGATGTCCTTGTGAAAGGACTTTGTCGTGGAGCCATCGCTACAGGTTAGCTTAAAGGGGTTAAACCGGATAAGGGGACACGGGGAATTTTATACTAGTTCGGCCCCTTCAAGGAAGGTAAAAGCCTACGTCTAGTTGTGATTGGTATTGCTAGGGTTTCGAAGGCCAGGGAGCGAATCCGCTTTGTCTGGCTCTCGAGTTGTTGTTCGTCCCTAAACCGCTGCCGGGTCGTCCCTCTATATACATAGGTTGACGCCCGCCAGGTTATAGAGTCACAAAGCCGGATCATAAACGTGTCCGGTTCGGTCTCTATCCTTCCTATCTTACAATACAAGTTACATGACCAGGTCGGTTTGTGTCTACAGGCTTTAACCTGCCTTTGGGCCTTGGGCCTCCATAAAGCGCCATCATCCTTGCATCTTCATGGGCTTCTAATCTTCAAGGAGTTAACCCGGCTACTCCTGGCCGGTTTACATCCAATAGTAATATCCCCAACATGATTCTCATCAATATGGGCGTGGGTAACCCAACCGTGCCATTTACATAGCCCTCGGGAGCAGGCGAATTTTGAGGCGAGTGGGGTGGCGTTCAATATTCACTGCCCTTATAAGGAGGTAAGATTCCCCTTTCTTCTCCCACGCCTTCTCTCTTCTTCTGCCTTTCCACCCTTGAGCTCCAGCGCCCAAGTTCTCATCTGTCTCCCAGTCGAGAAAGCACTCAACCATGTCCAGATCCGGAGGTCAAGGCAAGTGGATGGCCTCCTCCATCAAGGAGGAGGACATCGCTGAGCTTCGGGCGGCTGGGTATCTAGCGAAGGAAATCGCCCACCGTCTTCCAGCCCAAGGACAAATCCTTCCCACGCTGAAGCCCGACGAGAGGGTAGTGTTTCTCCCCAATTTCCTCCGCGGGCTAGGATTTCCACTCCACCCCTTCGTCCACGGGATAATGTTCTATTACGGGATAGACTTCCATGATCTATCCCCGAACTCCTTCCTCAATATCTCAGCGTTTATCGTTGTGTGTGAGGCCTTCCTCCGCATCCACCCCCACTTCGGGCTATGGCTCAAAACCTTTAACGTGAATCCTAAGGTGGTGGACAGACAGCACGCAGAGTGCGGGGGTGCCATGGTGAGCAAGCTCACCAATGTCTCTTGGCCAAAAGGCACATTCGTGGAGTCTGTCAAGGAATGGCAGAAATAATGGTTCTACATCACCGAACCCCGCGGCGCCACCTGGGCCGCGACTGCTGCATTCAACTCCGGTGCTCCTGTGCGACTTACCTCCTGGGTCGAGAAGAGCCCAAACTGGTGTTCGTCAGACGAGCTGATTGCGCTGCAAACACGCATTCAAAGCATGATCGATAGGGACATCAAGCTCACCGACATAATTCAAGTGATGCTGGTGTGTCGGATCCTCCCTTGCCAGAGCCTAAGCCGCCATGTATGGGATTTCAACCCGAAAAAGCACCACACATTTGAAAGGCTCTTCGAAACAGCTCATGAAGATGCCTGGAAGTTGCTCTTCAAGGGTAACGAGATACCGCCGGCCACAGATTCGGACCGTGGCCACGACATAAATCACCTCCCCAATGAGGTATGTTATTTTCAACACATCCCCTACTTGCTTGTTTCAAGGGTGATATCTAAGCTTTTATTATCATTGCTTTTTCAGTACTGGCTGAAGAAGGCGAAGCAGATCCGGTGTCCGGCTCCCCTGCCTGAAGAACCAGTCATCCCGCGCTTAGCGAAGATGCTGCTTATAAGGCACCAGAGAAGAAGGCCACAGGAAAGGCCAAGGGGGTCTAAAGTGGGCCCCGCCGTAAGGGCACTTCGAACGTGACGTCCGAATACAAGGCCCGTTCCCCCGCCGCCGAAGATGACGAGGATGAGGAGGAGGAAAGCGACTCTCCCCTTGATGGGGGGAGGAAGAAGAGGGCGGCCTCCATGACTCTGGAGGCAGAGGCGCCCAAGAAGGGGAAGGGCTCCCTCGCGGATAACTCCGCATGGGACATCGACAACAGTCCGGAGAAAAGCCCCCGCGCTAAGCCTCAGGCCGCATCGTAAGTACTAAGACTTGTATCCACCCATAAAGTTTCTCCTGCTTACTGCAATTAAATGATTGGTTACATTTTATCGTAGTCCGGACCACAATAGCTCCCCGCGATCCTCGTCAGGAGGGTTGCTGGATTCCAAGGCGATGGCCAGCGATTCGCCGCCAGCCACTCACTCCCCCAAGGCCAAGGATGATGCGGAGGTGCTGTCCTGAAGGACTGTTCCAGGCGGGGGAGAGGCTCAGGAGGCACCAGAAGGTGAAAATCCCGTTGCCGGACACCAAGGGGATTCAATCCCCATGGAGACTGGCGGGGAGGGCTGAACTCAGTTCGACCCTCAGCTGGACTCCATTCCGGAGACCGAGGCTGCTCCGGAATCTGGCACGCGACCTCCTTCGGAACAAGGGAGGATGCTAGTTCCCTTGGTGACCCCTATCCAACCAGGGGCACCGGATAATCTGTTGGAAGTGCTGCAAGGCGCTTCCACTGTGGATGGGCACTGTGTCCTTATGGGCACGGTAATTGAAAGGGTTTAGTCCGCCAAGAGTGGACTAACCAAAGCCTGCAGCAGCAAAAAAGGAGAAAATCCCCAAATATAGAGAGTAGCCCCTGAGAAATTGTTCAGTTTTTGAAAAGAAAAATCGGACAGAGGATCAATCTCCTATTGCAGGAAACTAATTAAATCTGTCTGAAATGAATGCACAGGCGTCGCTGTTGGCCACGGCCTCGCACACTGCCGAAGTCTCTGGACTAAAGCAGAAACTGGCAGAGGTCGAGGAGGAGCTGGGCAGGTGAAGAGGCAGCTCCAGGAAAGACAAGGTGAGTAATAACCTATTATGGATTCAAAAAAAAGAAAAGGGGAAAATGATATGCACTGGTCCGAATACCATTATGTGAACAGAGGCGACGACCGAGGTCGAGGCCTTGAAAGCGGCCCTGGTCGAAGCTGAGGGGAGGGCTGTCAAGGAGCAGCCCGCCCGTAAGAGGCTCAAAGACCGGGTCAACGAAGTCCAACAGGAGCTCCATGATGCGATGAAGAAGTGTGAGACCTTGGAGCATAATGCGTTGGCTCAAGAGGCCGAACTTGTCGAGGCTCGTAAGAGTGCGGAGGTGGCCCAGATTGAAGCCCAGGGTCCCCTCCGTGAGATCAAGGAGGCCAGAAAGATCGTGGCGGGTAAGGCATTCAAGATGAAAAGCAGGAGTGTGAAGAGGAAATTTCTTTTACTAACTTGGATTCGGAGTTCTCCAGGGGCCTTTGCTGATCTTCCATGCAATGTGACCGATGCTGCAGAGTTCTTCCGAGCCGAACAAGGGAGCTCCGCGGAGAAGCTGTTCTGGTTGCAATATTGCGCGCCAGAACATCCGGTCCCCTTCAGCAATCAGCTGAAATAGCTGGTCGAGCTGCACAGGGTGGCCGAACTGGCCATGAAGGATATGATAGTCCGGCTATGGCCAGCCGAAGCTATTCCCAGCAGCTACTTTGACCTCGTGAAGAAGCTGGTGGATGCCTGTCCTCGGCTGGATGTCATCAAGCGGTCCATCTGCATCGAGGGCGCAAGTCTGGCCTTCTCTTATTGCAAGGTCTGGTGGCGAAGCTGGACGCTGTCAAGCTAGCAACCGGGGGGCCGCCAGAGGGCAAGGACTACCACACACCTGAACGATACTTTGGCGATGTCTTAGAGGGGTCCCACATTGTTGCAGATCATTGTGGGAAGGACACCATCTTTGAATGAATGTATTCGAGCCCCCTCTGCCTTGTATGATGAAATAAAATGTTTACGCCATATAATGCTTGTTATGTTTTTAAATTTTTACTTCATGTGCGGCCGTGTTGTATAAAATCTGAGGGTTAACCAGTCATCGACTTCTGCCCCCACGTAGATAGTACGGGGGTGTTAGGGATGGAATCTAAACAATCTTGATCCAATTAGATGGTCCTTGAAGGAGTTGTTTAGCGCAACGAACCAGGCAACCAGACTATGCGGCTATAACGCCCTCATTTAGCCATAGGAGTGCGACAATAAAAACATGGGCGCAACCCCTAGTATCCGAACTAGAGTGCTATAAGCGTCTGATCGGGAAGTACCAATCCTTCGCATAATGCGGAAGAAATCTCCAATGATTTGCAACCTTCGAATTGCTGACTGGCTCTCGCCGGATCATCACAGTCAATTTTCGGCTTTCTCTACTGAGGTGCTCCTTTGGATAAACCAAGGCACAATCGCAGTAGTTCTCCCTTTACCACCTTAGCCGATTTAGCGGAATGTAAGGTAGCAAGCACCGGAGCCGGGCAACCCAACTATTGACCAAAGACATGATTCGGAGCCAATGCATATAATGCTAAATTCGGGGTACCGAACTATACTTATAAAAAGTGTTTGGACTTTTGTTGCCGTAATGTGGGGTGCTATGAAGCCCCTGGCAAGCATCGAGCATACCAAAGTGTACGGGTGCTACCTGATAGGATTACCCACAGGTGAGCTGAAAAGAAAAAAAGAAAACAGAAAAGGTACAAAAAAGCTGGAGTCATTGATACGTCTCCAACGTATCTATAATTTTTGATTGTTCCATGCTATATTATATTCTGTTTTGGACATTATTGGGATTTATTATACACCTTTATATTATTTTTGGGACTAACCTATTAACTGGAGGCCCAGCCCAGAGTAGCTGTTTTTTTGCCTATTTTAGGGTTTTGCACAAAAAGAATATCAAACAGAGTCCAAACAGAATGAAACGTGATTTTCGGAATGAACATGATCCAGAGGACTTGGACCCTATGTCAACCAATCAACGAGGAAGGCACGAGGTAGGGGGGCGCGCCTACCCCCCCAGGCGCGGCCTCCACCCTCGTGGGCTCCCTGTTGCTCCACCGACGTACTTCTTCCTCCTATATATACCTACGTACCCCCAAACTACTAGATACGGAGCCAAAACCCTAATTCCACCATCATAACTTTCTGTATCCACGAGATCCCATCTTGGGGCCTTTTCCGGAGCTTCACTGGAGGGGGCATCGATCACGGAGGGCTTCTACATCAACACCATAGCCTCTCCGATGAAGTGTGAGTAGTTTACTTCAGACCTACGAGTCCATAGTTATTAGCTAGATGGCTTCTTCTCTCTTTTTGGATCTCAATACAAAGTTCTCCCCCTCTCTTATGGATATCTATTCGATGTAATCTTCTTTTGCGGTGTGTTTGTTGAGACCGATGAATTGTGGGTTTATGATCAAGTTTATCTATGAACAATATTTGAATCTTCTCTGAATTCTTTTATGTATGATTGGTTATCTTTGCAAGTCTCTTCGACTTATCAGTTTGGTTTGGCCTACTAGATTGATCTTTCTTGCAATGGGAGAAGTGCTTAGCTTTGGGTTCAATCTTGTGGTGTCCTTTCCCAGTGAAAGTAGGGGCAGCAAGGCACGTATTGTATTGTTGCCATCGAGGATAACAAGATGGGGTTTATATCATATTGCATGAGTTTATCCCTCTACATCATGTCATCTTGCTTAAAGCGTTACTCTGTTCTCTTGAACTTAATACTCTAGATGCATGCTGGATAGAGGCCGATGTGTGGAGTAATAGTAGTAGATGTAGGCAGGAGTCGGTCTACTTGTCTCGTACGTGATGCCTATATACATGATCATACCTAGATATTCTCATAACTATGCTCAATTCTGTCAATTGCTCAACAGTAATTTGTTCACCCACCGTAAATACTTATGCCCTTGAGAGAAGCCACTAGTGAAACCTATGGCCCCCGGGTCTATCCTCCATCATATTAATCTTCCAATACTTAGTTATTTCCTTTGCCATTTATTTTACTTGCATCTTTTATTTCTCTTTATCATAGAAATACCAAAAATATTATCTTATCATATCTATCAGATCTTACTCTCGTAAGTGACTGTGTAGGGATTGACAACCCCTTATCGTGTTGGTTGCGAGGATTTATTTGTTTGTGTAGGTGTGAGGGACTTGTGCGCGGCCTCCTACTGGATTGATACCTTGGTTCTCAAAAACTAAGGGAAATACTTACGCTACTTTGCTGCATCACCCTTTCCTCTTCAAGGGAAAACCAACGCAGTTCTCAAGAGATAGCAAGAAGGATTTCTGGCGCCGTTGCCGGGGAGATTCGTGCAAGACAAGTCAAGATTTGACTCCCGACAATGAGTCACTTGTGGCGCCGTTGCAAGTCAAGACATACCAAGTACCCATCACAAACCCTTATCTCCTGCATCACATTATTTGCCATTTGCCTCTCGTTTTCCTCTCCCCCACTTCACCCTTGCTGTTTTATTCGCCCTCTCTGTCCATCCTCCCTCTCTTTCTCTATTTGCCTCTTTTTGCCCATTTCTTGTTTGCTTGTGTGTTGGATTGCTTGCTTGTCATGATGGCTCAAGATAATACTAAATTGTGTGACTTCACCAATACCAACAACAATGATTTCCTTAGCACTCCGATTGCTCCTCTTACCGATACTGAATCTTGTGAAATCAATGTTGCTTTGTTGAATCTTGTCATGAAAGATCAATTCGCCGGCCTTCCTAGTGAATATCCCACTACCCATCTGAATAGCTTCGTTGATTTATGTGATATGCAAAAGAAGAAAGATGTGGACAATGATATTGTTAAATTGAAGCTATTTCCTTTTTCGCTTAGAGATCGTGCTAAAGCTTGGTTTTCATCTTTGCCTAAAAATAGTATTGATTCATGGAATAAGTGCAAAGATGCTTTTATCTCTAAGTATTTTCCTCCCGCTAAGATCATCTCTCTTAGAAACGATATTATGAATTTTAAGCAACTTGATCATGAACATGTTGCACAAGCTTGGGAGAGGATGAAATTAATGATACGTAATTGCCCTATTAAATCCTTGTTTTGCAATATGAATCTTGATAGTGATGGGACTGAATATGATCCACCTTTACCTAGACGGCGTTCCAAAAATTCGGAGTCTTTAGATCTTGATGCTAAAATTGTTAAAAGTGGGATTGAAGAAGTCAAAACTTTAAATACTAATGAACCCACTATTTTGGATTTCAATGAATTTAATTATGATAATTGCTCTTTGATAGATTGTATTTCCTTGTTGCAATCCGTGCTAAATTCTCCTCATGCTTATAGTCAAAATAAAGCTTTTACTAAACATATCGTTGATGCTTTGATGCAATCTTATGAAGAAAAACTTGAGTTGGAAGTTTCTATCCCTAGAAAACTTTATGATGAGTGGGAACCTACTATTAAAATTAAAATTAAAGATCATGAATGCTATGCTTTGTGTTATTTGGGTGCTAGTCTTTCCACGATTCCAAATACTTTATGTTGTTTGCTAGGTTTCCGTGAGTTTGATGATTGCTCTTTAAACTTGCACCTTGCAGATTCCACTATTAAGAAACCTATGGGAAGAATTAATGATGTTCTTATTGTTGCAAATAGGAATTATGTGCCCGTAGATTTTATTATTCTTGACATAGATTGCAATCCTTCATGTCCTATTATTCTTGGTAGACCTTTCCTTAGAACGATTGGTGCAATTATTGATATGAAGGAAGGGAATATTAGATTCCAATTTACGTTAAGGAAAGGCATGGAACACTTCCCTAGAAAGAAAATTAAATTACCTTATGAATCTATTATGAGAGACACTTAAGGATTGCCTACCAAAGATGGCAATACCTAGATCTATCCTTGCTTTTATGCCTAGCTAGGGGCGTTAAACGATAGCGCTTGTTGGGAGGCAACCCAATTTTATTTTTATTCCTTGATTTTTTCTCCTGTTTAGTAATAAATAATTTATCTAGCCTCTGTTTTGGTTGTGTTTTTTGTGTGTTTAATTAGTGTTTGTGCCAAGTAGAACCGTTGGGAAGACTTGGGGAAAGTCTTTTTAATCTTGCTGCAAAAAACAGAAACTTTAGCGCTCACGAGAATTGCTGCCATTTTTATTTGGAAAGTGATATTTAGTTAATTCTTTTTGAAGATGATTAATAGATAAATTACTCACGTCCCGAAATTTATTTTAGAATTTTTGGGGTCCCAGATCGTGCGTTAGATACAGATTACTACAGACTGTTCTGTTTTTGACAGATTCTGTTTTTCGTGTGTTGTTTGCTTATTTTGATGAATCTATGGCTAGTAAAATAGTTTATAAACCATAGAGAAGTTGGAATACAGTAGGTTTAACACCAATATAAATAAAGAATTAGTTCATTACATTATCTTGAAGTGGTGTTTTGTTTTCTTTCGCTAACGGAGCTCACGAGATTTTCTACTTTAAGCTTTGTGTTGTGAAGTTTTCAAGTTTTGGGTAAAAGATTTGATGGATTATGGAACAAGGAGTGGAAAGAGCCTAAGCTTGGTGATTCCCATGTCATACCAATATAATCTAAGGACACCTAAAATCCAAAGCTTGGGGATGCCCCGGAAGGCATCCCCTCTTTCGTCTACTTCCATCGGTAACTTTACTTGGAGCTATATTTTTATTTACCACATGATATGTGTTTTGCTTGGAGCGTCTTGTATTATTTGAGTCTTTATTTGTTAGTTTTACACATAAATCCTAGCTGTACACACCTTTTGAGAGAGACACACATGATTCGGAAATTGTTAGAATACTCTATGTGCTTCACTTATACTTTTCAGTTATATAGTTTTTGCTCTAGTGCTTCTCTTATATCTTTTAGAGCACATTGGTGGATTTGCTTTATAGAAACTATTGTTCTCTCATGCTTCACTTAGATTATTTTGAGAGTCCTACAAAACATCATGGTAATTTGCTTTAATTATGTTAGGCATTCAAGATTAATTAAAAATTTCTTATGAGTGTGTTGAATACTATGAGAAGTTTGATACTTGATAATTGTTTTGAGATATGGAGATGGTGATATTAGAGTCATGCTAGTTGAGTAGTTGTGAATTTGAGAAATACTTGTGTTAAAGTTTGTGATTCCCGTGGCATGCACGTATGGTGAACCGTTAGGTGATGAAGTCGGAGCATGATTTATTTATTGATTGTCTTCCTTATGAGTGGCGGTCAGGTACGAGCGATGGTCTTTTCCTACCAATCTACCCCCTAGGAGCATGCGCGTAATACTTTGCTTTAATAACTTATAGATTTTGCAATAAGTATATGATTTCTTTATGACTAAGGTTGAGTCCATGGATCATACACACTTTTCTTCCTTCCGCCATTGCTAGCCTCTCTAATACCGCCCACCTTTCGCCGGTATCATACACCCACCATATACCTTCCTCAAAACAGCCACCATACCTACCTATCACGGCATTTGCATAGCCATTCCGAGATATATTGCCATGCAACTTTCCACCGTTCCGTTTACTATGACACGCTCCATCATTGTCATATTGCTTTGCATGATCATGTAGTTGACATTGTATTTGTGGCAAAGCCACCGTTCATAATTCTTTCATACATGTCACTCTTGATTCATTGCATATCCCGATACACCACCGGAGGCATTCACATAGAGTCATATTTTGTTCTAAGTATTGAGTTGTAATTTTTGAGTTGTAAGTAAATAAAAGTGTGATGATCATCATTTTTAGAGCATTGTCCCAAGTGAGGAAAGGATGATGGAGACTATGATTCCCCCACAAGTCGGGATGAGACTCCGGACAAAAAAAAAGAGGCCATAAAAAGTCCCAAATAAAAAAATAAATATGAGAGAAAAAGAGAGAAGGGACAATGCTACTATCCTTTTACCACACTTGTGCTCCAAAGTAGCACCATGATCTTCATAATAGAGAGTCTCATCTGTTATCACTTTCATATACTAGTGGGAATTTTTCATTATAGAACCTGGCTTGTATATTCCAATGATGGGCTTCCTCAAAATGCCCTAGGTCTTCGTGAGCAAGCGAGTTGGATGCACACCCACTTAGTTCCTTTTGTTGAGCTTTCATACACTTATAGCTCTAGTGCATCCGTTGCATGGCAATCCCTACTCACTCACATTGATATCTATTGATGGGCATCTCCATAGGCTGTTGATACGCCTAGTTGTTGTGAGACTATCTTCCCCTTTTTTGTCTCCTTGATGTCTACTACACAACCTTCTTCTTGTAGACGTTGTTGGGCCTCCAAGTGCAAAGGTTTGTAGGACAGTAGCAAATTTCCCTCAAGTGGATGACCTAAGGTTTATCAATCCGTAGGAGGCATAGGATGAAGATGGTCTCTCTCAAGCAACCCTGCAACCAAATAACAAAGAGTCTCTTGTGTCCCCAACACACCCAATACAATGGTAAATTGTATAGGTGCACTAGTTCGGCGAAGAGATGGTGATACAAGTGCGATATGGATGGTAGATAAAGGTATTTGTAATCTGAAATTATAAAAACAGCAAGGTAACGAATGATAAAAGTGAGCGTAAACGGTATTGCAATGTGTTGAAACAAGGCCTAGGGTTCATACTTTCACTAGTGTAAGTTCCCTCAACAATACTAACATAATTGGATCACATAACTATCCCTCAACATGCAACAAAGAGTCACTCCAAAGTCACTAATAGTGGATAATGAATGAGGAGATTATGGTAGGGTATGAAACCACCTCAAAGTTATTCTTTCCAATCAATCCATTGGGCTATTCCTATAAGTGTCACAAACAGCCCTAGAGTTCGTACTAGAATAACACCTTAAGACACAAATCAACCAAATCCCTAATGTCACCTAGATACTCCAATGTCACCTCAAGTATCCGTGGGTATGATTATATGATATGCATCACACAATCTCAGATTCATCTATTCAACCAACACAAAAGGACCTCAAAGAGTGCCCCAAAGTTTCTACCGAAGAATCACGACGAAAACGTGTGCCAACCCCTATGCATAGGTTCATGGGCGGAACCCGCAAGTTGGTCACCAAAACATACATCAAGTGAATCACATGGTATCCCATTGTCACCACAGATACACACGACAAGACATACATCAAGTGTTCTCAAATCTTTAAAGACTCAATCCGATAAGATAACTTCAAAGGGGAAACTCAATTCATTACAAGAGAGTAGAGGGGGGGAAGAAACACCATAGGATCCAAATATAATAGCAAAGCTCGCGATACATCAAGATCGTATCACCTCAAGAACACGAGAGAGAGAGAGATCAAACACATAGCTACTGGTACATACCCTCAGCCCCGAGGGAGAACTACTCCCTCCTCGTCATGGAGAGCACAGAATGATGAAGATGGCCACCGGGGAAGGATTGCCCCCTCCGACAGGGTGCCGGAACGGGTCTAGATTGGTTTTCGGTGGCTACGGAGGCTTCTGGCGGAGGAACTCCCGATCTATTGTGTGTTCTGGAAGTTTTAGGATACGTAGGTATATATTGGTGAAAGAGGCACGTCGGTGGACCGAAGGGGGGGGGGCACGAGGCAGGGGGGCGCGCCCTAGGGAGGTGGGCGTGCCCCCACCCTCGTGGGCACCTCCCTTCTTTCCTGACGTGCACTCCAAGCTTTTACGGTAGCTTTCCTTCCAAAAATAACTTCTCCAGTTGATTTCGTTCCGTTTCGATTCCATTTGATATTCCTTTTCTTCGAAACACTGAAATAGGCAAAAAACAACAATTCTGGGCTGGGCCTTCGGTTAATAGGTTAGTCCCAAAAATAATATAAAAGTGGATAATAAAGCCCAATATTGTCTAAACAGTAGATAATATAGCATGGAGCAATCAAAAAATTATAGATACGTTGGAGATGTATCAAACATCCCCAAGCTTAATTCCTGCTCGTCCTCGAGTAGGTAAATGATAAAAACAGAATTTTTGATGCGGAGTGCTACTTGGCATAATTTCAATGTGATTCTTCTTAATTGTGGTATGAATATTCAGATCCGAAAGATTCAAGACAAAAGTTCATATTGACATAAAAATGATAATACTTCAAGCATACTAACTAAGCAATTATGTCTTCTCAAAATAACATGGCCAAAGAAAGTTCATCCCTACAAAATCGTATAGTTTAGTCATGTTTCATTTTCGTCACACAAGAATGCTCTCATCATGCACAACCCCGATGACAAGCCAAGCAATTGTTTCATACTTTAGTAATCTCAAACTCATAAACTTTCCCACAATACATGAGCGCGAGCCATGGACATAGCACTATAGGTGGAATAGAATATAATGAGGGGGGTTATGTGGACGAGACAAAAAGGAGAAAGTCTCACATCAACGAGGCTAATCAATGGGATATGTAGATGCCCACCGATTGATGTTAATGCAAGGAGTAGGGATTGCCATGCAACGGATGCACTAGAGCTATAAATGTATGAAAGCTCAACGAAAGAAACTAGTGGGTGTGCTTCCAACTTGCTTGCTCACGAAGACCTAGGGCACTTGAGGAGGCCCATTGTTGGAATATACAAGCCAAGTTCTATAATGAAAAATTCCCACTAGTATATGAAAGTGATAACATGAGAGACTCTCTACTATGAAGACCATGGTGCTACTTTGAAGCACAAGTGTGGTAAAAGGATAGTAACATTATCCCTTCTCTCTTTTTCTATCATTTTCATTTTTTTGGGCCTTCTCTTTTTTTATGGCCTTTCTCTTTTTTTATTCCTCACTTGGGACAATGCTCTAAAAAATGATGATCATCACACTTCTATTTATTTACAACTCAATGATTACTACTCGATACTAGAACAAAGTATGACTCTATATGAATGCCTCCGGCGGTGTACCGGGATTGCGCTGATGCATGAGTGACATGTATGAAAGAATTATGAGAGGTGGCTTTGCCACAAATACGATGTCAACTACATGATCATGCAAAGCAATATGACAATGATGATGCGTGTCATAATAAACAGAACGGTGGAAAGTTGCATGGCAATATATCTCGGAATGGCTATGGAAATGCCATAATAGGTAGGTATGGTGGCTGTTTTGAGGAAGATATAAGGAGGTTTATGTGTGACAGAGCGTATCGTATCACGGGGTTTGGATGCACCGGCGAAGTTTGCACCAACTCTCAATGTGAGAAAGGGCAATGCATGGTACCGAAGAGGCTAGCAATGATGGAAGGGTGAGAGTGTGTATAATCCATGGACTCAACATTAGTCATAAAGAACTCACATACTTATTGCAAAAATCTACAAGTCATCAAAAACCTCGGCACTACGCGCATGCTCCTAGGGGGATAGATTGGTAGGAAAAGACCATCGCTCGTCCCCAACCGCCACTCATAAGGAGGACAATCAAATAACACCTCATGTTTCAAATTTGTTACACAACGTTTACCATACGTGCATGCTACGGGACTTGCAAACTTCAACACAAGCATTTCTCAAATTCACAACTACTCAACTAGCATGACTTTGATATTATTACCTCCATATCTCAAAACAATCATCAAGCATCAAACTTCTCTTAGTATTCAATACTCTATATGAAAGTTTTTACTATTCTTGGATGCCTAGCATATTAAGATTATTTAAGCAAATTACCATGCTATTTAAAACTCTCAAAAATATATAGGCGAAGCATGAGAGTTCATCTATTTCTATAATACCACCACCGTGCTCTAAAAAGATATAAGTGAAGCACTAGAGCAACAACAAACTACTCCGGAAGATATAAGTGAAGATCAATGAGTAGTCGAATATTTATGCAACTATGTGAAGACTCTCTAAAATTTAATAATTTCAGATCTTGGTATTTTATTTAAACAGCAAGCGAAACAAAATAAAATGAAATGACGCTCCAAGCAAAACACATATCATGTGGCGAATAAAAATATAGCTCCAAGTAAAGTTACCGATGAATGAAGAAGAAAGAGGGGATGCCTTCTGGGGCATCCCCAAGCTTAGGCTCTTGGCTCTCCTTATTTCATAGTCCATCGAATCCTTACCCAAAACTTGAAAACTTCACAACACAAAACTTAACAGAAAACTCGTATGCTCCGTTAGTATAAGAAAATAAATCACCACTTCAAGGTACTGTAATGAACTCATTATTTATTTATATTGGTGTTAAACCTACTGTATTACAACTTCTCTATGGTTTATAAACTCTTATACTAGCCATAGATTCATCAAAATAAGTAAACAACACAATGAAAACAGAATCTGTCAAAAACAGAACAGTCTGTAGTAATCTGAATCAAACGTATACTTCTGGAACTCATAAAATTCTCAAATAAATTTATGGACGTGAGGAATTTATCTATTAATCATATGCAAAAATAATTAACAAATTTCACTCTCCAAATAAAAATGGCAGCAATACTCGTGAGCGCTAAAGTTTCTGTTTTTGACAGCATGATCAACAAGACTTTCCCAAGTCTTCCCAAAGGTTCTACTTGGCACAAACACTAATTAAAAGCATAAAACAACATCTAAACAAAGTCTAGATTAATTATTTATTACTAAACAGGAGCAAAAGCAAGGAATAAAAATAAAATTGGGTTGCCTCCCAACAAGCGCTATCATTTAACGCCCCTAGCTAGGCATGATGATTTCGACGATGCTCACATAAAAGATAAGAATTGAAACATAAAGAGAGCATCATGAAGAATATGACTAGCACATTTAAGTCTAACATGCTTCCTATGCATAGGGATTTTGTGAGCAAACAACTTATGGGAACAATAATCAACTGGCATAGGAGGGCAAAACAAACATAACTTCGAAACTTTAAGCACATAGAGAGGAAACTTGATATTATTGCAATTCCTACAAGCATATATTCCTCCCTCATAATAATTTTAAGTAGCATCATGAATGAATTCAAAAATATATAAATCACTTAAAGCATTCTTTTCATGATCTACAAGCATAGAAAATTTACTACTCTCCACATAAGCAAAATTCTTCTCATTCGGAATAGTGGGAGTATCATAAGAAACTTGAATACTATAAATTGTTTCCACATTAAAAGAGTAATGTTCAGAGAAGGGGTAACCATAATCATGACAAGTTTTATAAATATAATCACTACTTTTTATAGCATAAGTATCATCACAATAATCATCATAAGTAGGAGGCATGCTATCATCATTATAAATTTGCATAACAAAACTTGGGAGACTAAAAATATCATCTTCATTAAGGGTAGCATCCCCAAGCTTGGGACAAAAATTAATTGCAGCAAATATATTCTCAAAAACATCATATTCATCAAACATAGCATCCCCAAGCTTGGGCCTTTTCATATAATAAGCGTAATCACTCTCATCATTAATAGTATGGGTAGCACCAATAGTATAGCAATTATCATATTCTTCCAAGCATGTGCCAAAAAGATTTTCAAGATTATAAGAAGTATGATTATCTTCCACAATTATATTTTCATGAGGCACAATAGTAATAGGAGCAGCATTATTTGGGAGAGATATCTTTTTACCTCTCTTTCTTTTTCTTTTCTTCTTCTTCACCACATCATGTGTGGGTTCAATCCTCTTTTTGGAGCTCCTTATTAATGAGATTGGTTGAATGGGAGGCTCCTCCTCATTACCTGATTCATCATAAGAAATAATAGGAGGGTATTGGGAAGCCTCTTCCCTTTCTTTAGTATTCTCTTCATCTTCTATTTGTTTTCTTTTCTTTATGTAGTTGGCAATATAAGGGTTTTCAATACAATTCACCGCACAATACATATAAATTTTCTCTAGATCAAAATGAAGAGCTTTATCAAGGGCAAATTTTGGAATATCCTTAGTTATACGTTTCATTTCTTCGTAGCCCATAAGCAAACTAAGTTCATTATATGTGCAAGGGAAATCAAGTCATCACAATTTTTGGACACGATTAGATCATGAAACAATTTGCATCAGATAATTAAATGACCACATTCATTACAAAGCCCACAAGTATGGCCAAGAAAATTCAAATTTTCAGCACAATCATCTAGCTCTTATTGCAACAATTTAGTTTCTAAGTACTTATGCTTCTTGCAATATCTATCTTCTCTATTTGGTGTGTACTTACAAACCCAATGCACTCCACAAAAATTGACATGTTTATAGGAGACATTTTCATCATAACTAGTGCAATCATCATTAGTGTCATGGATATTCAAAGAATTCGTACTAACAACATTGCAATCATGCTCATCATTCAAATATTTAGTTCCAAACATTCTAATGCATTCTTCTTCTAGCACTTGAGCACAATTTTCCTTTCCATCATACTCACGAAAGATATTAAAAAGATGAAGCGTATGAGGCAAACTCAATTCCATTTTTTTTATAGTTTTCTTTTATAAACTAAACTAGTGATAAAACAAGAAATTAAAAGACTCGATTGCAAGATCTAAAGATATACCTTCAAGCGCTAACCTCCCCGGCAACGGCGCCAGAAAAGAGCTTGATGTCTACTACACAACCTTCTTCTTGTAGACGTTGTTGGGCCTCCAAGTGCAGAGGTTTGTAGGACAGTAGCAAATTTCCCTCAAGTGGATGACCTAAGGTTTATCAATCCGTAGGAGGCATAGGATGAAGATGGTCTCTCTCAAGCAACCCTGCAACCAAATAACAAAGAGTCTCTTGTGTCCCCAACACACCCAATACAATGGTAAATTGTATAGGTGCACTAGTTCGGCGAAGAGATGGTGATACAAGTGCAATATGGATGGTAGATAAAGGTATTTGTAATCTGAAATTATAAAAACAGCAAGGTAACGAATGATAAAAGTGAGCGTAAACGGTATTGCCATGTGTTGAAACAAGGCCTAGGGTTCATACTTTCACTAGTGTAAGTTCCCTCAACAATACTAACATAATTGGATCACATAACTATCCCTCAACATGCAACAAAGAGTCACTCCAAAGTCACTAATAGTGGAGAACGAACGAAGAGATTATGGTAGGGTACAAAACCACCTCAAAGTTATTCTTTCCAATCAATCCGTTGGGCTATTCCTATAAGTGTCACAAACAGCCCTAGAGTTCGTACTGGAATAACACCTTAAGACACAAATCAACCAAATCCCTAATGTCACCTAGATACTCCAATGTCACCTCAAGTATCCGTGGGTATGATTACACGATATGCATCACACAATCTCAGATTCATCTATTCAACCAACACAAAAGGACCTCAAAGAGTGCCCCAAAGTTTCTATCGGAGAATCACGACGAAAACGTGTGCCAACCCCTATGCATAGGTTCATGGGCAGAACCCGCAAGTTGGTCACCAAAACATACATCAAGTGAATCACGGGGTATCCCATTGTCACCACAGATACGCACGGCAAGACATACATCAAGTGTTCTCAAATGTTTAAAGACTCAATCCGATAAGATAACTTCAAAGGGGAAACTCAATTCATTACAAGAGAGTAGAGGGGGAAGAAACATCATAGGATCCAAATATAATAGCAAAGCTCGCGATACATCAAGATCGTATCACCTCAAGAACGAGAGAGAGAGAGAGATCAAACACATAGCTACTGGTACATACCCTTAGCCCCAAGGGAGAACTACTCCCTCCTCGTCATGGGGAGCACCGGGATGATGAAGATGGCCACCGAGGAAGGACTGCCCCCTCCGGCAGGGTGTCGGAACGGGTCTAGATTGGTTTTCAGTGGCTACAGAGGCTTCTGGCGGCGGAACTCCTGATCTATTGTGTGTTCTGGAAGTTTTAGGCTACGTAGGTATATATGGGTGAAAGAAGCACGTCAGTGGACCGAAGGGGGGCCACGAGGCAGGGGGGCGCGCCCTAGGGGGTGGGGGCGCCCCCACCCTCGTGGGCACCTCCCTTCTTTCCTGACGTGCACTCCAAGCTTTTCCGGTAGCTTTCCTTCCAAAAATAACTTCTCCAGTTGATTTCATTCCGTTTCAACTCCGTTTGATATTCCTTTTCTTCGAAACACTGAAATAGGCAAAAAACAACAATTCTAGGCTAGGCCTCTGGTTAATAGGTTAGTCCCAAAAATAATATAAAAGTGGATAATAAAGCATGGAGCAATCAAAAATTATAGATAGGTTGGAGACGTATCACTCCTCCACAACCACCATTCTATTCCACCTAAAGTGCTATGTCCATGGCTCACGCTCATGTATTGCGTGAAGATTGAAAAAGTTTGAGAACACCAAAAGTATGAAACAATTGCTTGTCTTGTCATCGGGGTTGTGCATGATTTAAATACTTTGTGTGGTGAAGATAGAGCATAGCCAGACTATATGATTTTGTGGGGATAACTTTCTTTGGCCATGTTATTTTGAAGAGACATAATTGCTTAGTTAGTATGTTTGAAGTACTATTATTTCTATGTCAATATTGAAATTTTGTCTTGAATCTTTCGGATCTGAATATTCATACCATAATTAAGAAGAATTACATTGAAATTATGCCAAGTAGCATTCCACATCAAAAATTCTATTTTTATTATTTACATACTCGAGGACGAGCAGGAATTAAGCTTGGGGATGCTTGATACGTCTCCAATGTATCTATAATTCTTGATTGTTCCATGCTATATTATATTCTGTTTTGGATATTGTTGGGCTTTATTATACACTTTTATATTATTTTTGGGACTAACCTATTAACCGGAGGCCCAACCTAGATTTGCAGTTTTTTTTGCCTATTTTAGGGTTTCGCAGAAAAAGAATATCAAACGGAGTCCAAACGGAATGAAACCTTCGGGAACATGATTTTCGGAATGAACATGATCCAGAGGACTTGGACCCTACGTGAAGCAATCAACAAGGAAGGCACGAGGTAGGGGTCCGCGCCTACCCCCCCCCCCCCAGGCGCGCCCTCCGCCGTCGTGGGCTCCTTGTTGCTCCATCGACGTACTTCTTCCTCCTATATATATACCTATGCACCCCCAAACTACCAGATATGGAGCCAAAACCCTAATTCCACTGCCATAACTTTCTGTATCCACGAGATCCATCTTGGGGCCTTTTCCGGAGCTCCGCCGGAGGGGGCATCGATCATGGAGGGCTTCTACATCAACACCATAGCCTCTCCGATGAAGTGTGAGTAGTTTACTTCAGACCTACGGGTCCATAGTTATTAGCTAGATGGCTTCTTCTCTCTTTTTGGATCTCAATACAAAGTTCTCCCCCTCTCTTGTGGAGATCTATTCGATGTAATCTTCTTTTGTGGTGTGTTTGTTGAGACCGATGAATTGTGGGTTTATGATCAAGTTTATCTATGAACAATATTTGAATCTTCTCTGAATTCTTTTATGTATGATTGGTTATCTTTGCAAGTCTCTTCGAATTATCAGTTTGGTTTGGCCTACTAGATTGATCTTTCTTGCAATGGGAGAAGTGCTTAGATTTGGGTTCAATCTTGTGGTGTCCTTTCCCAGTGACAGTAGGGGCAGCAAGGCACGTATTGTATTGTTGCCATCGAGCATAACAATATGGGTTTATATCATATTGCATGAGTTTATCCCTCTACATCATGTCATCTTGCTTAAAGCGTTACTCTGTTCTCTTGAACTTAATACTCTAGATGCATGCTGAATAGCGATCGATGTGTGGAGTAATAGTAGTAGATGCAGGCAGGAGTCAGTCTACTTGTCTCGGACGTGATGCCTATATACATGATCATACCTAAGTATTCTCATAACTATGCTCAATTCTGTCAATTGCTCAACAGTAATTTGTTCACCCACCATAAATACGTATGCCCTTGAGAGAAGCCACTAGTGAAACCTATGGCCCCCGGGTCTATCTTCCATCATATTAATCTTCCAATACTTAGTTATTTCCTTTGCCATTTATTTTACTTGCATATTTTATTTCTATTTATCATAAAAATACCAAAAATATTATCTTATCATATCTATCAGATCTCACTCTCGTAAGTGACCATGTAGGGATTGACAACCCCTTATCGCGTTGGTTGCGAGGATTTATTTGTTTGTGTAGGTGTGAGAGACTTGTGCGACCTCCTACTGGATTGATACCTTGGTTCTCAAAAACTGAGGGAAATACTTACGCTAATTTGCTGCATCACCCTTTCCTCTTCAAGGGAAAACCAACACAGTGCTCAAGAGGTAGCAGTCCTACAGCACCAGCCGCAAACTGTTCTCATTGTAATATAATTAGTACGTCAAGGCGCGTTGATACATGTAGTGCGATAAGAAATAGGTTATTTGACATGCCGAAATCAAGCGAGAGCTACATGAGGGTCCTAAAAAATAGGTAAAGTTATCGTTAATGAAATCACCTAAAAAGTCCCCCATACGTCTGCGTTTCTCGCTGTTTTGGTGTGTTTATCCTTCAAGAGGACCGATGACCAGGCCATTAGATGGTGTCTGAGGGATTGAGACCTGAAAAAGGAAACAATTAAAAATGAAAGTATATGTGTATCCGACGTCGGTTGAGCCATACTACGGACCACAAGCTAGCTATGCCTCCGTCGATGCCCATGGGATTTTGAGTGCGTAATTATGTATGCGCGGCATGAATGCCTCCACTTGATCGGAACTGCGACGGAGGCCGGATTGCTAGTCGAGCTCCTGACGAGCTGAGCTCTCCTGCTACAGAGTAGTTCGAGCCCTCTTAACGGTGTGCGCGAGCTCGGCAACCGAATGAAGGTTCTGCTTGAGAAGGCCGCTCTGTACTTCTGCTGCTAAAGCAGTTGTGTGCTCTTCTGTATGGAGGGAGCGTTCCGTATTTCCATTAACCGTTATGACGCTGCGTGGACCGGGCATCTTGAGCTTGAGATAAGCATAGTGTGGTACTGCGTTGAATCGAACGAACGCAGTTCGTCCGAGCAGTGCATGATAGCCGCTACGAAAGGGGACGATATCAAAGATTAACTCCTCACTTCAGAAGTTGTCTAGAGATCCGAAGACAACCTCGAGTGTGATTGAGCCCGTACAGCGGGCCTCTACACCTGGTATGACTCCTTTGAAGGTAGTCCTGGTGGGCTTGATCTGGGATGGGTTAATGCCAATTTTTCGCGCTGTATCCCGATAGAGTAGGTTAAGGCTGCTATGTTTGTCCATAAGGACGCGAGTCAGGTGGAACCCGTCAATTATTGGGTCTAAGACCAGTGCGGCTGAGCCACCATGACGGATACTGGTCAGATGATCCCGGCGATCAAAGGTGATCGGGCATGACGACTGAGGGAGTCCTGGATTAGGGGGTCTCCGGACAGCCGGACTATATCCTTTGGCCGGACTATTGGACTATGAAGATACGAGATTGAAGACTTCGTCCCGTGTCCGGATGGGACTCTACTTGGCGTGGAAGGGAAGCTAGGCAATACGGATATGCATATCTCCTCCTTTGTAACCGACCTTGTGTAACCCTAGCCTCCTCCGGTGTCTATATAAACCGGAGGGTTTTAGTCCGTAGGACAACATACAATCATACCATAGGCTAGCTTCTAGGGTTTAGCCTCTCTGATCTCGTGGTAGATCAACTCTTGTACTACTCATATTATCAAGAATAATCAAGCAGGATGTAGGGTTTTACCTCCATCAAGAGGGCCCGAACCTGGGTAAAACATCGTGTCCCCTGCCTCCTGTTACCATCCGCCTTAGACGCACAGTTCGGGACTCCCTACACGAGATCCGCCGGTTTTGACACCGACATTGGTGCTTTCATTGAGAGTTCCTCTGTGTCGTCATCATTAGGCTTGATGGCTCCTTCGATCATCGATAGCGATGGAGTCCAGGGTGAGACTTTTCTCCCCGGACAGATCCTTGTATTCGGCGGCTCCGCACTGCGGGCCAACTAGCTTGGCCATCTAGAGCAGATCGAGAGCTATGCCCCTGGCTATCAGGTCAGATTAGGAAACTTGAACTACACAACCGACATCCACGGAGACTTGATCTTCGACAGATTCAAGCCCTTGCCGAGTGCGCCGCACGGTCACGATGAGCATGACTTAGCTCTACCATCGGACAATGTTCAGGAGATCGCACCGGCGACCGCTCTGACCCTCAAATCAGAGCCAATTGCGCCATCCAGTGATGGGTGGATAGACCCCACCGTGGAGGCCGCACTCTCATCGGCGATCGAGCCGAGTATCGACCTTACCCTTCATGAGAGCCGTGACGCCAAACTGTCGGATTCTTCCCCGGCCACAAACTCCGAACCGCCTGCGCCCGTGCCTATCGAATCCAACTGGGCGTCGATCATGGAGTTCACCTCCGCGGATATCTTTCAGCACTCGCCCTTCGGTGACATACAGAACTCATTAAGGTCTCTCTCTCTCTGTCAGGAGATCCCTGGCCGAACCATGTCCGGTAGAATTGGGATGCAGATGACGAAGAAATTCACCGCCCACCCACAACCCACTCAGTAGCCACGGTCGATGATTTGACCGACATGCTCAACTTCGACTCCGAAGGCATCGAAGGTATGGACAACGATGCAGGAGACGAACAGGAACCACTGCCCACAGGGCACTGGACGCCCACTTCATCATATGATGTATACATGGTGGACACACCCAAACAAAACGATGACGAAGAACGGAAGGACGCAGCGAAGGGTTGTCCCCTCGAGAATTAGTCAAAGCGGCGGCGTAAGCACCACTCCAAATCCCGCCTCAGCAGAAGCAGCGATCATATAAACCCAGCGATAGAGTAAGGCGAGCCAGCGGATGACAAACACGGCATTGAACCATCGTCCGACCACGGCAACACGGAGAATCAAACCGAACAACCCAACTCCGTCGAAGATAATAGTCCGGATAACACCACACCGGATAGGCACCCGGAGCAACGGAATACCCATAAAAGGCATGTTGCCACTGCGAGGAGTCTGAAAAAGCAGAAGCAAAGGCTCAGGGCTGCACAAGACACACTCAGAATCAGATGGAGTGAAGTACTCAACACTGAAGCGAAGTACGGGGGTAATCGCCACACCAAGAGCTACCCGAAGCGAAAGCAGCTACCTGAATTCGATGAGAAGGCCTTAGATCCCCCGCAATCAAAAAACAAAACGGCCATCCGGTCGGATAGACGACCTCATGGCCAACATAGAGCGGCAAACGATGCCGCACATAAGCCAGTACGCGATCTGCGTGAGGGCTCGCATCAAAAGGACGACGCAACCAGATCCATCTACGGGCCACGCAAGCGCGCTCCAGCATGCAATGCAACACAACAAACATCCCAACACCACGGTACACCCAAATACAGGGGTGCCGCACACCCCCTATGTTTCACCGATGAGGTGCTGGACCACGAACTTCCAGAGGGATTCAAACCCGTAAACATAGAGGCGTACGACGGAACGACATACCCTAGGGTCTGGATTGAGGACTACATCCTCCATATCCATATGGCTCGAGGAGACGGTCTCCACGCCATCAAGTACTTACCCCTCAAGCTCAAAGGGCCAGCTCGGCACTGGCTTAAAAGCCTCCCTGAAAACTCCATTGGAAGCTGGGAAGAGCTCGAAGACGCTTTTCGGGCAAATTGTCAAGGGACCTGTGTCCGACCACCGGATGCAGACGATTTGAGTCATATAACTCAACAGCCCAGAGAGTCAGCCCGAAAGATTTGGAACAGGTTCCTCACTAAAAAGAACCAAATAGTCGACTGCCCGGACACCGAAGCCTTAGCAGCTTTTAAGCACAGCGTTCGAGACGAATGGCTTGCCAGACACCTCGGCCAAGAAAAGCCGAGAACAATGGCAGCATTAACAAGCCTCATGACCCGCTTTTGCGCGGGTGAGGATAGCTGGTTAGCCCGATGCAGCACCAGTGACCCAAGTACATCCGAAGTCAGGGACGAAAACGAGAAACCACGACGCAGCAAAAACAAGCGCCGGAATAAAGAAGACAGCCCAAAGAGCACGGCGGTAAATGCCGGATTTAGAAGCTCTCGGCCAGGTCAACAAAAGCTGCCCTCCGAAGGCAACAGAGACGAACTGTCCAACCCAAACAAGATTCTGGATAAAATATGTCAGATCCACAGCACCCCTGATAAGCCTGCAAATCATACCCATAGAGAATGTTGGGTTTTCAAGCAGTCCGGCAAGCTCAACGCCGAACATAAGGGGCAGGATACACCAAGCGAAGACGAGGACGAGCCTCACAAGCAAAGCATTGGGGAACAGAAGAAATTCCCACCAGAAGTCAAAATAGTAAACATGTTGCACGTAATAAAGGGGGGAAACAAAGCGGCACTCCTAGTGACCCATGCCCCAAGGCCTATCACCGCAGAGTTCTGCCACTGGTCGTCCCAACCGATCACCTTTGACCATCGGGATTACTCGGCAAGTATCCGGCGTGCAGGATGGGCTGCCTTGGTATTAGACCCAATAATTGACGGATACCACTTCACACGAGTCCTGATGGACAGCGGCAGCAGTTTAAACCTGATATATTAGGACACAGTCCGCAAAATGGGGGTAGACCCAACAAAAATTAGCCGCAGCAATACTACCTTTAAAGGAGTAATGCCAGGCCCAGAGGCCCATTGCACGGGCTCCCTGCTACTAGAGGTTATATTCGGCTTTCCCGATAACTTCCGCAGCAAAAATTTAACATTCCACATCGCTCCGTTCCAAAGTTGCTATCAAGCACTACTCGGACGCGAAGCTTTTGCTCGCTTTAACGCAATACCGCATTATGCTTCTTTCATGCTTAAGATACCTGGTCCACATGGCATCATTACAGTAAATGGAAATATTGAGCGCTCCTTGCGCGCGGAAGACCATGCGGCTGCCTTGGCAGTCGCACACTAAACGGCCTCACCAACTAAAGCATCTGACAGGTCGTTAAGACCACGGACGAGGTTGGACGAGTCCGGGGCAGCTATATGTAATTGATACATGTTTGATGGCTATACCCCTATTACAATACAAGGGGCTCAACGCGCGCAAACAAGTGACAATTAGGCTCAACTTTACTCATTTTGAACTGTACATGGTTTATTTAGTATAACCTACCTTTTGCATGACAACTTTTCAATTAAGTTCCTTTCTTTTTCAGATGACCATCGTGCTACACCCGTCCAGAATACGGCACAATGGAGACACAGGCGCAGACGTGCAGCAGGGACCTATTCCGAGGATTCTTTTTAGATTAAGACCTGGCGTAAACCTTTTTTACTATCTCTTGTTGATACACATCCCTCAGATTCTCAGTACAATTGAGAAGGTTGCTGACATATTGGCATGCGGCCACGTCAGAATACTGCACGTACCTGGACACCAGGGGCCTATTACAAAGGGCACTGTTTCGACCCGGTTTACAACATAAAGACCGAATACCCTAGGGAGTGTTTGGCGTCGTGAGTTTGGCCTTATATGCATCAGCTCCGAATCATTTCTTTGGTCAAATGTTGGGTTTGCCCGGCTCCTAGGTTTTGCTGCTTTACGTTCCGCTCTATCGGCTAAAGCGGCACCAGGAGAACTACTGCGATTGTGCCCTGGTTCATCCGGACGAGCACCTCAGTAGAGAAAGCCGAAAACTGACTGTCATGATATAGCGTGAGACTGGTTAACCACTCGATGACCTAGCGGAATCTTCGGGATTCCTCCGCCTTAACGAAGGGCCGTTTCCTGGCCAGGCATGTACGCGCCTCGAATTCGGACGAGCGCGGAGCCACCAGGGGCTATATAGTAGCCCGACTGTCAAACTCCTCTGGCTAAGTGAAAGTGTTAAAGCATTATAGTCCGGTTGCCTAGTTCGCTGTGCTATCACCTCCTTAATGGACCAAGATGTTGGATCAAGTGTGAACATGTGTCTTCTGCGAACACCCCCACATTATATGCGTGGGGGTTGAAGCTGACGACTGCCATCTTTCAGGTTATATACATATATACATAAACGGCCGCACAGGAGGCATCATAGCACTTTCGGGCAAAAGTATAAATACAGCCTTGATAAATTCAATAAAACATTGTTTGTACAATGGGACTACATGTCACTAGAAAATAATATTCTTCGAGCACTGAGCCTCTATCGAACGAGCGCCTTCAAGGACTTCTTCAAAGTAGTGCTTGGGAGCCACTCGGCCTATGGCCGAACCCTGTGCCGCAATAGTGGTGGCCTCCATCTCCGCCCAGTATGTTTTGACAGGGGCAAGGGCCATCCGCGCACCTTCTATGCACGCTGATCTCTTTACAGCATCGATGTGTGGCACATCTTCAAGGAATTGTTGCACTAAGCTAAAGTAGCTACTCGGCCTTGGCCCTCCCGGCCACAGGTGATCCACAACAGACCTCATGGCAAGTCCGGACAACCTATGGAGCTCGGCCCAACTGGTCAATCGCTCATTCAGCAACAGTGGACGGACTGGAGCATGAAACTATGACCAGAACAGCTTTTCCACTTCGGGACCTTTCTGATCCTTGAAGTACTCGGCTGCATCAGCAGCACTTGCAGCCAAATCCATGTACGCGTCCGCAGAACTCCATAGCCGGTCCAGAGGAGCATACTTCGGATCTCCGAACTTAGTCCGCAACAAGAAGGGCTTCCCAGACACGATATCTGCATCTTGATTCAGCTCCTCCTTCGTCGCTCTAATTTTGGAGCGGGCTTCCTTGGCAGCCACCCGGGCCTTCTCCAGGTCCGTTGCCTTCGCCTAGTTTTCCTCTTCAAGAAGCCGATAATGGTCAGCAGCATCTTTTAACTCCATGGCCATCTTGGCAATTTTTTCTTTGCTCTCGCAATGTGCGGCCTGTTCGGCCCTTAACTCTTCGGCCGCCTGTAAAGCGGCCCATTGCTACTCCTTGCTTGCTCCTTGGCTCGGGCAAGCTCCGCCCAAAGGGTCTCCACGGTGGCCGCTCCATCTATAGTCACAACATATTAAAGATACTGGCATCATGCTGCTCTTATTATGTGACGATCACCAGAAAAATCACTCACCCTGTGCCTCGTCAAGCCGCTTGTTGACAAGCACGATGTCGGCAACTGCCGCATCCAGTTGCCGCTTTAGTTTGGCAAACCCATCAGTCCGGCTAGCCACCAGAGCTTCAACACCTGCACATAAAGGTGGTCTGGTTATTACCTGGGACTATGATCCTCTGTTTGCTGCTGTTCTCGGCGACAACCAGAGTCTCAGGGGCTACTATCTGCATCGGCATACCTAACGTATGTGGTACTATTAAAGGCATACATTATTTTACGTACCTCGAAGCCTTTCAGCAGACTCATAAAATCTTCGTGCAAACCACTTTCGGCGGATGAAATCCTTTCAATTACCGTACCCATTAGCGTATGATGCGCTTCCAAGACGGCAGCTTCCCCAGAAGATGCTTCAGCGCGTCCCACCGCACACAGTATGGACCCTTGCTGTCGCTCTCCTCAGGAGCCGGATACTAGGGATGCCGGGCAGCCAAAGGGTTATCCTCTGGCGATACTGGATTCGAAGATACCCTTCGCGACGACACTTCAAGGTTGCCCGCTTCTTGAGCTGGGGAGTCCGTGGGAGGCATTTTGCTCTCCATCATCTCCGGAAGAAGATCCCCCGAAGATGAACTCTGTTGAGAAGGGCTGCGATCTGGACTACAATTTACAAGCATCGGTTATTGTCTTCGGAAGTGAGGTAGGATATCTGCACTATTAAGTACTTTTTGATTACTTACAGCTCGGTAGAGGGCTGATCCCCGCGTGGACATTGTGCAGCAAGAATACCCTCCGAGGCAGGACCCTCTGGCGGAGATTTCTTCTCCCGTTTGGAAACCTTGGTTTCCGGATCTTTAGAGGTAGTCCTCTTCCTTCCCCGGGGAAAGAGAATGTCAGATTCTTCCCCTTGGTTATCCTCCCTCGCGGAGGCGCTCATTCCCTCGATTGGAATAGGTAGTGATGGAGGCCCGCTTTCGCCCTCTTTATTCCCCCCTTCATCTTCCTTTGAGGGCACTAGACAAGGTGCTCGCTCGAGCATCTTTTCCAGCATAGGATTGTCCAAGCCTTCAGGAAGGGGGGCCGAACACCGGATCATCTTCGCCTTTGTTATCCAGTCCTGGTCAAAGAGCGATTTTTCAGAATGATGTCATGATAAATAAAAGGACAGTGTGTTCGGCCATGGGATTACTTACTTGGGCAGCGGGGCAGTTGCAGCTCAGGCCCACGTCCTTGATAGTGTCCGGAAATTCTGAATAGTGCGTCATGCCGAGGAAATTCTGAACAGTGCGCGGTCCTTCCGGGTTGAATTCCCACATGCGGAGGGGCCGGCATTTGCAAGGCTGGACTCGACGAACCAGCATAACTTGCATTACCATAACCAGACTAAAATCTCCCTCGAAGAGATCTCGGATACGGCTCTGCATTATTGGCACATCCTTGGCTAGACCCCAGCTCAGCCCCCTGCTGATCCATGACATCAGTTGTGGTGGAGGGCCCAAGCGAAAGGTGGGGGCAGCTACCCACTTGGCACTTCGGGGAGCTGTGACATAAAACCACTCCCGTTGCCACAATCCGGACACCTCTGGAAAGGAACCCTTTGGCCATGGAGCGTCAGCAATTTTGCTTATTAGAGCACCTCCGCACGCTGCGTACTGCCCCTCGACCATCTTCGGCTTCACATCAAAGGTCTTGAGCCACAGGCCGAAGTGAGGGGTAATGTGGAGGAAGGCCTCACAAACGACAATAAATGACGAGATGTGAAGAAGGGAATCCGGGGCCAGATCGTGAAAATCCATCCCGTAATAGAACATAAGACCCCTAACAAAGGGATCCAGAGTGAGGTCTAGTCCTCGGAGGAAGTGGGAGACGAACACAACGCTCTCGTTGGGTTTGGGAGTAGGGACGACCTGCCCTCAGGCGGGCAGCCTATGTGAAATTTCGGCGGTCAGATATCTGGCCTCCCTCAACTTCTTGATGTCCTCCTCCGTGACGGAGGAAGGCATCCACCAGCCTTGAAGGCTGGATCCGGACATGATCGAAGGTCCGAAGCACCTGACCTGGGCTTTGGGTGTTAGAACTCGAGGCGGGGGGAGGATTCGATTGAGCACGGGAGGGAAAAAGAAAAAGCCTTGTCCCTTTATAAAGGGGATGAATATCAGGCGTCCTCCTCGTGGCCGTTCGAGACTTACCTAAGATCTAGGAGTCATACCAACATGCACGGTTGGGTTACCCACGTTTGTATTGATGAGAATCCCGTGATGAGGGGAACACGATCTCTGCTTTGACAAGACGTGTCAAGAAACCACCTCGCGTTATGTGTGGGGCTGGTTAAAGAAAAATGGTTCAAATAATTACCGGGCCGTGGCGTGATGTCATGCTGCCAAAACATGTCAGCAGATTAGATTTGTGGAAATATTATTCTCTCTACGGTGGTATGTGCAACTTATTTTGTAGGGTCGGACACTATCCTTGTATTCAAACTCTTCCGTGGTATATTCGGAGGAGGAACCCGCCTTGCAATGCCGAAGACAACACTGCACGCCGGACTCATCATCATTGAAGCCTCATTCAGGGGCTATTGAGGGAGTCCTGGATTAGGGGGTTTCCGGACAGCCGGACTATATCCTTTGGTCGGACTGTTGGACTATGAAGATACGAGATTGAAGACTTCGTCCCGTGTCCGAATGGGACTCTACTTGGCATGGAAGGCAAGCTAGGCAATACGGATATGCATATCTCCTCCTTTGTCACCGACCTTGTGTAACCCTAGCCTCCTCCAGTGTCTATATAACCCGGAGGGTTTTAGTCTGTAGGACAACATACAATCATACCATAGGCTAGCTTCTAGGGTTTAGCCTCTCTGATCTCGTGGTAGATCAACTCTTGTACTACTCATATTATCAAGAGTAATCAAGCAGGATGTAGGGTTTTACCTCCATCAAGAGGGCCCGAACCTGGGTAAAACATCGTGTCCCCTGCCTCCTGTTACCATCCGCCTTAGGCGCACAGTTCGGGACCCCCTACCAAAGATCCACCAGTTTTGACACTGACAACGACCATGGATTAAATTTTGGGGATCATGTAGACGTCCGTGAGCGCATGCTTGCGCTCCCTCTTGGGGATGTGGGTAGCGTCTATCATGTTCACTGTTTTGACCTGAGGGGGAAACTTCTTCTGTCCCCTGTGTTCGGTTGCGGGGGCTCTTCGTCGTCGTCATCGCTTTGTGATCCCTTTTCCCTATTCTCGGCATTTAATTTGCCGGCCTGTTTAAAAACCCAGCAATCTCTATTTGTATGATTGGGTGGCTTGTCTGGGGTGCCATGAATCTGGCACGGACGATCGAGTATGCGGTCCAAGCTGGATGGGCCAGAATTGTTCTTTTGGAACGGCTTCTTCCGCTGACTAGACTTAGGCCCCCTGAATCCCGCATTGACTGTCGTGCCCTTAGTGTTATCACTGTTGTTTCGACGCTTGTATCTGTTGCATCTAGACTTGTCTTTGCTAGTTTTAGCTTCAGGGGTGCCGGCTTCGCTTGCATTGTTTTTGTTATGGGCCAACCAACTGTCCTCGCCCGCACAAAAGCGGGTCATGAGTGCCGTGAGGGCTACCATGGATTTTGGCCTTTCTTGGCCGAGGTGGTGAGCGAGCCATTCGTCGCGGATGCTGTGTTTGAAGCTGCTAGGGCCTCGGCATCTGGACAATCAACGATTTGGTTCTTTTTAGTTAAGAACCTAGTCCAGAATTTCCTGGCGGACTCTCCGGGCTGTTGAACTATATGGCTTAAGTCATCAGCGTCCGGAGTTCGAACATATGTACCTTGGAAGTCATCGAGGAAAGCCTCTTCCGAGTCCTCCCAGCTGCCAATAGAGTTTGCAGGCAGACTGTTGAGCCAGTGCTGAGCTGGCCCTTTGAGTTTTAAAGGGAGGTATTTGATGGCGTGGAGGTCGTCGCTGAGGGCCATGTGAATGTGGAGAATGAAGTCTTCGATCCACACCGCGAGGTCCGTGGTTCCATCGTATGATTCTATATTCACAGGTTTGAACCCTTCTGGGAATTCATGATCCAGGACCTCATCAGTGAAGCAATGAGGGTCCGCGGTGCCTCTATATCGGGTCGTATCGCGATGTAGCTCGGATGGAGTCCGTCTGCAGTTTTTGGCCCGTGTGTGACTAAGTTTGTCACGTACGAATAGGTGGCCGTCGTCGCGTGTCAAGGAACACCCTCGCGATCTGTAGATTTATCTAATGTGTCCTGGTTTATTGTTCAGGGTTTGCCGGAGGTCATATGTATGCCCCTGGGCTGGTTTACCTCTGCCTATGCGCTGAGGCGGGGCTGGCTGGTGTTCGACATGAGATGCCGTTTTGTCTTGACCACGTGGTGGTCGGTCAGCCGCATTGTAAGATGGAGGTATGTAGTTCTGCGCCTCCTCGTCAAACTGAGGTAGCAATTTGCGCTTTGGGTAGCTTTTGGTTGGGCGCTTGAGGCCGTACTCTTCGGCTGCTAGGACATCGGTCCATTTATCATTGAGCAGATCTTGGTCAGCTTGAAGCTGTTGCTGCTTCTTTTTCAGGCTCCTTGCAGTGGCAATTAGCTGGCGCTTGAAGCGCTCTTGCTCAAGAGGTTCCTCAGGCACGATGAAATCCTCGGTGCCGAGGCTCACCTCGTCCTCGAAGAGCGGAAGGTAGTTATCGTCCTCCGAGTCTTCATGCGTGGCCTGTTTACCGGGGCTAACCTGCCTGCCCTCCCATTCATCTTGTTCATTAACTATATCGACGGGGTCTTCGTTGTCTTCGACACCTTGTGGAGTATTGTCTTCTCCTGTGCCGATACTACTGTCTTTACTGCGGCATGACTTAGAGCGGCGCCGCTGACGCCGACACTTGGATTGTATTTCAGAAGGTTTATCCTTAGCTGGATCTTCCTTGTCCTCGCCGCTGTTCTCCTTTGGTGCATCCACCATGTATACATCATACGAGGAAGTGGCCGTCCAGCATCCGGTGAACGGAGGGTTCTGGACCCCTTCTTCTCCGGCATCATCGTCCATACCGTCGATGTCCTCGGAGTCGTAGTCAAGTTTTTCAGTCAAATCCTCGACCGTGGCTATGAAGTGGGTGGCGGGTGGGCAGCGAAATTCTCCACCGTAAGCCCCTAGTTCGAGCTAGATATAGTTTGGATGTGAGTCCTTTGTCAAGGACAGATTTTTTAACGAGTTTAGCACATCGCCCAAAGGTGAGAGCTGGAAGATGTCCACGACGCTGAATTCGAAGATCGATAAATGATCAAGCTCGGCGTCCACGGCCTCACATGGTTCGGAACTTACGGCCAGAGACGAGTCCGGAGTTCCGCTGACAGAGACATCGTGAGAGGTTAAGTCTATATGCGGATCCAATGCCGTGGAATATGTGGCCTCCGTGGTGGGGTTGATCCTCCCGTCCTTGGGTGGCGCATCTTGCTCCGGATCTAGGGCCAGAGCGGTTACAAGAGCAATCTCCAGGATGCAGCCTGATGACAGATTTAGGTCATGATCATTGGGGCGACCGGGAGCGGCTACCGCGGTCTCGAATCCGGCGAAGATCAAGTCTCCACGGGTGTCCACAACGTAGCTCAAGCTCCCAAATCTGACCTGATGGCCCGGGGCATAGCTTTCGATCTGCTCCAGATGGCCAAGCGAATTAGCCCGCAGTGCGAAGCCGCCAAACACGAAGATCTGTCCGGGGAGGAAAGTTTCTCCTTGGACGGCGTCATTATGGACGATTGAAGGGGCCATCAAACCTTTTAGCGACAGCACAGTGGAACTCTCAATGAAAGCACCAATGTCGGTGTCAAAACCGGCAGATCTCGGGTAGGGGGTCCTGAACTGTGCGTCTAAGGTCGATGGTGTAGGATCTAGAAGTAGATGTGTCTAGAGGGGGGGTGATTAGACACTTAGTGCTAAAGTTGCAATTTTTAGGCCTTTTTGGTTTGAGTGGAGTTTTAGGCACAATTTCAACATACACAATACATATCAAGCAAGCATGCAAAGAGTATATGAGCAGCGGAATGTAAAGCATGCAACTTGCAAGAATGTAAGGGGAAGGGTTTGGAGAATTCAAACGCAATTGGAGACACGGATGTTTTTCCCGTGGTTCGGATAGGTGGTGCTATCCTACATCCACGTTGATGGAGACTTCAACCCACGAAGGGTAACGGTTGCGCGAGTCCACGAAGGGCTCCACCCACAAAGGGTAACGGTTGCGCGAGTCCACGGAGGGCTCCACCCACGAAGGGTAATGGTTGCGCGAGTCCACGGAGGGCTCCACCCACGAAGGGTCCACGAAGAAGCAACCACCCACAAAGGGTCCACGAAGAAGCAACCACCCACAAAGGGTCCACGAAGTAGCAACCTTGTCTATCCCATCATGGCCATCGCCAACGAAGGACTTGCCTCACTAGCGGTAGATCTTCACGAAGTAGGCGATCTCCTTGCCCTTACAAAGTCCTTGGTTCAACTCCACAATCTTGTCGGAGGCTCCCAAGTGACACCTAGCCAATCTAGGAGACACCACTCTCCAAGAAGTAACAAATGGTGTGTAGGTAATGAACTCCTTGCTCTTGTGCTTCAAATGATAGTCTCCCCAACACTCAACTCTCTCTCATAGGATTTGGATCTGATGGAAAGAAGATTTGAGTGGAAAGCAACTTGGGGAAGGCTAGAGATCAAGATTCATATGGTAGGAATGGAATATCTTGGTCCCAACACATGAGTAGGTGGTTCTCTCTCAGAACATATGAGTTGGAATTGTGTATTTGTTCTGATGGCTCTCTCCACGAATGAAGAGGAGGTGGAGGGGTATATATAGCCTCCACACAAAATCCAACCATTACAAACAGTTTTCCAATCTCGGTGGGACCGAATCAAAAAACTCGGTTGGACTGAAAAGGTAAACCTAGTGACCGTTAGAGATTTTCGGTGGGACTGACATGCAACTCGGTAGGACCGATATGGTTAGGGTTTGGGCATAACGTAATCTCGGTGAGACCGATTACACAAACTCGGTGAGACCGATTTTGGTAATTAGCTAAGCAGAGAGTTGGTCAGGAAAACTCGGTGGGACCGATTTGCTCTTTCGGTGAGACCGAAAAGTTACAAAAAGGAAACACTGAATTTACATTGCAATCTCGGTGGGACCGATTCGCTCTTTCGGTGAGACCGAAAAGTTACGAAAGGGAAACATAGAGTTTGCAATCCCATCTTGGTGAGACCGAGATCCCTATCGGTAGAACCGAATTGCTAGGGTTTGGCAGTGGCTTATGACAAATGAAACTCGGTGGCGCCGGATAGAAAGAATCGGTAGGACCGAGTTTGGCTTAGGGTTTAGGTCATATGTGGATATGGGAAAGTAGTTGAGGGTTTTGGAGCATATCACTAAGCACATGAAGCAAGAGGCTCATTAAGCAACACCTCATCCCTCCTTGATAGTATTGGCTTTTCCTAAAGACTCAATGTGATCTTGAATCACTAAAATATAAAATGAAGAGTCTTGAGCTTTTGAGCTCGAGCCAATCCTTTGTCCTTAGCATTTTGAAGGAGTTCCCACAACCTTTAGTCCATGCCACTCCATTGTTGAACTTATCTGAAACATGCTAGATAGAAATGTTAGTCCAACAAGAGATATGTTGTCATCAATTATCAAAACCACCTAGGGAGCACTTGTGCTTTCAATCTCCCCCTTTTTGGTAATTGATGGCAACATACATCAAAGCTTTAGATAAAGATATAAAGAACAGCAAGTAAAGCTTTGGAAGGACATGTAACAAGCATAGGCTCCCCCTACATGTATGCACTCATGTAAATATGAAATATAGAGGCATGTGAGAGCATAACCATGACAGAGTAGGCAATGTGTTACATGTATCTTGGCCATATGCATCAGAGCAAAAGATTATCAAGGAAAATACCTTCATGCTCATGAGTCCTTCTTACAAACAGTATGTACATAAGCAAGAACTCCTCATACTCATGATTTTGATGCATATACTTACCTTGTGGTCTTGAGTTGGCTTAGGATGGAATGAACCTGCACAAACAAAGTTAGATAACACAGGTACATCCACTAGCTAGAGCAAACAAAAGAAACCACAAGAATACCAAGACTGGGATGACATGTAGAGAGTGAGTACAAGGTACCACATTGAATTCAACATGTCCCCAAGAATAAAGATATGCAATGAATTTGACTGATTTCTTTCCCTTAGGTGTCTTGCTCCCCCTGAATCTTACATGGGATATTGGGAGAAGATAGGGAACAGAAAATCAGAGCTGAAAGATACAAATGGATAGAACTTAATGAAAATAAGCGTATATGAACATGTCTTTCCCCCACAAAGACATGTCACATCTCTCCTCTTGAACATCAAGCATCTGGGATCCTTGAGTATTTTCTCTCCCTGGAAATCTCTCTCTCCCCTTAATAACATCTGGGAAATCTCTCTCTCCCCCTTAACAACATCTGGGATCCTTGAGACTTTCTCTCCCCCTTGAGCTTTGATGTGCTTTGATGTGATCTCTTTCTCCTGCAAGCTTTGATGTGATCTCTCTCTCCCCCTTTGACATCAATTTCCAAGAAGGGCTTTCTGGAATCCGTCGTATAGGTTTGGTCCTTGAGACTTAGCACAAAGCAAAGGATAAAATTGTGATGCTTGTAGAGGACAAGATTCATTGAGTGGAGCTGGATCAGAAGAAATGTAGAACAAGTGGCAAACTGTTTTTCTGATTGCAAAGTCGGTGGCACCGAGTGGCATATTTCGGTGGTACCGAAAAGATTCGGTTGGACCGAAAATTGCAAGTCGGTGAAACCGAGTTTACACAGAGAAAAACACTTGTCACCTCAGCTCACTAGACATGTAGGATCTCACAAAGATTTGCAATGAATTACCTGAAGGATTTGCAAGGAATTAAATGCAGAAAATGCAGAACATAAATAGAAAGAAAAGAGAAGAGACTGAAAAATCTAGATGGAGTTTTTTTTTTGAAAAAGAGAAAGAAACTAAACATGCATGAGACAAATGCAATAACACAGAAAAGAACACAAGATAACTTCATCTAGAGTTGGGCGGTGACATAGTCACCTATGTTAGAGTATATTGACTTAGGAGTCAAGTGAGAACACTTGATCATAGGTCATGCTCATCGTTTAAGCTCAAAATGGGGTTACCATATTTCGTTTAAGCATCTTGATGTATTCACATCTTGTTGAGTTGCTTTGACTCATGTCTTGGAGTAAAGCTTCTCTAAGATGGAATAACATACCTTGGGTGGTGGTGTGGTTCTTGCTCATGTAGTTGAACTTGTGTGGGTGCTCAAGGTTGATGTAGCTCATCAAGAGTTGGGAGCACCACTTGGGGTTTGAGTTCATCTACCTACATGGGTTAGTTCTTGCAAGGAAGAGCACTTGTGTATCCAAAAATGACAATCATGAAGCTCAACATAGAATTTGTCAAAGGATATGTTTGAATTATTTTGTGCTTCCTTGTCTTCAACCACCATTGTGTAGAGTCTTGGTGATGTAGAGATTGCTCAAGATGTGAGTGAGTCGCAATCTCATGGAATTAGATTCAACCAAGCACCTACATGGGTTAGACAACATGCAAGGTGCAAATATATCCAAGACATAAGATAGTCATCATAAGAGATATATCATGGATTAGTCATAAGCTCATGTCTTGCATGTATCCAATGGAGTTTCTACTCCAAGTTCTAAGCATCAATGATGTTCAATTCACCTCTCAACCTGCAAAATACTTTCTCATCAAGAGGTTTAGTAAATATATCCGCTAATTGCTTATCGGTGCGAACGTGATTAAGATTAATGTCACCCTTAGCAACATGGTCTCGAATGAAATGATGACGAACTTCAATATGCTTAGTTCGAGAATGTTGTACAGGATTATGACCAATTTTGATAGCACTTTCATTGTCACAAAGCAGTGGAACATGTTTCACATAAATCCCATAATCTTTAAGAGTTTGGGTCATCCAAAGTAATTGAGCACAACATGAACCAGCGGCAATGTATTCCGCTTCGGCGGTGGATAAGGATACCGAGTTTTGTTTCTTGGAAGACCAAGACACAAGAGATCTACCAAGAAATTGACAAGTACCCGAAGTGGACTTTCTATCAACCTTATCTCCGGCATAATCCGAGTCGGAATAGCCAACAAGATCAAAAGAAGACCTCTTAGGATACCAAATGCCAAAATTTGGTGTATGGATTAAATATCTCACTATCCTTTTCACAGCCTTAAGATGACATTCTTTAGGAGCAGCTTGATATCGTGCACACATGCACACACTTAGCATAATATCGGGACGTGAAGCACATAGGTATAACAATGAACCAATCATAGAGCGATAAACCTTTTGATCAACCGGCTCACCATCTTTGGTCAAATCATTATGTCCACTAGTAGGCATGGGTGTAGACATACCTTTGCATTCTTGCATATTGAACTTCTTGAATAAGTCCTTGGTGTACTTTGTTTGAGAGACAAATGTACCTTCCTTAGTTTGCTTGATTTGCAAACCGAGAAAGAATTTGAGTTCACTCATCATAGACATCTCAAACTTCTCTGACATTAGCTTTCCAAACTTTTCACTAAAGAGAGGGTTAGTTGAACCAAATATGATATCATCAACATAAATTTGGCATACAAATAGTTCTCTATTAACCCTTTTAGTAAAAAGAGTAGAATCAATTTTACCAATTTCAAAACCACTTGTAGTGAGGAACTTGGTCAAGCATTTATACCATGCTCTAGGAGCTTGTTTAAGACCATAAAGAGTGTTGTGAAGTTTGTAAACATGATTTGGTTTCTTAGGATTGATAAAACTGGGAGGTTGTTTGACATAAACTTCCTCCTCTATTTCACCATTTAGAAAAGCACTTTTGATGTCCATTTGGTACAAGGTGATATTATGGTGATTAGCATAGGCAAGTAAGATGCGAATGGACTCAAGTCTAGCAACGGGAGCATATGTGTCACCATAGTCCATACCTTCAACTTGTGTGTATCCTTGGGCGACGAGACGTGCTTTGTTGCGAACCACTTGTCCATCTTCATCTTGCTTGTTGCGAAACACCCATTTGGTACCAATGATGTTGTGGTTGTTGTCGGGCTTCTCAACTAATGTCCAAACTTGGTTTCTCTCAAAGTTGTGTAGCTCTTCATGCATAGCGTTTATCCAATCCGGATCTTCCAATGCTTCTTCAACCTTCATAGGTTCAATGCTAGATATGAATGAATAGTTTTCACAAAAGTTAGCTAAACGAGTCTTTGAGCGAGTGATTCTCCCGGTTTGTATATCATTTAAGATTTGCTCGACGGGATGATCTTTGGCAATTCTTGCTCGAACTCGTGAGAGATTTTGCTTGGGTCTTTGTTGAACATCTTCTTCATCTTGTTCTTCTTCTTGGTCTTCTTCATTGTTGACGTTGTCGTTCTCTTGTCGTGGTGGAGAAGGAGGTTGTTGATGTTCGTCTTGATGTATTTCCTCGTTTTCTTCATCTTGATGTGTCCCACTTGTGGATGCTTCCGTGTCAATTCTTGGTTCACTTTGTCATGAAGTAGAAGCTTCCACTTGGACGGATGAAGTACTCTCCTTCACCTCCGTTGGACGAATTTTTCCAATGGACAAGTCTTGGATTGCTTCTGAAGGGTCTTTGTCTCCTACATCAATTGGCAATTGCTCTACTTGCGAGCCATTAGATTCATCAAACTTCACATCTACCGTCTCTTCAACCTTTCGAGTGAAATTGTTGTAGACATGGTAAGTGTGAGAGTTTGAGCCATAACCAAGTAGGAAACCTTCATGAGATTTAGGAGCAAACTTTGAATGACAATGCTTATCAAGAATGTAGCACTTTGAGTCGAATACTCGAAAGTATCCAACTTGGGGTTTGTTACCGGTGAGAAGCTCGTATGTCGTCTTGCCGAGTAGCTTGTGAAGATATAAGCGATTTGTTGCATGACAAGCTGTCTCAACCGCTTCTGCCCAAAAGTGCTTCGGCGTCTTGTATTCATCAAGCATCGTTCTTGCCATTTCGATGAGCGTCCGGTTCTTCCTATCAACGACTCCATTTTGTGGAGGTGTGTACGTAGCCGAGAACTCATGTGAAATCCCTTCTTCGTCAAGAAAGGTGTCCACATTTACGTTCTTGAACTCCGTTTCGTTGTCACTCTGAACCTTCTTGATCTTCACGTCAAACTGATTTTGGGCCTTCCTAGCAAAGTTTTTGAAGATCTTCTGGACCTGCGACTTGTCATTAAGAAAGAACACCCATGTAAATCTTGAAAAATCATCAACTATAACTAGACCAAAAGAATTTCCACCGAGACTCTTGTAGGCGTTGGGACCAAAAAGATCCATATGAAGTAGCTCGAGTGGCCTCCTTGTGGTCATGATGTTCTTCACGGGATGTCTTCCTCCAACCTGTTTACCTGCTTGACAAGCACTGCAAAGTCTATCCTTATCAAATATGACATCGTTAACTCCAAGGATATGATTTCCTTTAATAAGCTTGTCAAGGTTTCTCATGCCAACGTGACCTAGTCGTCTATGCCACAACCAACCTTTTGAGGATTTACCAATAAAGCAAGTTTTAGGTTGTGCCTTTTTAGATAAATCGACAATGTAAAGATCACCTCTATGCATACCGGTAAAGACCATTTTATGATTGTCTCAACGAAATACTTGGCACTCTACCTCAGCAAATAGGACATTCAAACCGAAATCAGCAAGTCTAGATACTGAAAGTAAGTTGTAGCCAAGAGATTCAACGAGCATGACATTTTGAATGGAACTATCATGTGAGATGGCCACCTTACCAAGGCCAACCACTTTACCCTTTGAATTATCACCAAAGGTGACATATTTTCGAGGGCCATCATTTTCAGCAAGCTCACGAAACATCTCTTCATCTCCGGTCATATGATCAGTACATCCACTATCAAGAACCCATTCCTTTCCTCCTGATTCATATCCCTGAAGATTTGCCATAAGACCAAAATGTCTCATTGCATCATCAAGATCGAAGTCACTATCATCATCATCATCATAGTATCCATGTTCATCATGATCTTGTGACTCATCATTTCCTAGAGAGGGTAATTCATTAGAAAAATGATCATCAAAGTGGACACTTTTATGAATTCTTATAGCTTCGAATATGATATCACTAATGATTCCAACATCTCCTTTAGCATGCTTAAGATTGGTAAGTTCAAATAGACAATTACCAAAACTAGGATCACTAGAGTTCATCTTACTCAAGGCAATAGATTTATGGAGAATTTCATCCAAAGTTTTCAAGGAATGATCGGGAAATCATTCCTCAAGAAATTTCCATATAGTATAGGCACAATTAAGAGTAGGCAAACTAGCAATCAAATTTTTGGGCAATCCTCTAATGATGAGCTCAATAGTTCTAAGATTGCGAATCATGTCAATATCTTCATCTAGGGTGGGATGCAAAGGATCAATATGAGGTGCACAAGGGCTAGCAATATACTTGTTCAAATGATATTGATTGAAAATTACAAGCATCTCATTTTTCCACTCATGAAAATACTCTCCATCAAGAGTAGGCACTCTATGTCTAAGACTCCCTAAGGTAGACACATCCATCTTCCTCCAATGGTGATTAATCCAAGGCAATGGAGACCAAAGCTCTGATACCACTTGTAGGATCTAGAAGTAGATGTGTCTAGAGGGGGGTGATTAGACACTTAGTTCTAAAGTTGCAATTTTTAGGCCTTTTTGGTTTGAGTGGAGTTTTAGGCACAATTTCAACATACACAATACATATCAAGCAAGCATGCAAAGAGTATATGAGCAGCGGAATGTAAAGCATGCAACTTGCAAGAATGTAAGGGGAAGGGTTTGGAGAATTCAAACGCAATTGGAGACACGGATGTTTTTCCCGTGGTTCGGATAGGTGGTGCTATCCTACATCCACGTTGATGGAGACTTCAACCCACGAAGGGTAACGGTTGCGCGAGTCCACGGAGGGCTCCACCCACAAAGGGTAACGGTTGCGTGAGTCCACGGAGGGCTCCACCCATGAAGGGTAATGGTTGCGCGAGTCCACGGAGGGCTCCACCCACGAAGGGTCCATGAAGAAGCAACCACCCACAAAGGGTCCACGAAGAAGCAACCACCCACAAAGGGTCCACGAAGTAGCAACCTTGTCTATCCCATCATGGCCATCGCCCACGAAGGACTTGCCTCACTAGTGGTAGATCTTCACGAAGTAGGCGATGTCCTTGCCCTTACAAACTCCTTGGTTCAACTCCACAATCTTGTCGGAGGCTCCCAAGTGACACCTAGCCAATCTAGGAGACACCACTCTCCAAGAAGTAACAAATGGTGTGTAGGTAATGAACTCCTTGCTCTTGTGCTTCAAATGATAGTCTCCCCAACACTCAACTCTCTCTCATAGGATTTGGATCTGATGGAAAGAAGATTTGAGTGGAAAGCAACTTGGGGAAGGCTAGAGATCAAGATTCATATGGTAGGAATGGAATATCTTGGTCTCAACACATGAGTAGGTGGTTCTCTCTCAGAACATATGAGTTGGAATTGTGTATGTGTTCTGATGGCTCTCTCCATGAATGAAGAGGAGGTGGAGGGGTATATATAGCCTCCACACAAAATCCAACCGTTACACACAGTTTTCCAATCTTGGTGGGACCGAATCAAAAAACTCGGTCGGACCGAAAAGGTAAACCTAGTGACCATTAGAGATTTTCGGTGGGACTGACATGCAACTCGGTAGGACCGATATGGTTAGGGTTTGGGCATAACGTAATCTCAGTGAGACCGATTACACAAACTCGGTGAGACCGATTTTGGTAATTAGCTAAGCAGAGAGTTGGTCAGGCAAACTCGGTGGGACCGATTTGCTCTTTCGGTGAGACCGAAAAGTTACAAAAAGGAAACACTGAATTTACATTGCAATCTCGGTGGGACCGATTCGCTCTTTCGGTGAGACCGAAAAGTTACGAAAGGGAAACAGAGAGTTTGCAATCCCATCTCGGTGAGACTGAGATCCCTATCGGTAGAACCGAATTGCTAGGGTTTGGCAGTGGCTTATGACAAATGAAACTCGGTGGCGCCGGATAGAAAGAATCGGTAGGACCGAGTTTGGCTTAGGGTTTAGGTCATATGTGGATATGGGAAAGTAGTTGAGGGTTTTGGAGCATATCACTAAGCACATGAAGCAAGAGGCTCATTAAGCAACACCTCATCCCTCCTTGATAGTATTGGCTTTTCCTAAAGACTCAATGTGATCTTGGATCACTAAAATATAAAATGAAGAGTCTTGAGCTTTTGAGCTTGAGCCAATCCTTTGTCCTTAGCATTTTGAAGGAGTTCCCACAACCTTTAGTCCATGCCACTCCATTGTTGAACTTATCTGAAACATGCTAGATAGAAATGTTAGTCCAACAAGAGATATGTTGTCATCAATTATCAAAATCACCTAGGGAGCACTTGTGCTTTCAGATGGTAACAGGAGAGAAGGGACACGATGTTTACCCAGGTTCGGGCCCTCTCTATGTAGGTAATACCCTACGTCCTGCTGGATTGATATTGATGAATATGAGTGTTATAAGAGTTGATCTACCTCGAGATCATAATGACTAAACCCTAGAGGTCTAGCTTGTATGGCTATGATAATGAATGTCCTATCCGGACTAAGTCCTCCGGTTTATATAGACACCGGAAGGATCTAGGGTTACACAAGGTCGGCTACAAAGAAGGGAATCTACATATCCGGTCGTCAATCTTGCCTTCCACGCCAAGGAGTGTCCCATCCAGACTCGGGTGCAGTCTTCGGTCTTCGTATCTTCACAGCCCATCAGTCCGGCCCAAGGCTAACAGGACGGACGCCCGAGGACCCCTTAATCTAGGACTCCCTCAGCAGCTCCACCTCATTACCTTATCCTACCATAAGCTTAAATAGTCTTAATCTCGCGGGTGTGAGATTGCTGAGTCCTCGTGGCTCATGGATACTTCCAAACAGTTGCAGGTGCCGATGATACCAGTGCAGGTGACGCAACCGAGCTCCAGTGGGAGCTCGATGAAGATCTTGTTTGTTGTTATGTGTCTTTTCCGGTTGATCAGTAGTGGTGCCCAGTTGGGACGATCGGGGATCTAGCATTTGGGGTTGTCTTCTTTTATTTTGGTTCCATAGTCGGACCTTGATTGTACTCTAGATGATGTATGTTTAACTTGTTATTTGTGTGAAGTGGCGATTGTAAGCCAACTCTTTATCCCTTTCTTATTCAATACATGGGATTGTGTGAAGATTACCCCACTTGCGACTAAAACACCATGCGGTTATGCCTCTAAGTCGTGCCTCGACACATGGGTGATATAACCGCATCGTGGGTGTTACATTTGTTTAGTGTATATGGTGTTGTTTCAAGTGTGTATCCCTAAAATGATAAAAGTAGATCAGTAAATGACATCATTGACCTTACCATGTCTAAGAAGGTTTGGTTACGCCTTTTAGACACTCTGTTCCTCTGCGGAGTTCTGGGAGGAGTAAGTCATGAGACAATTGCACAAACTCTTAGATGTTTGCTAAACTCATTACTTAGATATTCTCCTCCATGATCTGATCATAGAAACTTTATCTTTTTCCATGATGATTCTCAACTACGTTTTGAAATTCTTTGAACTTTTCAAATATTCCATACTTATGTTCCATCAAGTAGATATAACCATATCTACTCAAATCACCAGTGAAGGTTACGAAGTATAAGTATCCACCACGCGCCGGAATACTCATTGGACCACATACATCACTATGTATTATATCCAATAATTCAAGCGCCCGTTCAGGATGACCAGTGAATGGTGTTTTAGTCATTTTACCCATTAGACAAGCTTCGCATGTGCCAAATGATTCAAAATCAAATGATATTAATAGTCCATCTTTATGAAGTTTTTGCATATGTTGTTTCCAATGTGACCAAGACGGTTCTGCCACATGTAAGTGGTATTATCAGTCTTCTTAAGATGTTTAGCATTAATGTTATAGACATCCTTTTCACATTCAAGATCCAATATGAATAATCCACCAACTATGGGTGCAAATCCATAAAGCATATTCTCATAATATATTGAACAACCATTGTTCACTGATTTATAAGAATAATCCCCACTTATCAAACATGGCCCATAGATAATGTTCTTACATAACTTCGGAACAAAATAATAATTATTTAGTTCTAAGATAAATCCTGAAGGTAAACATAATGTCATCACTGACGGGTTGAGCAGCAATTCCATCACCATTCCCGATAGGCATCACGACTTCATTTCTTCTTAGCTTGTGAATCTTCTGCAGTCCCTGCATTATGTTGCAGATGTGAGCAACTGATTCGGTATCAAATACCCATGATTTGGAGTTCCCAGTAAGTAGAATACCAATAGCATGAACTTGTATAACTTTTATACCTTTACCAGAAGACGAGTTCTTCTTATCTGCCAGATATTTCAAGCAATTTCTCTTCCAATGTCCTTTCTCTCTATAGTAGAAACATATAGTCTCGTGATGTCTACTACGCAACTTTATTCTTGTAGACTTGTGTTGGGCCTCCAGGCGCAAAGTTTTGTAGGACTGTAGCAATTTTCCCTCAAGTGGATGACCTAAGGTTTATCAATCCGTGGGAGGCGTAGGATGAAGATGGTCTCTCTCAAATGACCCGACAACCAAATACAAGAAATCTCTTGTGTCCCCAACACACCTAATACAATGGCAAATTGTATAGGTGCACTAGTCCGGCGAAGAGATGGTGATAAAAGTGTAATATAGATAGTAGAAATATATTTTTATAATTTGGATAAATAAAAACAGCAAGGTAACAAATAGTAAACGGGCACAAAACGGTATTGCAATTCTTAAAAATGAGGCCTAGGGTCCGTACTTTCGCTAGTGCAATATCTCAACAGTGCTAATATAATTGGATCATATAACCACCCCTCAAAGTGCAATGAAGAATCACTTCAAAGTTCATATCTAGCGGAGAACATAAGACGAAATTGTTTGTAGGGTACGAAACCACCTCAAAGCTATTCTTTCCGATTAATCTATCCTAGAGTTCGTACTAAAATAACACGAAGCTATTCTTTCCGATCGATCTAACCAAGAGTTTGTACTAAAATAACACCAAAGCAAATTCAGATTCATAATACTCGATTCAACACAAAGAACTTCAAAGAGCGCCCCAAGATTTCTACCGAAGAAACAAAGACAAGAACGTGCATCAACCCCCATGCATAGATTACCCCAATGTCACCTCGGGAATCCACGAGTTGAGTGCCAAAACATATATCAAGTGAATCAATACGATACCCCATTGTCACCACAAGTATTCAATTCCAAGACATATATTAAGTGCTCTCAAATCCGTAAAAGTATTCAATCCGATAACAACAAAATATCAAAGGGAAAAACTCAATTTATCACAACAAGATAGAGAGGGGAAAACACCATATGATCCGACTATATTAACAAATCCCGCGGTACATCAAGATCATGACATCTCAAGAACACGAGAGAGAGAGAGAGAGAGAGAGAGAGAGAGAGATTAAACACATAGCTACTGGTACAAACCCTCAGCCCCGAGGGTGGATACTCCCTCGTCATCATGGTCGCCGCCAGGATGATGAAGATAGCCACCGGAGATGATTCCCCCCCTCTCCCAGGGTGTCAGAAAGGGTCTAGATTGGTTTTCGGTGGCTACAGAGGCCTGCGGTGGCGGAACTTCTGATCTATGTTAACCCCGAGGGTTTTTAGAATATTTGGGATTTTATAGGGCAAAGAAGGGGTGCGAGAGGCCATCGAGGTGGGCACAAACCACCTGGGCGTTCTTGGGCCCCCAGGCACGCCCTGGTGGGTTGTGCCCCCCTCGGGGCACCACCCCAGGTGCTTCTCTGGCCCATCCTATGTGTTCTAGTCCATAAAAAATCTCCAAAAAGTTCCGCGGTGTTTGGACTCCGTTTGATATTGATTTCCTGCGATGTAAAAAAGCAAAAAATAGCAACTGGCACTGGGTCAATAGGTTAGTCCCAAAAAATGATATAAAGTTGCTAGAAAATTATTGTAAAACATCCAAGAATGGTAATATAATGGCATGAATACTTCATAAATTATAGATATGTTGGAGACGTATCAGCATCCCCAAGCTTAATTCCTACTCGTCCTCGAGTAGGTAAATGATAAAATAAATAATTTATGAAGTGTGAATGCTAGCAAAGTGCATAAGTTTGATTAATGATGATTTCAATCACTTTTCCTAGCAGCATAACATCAATTCCTTCTCATAAAATTTCTCATGTTAAAGTAGCAACCAATTCACATGTTAAGTGATGCGTCTCCAACGTATCTATAAATTTTGATTGCTCCATGCTATTATATATTATGCTTTGGATGTTTAATGGGCTTATTTATACACTTTTATATTATTATTGGGACTAACCTATTAACCGGAGGCCCAACCCAAATTGCTGTTTGTTTGCCTATTTCAGTGTTTCGCAGAAAAAGAATATCAAACGGAGTCCAAACGGAATGAAACCTTCGGGAGCGTGATTTTTGAAATGAACATGATCCAGAGGACTTGGAGTGGATGTCAAGCAACCAACGCGGAAGCCACGAAGTAGGAGGGCGCACCCTCCACCCTCGTGGGCCCCTCGTGGCTCCACCGACCTACTTCTTCCTCCTATATATACCTACATACCCTCAAAACATCCAGGAGCACCATGAAAACCTAATTCCACCGCCGCAACCTTTTGTACCCGCGAGATCCCATCTTGGGGCCTTTTCCGGCGCTCCGCCGGAGGGGGCATTGATCAAACTTGTACATTAACACCATAGCCTCTCCGATGATGTGTGAGTAGTTTACCTCAGACCTTCAGGTCCATTGTTATTAGCTAGATGGCTTCTTCTCTCTCTTTGGATCTCAATACAAAGTTCTCCTCGATTCTCTTGGAGATCTATTCGATGTAATCTTCTTTTGCGGTGTGTTTGTCGAGATCCGATGAATTGTGGGTTTATGATCAAGATTATCTATGAACAATATTTGAATCTTCTCTGAATTCTTTTATGCATAATTTTCGGGGTTCCAGAAGTTTGTGTTAGTTAAAGATTACTACAGACTGTTCTGTTTTTGAAAGATTCTGTTTTTCGTGTGTTGTTTGTTTATTTTGATGAATCTATGGCTAGTAATGGAGTTTATAAACCATAGAGAAGATGGAATACAGTAGGTTTAACACCAATATAAATAAATAATGAGTTCATTACAGTACCTTGAAGTGGTGTTTTGTTTTCTTTCGCTAACGGAGCTCACGAGATTTTCTGTTAAGTTTTGTGTTGTGAAGTTTTCAAGTTTTGGGTAAGGATTTGATGGATTATGTAACAAGGAGTGGCAAGAGCCTAAGCTTGGGGATGCCCAAGGCACCTCAAGGTAAAATCCAAGGACACCAAAAATCCTAAGCTTGGGGATGCCCCGGAAGGCATCCCCTCTTTTGTCTTTGTCTATCGGTAACTTTACTTGGAGCTATATTTTTATTCACCACATGATATGTGTTTTGCTTGGAGCGTCTTGTATGATTTGAGTCTTTCCTTTTTAGTTTACCACAATCATCTTCTCTGTACACACCTTTTGAGAGAGACACACATGAATCGGAATTTATTAGAATACTCTATGTGCTTTACTTATATCTTTTGAGCTATATAGTTTTTGCTCTAGTGCTTCACTTATATCTTTTAGAGCACGGTGGTGGTTTGATTTTATAGAAATAATTGATCTCTCATGCTTCACTTATATTATTTTGAGAGTCCTTTAGAACAACATGGTAATTTTCTTTTGATATTATAAAAAAACTTTCATATAAGTGCATTGAATACTAAGAGAAGTTTGATACTTGATGATTGTTTTGAGATATGGAGATAGTGATATTAAAGTTGTGCTAGTTGAGTAGTTGTGAATTTGAGAAATACTTGTGTTCAAGTTTGCAAGTCCCGTAGCATGCACGTATGGTAAACTTTGTGTAACAAATTTGAAACATGAGGTGTTATTTGATTGTCTTCCTTATGAGTGGCAGTCGGGGACGGGCGATGGTCTTTTCCTATCAATCTATCCCCCTAGGAGCATGCACGTAATACTTGGTTTTTGATGACTTGTAGATTTTTGCAATAAGTATGTGAGTTCTTTATGACTAATGTTGAGTCCATGGATTATACGCACTCTCACCCTTCCATCATTGCTAGCCTCTTTGGTACCGTGCATTGCCCTTTCTCACTTTGAGAGTTGGTGCAAACTTCTCCGGTGCATCCAAACCCCGTGATACGATACACTCCATCACACATAAACCTCCTGATGTCTTCCTCAAAACAGCCACCATACCTACCTATTATGGCATTTCCATAGCCATTCCGAGATATATTGCCATGCAACTTTCCACCATTCCGTTTATTATGACACGCATCATCATTGTCATATTGCCTTGCATGATCATGTAGTTGACATCGTATTTGTGGCAAAGCCACCGTTCATAATTATTTCATACATGTCACTCATGAGTCATTGCACATCCCGGTACACCGTCGGAGGCATTCATATAGAGTCATATCTTGTTCTAGTATCGAGTTGTAATCATTGAGTTGTAAATAAATAAATAGAAGTGTGATGATCATCATTAATAGAGCATTGTCCCAAAAAAGAGAAGAAAAAGGCCAAAAAAAAGAAGGCCCAAAAAAATTAAAAAATAATAAAAAGGGGCAATGCTACTATCCTTTTTTCCACACTTGTGATTCAAAGTAGCACCATGATCTTTCTGATAGAGAGTCTCTTGTTTTGTCATTTTCATATACTAGTAGGAATTTTTCATTATAGAACTTGGCTTGTATATTCCAACAATGGGCCTCCTCAAGTGCCCTGGGTCTTCGTGAGCAAGCAAGTTGGATGCACACCCACCTAGTTTATTTTGTTAAGCTTTCATACATTTATAGATTTAGTGCATCCATTGCATGGCAATCCCTACTCCTTGCATTGACATCAATTGATGGGCATCTCCCTAGCCCATTGATTAGCCGCGTCAATGTGAGACTTTCTCATTTTTGTCTTCTCCACATAACCCCCTTCATTATATTCTATTCCACCCATAGTGCTATATCCATGGTTCACGCTCATGTATTGCGTGAAAGTTGAAAAACGTTTGAGATTACTATAGTATGAAACAATTGCTTGGCTTGTCATCAGGGTTGTGCATGACGAGAGCATTCTTGTGTGACGAAAATGGTGCATGACAAAACTATATGATTTTGTAGGGATGAACTTTCTTTGGCCAAATTATTTTGAGAAGACATGATTGCTTAGGTAGTATGCTTGAAGTATTATTATTTTTATGTCAATATTAAGCTTTTATCTTGAATCTTTCGGATATGAACATTCATGCCACAATAAAGAAAAATTACATTGAGAAATATGTTAGGAAGCATTCCACATCAAAAATTCTGTTTTTATCATTTACCTACTCGAGGACGAGCAGGAATTAAGCTTGGGAATGCTTGATACGTCTCCAACGTATCTATAATTTTTGATTGCTCCATGCTATTATGTATTCTGTTTTGCATGTTTAATGGGCTTATTTATACACTTTTATATTATTTTTGGGACTAACCTATTAACCGGAGGCCCAGCCCAAATTGTTGTTTTTTGCCTATTTCAGTGTTTCGCAGAAAAAGAATATCAAACAGAGTCCAAACGGAATGAAACCTTAGGGAGTGTGATTTTTGGAATGAACGTGATCCAGAGGACTTGGAGTGGACGTCAAGCAACCAACGAGGAAGCCACGAGGCAGGGGGCGCGCCTACCCCCCTGGGCGCGCCCTCCACCCTCGTGGCTCCACCGACCTACTTATTCCTCCTATATGTACCTACGTACCCTGAAAACATCCAGGAGCACCACAAAAACCTAATTCCACCGCCGCAACCTTCTGTACCCGTGAGATCCCATCTTGGGGCCTTTTCCAGCGCTTCACCGGAGGGGGCATTGATCACGGAGGGCTTCTACATCAACACCATAGCCTCTCCGATGATGTGTGAGTAGTTTACCTTGGACCTTCGGGTCCATTGTTATTAGCTAGATGGCTTCTTCTCTCTCTTTGGATCTCAATACAAAGTTCTCCTCGATTCTCTTGGAGATATATTCGATGTAATCTTCTTTTGCGGTGTGTTTGTCAAGATCCGATGAATTGTGGGTTTATGATCAAGATTATCTATGAACAATATTTGAATCTTCTCTGAATTCTTTTATGTATGATTGGTTATCTTTGCAAGTCTCTTCGAATTTTCAGTTTGGTTTGGCCTACTAGATTGATCTTTCTTGCAATAGGAGAATTGCTTAGCTTTGGGTTCAATCTTGCGGTGCTCGATCCCAGTGACAGTAGGGGAAACGACACGTATTGTATTGTTGCCATCGAGGATAAAAAGATGGGGTTTATATCATATTGCATGAGTTTATCCCTCTACATCATGTCATCTTGCTTAAAGCGTTACTCCGTTCTTATGAACTTAATACTCTAGATGCATGCTGGATAGCGGTCGATGTGTGGAGTAATAGTAGTAGATGCAGGCAGTAGTCGGTCTACTTTTCACGGACGTGATGCCTATATACATGATCATACCTAGATATTCTCATAACTATGCTCAATTCTATTAATTGCTCGACAGTAATTTTTTCACTCACCGTAATACTTATGCTATCTTGAGAGAAGCCACTAGTGAAACCTATGGCCCCCGGGTCTATCTTCCATCATATTAATCTCCCGACAACTAGCTATTTCTGGCACCATTTATTTTGCAATCTTTACTTTCAATCTATATCATAAAAATACCAAAAATATTTATCTTATTATTATTATCTCTATCAGATCACACCTTGCAAGTGGTAGTGAAGGGATTGGCAACCCCTTTATCGCGTTGGTTGCGAGGTTCTTATTTGTTTGTGTAGGTACGAGGTGACTCGCGCGTGGTCTCCTACTGGATTGATACCTTGGTTCTCAAAAACTGAGGGAAATACTTATGCTACTTTGCTGCATCACCCTTTCCTCTTCAAGGGAAAACCAACGCATGATCAAGCCATGGAAACTAGAAAACAAGCAAACTATGCATAGAAAACAGAATCTGTCAAAAACAGAACAATCTATAGTAATCTGTACTGCAACCATACTTCTGCTACTCCAAAAATTCTGAAAAATTAGGACATCCTGGGGAATTTGTCTGTTAATCTTCTTCAAAAAGAATTAGTATTTTATCGCGCTTCTGTTAAAAATGATAATTATTTTCCTGAGCGCAAAAGTTTCAGTTTTTCAGCAAGATCAAATCAACTATCACTGTAAGCCATCCCAAAGGTCTTACTTGGCACTTTATTGAAACAAAAGCAATAAAACATGATTACTATAGTAGCCTAATCACGTGAGCACACAAAAATAGTAGGTAAAAGTGTTGGGTTGTCTCCCAACAAACGCTTTTCTTTAAAGCCTTTTAGCTAGGCATGATGAGTTCAATGATACTCACATAAAAGTAAAGAGTTGAAGCATAAAGAGAGCATCATGAATCACATGGCAAGCAAATTTAAGTCTAACCCACTTCCTATGCATAGGGATTTTGTGAGCAAATAATTTATGAGAGCAAGAATCAACTAGCATAGGAAGGCAAAACAAGTGCAACTTCAAAATTTTCAACACATAGAGAGGAAACTTGATATTATTGCAATATGCAAAAGCATATGTTCCTCTCTCATGGTAATTTTCAGTAGAATCATGAATGAAGTCAACAATATAACCATCACATAAAGCATTCTTTTCATGATACATATGCATATAAATTTTGTTACTCTCCACATAAGCAAAGTTATTCTCATGAATAGTAGTGGGAGCGAACTCAACAAAATAACTATCATGTGATTGAAAATTAAAATCATGATCACAAGTTTCATGGTTATCATTTTTCCTTATAGCATACATGTCATCACCAAAATCATCATAGATAGGAGGCATGCTTTCATCATAATAAATTTTCTCATCACAACTTGGGGAGCTAAAAATATCATATTAATCAAATATAGCATCCCCAAGCTTATGGCTTTGTATATCATTAGCATCATGGATATTCAAAGAATCCATACTAACAACATTGCAATCATGCTCATCATTCAAATATTTTGTGCCAAACATTTTATTGACTTCTTCTTCTAACAATTAAGCACAATTTTTTGAACCATCATTTTCAAGAAAGATATTATAAAGATGATCAATAATATGATGAAACCTCAATTCCATTTTTATGTAGTTTTCTTTTAAAAGCCAAACTAGTGATAAAACAAGAAACTAAAAAATTCAATTGCAAGATCTAAAGATATACCTTCAAGCACTCACCTCCCCGACAACGGCGCCAGAAAAGAGCTTGATGTCTACTACGCAACTTTATTCTTGTAGACTCGTGTTGGGCTTCCAAGCGTAGAGTTTTGTAGGACAGTAGCAATTTTCTCTCAAGTGGATGACCTAAGGTTTATCAATCCGTGGGAGGCGTAGGATGGAGATGGTATCTCTCAAACGACCCTGGAACCAAATACAAGAAATCTCTTGTGTCCCCAACACACCTCATACAATGTCAAATTGTTGTGCGCCCCCGATTCAATCGTACACTAGTCATACACACAAACGTGTACGATCAAGATCAGGGAGTCATGGGAAGATATCACAACACAACTCTAAAAAAAGTCATACAAGCATCATATTACAAGCCAGGGGCCTCGAGGGCTCGAATACAAGAGCTCGATCATGGACGAGTCAGCGGAAGCAACAATATCTGAGTACAGACATAAGTTAAACAAGTTGCCATAAGATGGCTAGCACAAACTGGGATATAGATTGAAAGAGGCGCAAGCCTCCTGCCTGGGATCCTTCTAAACTACTCATGGTCGTCGTGAGCGGCCTGCACGTAGTAGTAGGCACCTCCAGTGTAATAGGAGTCGTCGTCGACGGTGGTGCCTGGTTCCTGGGCTCCAACATCTGGTCGCAACAACCAGGTATAGAAAGGGGGAAAAGGGGGGAGCAAAGCAACTGTGAGTACTCATCCAAAGTACTCGCAAGCAAGGAACTACACCACATATGCATTGGTATCAATGAAAGGGGGTAGTATATGTGGACTAAACTGCAGAATGCCAGAATAAGAGGGGGATAGCTAGTCCTATCGTAGACCACGCTTCTGGCAGCCTCCATCTTGAAGCGGTAGAAGAGAGTAGATGGTAAGTTGACCAAGTATCATCGCATAGCATAATCCTACCCGGCGATCCTCTCCTTGTCGCCCTGTGAGAGAGCGGTCACCGGGTTGTATCTGGCACTTGAAAGGGTGTATTTTATTAAGTATCCGGTTCTAGTTGTCATAAGGTCAAGGTACAACTCCGGGTCATCCTTTTACCAAGGGACACGACTATTCGAATAGATAAACTTCCCTGCAGGGGTGCACCACATTTTCGAACACGCTCGATCCCCTTTGGTCGAACACACTTTCCTAGGTCATGCCCGGCCTCGAAAGATCAACACGTCGCAACCCTACCTAGGCACAACAGAGATGTCAGCACGCTGGTCTAAATCCTATGCGCGCAGGGGTCTGGGCCCATCGCCCATTGGACACCTGCACGTTGCGAGGGTGGCCGGTGAGCAGACTTAGCAACCTCCATTTACAAGGAAGTTGCGTTACGCGGTCCAACCCGGCGGGCACCGCTCAGCCGCTGACGTCATGAAGGCTTCGGCTGATACCACAACGTCGAGTGCCCATAACTGTTCCTGCATAGTTGGTTAGTGCGTATAGGCTAGTGGCAAGACTCAGATCAAATACCAAGATCTCGTTAAGCGTGTTATTTAGAACTAACCACGGACGCTGACCAGGGCCAGGCCCACCTCTCTCCTAGGCGGTCTCAACCTGCCCTGTCGCTCCGCCACAAAGATCCACCCAGAGGGCCATCGGGACAAAGGTCCTTTCAGCCCCCAATCCGTGAATCACTCGCGGGTACTCTACGAGCCGACCCGACTTTAGTCACCACATGTATCATATATATAATGTATATAAGAATATACTCGTGATCACCTCCCGAGTGATCACGGCCCGATAGTATAGCATGGTAGACGGACAAGAATGTAGGGTTACTGATGATAAACTAGCATCCTATACTAAGCATTTAGGATTGTAGGTAAAGGTAACAACAGTAGTAGCAAAGACAGGCTATGCATCAGGATAGGATTAACGGAAAGCAGTAACATGGTACACTACTCTAAAGCAAGCAGTAGGGAGAAGAATAGGCGATATCTGGTGATCAAGGGGGGGGGGGGCTTGACTGGTTGCTCTGCAGACAGAAACGGATCCTCGAAGGTGAAGTAGTCGGTCACTGGTTCAACCGTGGTCTCGGGGTCTACCGAAAAGAAGTAACGGAGGGGGAACCAATAAATAACAGAGCAATCTAAGCATCACAAAGCATAACATGGCAATACGCGGTGCTAGGGGTGACGTAATGCGGTACTAGGTGATACCGGCGAAGGTGGGAAAACATCTGGGAAAGTATCCCCGGTGTTTCGCGTTTTCGGACAGATGAACCGAAGGGGGAAAATTCGATGTTCGTTATGCTAGGGATGTGTGGCGGACGAACGGATCACGTATTCGGATTCGTCTCGTCGTTCTGAGCAACTTTCATGTATAATACTTTTTCATCTGACATTCCGATTATTTTCTATTAATTTTCAAAGGTTTAAACAATTTCTAAAATTTCTGGTTTTATTTTAATTTGTTTTAATCCGAGTTGACCAAGTCAACTTTGACTAGTCAAAAGGGCAGGGAGTGGCCCACATGTCATAGGTTGTACCTAACAAATAAATAAAACTAATCTAATTGAAAGGGACCCACATGTCATTGTCGCATAAATTAACTAGTGTCCAGATTAAAAAATGGAGCCATGTGTCATTGTTTTATTAAACTAAACTAGCACTAGGTTAGTCCTAAATTAATCCTATTCTAAGTAAACCCCACACACACACTCACGCACACACCACAGATGGCCGTGGCCACGGCCACTAGCAGTAGCAGCGGCATAAGCACTACGAATCAGCAATAGCAGTAGGCAGTAGTACAGGAACGCTAAAAAGTTTACTAGGGAGCAGCAGCAGCTTGTAAGCAGCGGCAAGGGGCAGCAGGAAAGCGGCGGGAGCAACGCAGCAAATTGCAGCGTTAGCAGCAGCAGCGAGCATGGGTGAGCGGGGGCGCGGGCGGCGGAAAGCGGGCACGGCCGGCGCATGCAGAGGCGCTGAGCGTGGCAGGGGCTCGCGGCCAGCGGCGAGCAGGCGCGGCCAGGGGGCGCACGGGAGGTAGCAGCAGCAATAACAAGTATGAGCAGCAGCTCGTACACGGGAGCAAAGCTCCGACCGAGCTTGGTACACTAAGAACAACAGCGTAAAAGGGCACGGATCGAAGGGGAAAACGAGGGGAATTGATAGAGGAGCTCACTACGAAGCTCGTAGACGTGGTCTGCAGGCATGGGGACGGTCGGACACGTCGCGCTCGTCGACGAGATGCAGTGGCCGTGGCGGAGAAGATCGCACGATGGCGAGGTAGTGGGCCGTCCGACCTCCAACCGATAGTCGAGGGCGACGGAGAAGACGATGGCTGAGCTCCTCGATGTCTTGGCGCGACGAAGGGAGGCTGGTGGCCGCACGATCGATGATGATGGCGACGACCGCGAGCTTGGTCTCTTCCAGGACGTCGAATGTTGGAATAAGCCACGGCTTGGTGTGGTCGGGCTCGTCAGGCGCAACGGATTCGCGCGGGACGTGCGGGATGCACTGGTGCAGTCGGATTCGTCGGGTGCGCGCGGAACATGCGGGACGCAGCGGAAGCGTGGCATGGATGTGTGTCTGTGTGTGTTAGCGCGGCCGTAGATAGTTATGCGTGTGCATCGTGTGTGCGGCCATTAGCGTAGCTAGCTAGATGCGTAGCGTGTGTGTGTAACGTGCATGCATGGATGCATGGAGCTGTTGGGGAGTCCCGCGTCATGCGTGGACGCGGGCGGGCCGAGCGGATCAGCGCGCGCAGCCGGAGCGAGGTGGGCAGCGTGTGTTCGTGTGGATCATGCATGTGTGGGCGTTGCGTTACCTCGTGTATAAAGACTGAACGATGCAGTCGTTGAGTTTTGTGCTCTGGAAAGTAAAAACGGGGCTGTGTTCGGCCGGGTGAAACTCCAGTGTACCCTATTATTTCTTCTACCTCTAGTCTTGAGTGAGAGAGAGAAAGGGAGAGCGGCAACAACAATTGGTATACAGAGCTTCGGTTCGGGCGATCACCGACGACCATGGCGCTCATCCCACACGGCGGCGGCGCGGGCGGATCGGCGACGATGGTGATGCCGATGCTCACCGTGGACAACTACACGGTCTGGGCCATCAAGGCGCAGGCGATCCTCGACGTCCACTCCGTATGGGAGGCGGTGGCACCGGGCGACGCGGCGGTGAACGCCAAGAAGGACAAGATGGCGCGCGCGTTGCTCCTCGGGGCGTTGCCGGAGGATGTGCTGCTGCAGGTGTCAATGAAGCTCACCGCCAGGGAGGTATGGGACTCCCTGAAGGTGAGGTTCGTTGGCGCCGATCGGGTCCGCGCGGTGAGGCTGGGGACGCTGCGCGGCGAATTCGACCGGATGAAGATGGCGGACGGCGAGGAGCTCGATGTGTACGGCTGGAGGCTCGCGGCGATGGCGATGAGGTATGCCAACCTCGGGGAGACGCTGGGCGACGCAACACTTGTCAAGAAGTTGCTCGATACGGTGCCGGATCGCCTCTTCCCCGTCGTCGCCGGCATCGAGTAGTTCCACGACGTGACAACGATGGCGTTCGACGAAGCGCTCGGGCGGCTGCGTGCGTTCGACGAGCGGGTTCGGCGCCGTGGACAAGACGGCGGCGAGCGCGGGGGTGAGCAGCTGCTCATGACGGCGGCGCAGTGGGCAGCGCGGGAGCGTCGACACGGCAGTGCTCGGGACGACGACGACGGGCGCAGCGTGGCGTCGGGGAGCGGCGGCAACAGGCGCAGGCGCTGCTACAAGTGTGGGGAGCACGGGCACTTTCGGCGCGAGTGCTCGCAGCTGCGGAAAGGACCGGCGGCGGAGCAGGCTCTCTTGGCCGGCGCCAACGTCGACGACGGCGGACTCCTCTAGGCCGTGGCTTAGGGGGTGTGTGTTGGAATAAGCCACGGCTTGGTGTGGTCGGGCTCGTCGGGTGCGACGGATTCGCGTGGGATGTGCGGGACGCATCGGTGCAGTCAGACTCGTCGGGCGCGTCGGGTGCGCGCGGAACGTGCGGGACGCAGCGGAAGCGTGGCATGGCTGTGTGTCTGTGTGTGTTAGCGCGGCCGTAGATAGCTATGCGTGTGCATCGTGTGTGCGGCCGTTAGCGTAGCTAGCTAGATGCGTAGCGTGTGTGTGTAACGTGCATGCATGGATGCATGGATGCATGGAGCTGTTGGGGAGTCCCGCGTCGTGCGTGGACACGGGCGGGCCGAGCGGATCAGCGCGCGCAGCCGGAGCGAGGTGGGCAGCGTGCGTTTGTGTGGATCATGCATGCGTGGGCGTTGCGTTACCTCGTGTATAAAGACTGGACGATGCAGTCGTTGAGTTTTGTGCTCTGGAAAGTAAAAATGGGGCTGTGTTCGGTCGGGTGAAACTCCAGTGTACCCTATTCCTTCTACCTCTAGTCTTGAGTGAGAGAGAGAGGGAGAGCGGCAACAACATCGAATATGAGCGAGGCTGAGGGAGATTTGGGGACTAGGGTTATCAGGGAGAGAGAGGGGGGCTCGGGGCGTCAAGTAGGCACCAGGGTAAGCCGCGGGATGGCCAACACATCACCTAGGGGGGCGCAGCCATGGCGGGATGGCCGCCACGGTTCCCCCTCTGCTCCTGTAGTGAGGAGGGAGATGAGTGGGTCGTGGGTTGGGCCTCCCTCTTTGCTAGATGGGCCATAGTGCCCATTAGTTTAGGTTCACCTCATTTTAAAAAAATCTTTTTTGTTTTACATTTTTGTTGGTGTTTTCAATTTAGTTGGCCCACTAAATAAACTTTGCTATAGACGAAACCTGGTACTTAAATCATGCACAATATTTACCATACACAAGGTTTTACATCATTTGGAAAACTATACTTATTTGTTTATTTTAAAAGGGCCAAAATAAATGCTGGTGGACCATTTATTAATTTCTAGGATTTTATTTGTGAGCCTAATGAAGTTGAGTTCAACATGAACATGATGAGGGGAATTTATACCAAAATCCGAACATTTTAGTTTGATAGTTTGAAGCAATAATTATTGGGCTTGTGTTTTTAATTCGAATTTGAGGTCGGTTTGGAACAAAGTGATGATTAGCAAAAATTATCATGATGGCATGGCACCGTTAGGGGGAGATTACTGTAGCATGATTCTCAGGGTGTTACAATTATATAGGTGCACTAGTTCGGCGAAGAGATGGTGATAAAAGTGTAATATGGATGGTAGAAATATATTTTTATAATCTGGATAAATAAAAACAGCAAGGTAACGAATAGTAAACGGGCACAAAAACGGTATTGCAATGCTTAAAAATGAGGCCTAGGGTCCGTGCTCTCGCTAGTGCAATCTCTCAACAGTGCTAATATAATTGATCATATAACCACCCCTCAAAGTGCAACGAAGCATCACTCCAAAGTTCATATCTAGCGGCGAACATAAGCCGGAATTGTTTATAGGGTACGAAATCACCTCAAACCTATTCTTTCCGATCAATCTATCCTAGAGTTCGTACTAAAATAACACGAAGCTATTCTTTCCGATCGATCTAACCAAGAGTTCATACTAAAATAACACCAAAGCAAATTCAGATTCATAATAGTCAACCCAACACAAAAAACTTCAAAGAGTGCCCCAAGATTTCTACCGGAGAAATAAAGACAAGAATGTGCATCAACCCCTATGCATAGATTACCCCAATGTCACCTCGGGAATCCACGAGTTGAGTGCTAAAACATATATCAAGTGAATAAATACGATACCCCATTGTCACCACGAGTATTCAATTGCAAGACATATATCAAGTGCTCTCAAATCCATAAAAGTATTCAATTCGATAACAACGAAATCTCAAAGGGAAAAACTCAATTCATAACAACAAGATAGAGAGGGGAAAACACCATATGATCCGACTATATTAACAAATCCCGCGATACATCATGATCATGACATCTCAAGAACACGAGCAAGAGAGATTAAACACATAGATACCGGTACAAACCCTCAGCCCGGAGGGTGGACTACTCCCTCCTCATCGTGGTGGCCGCCGGGATGATGAAGATGGCCATCGAAGATGATTCCCCCCTCCTGTAGGGTGCCGAAAAGGGTCCAGATAGGTTTTCGGTGGCTAGAGAGGCCTGCACCAGCAGAACTTCTGATCTAGGTTAAGCACGAGGGTTTTTGGAATATTTGGGATTTTATAGGGCAAAGAGGGGGTGCAGGAGGCCACCGAGGTGGGCACTACTCACCTGGGCGCGCCTGGGCCCGCAGGCGCACCCTGGTGGGTTGTGCCCCCCTCGGGGCACCCCCGTGCTTCTCTGGCCCATCCTGGATGTTCTGGTCCATAAAAAATCTCCAAAAAGTTTCGCGGTGTTTGGACTCCGTTTGATATTGATTTCCTGCGATGTAAAAAACAAGCAAAAAACAGCAACTGGCACTGGGCACTGGGTCAATAGGTTAGTCCAAAAAAATTATATAAAGTTGCTATAAAATGATTGTAAAACATCCAAGAATGATAATATAACGGCATGAATACTTCATAAATTATAGATACGTTGGAGACGTATCATCTCGCAAGAAGCCCCACCCTTGTTCCTCTTGGTGTTGTGTTTCTTTTTGAAACTTTCTATTCTGTTCGCTAGAAACTTTTGATGGTTATGCATCCCGATTTTGTTGGTTTTGAGCATCGCTTCATGAAGCAAAGTAAGGATCCAATCATTTTTCAGTGTCTTGGGAAAATCAGTTTCCATTGCAGTAATACTATCATAATAGTCTGCAAGACTGACACCTTACTCACTAACTTCACCTATTTTGCATTCATCCATTTCTTTAGTTATCTTATGAACTTCATATGGTTCTTTGTGATACAAAACTTCCAGTGCCTCGACAATTTTGATAGTACTAAGGTGTTCAAAATGTTCCTGTAACACTTGATCTATGCAAGATAGCATAATACTTTGACAACACTGAAATCATTCTTGCTAGATATAAACACATTGATGACATCTTGAGACGCTCCTGCTGCCGGGAATTCACCAAGTGGTTGACCCATCACATATTCTTTCCTAGCACTTCCGAGAACACATCTCAGAGTGTGGATCCAATCCTCATAGTTTCCACTATTTGTAGCTAACTTATGTTTCTCAAACAGAAGTGTTAAATTGAAACTACTGCGAGTCATTGATCTACAACAATGAACACAAGATTCACTTTGACATAGTTCATAAGTAATATGCACTAGTGTTTAAACAAACTTTAATATGAAGTGCACTCCCACTCAAACCAATATCTCTCATAATTGAAAGTGAGTGATTAAAGATCGTGATCTTATTCTCAGCCATTGATGTGGACATCACTGATAATGGGAATTTTGACCGGTAGGCAAACTTTTGCCGATCATATCTCCATATGACTCTTGTTCATCTTTTGATGCTTCGTGTCCAAGCTCAAAACAATTCTGCCAGAACTTCAAGACATTCGAGTGTTATCCACATACATGGTATGACCACCCACCTGTCTTACACATCACAATCCTTTTGTACTCATGTGGACATGACGTACTCCAAAATGCTACGTGTCATGTACGGTAGCAACACTGGGAAGAGCACCTTTTAACTTGATATTTACTATGAGAGATCACCCTAATAATTGACTATTGCGCAATCAAAGGGTGCAAAAAATCAAAGGGATAAACATCTCAGACAATTAATAAAAGCATGATATGGTATAGCCCTGGGCACCGCTAACATCTCCATGATCCTCCAAAGTCTTCATGAAAATTTCTCCAAAAATGTTGTTGTCGGTGTCAAAACCGGCGGATCTCGGGTAGGGGGTCCCGAACTGTGCGTCTAGGCCGGATGGTAACAGGAGGCAGGGGACACGATGTTTTACCTAGGTTCGAGCCCTTTTGATGGAGGTAAAACCCTACGTCCTGCTTGATTAATATTGATGATATGGGTAGTACAAGAGTAGATATACCACGAGATCGGAGAGGCTAAACCCTAGAAGCTAGCCTATGGTATGATTGTATGTTGTGATTGTTGTCCTACGGACTAAAACCCTTCGGTTTATATAGACACCGGAGAGGGTTAGGGTTACACAAGGTCGGTTACAAAGGAGGAGATATCCATATACGTATTGCCTAGCTTGCCTTCCACGCCAAGTAGAGTCCCATCCAGACACGAGACGAAGTCTTCAATCTTGTATCTTCATAGTCTAACAGTCCGGCCAATGGAGATAGTCCGGCTGTCCGGAGACCCCCTAATCCAAGACTCCCTCAGTAGCCCCCGAACCAGGCTTCAATGACGACGAGTCCGGCGCGCAGTATTGTCTTCGGCATTGCAAGGCGGGTTCCTCTCCAAATTTTGTGTACCTGTCGAAATAATGTCTGGTTTCTTGTGAACATTTGTACTCCTCGGCTTCCACGCCCAATAACGGCCACTTTCCACATGTCGAGCGAATGTGAAAAGCCAGGGTGTTTTCATATTTACCCCCTAGCTGTGTGAATGAGCCGCCTATTTAAAAAGATGAGGATTCAGATCCAAATCACACCATCCCCCCTTGGCGAGCCTTCATCGGAGCGCACCCGATAGGGATCCATTCCATCATGGCCGGTCGACGCGGCTCCTCCTCTCGCACACCTAGCTCCAAACTGGGAGATTGGGAGAGATGTTCCATCCCGCACAGCAAATTGGTGATGCTTCAGTCCAAGGGATTTCTTCCCCCAGCGTACCTGGTCCCGGTTCGAGCCGGGCTTGCCACCTACAATGACGGAGAGCAAGCGGAGAGCCGTCCCAATCCCTCCCAGGGAGAGCGGGTATGCCTTGTCCCTTATTTGGTAAGAGGGTTTGGATTCCCAATTCATCCGTTTCTCCTGGGGCTTCTGGAGTTCTACGGCCTCCAGTTGCACAACCTTACGCCTGCCTCCCTGCTGCATATCGCGGGATTCGTAGCCCTTTGCGAGTTGTTTTTGGGTTGTGAGGCTCATTTTGCTCTGTGGAAGAAGCCGTTCTGTCTTGTGCCCCGTTCTAAGAAGGGATCAATATATCAAGTGGGCGGAGCCGAAGTGTGGCATATTGCCGGGACCGGATACCTGTCCGGGGCCCCGAAGAAGACGTCCGAAGACTGGCCTTCAGAATGGTTCTATATAGAAGATGTCCCCCTCCCGGACCCTATTTGGATCGGTCTTCCGGAGTTCGACAACGCCCCTTTGAAGAAGCGCCGGAGCTGGCGTCCATGGAGCTCCCTGGAGGAAGATGACAGGGACATTCTTTACCTGATGAGCCGGATAAGTTTTTTAGCTCGATCCGGATTGACCATGATCGAGGTCATGGCCACATGCATCATGCGGAGGATGCAGCCGCTTCAGTATAGAGGCCACCCCATGTGGGATTTCAACGGGGAGGATGACGCCACCCGCCACGGCCGCAAAGGGCCGGGATCAGCTGCCGATCTAATAAAGATCTTATCCACTTTGTACAAGGGAGAAGAGGAGGAATTCCTTCGTGTCAACCCGCAGGGCAGATTTTCTATGTACAATCCTCTAGGCTGGGTAAGCGGAGACTTTTTATTGCCCATCCATTTCGTATTCCCGTAGTTAGGTATTTATTCTAGCGATTTTATCGCAGGAGCTGCGGCAGGCAGTAAAGGAGATAAACAGCCCTCCTCCGCAACCCGAGGACCCCGGACGGTCCCTTGACCCGGCCTCCCAGGAGGATCCGGACATATCTGTGGAGATGATCGACGGGGTATTTTTACCAATGGAGTAATGACAACGCCTTGGTAGGCATTATGGCCGATTACCCTGGGCTAGTTCCAGCCTCACAGGTGACTGAGACCAAAGTCCCAACACGTAAAAAGGGATCCGTCCTTGCGCTTTTTAATTGCCGTATAACATCCGTGTTTTGCAGGGGAGGTCCTCAGGGCAGAAGGTCGAGCCTGTGGCAACTAGCCAACAAGGGGCCGCAAGGCTAGGCAGGCTAAAAAGATCTGCAGTCCGGATTGAGGCACCGGCGCAGCGGTATGGCGCATCGTCTTTATTGCAAGACATTATTTGTGGAGGCATATTAACGCCCAAGCCTTCTTTTCAGGGAAAAGAGAGCTCGCCGGACTATACCCGGAGAGACTACCAATCGCGCTTCCACAAGCCAGGCTCCAAGGCCGGATTCAGAGGCGGGAACGAATACAAGGCATGCGTCGGGTGCTCCTCCAACAGAGGATGCGGATAAACTGTCCGCCACTCATTCCGAGGTGGAAAGTCGCATGAACCACAGGCGTCGCCGGACTGTTCTTCATGACGCTTGTTTCTCCCAAGAGGCATTGAATGCCTTCAACTCGGGAGACGCGCATCTCCGTGCCGCTCAAAATGGTCTAGCCAGAGCCACGGAGCAGTATGTAAAAGACATATGGGTGAGAAAATTTGATGATTATATATATCAATAGCCCCTGAGACTTGAAACAGTTAGGATAACTGATTCAAGGATCATTTGTTATGCAGGTTCTTACAAAAAAGAATACTCAACTGTCCCAGGAGCTGGAAGAGTGCAAAGCCCAACTGCAGGCCGCACTAGCCGCAGTGAGGGAGCCCAAGAAGACCCCCTCTGGTAACATATCCTTCGAATGATAAGTATCGTATTAGAGTGCGGCGTATATGCAGATCTGACGATAAAATTCCAGATGACGCTGGAGTAAATCTGGATAAGCGACAGCTCATACGCCAGCTAAAGGCCGGTGAGAGCGTGCTGACGAGGGTGAGGCAGGAGAAGAATGATCTCCAAGATGCCAACACCAAGCTGGGCGTGGAACTAAAAGATGTCCGTGCCCAACTGTCGGACTCTGTTAAGGAGAATCGGCGGCTTCGACGCGGCTTATTTAGTAAGTGCTTGAACAAACTTTGAAAAAAGAGTTCGACGAGGAAGCTGGCTGACAGAGTTATGTTTGTAGGTATGCTTACAGGTCGTCCTGCCGAAGAGATGCCTGGTTCGACGGGTGATCTTCTTCCCAAGCTCTCGCAGTTGCACGAACAAGTTCGGCAGGTGATGCAAGGCGTCGCCCAAGCCTTGTGGCCGTCCGTCTCCATACCCGAAGGCCTTGGAGAGCTTGCAGAAAGGCTGAAGGGAGCACGGCGGCGCTTTCGATTATGGAAGATATCGGCCTGCCGTCAGGGTGCCAGGGAAGCCTGGGCAATGGTGAAGACACGGTACACGAAGGTTGACCCGAACCACATGGCCGAAGTCGGACCTGTGGGGCCTGATGGCAAGGAGATCCCTGTTAGTTTAGTGTACTGCCAAGTAGAATTGGCCGCAAAGTATTCCCAACAGGACTGTAGACTAGACAACCTATTGGATGGCATTGAAGAGGAATTCAACCAGTCAAATTGACTATGTAATTTTAAAGTGACATGTATGATGCCTTCTAGCCGGATTGTAGATCGTTTGTCGTGGCGGACCTTTTCGCTTCAACCTCGGGACCCGATAGTCCGGAGTGTATCCAAATACCCTTTCGGTTATGTAAGAACCGGGGCATGCATGGAGACTAGGCGTAGGGGTCATTAGTGTTTTATCAGACAAGTGTCCAACTAGTTATGTTATATTACATGGGTAGTAAGAAACATCTTCCAGAGAGAATAGTTCCGTTAAGGGTTCCTTTCCCTGGGTAGGCATGCCCTAAAGTGCATATCCGGACTACGACAAGAAGCGCATAAAAAACTTCTGGGGGCAGATATGGATAATAAATAAAAGTCATCTTTTGTTCACCGACCGAATATTCTCTTAAGAACGCTAGCTTTCGGCTTCACCCAATCTGAGGTACACGTCCGGCTGACCCGGCGGTAACAATCGCAGAGGTGCTCCCCTTATGCCCTAGCCAAATTAACGGGAACGTAGGGCATAAATACAAGAGCCAAGCAACACATCTTGGCCAAAACTTAAGTCATATCGATGCATATAATGGTGAAAAAAGGTACATGCGGAAGTATAACGCATGTGTTGGGCGTGATGCCCAGGTGAATAATCTAAGCTTCTATAAAAGAAGCCCCCAAGTGTATAGAGTGCGGCTAGCACATCTGTAATGTACAAGTGAGGCATAAGGTGACCCTTGAAGTCCTAGAAAAATAAAAGAAAGAAAGGGAAACAAGACAGATGATGCATATGCAGAAAATGGACAAAGGGAGGGGACTAACATAAAGTCCGGTGCTAGGTGTAGAATCTTAGGAGCCTAGCCGCGTTCCATGGGTTTGGCTCGAGTCGACTAGTCGATGCATCCCGTAGCCGGTACGCTCCGCCGGTCAGAACTTGGTCGATGATGAAGGGACCTTCCCATTTGGGCTCTAGCTTGTTCTTTTTCTTATCTGGTAGCCGGAGAAAGAGTTCGCCAACGTTATAAGTTTTGGCCCGTACTTCTCTGCTTTGGTATCTGCGAGCCTGTTGCTGGTAAAATGCGGAATGGGCTTTGGCTACGTCGCGCTCTTCCTCGAAGGTGTCCAGACTGTCCTGCCGATCGAGCTCGGCTTCTCTTTCTTCGTACATGCGCACTCGAGGTGAGTCATGAATTATGTCACAGGGCAGGACTGCCTCTGCGTCGTACACCGTGAAAAACGGTGTGTATCCGGAACTACGATTCGGCATGGTCCACAGCCCCCAGAGTATGGAGTCGAGCTCCTCTACCCAATGCGTGTCAGACTCTGTTAAGGAGCGCACTAATCTGGGTTTAATGCCGCTCATTATAAGACCATTTGCTCGTTCGACTTGACCGTTGGTTTGTGGGTGATAGACTGAAGCATAATCGAGCTTGATGCCCATTTTGCTACACCAGAGTTTTACCTCGTCGGCCATGAAGTTCGTGCCGTTATCAGTGATGATGCTGTGGGGGACGCCGTAACGGTGTACAACCCCGGATATGAAATCTATCACCGATCCAGATTCGGCTGTTTTAACCGGTTTGGCTTCTATCCATTTGGTGAATATATCCACCATGACCAATAAGTACTTTTTCTTATGGGTTCCCCCTTTAAGGGGTCCAACCATGTCAAGCCCCCAGACCGCGAAGGGCCATGTAATGGGGATTGTTCGGAGGGCAGTGGGTGGCATGTGGCTTTGATTTGCAAAGAGCTGGCAACCAGCGCAACGTTGGACCAAGTCATGTGCGTCTGCCCGGGTCGTTGGCCAATAGAATCCTGTGCGGAAGGCCTTGCTTACAAGAGCCCAGGCTGCGGCGTGATGACCGCCGATTCCGGCATGAATTTCTGCCAAAAGGTTCCGCCCTTCCTCTTCGGAGATGCACCGTTGAAGGACTCCGGTAGCACTTTTTTGTACAATTCTCCCTCGTGGACCCTGTAGGCCTTGGATCGCCGCACTATGCAGCGTGCCTCATTTTGGTCCTCCGGAAGTTCTTGTCTAGTTAAGTAGGCCAGGAATGGTTCTGTCCATGGGGCAACAATGGCCATTATTTCGTGGGCTGATTGTGTTATTTCGGGGGCAGAGCCTCCGATTGTGTTAGAGAGTTCGGTTTTGGGTATTTTGGCCGGGTCCGGACTGTTGTTACCGGTGTCCCCTTCCCATGCTATGGATGGCTTGAAGAGCCATTCCAGAAATATGTTGGGAGGTACCGCGTCGCGTTTTGCACCGATGCGGGCGAGGATATCCGCCGCCTGATTGTTTTCCCGAGCCACATGGTGAAATTTGAGCCCCTCGAACCGAGATGACATTTTTAGGATGGCATTGCGATAAGCTACCATTTTCAGATCCTTGGCGTCGAAGTCTCCATTTATTTGGGATATCACGAGGTTCGAATCCCCGCGCACCTCTAGGCGTTGAATGCCCATGGATACTGCCATCCGGAGACCATGTAGAAGGGCCTCATATTCGGCTGCGATGTTGGAGTCCGTATACATTATCTGTAATGCGTATTGAACGGTATCTCCTGTTGGGGACGTCAAAATGACGCTAGCCCCCAGACCGGCCAACATTTTGGAGCCGTCGAAGTGCATGATCCAGTTTGGATATGTGCCATACTCTTTAGGGAGTTCGGCTTCCGTCCATTCAGCGACGAAGTCAGCCAAAACTTGCGACTTAATAGCTCGCCGTGGCTTATAAGTTATGTCGAACGGGAGGAGCTCAATGGCCCATTTGGCAATCCGGCCCGTCGCGTCGCGGTTTTTTATAATATCATTAAGTGGTACTTCCGAGGCTACCGTTATCGAACACTCTTGAAAGTAGTGTCGCAGCTTCCGGGATGCCATAAATACTGCGTACGCTATCTTTTGATAATGCGGGTACCGTGATTTGCATGGAGTAAGGACAGTGGACACATAGTAAACCGGCTTTTGAAGGGGGAATTTGTGTCCGTCCACTTCTCGCTCGACGACGAGCACTGCGCTTACTACTTGATGAGTTGCCGCAATGTATAATAGCATTGGTTCGCCAATGTTTGGCGCGGCCAGGACTGGGTTTGTTGCCAATATGGCTTTTATTTCATTGAGTTCGACCGTGGCGGCGTCCGTCCACTCGAAGTGTTCGGTGCGCCGGAAGAGGCGATAAAGGGGTAATGCCTTTTCTCCCAAGCGGGAGATAAAGCGGCTTAGAGCCGCCACGCATCCAGTCAATTTTTGTATTTGCTTGAGGTATGTTGGGGTAGCCAACTGTGACAACGCTCGGATTTTGGCCGGATTAGCTTCGATGCCTGTACTGGAGACGATGAATCCCAGGAGCTTTCCGGCTGGTACGCCGAAAACGCATTTTTCCGGATTGAGCTTGATGTCATATGTTCGGAGGTTGTCGAATGTGACCCTCAACTCGTCTACTAGAGTTTCCACATGCTTGGTTTTAACGACCACGTCATCCACGTATGCCTCCACTGTTTTGCCGATCTGGTTTGCCAGACATGTCTGAATCATGCGCTGATATGTTGCACCGGCATTTTTTAGCCCGAAGGGCATTGTGTTGAAGCAGAATGGGCCGTATGGTGTGATGAATGCCGTTGTGGCTTGGTCTGGCTCTGCCATTTTGATTTGATGGTAGCCGGAGTATGTGTCGAGGAAACACAGTGAATCATGTCCTGCGGTAGCATCGATGATTTGATCGATGCGGGGGAGGGGGAAGGGATCCTTTGGGCAGGCCATGTTGAGGTCCTTAAAATCGACGCACAAGCGCCAGGATTTGTCCTTCTTTGGTACCATCACCAGGTTTGCTAGCCAGTCCGGATGTTTTATGTCTCTGATGAATCCGGCCTCCAATAGCTTGGCTAGTTCCTCTCCCATGGCTTGTCTTTTAGGCTCGGAGAAACGTCGAAGAGCCTGCTTGACTGGCTTGAATCCTTTTAGGATATTTAGGCTGTGTTCGGCCAGCCTGCGTGGGATTCCTGGCATGTCTGAAGGGTGCCAGGCAAAAATGTCCTAGTTCTCGTGTAGGAACTCTCGCAGTGCGGCGTCAACATCAAGGTTTAATTGTGCCCCGATGGAAGCTATTTTTGTAGGGTCCGTTGGATGGACTTGGAAATTGACTATTTCGTTTGCCGGTTTAAAGGAGGTGGACTTGGATCTTTTATCGAGTATCACATCATCCCTATTCACCGTGGAGCGCAGCGCAGTTAGTTCTTCGGCCGCTAGGGCCTCGGATAGTGCCTCAAGGGCCAGTGCAGCTGTCTTATTTTCGGTGCGGAGTGCTATGTCCGGATCACTAACAAGAGTGATGATTCCGTTGGGCCCGGGCATTTTGATCTTCATGTACCCGTAGTGGGGTATGGCTTGGAAGATTGTAAACACCTCCCGCCCTAATAGAGCGTGGTATCCGCTGCTGAACGGGGCCACTTGGAATGTAATTTCTTCGGACCTGTAATTATCCGCGTGTCGAATACCACGTCTAGTGTGATTTTTCCAGCACAGCGTGCTTCCCGGCTGGGGATGATTCCTCTAAAGGTTGTGCTGCTTTGCTCAATGCGGCTCCAGTCTATTTCCATCTTTTGAAGAGTTTCCTCATAGATGAGGTTTAATCCGCTGCCGCCGTCCATGAGTACCTTGGTGAGTCTAAAGCCGTCCACGATTGGACTGAGGACCAGTGCGGCTGGTGCTCGGGCTATTCAGAATTTGGGTTCGTCACTGGCATTGAAGGTAATAGCCGTGTCACTCCAAGGATTTATTTCCGCTATGTGGCAGATTTCCGCCATGCTGCGGAGTGCTCGCTTGCGTCTATTATTTGATGCGAAGGTCTCAAAGACCGTTAACACTGTATTGTTGTCTGCGGGATGGTGCTCTGTGGTTTTTGGGAGGAGTAGATCATCACCACTTTTGGCCACCTGCCGGAGTATCCAACATGCTCTAAGGCTGTGCGTTGGTATTGCGTCCGCTGTACTATGAATTTTGCAGGGTCCGTTGAGCCATCCATCCAGTACGGTTCCTTGCCCCGTTGAGGGCTTTTGCTTTTTGGTAGTTAACCCAGGTGTATTGTGATAATGCACCCTTCTATTTCGGACTGGGTTTGTATTCAGGGCCGGATTATCCCAAAATTTTATTTCGGTTTTCCAGGCGCTTTCCATCGCACAGTACTTTCGTACTATGGACACCAAGTCGGCAAAGCGTGTAATTTCGCGGCGACTTATGGCATTGAGGATTCCCTTGTCCGTGCAATTATTGCAAAAGAATGAAATTGCGTCTTCCTCGCGGCAGTCCTTTATCCTGTTCATGACTAGGAGGAATCTGGCCCAGTAATGGTGTACTGTTTCTTCAGGCTCTTGCCTAATTTGGGATAGATCGCGTATATTTGGGTGGGTGGGTGGAATTGAATCCGAATCCTCACCCGATCTAAGACTCAGTTGGCCAAGGAGTTTCCGAACTCGAAAATTTGGATTCTTGGGTGTTTTCTGATAAATCTAGCCCACTGCCTGATTCTAGGTTCATGCCTTGAGTGACGTCCTCCCCTCCGCGGGTATCCGGCTTGGAGGGATCGGGAATCCGGACATATCTAGTCCTTAGGATAGATGAAGGGTTACCGCATTGTTCCTCCACCACTGCAACATGATGGGTGACCTGGGGAGAGTTAATCTCTCTTAGATCGGGTTTAGGCCCAATCTGATCATAGTCTGTAGCGACTCCCAGGGCGGCGATGTGATCCAAGAGCTCGTTCAAGGAAGAGAGCCCCATTGGATCTAACTACTTGGCGAGTTCCGAGTTGACGTGAAGATTGCTTTCGATGACCCGAGAAGTCATCGTCGGCGCAGCGGCCGAACAGGCGGTCGTAAGAAAACCACCTAACCGGAGAGTTTGGCCGATAGCCAAAGCTTCCTTAGTGATAGTGCCGTCTTTAAAGACGAGATGAGACATCCTTCCTGGTGGCGATGGCACAGCGGAACTCTCAATGAAAGCACCAATGTCGGTGTCAAAACCGGCGGATCTCGGGTAGGGGGTCCCAAACTGTGCGTCTAGGCTGGATGGTAACAGGAGGCAAGGGACACGATGTTTTACCCAGGTTCGGGCCCTCTTGATGGAGGTAAAACCCTACGTCCTACTTGATTAATATTGATGATATGGGTAGTACAAGAGTAGATCTACCACGAGATTGGAGAGGCTAAACCCTATAAGCTAGCCTATGGTATGATTGTATGTTGTGATTGTTGTCCTACGGACTAAAACCCTTCGGTTTATATAGACACCGGAGAGGGTTAGGGTTACACAAGGTCGGTTACAAAGGAGGAGATATCCATATACGTATTGCCTAGCTTGCCTTCCACACCAAGTAGAGTCCCATTCGGATACGAGACGAAGTCTTCAATCTTGTATCTTCATAGTCTAACAGTCCGGCCAATGGAGATAGTCCGGCTGTCCGGAGACCCCCTAATCCAGGACTCCCTCAGTTGTCGTGGTAATAATTTTGGAAATTGTCGTTGTGGCAACAATTTTGTTCTCCTATGCTTGATGAAGCTCCGGGACTCCGTGTAACCTGTAGGCTATCTCTATATCTATTACATTAAAGTGGCAATCTTGTGGCTCCAGCCATCATGACGTGACGCGCAAGCCACTTAACGTTATAACATATAACCATCTCATACATAAACTCATTATAATGACGAAGGCTATACCACATCATATGCAAACCTACAAAACCAAGTTAGACATCCTCTAATTGGTTTGGCAAATTTTAGTTACGTGGCTTCTAGGGTTTCTAGATAACACTAGCTACTTACGTCCACCATCATGGCGATAATTCTTGCTGCTAGATTAACTTTCGGGGTGTGTGAGGGAAGAGACTTAAATTAAAAATCTCTAGCCCCACACTAAACTTCTTCAATACGCGTGACCCCCTAGAAGATCGAACATCTTTATTGCCCTCTTTTGTTTGTAACAGTTCACTATTCTTGACTATGATGAAGCCCAAAGAACTATTAGAAGATCATCGACAGCCAGAGCCGATCGATTGTCAGAACTTTGTGAAAAGCTACATCATGCTGGTAATGAACTAAACCGAAGTAACACTTGAGGGAATCATAGCAAGAACTTCACACACTCACATCCACATGTGATCTAGATCAAAACCTGCATCTACTCATAGAACCGTTCATGATGCCACTGTTGGGAAACATAGTAGAAAAAATCGCCCTACGATCACCAAAGAACAATATGAAGTTGCATTAACAGTTTGGATTCAATCATTACCGACTTCGAGTTACAGCCAAAGAAGAAGAGTTGGTGTAGATTGTATTGGAGTCCCTCGAACCATAGATGAACAATCCCACGAACAGCCCACGAACAACCCCTCGAACAGAAGACCGAAAGCACGGTCTCTCTATGAGTTGCAAGCCTACGGTCTTCACGATCCGGCAACGCTTCGTCGTCTAGAGCTAATCGTTGCCGGGGAATTAGGAGGAGATTAGAACCACACTAGGCTTCTAATATGAGGATTATAGGATCTAGGTCAAGCTCTAATTCATCAACTAGGACCAACTAGAACTAGAACTAGAGAACTAGAGGAGGCTCCAAAACCTGTGTGTAAAAAAGCACCAAATCCTCTAGTATATATAAGTTAGGAAGAGGGGAGGGGCCGCCACAAGGGGGGAAGGTTTCCCTTCCCCCTTGCAACGTCCAAGGAGGGGGAACCTGTCGGTGGAAACAACACCTATGGGATCACTAGGATCCCTTCTACGGTTGGCGGGCGTGGGGTTGTGCAAAGAGCAGGTCTCGCGGTCAGCACAAGGATCGCTTACCCAGGTCCGGGCTGCGGGGACGCGTAATACCCTAGTCCTGCTTTGATGTATATTTGAGTGTTCTTGAGTTCTTGAACTAGCTACGGCGTGTGTCTAGTTCCAAAGATCCGCCTGCCCCTCCAGTACGCCTTGGGCCTCCTTTTATAGCCAAAAGGGGGTCGCCACAGTGGCACACAGGAGGTGGAAAGGTTTATAGTCGCTGAGTCTATCCTCTAGCACCGTCGGACAAACGCATTTAATGCGCTACCGACGTGTCCCTCTTGCTTTATCGGGGACGGCAAGGAAGCTCATCCCAGCTGTCGCCGCCTTGCCTGGCTCCGACGCGCATCCAAGCTGACGAGGCACTGTAGCGCCATGTTGGCTGGCTGCTGGGCTGGCGTGGTGGCGTAGTCTTCACGAAGATCTGCATGCCACCACGCAGGTGCTTGCTGAGTCGGTGTGGAGGCCGCACGCTGCCACGCAGATGCCTGCCCAGCTGGTTGAGCTAGCAGCTACATGGGAGCGGCAGTGGAGTCTTGGCAGCTGTGGGCCTGGCTGCGGCCCCGCAGATGTCCTCGGCAAGGGACTTGCCGGGTGCCCGGCAAGGGTCTTGCCGTGGCACCGCGGTCGTCCCCGGCAAGGATCTTGCTGGGGGTCTCGTGGATTTCCTTGGCACGGATCTTGCCAAGGATCGTCGTGTTCTGGTCTTTTGTATTTATGATCTCCACAAAGATCTGCATGCCACCATGGAGGTGCCTCTCGAGCCTTGGTTCCGATGTGGGTGATGGCGTTGGAACCCCTTGGCTCAAGGGTGGCGCGCTCTGCTGGCATTGGGCAAGTTGCCCCGGCAAGGCTCTTGTCGGGCCTGCGGAGGCTGCCCCGGCAAGGTCTTGCCAGGGAAGTCCACTTCGCTCCCTTGCTCTTTGTGCCTCTAGTCTTGGCATTGCGTCAGTTGTCTCGTGCTCCGACTTCCCTCCTCTGCCCTGCTCAGTGCGGCCGCGGGCGCGGCTTTGACTGCTCGTGCACAAGTAAAGGGGTACAAAGGAGAGCCCCTACTTTTGTACACCGACAGGAGCCCCCAGGCCTAGGCCACACATAAGCGCGACGCATTGTTGGGCTAGGCCCAGAACGGTGCGTGGGCAAGCGGGGCGTATTTTTACTGCGGTAACTTTCCCGTCCGCTGCGCTTCCCCACGACCCGCGTTGAACGCGTGACGTGGAGGGTCATGCATGACGTGGGGGTCATGCGTGGGGCGGTTCCCGCACGCATGCGTCATGTTGTAGTAAATGGTAAAGATGCGGCCCTCGCTTTCCCTGTAAAAAGGGATAACCACAGGCGCGCTGCTCATTTACCCTCTATGCCTTTTCCAATCTCGAAACCGCCGTCCCCTCCTCCTTCCTTCTCAAGCTCTTGCTCTCGCTCGCCACCGCCGCGTCTTCGCTATCCTTCATCCTTCACCTCTCGTAGCCTCCATGGCACCCAAAACCAGCAAAGGCAAGGGAGTGGCCAAGGACGCCCGGGGGAAGGAGCCGCCGGAGAGTGAGTTGGCGGCACGGCGGACGCAGCTCGCCTACTTTCCCTCGACAGTCGAGTCCATCTCCGAGACAACTTCAAGCCCATGTGGGGGTGCAAGACGGGGGGGAGACGACGGGGCATCCGGCCATGCGCATCATCCCCGCTGATTTCGCCAAGGCCGGCCTGAATCGGTACCCATTCTTCGTCGATTACTTTTCCTGCGACCTATACCCCCTTTCTCCGATTTCTTCAATGATGTCATGCACACCTATGGCTTCCACCTTCTGGATTTCACTCCAAATGTCGTGGCATGCATGGCCCTTTTCGCCCATCTATGTGAGGGCTTCGCCGGAGTGCATCCTAACACGGCGCTTTTCCGCCACTACTTCTATCCTCGGATCCAGAAGGGAGGCGCGATCTCCGGTTGTGTTGCCTAGATCCCAAGGACCTAGGAGAAGGGGACATATCTGGAGGGCGCTCAGAAGGAGAGGTGGGAGGAGTGGCAGAGCCAGTGGTGCGGGATTGAGGAGGAGGACTCACGGGAATTTTTCCAGGTTCGCCAGGCGCAGCCGGTTCGCAGAGACGACTGGGGTGATGTCGACGCCCATGATGAGAAGCTCAAGGTCGCCATCACTAGGATCCATCGCCTCACCGTTGCCAGGCTCACCTTGGAGTTGATTGGGGTGGATTTCATCCGCCGCCGAATCGCTCCACGGCACAACAAGGGGAGGCCGGCCTGGCTTTTCTAGAATGCGGCTGACATCATGCGGCTTCGCCCTGGCTTGAACCACAACTTCACGGTAATGGGGCACGCCCACTTCTGCCAGCGGCTTTTTTAGCTCGACAAGGACCGCCACGGCAGGGCCGAGAGGACTGGCAAGGCCGCCAAGGCTGGCAAGGTCGCCAAGGGGCCCCTGTTTGGCTTGCCGGTGGGGGTGGTCCCGCTGAGCAACAACACCCGCCAAACTGACATCATCGCCATGATGCCGGACTGTAATGCACACGACCTTGACCCAAATTGGGCCGAGCCGAAGGGGGATTAGGTGCAGAAGTTCTTCCACACCTTGTCGGAGAAGTACGTCTGTGACGAGCCGCTGCTCATCCAGGACACCACCCAAGCGGAGCTGGACTATATCGCCGCCCGGGCGACGGAGGCGGAGCTCGCCAAGTACGCAGGCAGTGCTGGCGGCATGGAGGACGAGGCCGCGGCGGCCGCAGGGGAGAAGGAGCTCGCCCAGTGGGCGGAATCCGCCGGGAAGGCCGGTAGCCGGCACCGGGGCCCCTCTCATTGAAGATGTGGTCGATGAGTCGTCCAGGGAGGAGGTTGAGGCTGTCGACCCCCCCGGCCACGGGGAGAGAGCGTGTCTTGCGGTGGGCTAGCTCTGGTGAGCCGGTCCGGCCCGGCAGGGCCGCGCAACTGCAACAAACCCAGGAGGCGTCCGTGCGCCAGACGAGGGTCGTGGCAGCGAGGAAGGAGGTGAAGACTGCAGTGGCGAAGAAGAAAGCGGCCGCCTCTTCTTTGTCCAAGCGTCCTCAGACTCCACCCGATTCCCCTCCTCCCGCAGGAGACGACACAGAGGTCATCTTCAACTTTGGGTCTCTTAGCCCGAGGAGGAAGAGGAAGGCAATGGAAGAGGAGGTGGAGGATGAGTAAGTATCTTGTCTTTTGTCATCTCCGTCCCCTCAGACCATGCCGCTTTTCTTGAATTGTCTTCATCTTCGCAAGGATATGGAGATGTTGGCCCAGAGGGTGGCGAAGAGGGCCAGGGCCTCGACGGGCGGCCATCCCCCGGCGGGCACCTCGAGTACGCCGCTGGTGGTGGAGAGCAGCATGAATAGCAGCCCCGGCGCAGCCCCCAGCGTGCGGTCATCACTCGCTCCCCATCGATGTGTGCTGGGGCACGATCTCTTGGTGCTGACCTTGCCGTGGTTGCAGGAGGAGGACAGTAGCAGGAGGATCCACTAAGGGCTACCCCCAACATGCCGCCCCCATCAACCACGCCGCCCCGAGGGGCGTCCCCGGCAAGGGCGCCAAGCACCGAGCCCATGCACACGGAGGAGGAGGAGGAGGAGGCGAACCCGGGCGCCGGCGCCTCCGTCCCGGCACCGAATGTTGGTGGGGAGGGGGCCACTTCTTCCTAGCCTGACACGGTGAGTCATTTGCCTTCTGTCCCCGCTCGTTTTCTTCTTTAGAATTTTGGTCTTGACTTCGCCTCATTCCCCTTCTCGGTATCCAAATCCTTCCTCGGCGGACCGGGAGGACGTGGACACCGTCATTGAGGAGGTTGCCAGGGACGCTACGGCCGAGGCCGACAAGATCACCGCTGAGGAGACCACCAAGGGTGCTGCTGATGACGCCGCCAAGGGGCCTACCGGGAAGACCGGCGAGGCCGCTACCGAGGAGGCCGGCAAGGGCCCTGCCGGGGAGGTGGGCAAGGCCGCTGCCGAGGAGGAGGTGGTTGACGACCATCCTTCCTCCTCCGCCGCCTCTGGCTGGGGCAAGTACCTGAAGGTGAGCGACGACCTGTTCGTCCACCTCCCATGGACGGCGAGCACCTGGGCGCCCGCCGAGGGGGGGTGTTCGACGACGAGGTGCTTGCTGATACGTCTCCAACGTATCTATAATTTTTTATTGTTCTATGCTATATTATATCCTATTTTGGACATTATTGGCTTTATTATAAACTTTTATATTATTTTCGGGACTAACCTATTAACCGGAGGCCCAGCCCAGAATTGTTTTTTGGCCTATTTTAGGGTTTCGCAGAAAAAGAATATCAAACGGAGTCCAAACGGAATGAAACCTGCGGGAACGTAATTTTTGGAACGAACATGATCCAGAGGACTTGGACCCTACGCCAAGAAATCAACGAGGAAGGCATGAGGTAGTGGGCGCGCCTACCCCCCCCCCCCCAAGGGCGCCCTCCACCCTCGTGGGGCCCATGTTGCTCCACCGACGTACTCCTTCCTCCTATATATATACCTATGTACCCCCAAACTACCAGATACGGAGCCAAAACCCTAATTCCACTGTTGTAACTTTCAGTATCCACAAGATCCTATCTTGGGGCCTTTTCCGGAGCTCCGCCGAAAGGGGTATCGATCACGGATGGCTTCTACATCAACACCATAGCCTCTCCGATGAAGTGTGAGTAGTTTACTTCAGACCTACGGGTCCATAGTTATTAGCTAGGTGGCTTCTTCTCTCTTTTTGGATCTCAATACAAAGTTCTCCCCCTCTCTTGTGGAGATCTATTCAATGTAATATTCTTTTGCGGTGTGTTTGCTGAGATCAATGAATTGTGGGTTTATGATCAAGTTTATCTATGAACAATATTTGAATCTTCTCTGAATTCTTTTATGCATTATTGGTTATCTTTGCAAGTCTCTTCGAATTATCAGTTTGGTTTGGCCTACTAGATTGATCTTTCTTGCAATGGGAGAAGTGCTTAGCTTTGGGTTCAATCTTGCGGTGTCCTTTCCCAGTGACAGTAGGGGCAGCAAGGCACGTATTGTATTGTTGCCATCGAGGATAACAAGATGGGGTTTATATCATATTGCATGAGTTTATCCCTCTACATCATGTCATCTTGTTTAAAGTGTTACTCTATTCTCTTGAACTTAATACTCTAGATGCATGCTGGATAGCGGTCGATGTCTGGAGTAATAGTAGTAGATGCAGGCAGGAGTCGGTCTACTTGTTTGGACGTGATGCCTATATACATGATCATACCTAGATATTCTGATAACTACGCTTAATTCTGTCAATTGCTCAATAGTAATTTGTTCACCCACCGTAATACTTATGCTCTCGAGACAAGCCTCTAGTGAAACCTATGGCCCCCGAGTCTATTTTCCATCATATTAATCTTCCAATACTTAGTTATTTCCTTTGCCATTTAGTTTACTTGCATCTTTATTTCTCTTTATCATAAAAATACCAAAAATATAATCTTATCATATCTATCAGATCTCACTCTCGTAGGTGACCATGAAGGGATTGACAACCCCTTTATCGCGTTGGTTGCGAGGAGTTTATTTGTTTGTGTAGGTGCGAGGGACTCGTGCGTGGCCTCCTACTGGATTGATACCTTGGTTCTCAAAAACCGAGGGAAATACTTACGCTGCTCTACTGCATCACCCTTTCCTCTTCAAGGGAAAACCAACGCAGTGCTCAAGATGTAGCAAGAAGGATTTCTGGCGCCGTTGCCGGGGAGTCTACGCAAAAGTCAACATCCCAAGTACCCATCACAAACCCTTATCTCCCGCATTACATTATTTGCCATTTGCCTCTCGTTTTCTCTCCCCCACTTCACCCTTGCCGTTTTATTCGCCCTCTCTCCCTCCATCCTCCCTCTCTTTCTCTATTCGCTTCTTTTTGCCTGTTTCTTGCTTGCTTGTGTGTCGGATTGCTTGGTTGTCTTTATGGGTAGTCCCCTAGCTTCCCCTTTGTCTCCCGAGTTTGAGGTTCTTCACTTCAAACAAAGACAAGGAGAAAAATTAAAAGATGCTTGGTTTAGAATGACGGGGTTTTATCGTAATTGCACCCTAGAGGTGAATTTTAGAATTCCGCGTCGCAACTTTTATGTTGGATTGAATTTATATCATAGACAACTCTTAGATTGCGTTGCCAAATGAAATTTTATTGAAATTGATCCCAGTATTGCGCATGTAATTATAGAGGGTATAGTGGGAACACTACCCCCAACAAAAGGGGCATCATCATACCCAAGAAGAAACGCAAGTTTTCGAGAAAATTTGCGAAGTAACCAAGATTTTACAAAAATCTCTTGAACCTCTTAAGAGTGTTAGCGGGAATCTCCACCGCATGAATATGTTGATTACCCTTTGCAATAAGCGTTTGGATTCTTTAGATCTCAAAATTTCCTAATATGAAGGGAAACATAAGGAACCTCCCGGATTCGAGCATAAGTCCGCAAAAAAATTAAAGACCCAAGATGATATTACCTAGATCCATCCTCGCTTTTATGCCTAGCTAGGGGCGTTAAACGATAGCGCTTGTCGGGAGGCAACCCAATTTTATTTTTATTCCTTGCTTTTTTCTCCTGTTTAGTAATAAATAATCTATCTAGCCTCTGTTTTGGTTGATTTCTTTTGTGTTTAATTAGTGTTTGTGCCAAGTAGAACCGTTGGGAAGACTTGGGGAAAGTCTTTTTAATCTTGCTGTAAAAAACAGAAACTTTAGCGCTCACGGAACTGCTGCCATTTTTATTTGGAAAGTGCAATTTAGGTAATTCTTTTTGAAGATGATTAATAGATAAATTCCTCACGTTCAGAAATTTATTTTAGAATTTTAGGAGTTCCAGATGTTGCGTTAGCTACAGATTAATACAGACTGTTCTGTTTTTGACAGATTCTGTTTTCCGTGTGTTGTTTGCTTATTTTGATGAATCTATGGCTAGTAAAATAGTTTATAAACCATAGATAAGTTGGAATACAGTAGGTTTAACACCCATATAAATAAAGAATGAGTTCATTACAGTACCTTGAAGTGGTGTTTTGTTTTCTTTCGCTAACAGAGCTCACGAGATTTTCTACTTTAAGTTTTGTGTTGTGAAGTTTTCAAGTTTTGGGTAAAGATTTGATGGATTATGGAACAAGGAGTGGCAAGAGCCTAAGATTGGGGATGCCCATGGCACCCCCAAGATAATCTAAGGACACCAAAAATCCAAATCTTGGGGATGCCCCGGAAGGCATCCCCTCTTTCGTCTACTTTATCGGTAACTTTACTTGGAGCTATATTTTTATTTACCACTTGATATGTGTTTTGCTTGGAGCGTCTTGTATTATTTGAGTCTTTATTTGTTAGTTTTCCACAATCATCATTGCTGCACACACCTTTTTGAGAGAGACACTCATGATTTGGAAATTGTTAGAATACTCTATGTGCTTCACTTATATCTTTTGAGTTATATAGTTTTTGCTCTAGTGCTTCACTTATATCTTTTAGAGCACGTTAGTAGATTTGTTTTATATAAACCATTGTTCTCTCATGCTTCACTTAGATTATTTTGAGAGTCCTACAAAACAGCATGGCAATTTGCTTTAATTATGTTAGGCATTCAAGATTAATAATAAAATTTTCTTATGAGTGTGTTGAATACTATGAGAAGTTTGAAACTTGATAATTGTTTTGAGATATGGAGATGGTGATATTAGAGTCGTGCTAGTTGAGTAGTTGTGAATTTGACAAAAGCTTGTGTTGAAGTTTGTGATTCCCGTAGCATGCACGTATGGTGAACCGTTATGTTAAGAAGTCGGAGCATGATGTATTTATTGATTGTCTTCCTTATGAGTGGCGGTCGGGGACGAGCGATGGTCTTTTCCTACAAATCTATCCCCCTAGGAGCATGTGCGTAGTACTTTGCTTCGATAACTAATAGATTTTTGCAATAAGTATGTGAGTTCTTTATGACTAATGTTGAGTCCATGGATTATACACACTCTCACCCTTCCACCATTGCTAGCCTCTCTAATACCGCGCACCTTTCGTCGGTATCATAAACCAACCATATACCTTCCTCAAAACAGCCACCATACCTACCTATCATGGCATTTCCATAGCCATTTCGAGATATATTGTCATGCAACTTTCCATCGTTCCGTTTACTATGACACGCCCCATCATTGTCATATTGCCTCGCATGATCGTGTAGTTGACATTTTAGTTGTGGCAAAGCCACCGTTAATAACTCTTTCATATAAGTCACTCATGCATCATTGCTATCCCGGTACACCGCCGGAGGCATTCATATAGAGTCATACTTTGTTCTAGTATCGAGTTGTAATCATTGAGTTGTAAATAAATAGAAGTGTGATGATCATCATTCGTAGAGTATTGTCCCAACTAAAAAAAGAAAGGCCAAATAAAAAAGAAGAAGGCCCCAAAATAAAAAAATAAAAATTAAAAGGGGCAATACTATTATCCTTTTTTCCACACGTGCTTCAAAGTAGCACCATGATCTTCATGATAGAGAGTCTCCTATGCTATCACTTTCATATACTAGTGGGAATTTTTCATTATAGAACTTGCCTTGTATATTCCAACGATGGGTTTCCTCAAATGCCCTAGGTCTTCATGAGCAAGCAAGTTGGATGCACACCCACTTAGTTTCTTTTTGTTGAGCTTTCATATACTTATAGCTCTAGTGCATCCGATGCATGGCAATCCCTACTCACTCACATTGATATCTATTGATGGGCATCTCCATAGCCCGTTGATACGCCTAGTTGATGTGAGACTATCTTCTCCCTTTTTGTCTTCTCCACAACCACCATTCTATTTCACCAATAGTGCTATGTCCATGGCTCACGCTCATGTATTGTGTGAAGATTGAAAAAGTATGAGAACACTAAAAGTATGAAACAATTGCTTGGCTTGTCATCGGGGTTGTGCATGATTTGGATACTTTGTGTGGTGAAGATGGAGCATAGCCAGACTATATGATTTTGTAGGGATAACTTTCTTTGGCCATGTTATTTTGAAGAGACATAATTGCTTAGTTAGTATGCTTGAAGTATTATAATTTCTATGTCAATATTAAACTTTTGTCTTGAATCTTTCGGATCTGAATATTCATACCACAATTAAGAGAATTACATTGAAATTATGCCAAGTAGCATTCCACATCAAAAATTCTGTTTTTATCATTTACCTACTCTTGGACGAGCAGGAATTAAGATTGGGGATGCTTGATACGTCTCCAACGTATCTATAATTTTTGATTGTTCCACGCTATATTATATCCTGTTTTGGACATTATTGGGCTTTATTATACACTTTTATATTATTTTTGGGACTAGCCTATTAATCGGAGGCCCAGCCCAGAATTGCTATTTTTTGCCTATTTTAGGGTTTCGCAGAAAAAGAATATCAAACGGAGTCCAAACGGAATGAAACCTTTGGGAACGTGATTTTTGGAACGAACATGATCCAGAGGACTTGGACCTTACGTCAAGCAATCAACAAGGAAGGCATGAGGTAGGGGGCGTGCCTACCCCCCAGGCGCGCCCTCCACCCTCACGGGGCGCACGTTGCTCCACCGACGTACTCCTTCCTCCTATATATACCTACGTACCCCCAAACTACCAGATACGGAGCCAAAACCCTAATTCCACCACCGTAACTTTTTGTATCCACAAGATCCCATCTTGGGGCCTTTTCCGAAGCTCTGCCGGAGGGGGTATCGATCACGGAGGGCTTCTACATCAACAACATAGTCTCTCCGATGAAGTGTGAGTAGTTTACTTCAGACCTATGGGTCCATAGTTATTAGCTAGATGGCTTCTTCTCTCTTTTTGGATCTCAATACAAAGTTCTCCCCCTCTCTTGTGGAGATCTATTTCGATGTAATCTTCTTTTGCGGTGTGTTTGTTGAGATCGATGAATTGTGGGTTTATGATCAAGTTTATCTATGAACAATATTTGAATCTTCTCTGAATTCTTTTATGTATGATTGGTTATCTTTGCAAGTCTCTTCGAATTATCAGTTTGGTTTGGCCTACTAGATTGATCTTTCTGGCAATGGGAGAAGTGCTTAGCTTTGTGTTCAATCTTGCGGTGTCCTTTCCCAGTGACAGTAGGGGCAGCAAGGCACGTATTGTATTGTTGCCATCGAGGATAACAAGACGGGGTTTATATCATATTGCATGAGTTTATCCCTCTACATCATGTCATCTTGCTTAAAGCGTTACTCTATTCTCTTGAACTTAATACTCTAGATGCATGCTGGATAGCGGTCGATGTGTGGAGTAATAGTAGTAGATGCAGGCAGGAGTCGGTCTACTTGTCTCGGATGTGATGCCTATATACATGATCATACCTAGATATTCTCATAACCATGCTCAATTTTGTCAATTGCTCAACAGTAATTTGTTCACCCACCGTAATACTTATGCTCTCGAGAGAAGCCTCTAGTGAAACCTATGGCCCCCGGGTCTATTTTCCATCATATTAATCTTCCAATACTTAGTTATTTCCTTTGCCATTTATTTTACTTGCATCTTTATTTCTCTTTATCATAAAAATACCAAAAATATTATCTTATCATATCTATCAGATCTCACTCTTGTAGGTGACCGTGAACGGATTGACAACCCCTTTATCGCGTTGGTTGCAAGGAGTTTATTTGTTTGTGTAGGTGCGAGGGACTCGTGCGTGGCCTCCTACTGGATTGATACCTTGGTTCTCAAAAACTGAGGGAAATACTTACGCTGCTCTGCTGGATCACCCTTTCCTCTTCAAGGGAAAACCAACGCAGTGCTCAAGAGGTAGCACTTGCCGCCGCCGGGCTTGAGGTCGTTGACGAACTGAGCGCCGGTGGCGGCGGTTACCAGGAATAGCGGCTCCTCCAGGGCATTAGCGCCAACTTCCATAAGCTCCATGCGCTTCACCGTGCCCGCCTGGACAAGGACAGGCCCAGGATGGCGGCGGTGGACAAGGCGGAGGCGGACCTCGAGGGGCGCATCACCGAGACGCAGGCTTGGTTCCGCCAGGCCTGTGAGGAACTAAAGACCGCCCAGGATCTGCTGGCCGAGCGCAAGCTAGAGCTTGTCATGATGTAGGCCGATATCGAGAAGGCCCAAGAGGCGGCGAGACAATAGGCCGCCAAGGACGAAGCCGCTCGGCGGCAACACCAGGCCGTGCTGAACTCCCAGGAGAAGGACCTTGCCGCTCACAAAGAGAAACTCGTCGCGACACTCCACGGTAAGGATGAGGAGGTCAAGAAGCTTGTCATGCAGCGGACCCAGGAATTGGAGCAAAGGAACGAGGAGGCACTCAATGCTCATGCCCAGGTCCATGCCGACAAGGTGAACAAGCTGGAGGTGGAGCGGGATGGGCTGAAAAAGTAGATCCTAGAGCTGGCGGGGGAGAGCGACGCGACCAAAGGCGCTTTGGCTGACGCGCATGCCACAGTCCTCGACAAGGCCGAGCTACTCTTCAAGGCCAACGACTCCATCCAAGACCTGAAGCTGAAGCTGGAGGGTCTTGAGGGGACGTTGTCGGAGGTCAGGGCCTGGGAGGAGACCCTGACCAAGAATCTAGAGAAGGAGAGGTAGCTGCGGAAGAACGAAGCCGCCAACCACGAGGATTTTGTGAACGGCGAGAACCTTTGGATCAACCGCCTCGCCGGCGTTGCCGGCAGGATCACCATGAAGCTGGCTACCATAGGGATGCCAAACATGAGGTACGTCCCGGAGCCGAACGTGAGTCCCAATGCCAAGCTGACCTTGTTCTTCGAGGGTGTTCTCGGGGCCCTGGAGCAGTTCTGCTCTAACAGGGCGGCCTCTCTGGCCGATGAGGCCCGGAGGCTTTGCTGGGGTGCCATGACCAAGGTCCTCGCCAAGGTGGCGTACTGGAACCCTGACCTCGACTTTGAAGCTGCGCTAGATAGCTTGCCGGAGGACATGGACCTCGCGACGCTCGAGGAGCGTATCTAGCCCGTCATCAGCCGCATCGACGGAGTTCGGAGGATAGAAGGCCAGCGCCGGGACTAGGCACCCCGTTTCTTATCGCCGCTGCAGGTTCACGACCAAGACAATTTTTATCTTTAGTTAGAACCGCAGCAACAATTGATGTAATATAACTCTGTAGTGCTTTTGAAACGATGCATGCTATTTTCCTGTTTGATCTCCCTTTGTACGTCCACCCTATGTTAATCGGGTAGGCTTGCCGGCAGGGAAACCCAGGCCGCGGTGCCTTGAGGACGGATCCCTAATGGCCTGCCGGGTGTGCTTGATGTCGGGCAAACCACCTCACTGCTCTTAACGTGGCCGCTCGAACTATCGAGCGGACTCGAGACTGAACGAGAGCGTTGCCAATCGCAGAAGGTCACCCTGCCGTTCTTGGCGCAGCCGCTCGAACTGTTGAGCGGACTTGAAACAGAATGAGGGTGTTGCCAATAGTGGCAGGGCCCCTGAGGGAGTCCTGGATTAGGGGGTCTCTGGACAGCAAGACTATATCCTTTGGCCGGACTGTTGGACTATGAAGATACAAGATTGAAGACTTCGTCCCGTGTCCGGATGGGACTTTCCTTGGTGTGGAAGGCAAGCTTGGCAATACGGATATGTAGATCTCCTCCCTTGTAACCGACTCTGTGTAACCCTAGCCCCCTCCAGTGTCTATATAAACCAGAGGGTTTAGTCCGTAGGACAACAACAATCATACCATAGGCTAGCTTCTAGGGTATAGCCTCTACGATCTCGTGGTAGATCAACTCTTGTAATACTCATGTCATAAATATCAATCAAGCAGGACGTAGGGTATTACCTCCATCAAGAGGGACCGAACCTGGGTAAACATCGTGTCCCCTGCCTCCTGTTACCATCCGCCTTAGACGCACAGTTCGGGACCCCCTACCCGAGATCCGCCGGTTTTGACATCGACATTGGTGCTTTCATTGAGAGTTCCACTATGCCATCACCATAAGGCTTGGTGGCTCCTTCGATCATTAGTAATGATACGGTCCAGGGTGAGGTTTTCCTCCCCGGGCAGATCTTCATATTCGGCGGCTTCGCACTGCGGGCCAACTCGTTTGGCCATCTGGAGCAGATCGAGAGCTATGCCCCTAGCCATCAGGCCAGGTTTGGAAACTTAAACTACACTGCCGACATCCGCGGATACTTGGTCTTCGACGGATTCGAGCCCATGTCAGGTGCGCTGCACAATCACGATGAGCATGACGTAACTCTACCGTCGGACAGTGTTCGGGAGATTGCATCTGCAATTATTTCGGCCCTAAATCCGGAGCAAATTGTGCCATCCGAGGATGGGGGATAGACCCCGCCATGGAGGCCGCACTCTCAGTGGCGATAGAGCCAGATACTGACTTCACCCCTTACGAGAGCCGTGTTGCTGAACCACTGGATTCGTCTCCGGCCACGGACTCCGAGCCGCCTGCGTCCATGCCTATCGAATCCGATTGGGTGCCGATCATGGAGTTTACCTCCATGGATATCTTTCAGCACTCACCTTTCGGCGACGTGCTAAATTCATTAAGGTCTCTCTCCTTGTCAAGAGAACCTTGGTCGAACTATGTCCGGCTAGAATGGGATGCGGACGACGAAGAAATTCGCTCCCCACCCACCACCCACTTAGTAGCCACTATCGACGATTTAACCGACATGCTCGATTTCGACTCCGAAGACATCGACGGTATGGACGATGATGCAGAAGACGAACAGGAACCACCGCCCACAGGGCGCTGGACTGCCACCTCATCATATGATATATACATGGTGGACACCCCCAAAGAAGGCAATGGCGACGAGACAGCAGAGGATGACCCCTCCAAGAAGCAACCCAAGCGCCGGCGTCAGCGGCGCCGTTCTAAGTCCCGCCATAGCAAAAGTAGTGATACTGGCACAAGAGACAATAACACTCCGGATAGTGCCGAAGACGACAACAATCCCCTCCAGCACGATTTAGAGCGGGAGGACGAACAAGCTAGCCCTCCAGAGCGGGCAGCAGACGAAGAATCGGAGGAGGACAATTAATGCCTCCCCCCAAAGACGAGGTGAGCCTCGGCGATGAAGAATTTATCGTGCCTGAGGATCCCATCGAGCGGGAGCGCTTCAAGCGCCGACTTATAGCCACAACAAATAGCTTGAAGAAAAAGCAACAACAACTTCGAGCTGATCAAGACTTCCTAGCAGAAAGATGGACCAACGTCCTTGCGGCCGAGGAGTACGAACTCGAGCGCCCAACCAAGAGTTACCCAAAGCGCAGGTTGCTACCTCACCTCGAGGAGGAAGCATTGAAACCCACATCACCTGTGTACGATGTGGCTGACTGGGGAAACATGCGGGACCTGCGAGACGTATTGGAAAGTAGGGCAAAACATGCAAGGTCGATATACGGATCACGCGCGCGCGCCAACGCGGGATGACGACCGTCACGCCGGATACACTAAAAGTAAATCCGGTCGGGCCGAATACAGCAGACAAGACTCATATGAACTACGTCGTGACATAGCCCGGCACAGAGGCGCCGCACACCCCCTATGCTTCACTGATGAAGTTATGGATCACGAATTCCCGGAGGGTTCTAAACCCGTAAATATCAAATCGTATGTTGGTACAACAGATCCCGCTGTATGGATCGAGGATTTCCTCCTCCACATCCACATGGCTCGCGGTGATGATCTGCATGCCATCAAGTACCTCCCACTAAAACTCAAAGGACCAGCTCGGCATTGGCTGAATAGCTCGCCAGCAGACTCCGTCGTCAGTTGGGAGGATTTGGAAGATGCATTCCTTGACAACTTCCAGGGCACTTATGTGCGACCACCGGATGCTGACAACTTGAGCCATATAACTCAACAGCCAGGGGAATCGACCAGGCAATTCTGGACACGGTTCCTAACTAAGAAAAACCAAATTGTCGACTGTCCGGATGCAAAGGCCTTAGCGACATTTAAGCATAACATCCGTGACGAGTGGCTCGCCCAGCACCTTGGCTAGGAGAAGCCGAAGTCCATGGCAGCCCTCACGATACTCATGACCCGCTTTTGCGTGGGCGAGGATAGCTGGCTGGCTCGCAGCAACAACACATCAAGGAATCCGGGCACTTCGGATAATAAAGATGCCAACGGCAGACCACATCATAACAAACACAAGCGCCACAGCAACGGCAATAACACCGATGATACGGCAGTCAATGCTGGATTCAGAGGCTCTAAATCCGGTCAACAGAAAAATCCATTCAAAAGAAGTACTCTGGGCCCGTCTAGTTTGGATCGCATACTCGATCGCTCGTGTCAAATCCACGGCACCCCCGATAAGCCAGCCAATCACACCAACAGAGAATGCTGGGTGTTCAAGCAGGTCGGCAAGTTAAATACCGAAAACAAGGACAAGGGGCTGCATAGCGATGATGATGAGGAGCCCCGGCCGCCGAACATGGAAGGACCAAAGAGGTTCCCCCCACAAGTGAAGACGGTGAACATGATATACGCAACCCACATTCCCAAGAGGGAACGAAAGCGTGCACTAAGGGACGTCTATGCGATGGAGCCCGTCGCCCCAAAGTTCAACCCATGGTCCTCTTGTTCGATCACCTTCGATCGCAGGGACCACCCCACTAGTATCCGTCATGGCGGATCTGCTGCATTGGTCCTAGATCCCATCATCGAAGATCGGACTCTCGTGTCTTAGAGTCCAGCTCCAAGAACTCGTGTTTTTTGGCAAGAGCCTCGAGCTCTTGCTGCACCTCGCCTACCCGGGCTTCTTGCTTTTCCCGCTCAATGAGCCCCTTGGCCACTTTGTCTTCGGCCTCGGACAGCGCCTTCTTCAGGGTTGCCACCCCGGTCGTGGCCCCTGGCAAATTCATGATGATCCTATTATTTTATAACCAAATTTATTTTTAATATATAGACAAGGTATTGCTTACCTTTTCTATCCTCGAGCTGCCTCTTGATAAGGCCGAGCTTGTCCTCGGACCGCTCAAGGTCCTGCATCAGCACACCGACCGTAGTACGTGCGGCAGTGGCCAGCAGTGAAGCCTGCATATGCACATAGACATATTCTGATTAGACTGCTGAGTCATTATTTGATCCTCTATTCGGCCTTTCTTCGCGAATGCCAAACAAAGCATTAGGGGCTACTATCTATGCGGTAATATTTTTCCTATATTTTGATTGCTTACCTCAAAGCCTGTTAGGAGGCTGGCACAAGCTTCGGTTAGTCCGTTTTTGGCGAACTGATCTTTCTCGATCATCGCACTCATGATAGTGCGATGCTCTTCGTCGATGGAAGCGCCGTGAAGCGCTTCCAGCAAGTTGTCCGGTGCCTCTGGATGGACAGAGGCCACCGGCACGGGCGGCTTGCCCCTCTTAACAGGGGTCGCCTGACAGAGTCCGGGACCACTGAAGGTTCCGGCGTAGTGTTCGGCTGGGGGCCGAACTTGGAGCCCGTGGGAGTTTTGCTCCCTTTGCGCCCAGGGTCTCGAAGGTCGCCTCGAGGCGCCTCCAGGACTACCTCCCCTTGGCTCGGTGCCTTTTGAGACAACACCTCGACATTGTCCGTAGGGCAAGGGGTGGAGGCGGTCGGAAGTGAATCGCTATTCATATCCGACGAGTCCAAAGAACCGTCCAACGAAGATACGTCGATACGAGCTCGGGACGTACTGCATAATCATATTCGGCGTGAGGAGAAGCAGTGCGATAAAACATACCATCAATTACTATGGTATCCGGATACTTACGACTTCGCCAGGGGCTTGTCCCTGGGTAACCACTCGTCGACGCTGTGGGCGGCCGTCGTGGAGCAGTCCGATACAACCTTGTGCCGGAGACCCTTTCGGGTCCCCGCGGCCTTCTTCTTAGCCTTCTTAGTCGGCACCTCGTAAGGCGCCGGAACTAGCATCTCCGTTAGGAGAGCATCTGCAGGATCTTCAGGCAGGGGGCTGGGCAATCGATCAGCTCCGCTGTCTCTACCCAGTCCTATTAATGGCATGGAAGCTTAGATCCCGCACATGATTAAGCAGGGCCAAATAAATATCCTACGAGATATAAAAACTTACCGGATTGGCATGGCGCTTTGCGCTGAGTCCGCGGTCTTCAGTAAGGGGAGGAGGTACCTCGGCGCCCTTGAACATCACCTTCTAGACGTCCTTGTGCGTCGTGTCGAAGAGCTCTTGTAGCGTCTGTTGCTTGGCCGGGTCGAACTCCCACAAATTGAATACCCGTCGTTGACACGAGAGAATCCGGCGGAAGAGCATGACCTGGACCACATTGACGAGCTTGATTTTCTTGCTCATCATGTTCTTGATGCAGGTCTGGAGTCTGGTCAGCTCTACCGGGGAACCCCAGGATAGGCCCTTCTCTTTCCAGGAGGTGAGCCGTGTGGGGATTCCGGATCGGAATTCGAGGGCTGCCACCCAGTTGGTGTTGCGCGGCTCGGTGATGTAGAACCACCCCGATTGCCACCCCTTTATGGTCTCCACATAGGAGCCTTCGAGCCAGGTGACATTAAGCATTTTTCCCACCATGGTGCCTCCGCACTCTGCTTGCTGGCCGACCACCACCTTCGGTTTGACATTGAAGGTTTTCAGCCATAGGCCGAAGTGGGGCCTGATGCGGAGGAAGGCCTCGCACATGACGATAAATGTCGAGATGTTGAGGATGAAATTGGGGGCCAGATCATGAAAATCCAGCCCGTGGTAGAACATGAGCCCGCGGACAAACGGGTGAAGGGGAAATCCCAGTCCACGGACAAAGTGGGTAAGGAAAACTACCCTCTCAAGGGGTCTGGGCGCAGGAATGATCTGCACCGCATCGGGCAGCCGGTGCGCGATGTCCGCGGCCAGATATCCGGCTTCTCGTAGCTTTGTGATGTTCTCCTCCGTAACGGAGGAGACCATCCACTTGCCTCCCGCTTCGGACATGATTGGAGTGGTTTGAGGAGAAAGACGCGAACTTGGGCACTGGAGCTCGAGTGCGCGAGGATGGATAAGCAAGAGGGAAGAAGGCGTGGGTAAAAATGGGTGAATCTTTATCCCTTTATAAGGGCGGAGGAGGCGATGTGCCTCCCCACTTACATGGTAAAATCTCTTATTCCCCAAGCACCGTAATTGATGGCGAGGTTGGGTTACCCACACCCGTATTGATGAGAATCCCGTGATAAGGGGACACGATCTCTGCTTCGACTAGACGTGTCAAGAAAACCGCCTCGCGATACGTGCGGTGCTTGTGGCACCCCGGCTCAGAGCGACCGGTTTACCCTGCATTGCCAGCCCAGAGACCATGTCTTCTGGCAACACACAACATATTGGTATAGAAAACAACCGCTTTATTGAGACTAGCGGAACATAGTTCATATTACAACAGCGGTCGAGGCCAAGCGGCACGCTCGGTGCGGCTGAACAATATGTACATTATTTAGTGAACATAAAGGGGCCTCGATCCAAACAACCACGTGGCAGCGGAATAACATCGTGGCGGAAGCTCCATATCACAGGGACACCTATGTGGACACGATCTAGACTTGAACATCGCTCTTTTCCAACGAGACTTTCCTGAAATCTGGCATGACACGCCAGGTCAGTACATTGAATGTACTTGCAAGCTCACAACAGGCATAATCATAATGACAAACAATATCATGATATTTAACCAATTAAATATGCAACGCTATATGTCAACATGTTGTGATCATGCTTGAACGTCCCTTGGGACAACTTACCAACCGTGATCATCCTCAGATCACAAACACACCACCAATGTGGTCTTTAACAACATGACTCGTGATCCTTACGGCGATCACAACCACGACCAATATCTGGTCCCAAATTCCTCGATGGCCTTTCTGCCATCCTCGACAATGCAAAGTTTTACAGCTTAGTGTGCAATTTTTATTATTCGTTGACTCATGGTGGGACCTACTACGAGGTGTCCGTAACCGTGGACGCGGCTATCAATAGATTATACACTCTACAGAGGTAGCACACTATACCCACACCATGGAACCCATGGCCTCGCACTCCCATTCGGGTGGACCAACGGCATTCCGATGAAACCCCTCCATTGCCACAGCACTCTCCCGGCCACTCCGACCCAAATCCCCAACGGGCTGGTCCTGGGTGGCCCCGTGTCTACCAAAGACACCCCGAACACCGTCATGGTCAAACTCCCACTCGAGGACACTCCCACTCGGGAACTCGGTACCATAATCTCATCAATGAGCACACAAGATTATGTCTACTTGTCGGGTCAGGGAAAACCCGACATAACCTTCCCTAGATGGAGGCACCGACCAGAGGCCGTGTCAATGGACCGAATCAAGGCCCCCCATAAAGGCAAACATGGTTGCACTGGAAAGAACTCGATTCAGCGGCACCATGACCCAGTCAACGGTGTATTCAAGTTGAGGTATTTTCATTTTCAACTTTAAACTAACAATGACCGGTGTCATAGCATGCCATGAAATGCAAAACAACACATGCATCAAAAAAAAAAATGACCGATATCATCTTTACACCAAGCATAACTGTCAACAACTCACGTTACTCTACTAGCTCAAAATGACTCACAACTGAACCAAAATATTTTGCAACAAGTTTCATTAATTTCTTACGCAAGAAAGCAATTCTGATAACTTTTTCATATGCATAACAAAAGATTTGTCTATCAACAATTCTTACTTTCTTTATCACTAAACTAAGTTCAAACTTTCTGTAAAACAAGTAATATGATTTAACAAAACATTTAACATAATATTTTCTAACAAATTTTTATCAATTTTAGGAAGGCAAAAATATAGCTAAAATAACTACCATGCATAACAAAATTATTTCTAACATCACCTCAAATAAATCTTAACTTGCTTTATCCACTAAACTAGTTTCAACTATTCTGTAAATCAGGCATAACAACTATCCAACATTTAACAGAATACAAATAACTCAATAATTATTTAAATGCATGGATTAATCATTTCATTCAAGTGAGAAAATCACAAATATTGAAATGGCATCATAAAAATGTTATTGTGGCTTGCCTTAGTGCAGATGAGGTTCACAAGCCTCCTGGTGATCCTCAAGACAAGCCCCGCCTTCTGAAAATAATTTTAAACAAAAAAATAAAATATCAAGAACACTTTTGAAATGCACCAGAAATTCCAAACAGCTCAGAAAAATCTCGTCTTTGGTGAGCTGTTAGATTTCCTTCCAAAGAACACAATGCAAAAGGAATCAATTCATTTGGACTTATGGTTAAAAAGTTATAACTGTTTGAACTGTTTTGTAAATTCAAATGAATTTTAATAAAAGAAAAAGACTGGGGGTGACGTCAAAGGCATAAAGCCCAGGGGCGCCACCACTCGTACCGCTTCGCGCGCGTACTGAGTGGCTGACTAGCGGGCCCCACTAGTCAGGTGGGGGAAGAGGGAGAGAGAAACAGAGACGGCCGCGGCTTCGCGGGAGCACTCGCCCGCGACGAGGGCTCTTTGGCCAAAACGAGAGGGAGGGATGGCAAGAGGAGGTCGAGGCGCACCTGCCCGTACCCGTAGCATGGCCAGGGGTGGTCGGACGGTGTCGGAATCTAGCTCGCGAGCGGAGGCAGAACGAGGAGGTCGTTGGAGTTGAGGAAGACAGTGAGCAGAGGCCGCTCCAGGGGCTCCAAGCAGGCGAGACGGCCTCACCGGAGAGAGGCGGAGGCCCTGGAGGGGTCGCCCAGGCCTGGGAGGGGCCGCGGCGACCAGAGGGGATCGCTGGTGAGCTCGAGCTCGGGGACGGCGGCCCAAGGCCTGCCCGGCCGGGCTACGGCTTCCTACTTGACCGTGGAGTGTGTGTGAGTGCTGGAGGATGCCCAAGGAGGTTGGGGAGGGGCTCTATATATAGGCGAGCGGCGAGGGTGCTTCGGGCTCCGCTGGTGGACACCTGTCCATGACGCCCGGTGACGAGCGGCTTCAGTGAGAGGGGGAGAGGGCGACAGAGGTCACGCGGCCACTATGGGCGAGCGGAGACGGGCACAGGATCAAGGAGGTGACGATGAGCATAGTGCGCTCCGCACTGTTGGGCTGGTCGGACCTTGCCCGTGCTCCCTGTGGCGAGCTCCAGCGTCGACGAGTGCTAGGGCGGAGTTAAGGGTGTCGAGACGATGATGGTGGTGAGTTTTGGCAAGGTTTGGCAGGCAGGGGAAGCAAGCACGCGCGAACAGAGCGCTCGGCGGCTCCCAGAGCGCGTCGACACGCATGCCTGGCATCGTGGACACGCGTGGAACTCTCTCCTCATGCCAGCCTTCGTCCAAAAATCATGTCTGGCATGTTATTCGCGGTGGTTTTGAAGTTTACCATGGTTTGGTTTGGATCCAGGTGCAGTAGAGAAAATTTTACAAGTCTGGTAAGTTTCTGGACAGTAACTTTGTGATGTTACTGTGGTCAAATGGCTGGGAGTTTGAAGCTGTGCTTTGGAGGCTAGCTTAGAGTTACTAAGGTAAATAAGCACAAGAAAGATCAGGTCAAATGGAGCGAGTAAAATGGTAGTTGGTGTAGAAACCACCATTTCTGTCCAGAATAGAAAAGATTTTCTGTAGCAAAAATATTCCAAAAAGTGATGAAATATTTTTTCTCAAGGAGGTGCCCTAGGGTCCCTAGAATATTTGTGAATTATCTTAGAATTTTCTGAGCCATAAAAATTAGGGTTGCTTTGGAGTAAACAGATTTGGCTTAGGGTTTTAGAGAGAAAATGAATATTTTTCATTTAAGAAAATATTCCAAAGATTATTTTGTGGTGGATCAGAAGTGAAATGATGGTTTGGGAGAGGAATGAACACTTGGGTGAAAGCCAAGGATGCCCAAGTGTTTAAGTCCAAATGAAAAGATTCAAAAACTCCATGTTTCAAAAAAATCAAATGAAAACTCAACCAAATAAGAGAGGGCAAAAACCAGGTTGTCACAGTGCTGGTTGAGGGAAACGGTTCGAATAATGACCGGGCCATGACGTGAAGTCATGTTGCTAAACGTGTCAGCAGATTAGATTTGTGGAAATATTATTCTCTCTATGTTGGTATATGGAACTTGTTTTGCAGAGCCGGACACTATCCTCGTGTTCAAAATCTTCTATGGAGTATTCGGAGGAGGAACCCGCCTTGCAATGCCAAAGACAAATCTGCGCGCCGGACTCATCGTCATTGAAGCCTGGTTCAGGGGCTACTGAGTGAGTCCTGGATTAGGCGCTCTCCGGACAGCCGGACTATATCCTTTGGCCGGACTGTTGGACTATGAAGATACAAGATTGAAGACTTTGTCCCGTGTCCGGGTGGGACTTTCCTTGGCGTGGAAGGCAAGCTTGGCAATACGGATATGTAGATCTCCTCCCTTGTAACCGACTCTGTGTAACCCTAGCCCCCTCCGGTGTCTATATAAACCAGAGGGTTTAGTCCGTAGGACAACAACAATCATACCATAGGCTAGCTTCTAGGGTTTAGCCTCGATGATCTCGTGGTAGATCAACTCTTGTAATACTCATATCATCAATATCAATCAAGCAGGACGTAGGGTATTACGTCCATCAAGAGGGCCCGGACCTGGGTAAACATCGTGTCCCCTGCCTCCTGTTACCATCCGTCTTAGACGCACAGTTCGGGACCCCCTACCCGAGATCCGCCGGTTTTGACACCGACAGCCCCATTGAGTGTAGGTTTTCCATACATAGGGCAAGATCGTCGAGGACGATAACCTTATATATAAAAAGGAATTGCTCAAAGTTTTGCATGACTTAGCTTTTCTGCCGCTGCATGAGCGTTCACTGCATCCACTGAGGACGCCACTTGTTCGGTCGTCTTCTTCCTTGGAGTGACGACCATGACGAAGCCGCTGTTTCAACCATACCAGATTTCCACAACTGCGCCCCCTACCTGGAGCGCCAAAGATGTCGGTGGAAACGACGCCTATGGGATCACTGGGATCCCTTCTACGGTTGGTGGGCGCGGGGTTGTGCAAAGAGCGGGTTTGGCGGTCAGCACAAGGATCGTTTACCCATGTTCAGGTCGCGGGGACGAGTAATACCCTAGTCCTGCTTTGCGAGAGACAAGAGACAACTATGATGCAATTTTACTTCACACATAAATGATGTTAATTCAAAGTCATTCCATCGATTCCTCATACAAACACATCAGGTTGCAAGTCTATGCATCAACACATTACCTTAACAAATTACTCACACATAGAGACAGATCGCACGAAGAACTCATTGAAGAAGACATCAGGATGAAAGCTTTATTGATAATATGTCTTACCATGGTCGTCAGATGCGATAAACAACTACAAGTATGGCTAACTTGGAGGTGGATTGCTGCGGTGGTGAAGATGGCGGTGGCCACGAAGATGAGATGGGAAATGGTTGTGGCTAGGGTTTATGAATGGCTTCTAGTGCGGAAACAAAAGTTTCTAGCGATGCTCCTTCGCGATTTTGGTATAAGACCCTTTATAAAAGGTAGAGGGTTGGACGCCATGGTGTCGTGGGCACTTGATACGAGCGCTGGTACAAGCGTGTGCACTCGTACCAAATGTCGCCTTGCGTTTTGTTTTTTTGGTGCACCTCCCAATTGATCTCTTCTTTCTTCATTTTACTTCTTTCCATATAAATGATGATTTTTATCCATGTGTTGTCTCTTTTCCCATGAAAAAATAAAGAGAGGATTTCGCAATCTCTTGCATTTAGTCATGTGTGGCAATATCAAAGGGAATATCTCAGATTTTATAAGATAAACCAGCTTACACAAGGGTGTAATGACCATAAAAAATACACTCGTCATGGACTTCACTTGCGACCTCTTAAAGTGCACACCGGTAAACTTATACAGACTTAGTGTACCAGCTAATCTAGCCATAGGTCACTCAGGAAGTTGGCTACAATTAGGTTTTTGGATTATTGGAGAATTTAGCAATTCCGTTATTAATTTTAGAATTTGAATGATGACTAAAACTCTTATTTGCATGCAATAGTCTCAAATACTAGATGAACTAGAAAACATGTACATCAACATCACACATGTAAAAACAACCCTAATTAGAGACATTAACAGATCATGATGCATGTATTGTTCGTTCGCAGCCGTAGTTGCCGCATGAGCGATGTTGATGATGACGTTATTAAAGACCTGTTGAATCAAACAATGATGGAGATGTCGGCATGTGATGCCGCCCTACTTGGATGGAAGACGACCCATGGTGACGAAGTTGAGCAGTAGTGCAAAGAGCTTCCAAAAAACCTAATTCGCCCTCTCCTGGTGTAGGACCACAAAGACGAGAGGCTCCGGAGACCTGCTCTCCTACTCGCTGGTGTGCGCTGGCATTGAGTATGGAGTAGACTACGGTGACGGCACAAGTTGCGAGTTAAGGCAAAAACCTATCTTGTTTTGGAGTGTCTTTGGTCGTGGTCGATGACTCGTATATATAGGAGAACACACACTGTATCGTGTCGTGATCACAATCTCAAGCCGATTTGGTTTCCAAGTTATGAACTTACCGAACAAGAAAATAATCAACTTGTCTGCCAAGGAACCAAAAAATAAAATGGCAAAAGGAAGTTCGCTCTGATAGGTCCTGGATAGGGGGTCTCTCACCACGTCGTTCCCGGCCTGGTGGGCCGGGCTGAGGAACCCCTAAAGGAAATATGCCCTAGAGGCAATAATAAAGTTGTTATTCATATTTCCTTATATCATGATAAATGTTTATTATTCATGCTAGAATTGTATTAACCGCAAACCTAGTACATGTGTGAATACATAGACAAACAGAGTGTCCCTTGTATGCCTCTACTAGACTAGCTCGTAAATCAAAGATGGTTAAGTTTCCTAGCCATAGACATGTGTTGTCATTTGATGAACGGGATCACATCATTAGAGAATGATGTGATGGACAAGAATCATCTGTTAGATTAGCACTATGATCGTTTAGTTTATTGCTATTGCTTTCCCCATAACTTAAACATGTTCCTATGACTATGAGATTATGCAACTCCCGAATACCGGAAGAACACCTCGTGTGCTATCAAACATCACAACATAACTGGGTGATTATAAAGATGCTCTACAGGTGTCTCTGATGGTGTTTGTTGAGTTGGCATAGATCGAGATTAGGATTTGTCACTCCGATTGTCGGAGAGGTATCTCTGGGCCCTCTCAGTAATGCACATCACTATGAGCCTTGCAAGCAATGTGACTAATGAGTTAGTCACGGGGTGATGCATTATGGAACGAGTAAAGAGACTTGCCGATAACGAGATTGAACTAGGTATGATGATACCGACGATCGAATCTCGGGCAAGTAACATACTGACGACAAAGGGAACAACCTATGTTGTTATGCGCTTTGACCGATAAAGATCTTCATAGAATATGTAGGAATCAATATGAGCATCCAGGTTCCGCTGTTGGTTATTGACCGGAGATGAGTCTCGATCATTGCTACATAGTTCTCGAACCCGTAGGGTCCACACACTTAAACGTTCGATGATGATATGTATTATGAGTTATGTGATTTGATGTATCGAAGGTTGTTTGGAGTCCCGGATGTGGTCATGGACATGACGAGGAGTCTCGAAATGGTCGATACATAAAGATTGATATATTGGACCATCTTATTTAGACACCGAAAGTGTTCCAGAGAGTTTCGGATAAAATCGGAGTGCCGGAGGGTTACCGGACCCCCTCCCCCGGAAGTTAATGGTCCACCATGGGCCTTAGAGGAGAGAGGTCCGGCCAGGAGGTGGCGCCCCCCTAGTCCGAATTGGACAAGGGGTGGGGGCGCCCCCCCCCCCTCCTTCCTTCTCTTCCCTTCCTCCTTCCTTCTCCTCCATGTTGGACTAGGAAAGGGGGGAACCTACTCCTAGTAGGAGTAGGATTCCCCCCCTTGGGGCGCGCCCCTTGAGGCCGGCCGGCCCCCTCCTCCCCTCCTTTATATACGGAGGAGGGTGATGAACCTATGTACCTAGGGTAGGGTCATGGATCTATTCAAGATACCCTCCCCAAGGACATCCCTAAAAGAACCAGAAGCAGTCAAAGAAAAATCATCATCCACTCGACCATGAAGCCATGTTCCACTCGACAGTCTTGAAGATACTCGACCGTACGGACAACCACTCGACTACCAGAAGATCTAGAGCCACTCCGCTCTGCAATGGTCGGGATTTAAGTCATAGCCTTAATGGTTATTATGTACTTTTATTACAGGCGTTACCAGTAACGTCCCCATCTTTATGTACCTTAAACCCTTTGTAACTGAGGGCGGGAGGGGTCTGGCGAACTCTATATAAGCCACCCCCCTCCTCAGGGACAAGGGGTCGCACCTCCTGTAACACACACGCATATAATCTAGTCGACCGCCTCCGGGCTCCGAGACGTAGGGCTGTTACTTCCTCCGAGAAGGGCCTGAACTCGTAAAACTCGTGTGTACAACTCCTCCATAGCTAGGACCATGCCTCTACATTCCTACCCCCCATTCTACTGTCAGACTTAGAACCACAACAGAGGGGGCACCCCATAGACACACAAGTTGATTTCTTAGCCATGTGCAGTGCCCCCCACCACAGATTTCCACCTCAGTCATATTGTCGTAGTGCTTAGGCGAAGCCCTGCATCGGTAACTTCATCATCACCGTCAACACACCATCGTGCTGACAAAACTCTCCCTCGGCCTCAGCTCGATCTAGAGTTCCAGGGACGTCACCGAGATGAACGTGTGCTGATCACGGAGGTGTCGTGCGTTCGGTACTTGATCGGTTGGATCGCGAAGACATTCGACTACATCAACCGCGTTACTCAACGCTTCTGCTTTCGGTCTACGAGGGTACGTAGACACACTCTCCCCTCTTGTTGCTATGCATCTCCTAAATAGATCTTGCGTGTCCGTAGGATTTTTTTGAAATACTGCGTTCCCCAACAGTGGCATCCGAGCCAGGTCTATGCGTAGATGTTATATGCACGAGTAGAACACAAAGAGTTGTGGGCAATAATAGTCATACTTCTTACCAGCATGTCATAATTTGATTCGGCGGTATTATTGGATGAAGCAGCCCAGACCGACATTACATGACCGCGTTCATGAGACTGGTTCTACCGACGTGCTTCGCACACAGGTGGCTAGTGGGTGTCTGTTTCTCCAGCTTTAGTTGAATCGAGTGTGACTACGCTTGGTCCTTGTAGAAGGTTAAAACAGCACACTTGACGAAAAATCATTCTGGTTTTTGATGCGTAGGTAAGAACGGTTCTCGCTAAGCCCGTAGCAGCCACGTAAAACTTGCAACAACAAAGTAGAGGATGCCTAACTTGTTTTTGCAGGGCATGTTGTGATGTGATATGGTCAAGATGTGATTATATAAATTGTTGTATGAGATGATCATGTTTTGTAACAAAGTTATCGGCAACTGGCAGGAGCCATATGGTTGTCGCTTTATTGTATAAAATGCAACCGCCATGTAATTGCTTTACTTTATCACTAAGCGGTAGCAATAGTCGTGGAAGCAATAGTTGGCGAGACGACAACGATGCTGTGATGGAGATCAAGGTGTCAAGCCAGTGACGATGGTGATCATGATGGTGCTTTGGAGATGGAGATCAAAGGCACAAGATGATGATGGCCATATCATATCACTTATATTGATTTCATGTGATGTTTATCCTTTATGCATCTTATTTTGCTTAGTACTATGGTAGCATTATAAGACGATCTCTTGCTAAATTTCAAGGTATAAGTGTTCTCCCTGAGTATGCATCGTTGCTACAGTTCGTTGTGCTGAGACACCACATGATGATCGGGTGTGATAAGCTCTACGCTCACATACAATGGGTGCAAGCTAGTTTTGCACAAGCAGAATACTTGGGTTAAACTTGACGAGCCTAGCATATGCAGATATGTCCTCGGAACACTAAAACCGAAAGGTCGAGCATGAATCATATAGTAGATATGATCAACATAGTGATGTTCACCATTGAAAGCTACTCCATCTCACGTGATGATCGGACATGGTTTAGTTGATATGGATCACGTGATCACTTAGATAATTAGAGGGATGTCTATCTAAGCGGGAGTTCTTAAGTAATATGATTAATTGAACTTTAATTTATCATGAACTTAGTACCTGGTAGTATTTTGCATGTCTATGTTGTTGTACATAAATGGCCCGTGTTGTTGTTCCGTTGAATTTTAATGCGTTCCTAGAGAAAGCTAAGTTGAAAGATGATGCTAGCAACTACACGGACTGGGTCCGTAACTTGAGGATTATCCTCATTGCTGCACAAAAATATTACGTCTTGGAAGCACTGCTAAGTGCAAAGCCCGTTGCAGGAGCAACACCAGATGTTATGAACGTCTGGCAGACCAAAGCTGATGACTACTCGATAGTTCAGTGTGCCATGCTTTACGGCTTATAATCGGGACTTCAACAACGTTTTGAGCATCATGGAGCATATGAGATGTTCCAGGAGTTGAAGTTAATATTTCAAGCAAATGCCCGAATTGAGAGATATGAAGTCTCCAATAAGTTCTATAGCTACAAGATGGAGGAGAATAGTTCTGTCAATGAACATATACTCAGAATGTCTGGGTACCACAACCACTTGACTCAACTAGGAGTTAATATTCCTGATGATAGTGTCATTGACAGAGTTCTTCAATCACTACCACCAAGCTACAAAAGCTTCGTCATGAACTATAATATGAAAGGGATGGATAAGACAATTCCCGAGCTCTTCGCAATGCTAAAATCTGCGGAGGTAGAAATCAAGAGGGAGCATCAAGTGTTGATGGTTAACAAGACCACTAGTTTCAAGAAAAAGGGCAAAGGAAAGAAGGGGAACTTTGAAAGGATCGAGAAGAGGTGTCTAGAGGGTTGCAGTTTTTAATTCTTTAGGTTCATGTGGAGTATTAGCACAAGTTTAAACATTCACAATAGATATCAAGCAAGCATGCAAGCATACAAAGAGTATATGAGCAGCGGAAAGTAAAGCATGCAAGTTGCAAGAATGTAAAGAGAAGGGATTGGCGTGTGCAAACGCAATTTGGAGACACAGTGGTTTTTTTATCCGTGGTTCCGATAGGTGGTGCTATCGTACATCCACGTTGATGGAGACTTCAACCCACGAAGGGTAACGGTTGCGCGAGTCCATGGAGGGCTCCACCCACGAAGGGTCCACGAAGAAGCAACCTTGTCTATCCCACCATGGCCGTCGCCCACGAAGGACTTGCCTCACTAGGGTAGATCTTCCGAAGTAGGCGATATCCTTGCCCTTACAAACTCCTTGGTTCAACTCCGCAATCTTGTCGGAGGCTCCCAAGTGACACCTAGCCAATCTAGGAGACACCACTCTCCAGGAAGTAACAAATGGTGTGTTGGTGATGAACTCCTTGATCTTGTGCTTCAAATGATAGTCTCCCCAACACTCAACTCTCTCTCATAGGATTGGATTTGGTAGAAAGAAGATTTGAGTGGAAAGCAACTTGGGGAAGGCTAGAGATCAAGATTTATGTGGTTGGAATGGAATATCTTGACCTCAACACAAGTGTAGGTGGTTCTCTCTCAGAAAATATGTATTGGAAGTGTAGGCATGTTTTGATGGCTCTCTCCACGAATGAAGAGCGGGTGGAGGGGTATATATAGCCTCCACACAAAATCTAACCGTTACACACAAATCACCAAACTCGGTGGGACCGATTCAGAGAACTCGGTCAGACCGATTTGATTCATAATGTGACCGTTAGGTATTTCGGTGTGACCGACTGGATCAACTCGGTGGGACCGATGTGCTAGGGTTATGGTAAATCCAAAACTCGGTTTGACCGATTACTCAAACTCGGTGGGACCGATTTGGGTAATAAGCAAAATAGAGAGTTGGCCAACCAAACTCGGTGGGGCCGGTTGCATATCTCGGTGGGACCGAAAATATTGCAATAGGTAACAGAGAGTTTGCAAGCCCATCTCGGTGAGACCGAGATCCTATCCGTGAGACCGAACTGATTAGGGTTTCTGGCAGTGGCTATGTCAACTGAACTCGGTGGCTCCGGATAGAAAGAATCGATGGGGCCGAGTTTGACCTTTGGTTTGGGACAAATTTGGAAGTGAGAAAGTGGTTGAGGGCTTTGGAGCATATCACTAAGCACTTTGAGCAAGCAAGCCATTAAGCAACACCTCATCCCTTCTTAATAGTATTGGCTTTCCTATGGACTCAATGTGATCTTGGATCACTAAAATAGAAAATGTAGAGTCCTGAGCTTTGAGCTTGAGCCAATCCTTTGTCCTTAGCATATTGAAGGGGTTCCACATCCTCTAGTCCATGCCACTCCATTGTTGAACTTGTCTGAAACATACTAGGTAGAAACATTAGTCCAACAAGAGATATGTTGACATTAATTACCAAAATCACCCAGGGAGCACTTGTGCTTTCAATCTCCCCCTTTTTGGTAATTGATTACAACATACATCAAAGCTTTAGATAAAGATATAGAGAACAATAAGTAAAGCTTTGGAAAGACATGTAACATGCAAAGGCTCCCCCTATATGTATGCAATCATATAAATATGAAACATAGGAGCATGTGAATGCATAAGCATGACAGAGTAAGCCATGTGTTACATGTATCTTGGCTATATGCATCAGAGTGAAAGATGTAAATATAGGAAATGTGCCTTCATGCTCATGAGTCCTTCTTGCAAACAATATGTACATTAGCAAGAAATCCTCATGCACATGACTGTGATGCATATACTTACCTTATGGTCTTGAGTTGGCTTAGAAGGGAATGGACCTGAGTAAACAAGGTTAGATAACACAGATAGATCTACTAGCCAGAGCAAACAAAAGAACCACAAAGGTACCAGGACTGGGATGACATGTAGAGTGTGAGTACTGAGTACTCTATTGGATATAGACATGTCCCCAAAGGTAAAGATGTGCAATAGAATCAGAGATTTCCTCCCCTTAGATGTCTTGCTCCCCCTGAATCTTGAATGGGATACTGGGAGAAGATAGGGAACAGAAAATCAGAGCAAAAGAAAAGACAACAAAGCTAATGCAAGCAATCAAATATGAACATGTATTTCCCCTCTTAAAGACATGTAAATTCTCTCCTCTTGAACACCAAGCATCTGGGGTTTTCTTACTCTCTTCCCCTTGAGTGTTCTCTCCCCCTATAGAAATGATTAAGCATAGAGCTTTGATGTGATATCTCTCTCCCCCTTTGACATCAATTTCCAAGAAGGGCTCTTCTGGATTTTTATTTTATTGCAGAAGGGTTTGGTCCTTGAGTCACAAAGCAAGTCGAATGTGTTGGGGATCGTAGCAATAATTCAAAAAAATTCCTACGTGTCACTAAGATCAATCTAGGAGATACTAGCAACGAGAGAGAGGGAGTGCATCTTCATACCCTTGAAGATCGCTAAGCGAAAGCATTGCAAGAACGCGGTTGGTGGAGTCGTACACGCGGCGATTCAGATCGCGATCGATTCCGATCTAAGCGCCGAACAACGGCGCCTCCGCGTTCAGCACACATACAGCCCGGTGACGTTTCCCGCGCCTTGATCCAGCAAGGAGAGAGGTAGAGGTTGGGGAAGATTTCGTCCAGCAGCAGCACGACGGCGTGGTGATGGAGGAGCGTGGCACGCGATTAGGGCTTCGCCAAGCACCGCAAGAGACGAGGAGAGAGAGGGGTAGGGCCGCGCCAAGAGGGAGAGAGACTCGTGTGTTGGGCAGCCCCAAAACCCCCACTATTTATAGGAGGAGGGAGGAGGGTGCACCACCTCTATGGTTCCCACCCCTAGGGGGCGGCAGCCCTAGATGGGATGGAGGGGGCGGCCAAGAGGGGGAGAGGGGGCGCGCCCTAGGGTGGGCCTTAGGCCCATCTACGCCTAGGGTTTCCCCCCTTCTCCTCCTAGCTGCGCCTTGGGCCCTGGTGGGAGGCGCACCAGCCCACTCAGGGGCTGGTCCCTTCCCACTCTTGGCCCATGCAAGCCTCCGGGGCTGGTGTCCCCTCCCGGTGGACCCCCGGAACCCTCCTGTGGTCCCGGTACATTACCGGTGACGCCCGGAACACTTCCGGTGGTCAAAACCTCACTTCCTATATATTATTCTTTACCTCCGGACCATTCCGGAACTCCTCGTGACATCCGGGATCTCATCCGGGACTCCGAACAACATTCGGTAACCACGTACAAACTTTCCCTATAACCCTAGCGTCATCGGTCCTTAAGTGTGTAGACCCTACGGGTTTGGGACTCATGCAGACATGACCGAGACAACTCTCTGGCCAATAACCAACAGCAGGATCTGGATACCCATGTTGGCTCCCACATGTTCCACGATGATCTCATCGGATGAACCACGATGTCGAGGATTCAAGCAATCCCGTATACAATTCCCTTTGTCAATCGGTACGTTACTTGCCCGAGATTCGATCGTCGGTATCCCAATACCTTGTTCAATCTCGTTACCAGCAAGTCACTTTACTCGTTCCGTGATGCATGATCCCGTGACCAACTACTTAGTCACAATGAGCTCATTATGATGATGCATTACCGAGTGGGCCCAGAGATACCTCTCCGTCATACGGAGTGACAAATCCCAGTCTCGATTCGTGCCAACCCAACAGACACTTTCGAAGATACCTGTAGTGCACCTTTATAGCCACCCAGTTACATTGTGACATTTGGTGCACCCAAAGAATTCCTACGGTATCCGAGAGTTGCACAATCTCATGGTCTAAGGAAATTATACTTGACATTAGAAAAGCTTTAGCAAACGAACTACACGATCTTGTGCTACGCTTAAGATTGGATCTTGTCCATCACATCATTCTCCTAATGATGTGTTCCCGTTATCAATGACATCCAATGTCCATGGTCAGGAAACCATGGCCATCTATTGATCAACGAGATAGTCAAGTAGAGGCTTACTAGGGACATGCTCTGGTCTAGGTATTCACACATGTATTACGGTTTTCGGTTAATACAATTATAGCATGAACAATAGACAATTATCATGAACAAGGAAATACAATAATAACCATTTTATTATTGCCTCTAGGGCATATTTCCAACAGTCTCCCACTTGCACTAGAGTCAATAGTATAGTTCACATCACTATGTGATTGTAATGAATCCAACACCCATGGGGTTTGTTCATATCTTGCTTGTGAGAGAGGTTTATTAGTCAATGGGTCTGAACCTTTCAGATGCAAATCTCTATGTCATCTTGTAGATGCAGCTACCACGCGCTACTTTGAGCTATTCCAAATAACTGCTCTACTATACGAATCCGGTTTACTACTTAGAGTCATCCGGATTAGTGTCAAAGTTTGCATTTACATAACCCTTTACGATGAACTCTTTTACCACCTCCATAATCGAGAAAATTCCTTAGTCCACTAGTTACTAAGGATAAGTTCGACCGCCGTCATGTGATTCATTCTTGGATCACTCCTGTACCCCTTGACTGACTCATGGCAAGGCACACTTCAGGTGCAGTACACAACATAGCATATTGTAGAGCCTACGTCTAAAGCATAGGGGATGACCTTCGTCCTTTCTCTCTCTTCTGCCGTGGTCAGGTCTTGAGTCTTACTCAATACTCACACCTTGTAACACAGCCAAGAACTCCTTCTTTGCTGATCTATTTTGAACTCCTTCAAAATCTTGTCACGGTATGTATTCATTTGAAAGTACTATTAAGCGTTTTTGATCTATCCTTATAGATCTTGATGCTCAATGTTCAAGTAGCTTAATCCAGGTTTTCCATTGAAAAACACTTTTCAAATAACCCTGTATGCTTTCCAGAAATTCTACATCATTTCTGATCAACAATATGTTAACAACATATACTCATCAAAAATTCTATAGTGCTCCCACTCACTTCTTTGGAAATACAAGTTTCTCATAAACTTTGTATAAACCCAAAATCTTTGATCATCTCATCAAAGCGTACATTCCAACTCCGAGATGCTTACTCCAGTCCTTAGAAGGATTGCTGGAGCTTTGCATACTTGTTAGCATCTTTCAGGATTGACAAAACCTTCTGGTTGTATCACATACAACCTTTCCTCAAGAAAATCGTCGAGGAAACAATGTTTTGACATCCTATCTGCAAGATTTCATAAATAATGCAGTAACTGCTAACATAATTCCAACAGACTCTTAGCATCGCTACAAGTGAAGAAGTCTCGTCGTAGTCAACTCCTTGAACTTGTCGGGAAACATCTTAACGACAGGTCGAGATTTCTTAATGGTGACACTTACCATCATTGTCCGTCTTCCTTTTAAAATCCATCTGCACTCAACAGCCTTACGACCATTAAGTAGTTCTTTCAAAGTCTATACTTTGTTTTATACATGGATCCTCTCTCGAATTTTATGGCCTCGAGCCATTCGTCGGAATCCGGGCCCATCATCGCTTCTCCATAGCTTGTAGGTTCATTGTTGTCTAGAAACATGACTTCCAAGACAAGATTACGTACCTCTCTGAAGTAGTACGCATCCTTGTCGACCTATGAGGTTTGGTAGTGACTTGATGCGAAGTTTCACGATCACTATCATAAGCTTCCACTTCAATTGGTGTAGGTGCCACAGTAACAACTTCCTATGCCCTGCTACACACTAGTTGAAGTGACGGTTCAATAACCTCATCAAGTATCCACCATCCTCCCACTCAATTCTTTCGAGAGAAACTTTTCCTTGAGAAAGGACCCGTTTCTAGAAACAATCACTTTTGCTTCCGGATCTAAAATAGGAGGTATACCCAACTATTTTTGGGTATTCTATGAAGATGCATTTATCCGCTTTGGGTTCGAGCTTATCAGCCTGAAACTTTTTCACATAAGCATCGCAGCCCCAAACTTTTAAGAAATGACAGCTTAGGTTTCTCTAAACCATAGTTCATACGGTGTTGTCTCAATGGAATTGTTTGGTGACCTGTTTAAAGTGAATGTGGTTGTCTCTAATGCCTAACCCATAAACGATAGTGGTAATTCGATAAGAGACATCATGGTATGCACCATATCCAATAGGGTGCAGTTATGATGTTCGGACACACCATCACACTATGGCGGTCCAGGTGGTATTAGTTGTGAAACAATTTCCACAATGTCTTAATTGTGTGCCAAACTCGTAACTCAGATATTCATCTCTATGATCATATCATAGACATTTTATCATCTTGTCACGATGATCTTCAACTTCACTTTGAAATTACTTAAACCTTTCAATAATTCAGACCTGTGTTTCATCAAGTAAATATACTCAGCATCTACTCAAATCATTTGTGAAGTAAGAACATAACGATATCCACTGCGTGCCTTAGCACTCATTGGACTGCACACATCAAAATTTATTACTTCCAACAAGTTGCTTTCTTGTTCCATCTTACTGAAAACAAGGCCTTTCAGTCATCTTGCCCATGTGGTATGATTTGCATGTCTCAAGTGATTCAAAATCAAGTGAGTCCAAACGATCCATCTGTATGGAGTTTCTTCATGCATGTCTACCAATAGACATGGTTCGCAAGTCTCAATCTTTTCAAAACGAGTGAGTCCAAAGATCCATCAACATGGAGCTTCTTCATGCGTTTTATACCAACATGACTCAAATGGCAGTGCCACAAGTATGTGGTACTATCATTACTATCTTATATCTTTTGGCATGAACATGTGTATCACTACGATCGAGATTCAATAAACCATTCATTTTAGGTGCAAGACCATTGAAGGTATTATTCAAATAAACAGAGTAACCATTATTCTCCTTAAATGAATAACCGTATGGCGATAAACATAATCCAATCATGTCTATGCTCAACGCAAACACCAAATAACAATTATTTCGGTTTAACACCAATCCCGATGGTAGAGGGAGCGTGCGATGTTTGATCACATCAACCTTGGAAACACTTCCAACACATATCGTCATCTCACCTTTAGCTAGTCTCCGCAGCCTTTTATTTCAAGTTACTAACACTTAGCAACCGAACCGGTATTTATTACCCTGGTGCTACTAGGAGTACTATTAAAGTACACAATAATATAACGTATATCCAAAATACTTCTGTCGACCTTGCGAGCCTTCTCATCTACCAAGTATCTGGGGTAGTTCTGCTTCAGTGACCGTTCCCCTCATTATAGAAGCACTTAGTCTCGGGTTTGGTTCAACCTTGGGTTTCTTCACTAGAGCAGCAACTGATTTGCCGTCTCATGAAGTATCCCTTCTTTCCCTTGCCCTTCTTGAAACTAGTGGTTTAACCATCAACAATTGATGCTCCTACTTGATTTCTACTTTCGCGGTGTCAAACATCGCGAGTTGCTCAAGGATCATCATGTCTATCCCTGATATGTTATAGTTCATCACAAAGCTCCAATAGCTTCGTGGCAGTGACTATGGAGAACCATCACTATCTCATCTGGAAGATTAACTCCCACTCGGTTCAAGTGATTGTAGTACTCGGACAATCTGAACACATGCTCAATGATTGAGCTTTTCTCCCTTAGTTTGCAGGCTTAAGAAACTTGTCAGAGGTCTCATACCTCTTGACGTGGGCACTAGTCTGAAATTCCAATTTCAGTCTTTGGAACATCTCATATGTTCTGTGACGTTTCAAAAACGTCTTTGGTGCCACAATTCTAAATCATTAGTATTACGCACTGAACTATCACGTAGTCATCAAAACGTGTATGTCAGATGTTTCCCAACATCTACAGACGATGCTCGAGGTTCAACACACTAAGCGGTGCATTAAGGACATAACCCTTCTGTGCAGCAATGAGGACAATCCTCAGTTCAAGGACCCAGTCCGCATAATTTCTACTGTCAACTCTCAACTAAATTTTCTCTAGGAACATATCTAAAATAGTAGAACCAAAGCGTGAGCTACGACATAATTTGCAAAGACCTTTTGACTATGTTCATGATAATTAAGTTCATCTAATCAAATTATACAATGAACTCCCACTTAGATAGACATCCCTCTAGTCATCTAAGTGATACATGATTCGAGTCAACTAGGCCATGTATGATCATCACGTGAGACGGACTAGTCATCATCGGTGAACATCTTCATGTTGATCGTATCCACTATATGACTCATGTTCGACCTTTTGGTCTTCCGTGTTCTGAGGCCATGTCTGTACATGCTAGGCTCGTCAAGTTAACCTAAGTGTATTGCGTGTGTAAATCTGGCTTACACCCGTTGTATGCGAACGTTAGAACCTATCACACCCGATCATCACGTGGTGCTTCGGAACAACGGACCTTAGCAACGGTGCACAGTTAGGGGGAACACAATTCTTGATATTTTAATAAGGGATCATCTTATTTATGCTACCGTCGTTCTAAGAAAATAAGATGTAAAAACATGACAAACATCACATGCAAATCATAAAGTGACATGATATGGCCAATATCATCTTGCGCCTTTGATCTCCATCTTCGAGGCGCGGCATGAACACCATCGTCACCAGCATGACACCATGATCTCCATCATCGTGTCTTCATGAAGTTGCCTCGCCAACTATTACTTCTACTACTATGGCTAATGGTTAGCAATAAAGTAAAGTAATTACATGGCGTTTTCATTGACACGCAGGTCATAAATAAATTAAGACAACTCCTATGGCTCCTGCCGGTTGTCATACTCATCGACATGCAAGTCGTGATTCCTATTACAAGAACATGATCAATCTCATACATCACATCCTTTTTGCCATATCACATCACAAAGCAAACCCTGCAAAAACAAGTTAGACGTCCTCTAATTATTGTTGCATGTTTTATGTGGCTGCAATGGGTTTCTAGCAAGAACGTTTATTACCTACGCAAAACCACAATGGTGATATGCCAATTGCTATTTACCCTTCATAAGGACCCTTTTCATCGAATCTGATCCGACTAAAGTGGGAGAGACAGACACCCACCAGCCACCTTATGCATCAAGTGCATGTTAGTCGGTGGAACCAGTCTCACGTAAGCGTACGTGTAAGGTCGCTCTGGGCCGCTTCATCCCACAATGCCGCCGGATCAAGATAAGACTAGTAACGGTAAGCAAATTGAACAAATCATCGCCCACAACTACTTTGTGTTCTACTCGTGCGTAGAATCTATGCATAGACCTAGCTCATGATGCCTCTATTGGGGATCGTAGCAATAATTCAAAAAAATTCCTACGGGCCACCAAGATCAATCTAGGAGATACTAGCAACGAGACAGAGGGAGTGCATCCTCATAACCTTGAAGATCGCTAAGCGGAAGCGTTGAAAGAACGCGGTTGGTGGAGTCGTACACGCAGTGATTCAGATCGCGGTCGATTCCGATCTAAGCGTCGAACAACGGCGCCTCCGCGTTCAACACACGTACAGCCCGGTGACGTCTCCCGCGCCTTGATCCAGCAAGGAGAGAGGGAGAGGTTGGGGAAGGCTCCATCCAGTAGCAGCACGACGGCATGGTGATGGTGGAGGAGCGTGGCACGCCAGCAGGGCTTCGCCAAGCACTGCAAGAGACGAGGAGAGAGAGGGGTAGGGCTGCGCCAAGAGGGAGAGAGACTCGTGTGTTGGGCAGCCCCAAAACCCCCACTATTTATAGGAGGAGGGGAGGAGGGTGCGCCCCCTCTAGGGTTCCCACCCCTAGGGGGCGGCAGCCCTAGATGGGAAGGAGGGGGCGGCCAAGAGGGGAGAGGGGGCGCCCTAGGGTGGGCCTTAGGCCCATCTGCGCCTAGGGTTTCCCCCCTTCTCCTCCTAGTTGCGCCTTAGGCCCTGGTGGGAGGCGCACCAGCCTACTCAGGGGCTGGTCCCTTCCCACTCTTGGCCCATGCAAGCCTCCGGGGCTGGTGGCCCCTCCCAGTGGACCCTCGAAACCCTCCTATGGTCCCGGTACATTACCGGTGACGCCCGAAACACTTCCGGTGGTCAAAACCTCACTTCCTATATATTATTCTTTACCCGCGGACCATTCCGGAATTCCTCGTGACGTCCGGGATCTCATCTGGGACTCCGAACAACATTCGGTAACCACGTACAAACTTTCCCTATAACCCTAGCGTCATCGATCCTTAAGTGTGTAGACCCTATGGGTTCGGGAATCATGCAGACATGACCGAGACAACTCTCCGGCCAATAACCAACAGCAGGATCTGGATACCCATGTTGGCTCCCACATGTTCCATGATGATCTCGTCGGATGAACCACGATGTCGAGGATTCAAGCAATCCCGTATACAATTCCCTTTGTCAATCGGTACGCTACTTGCCCGAGATTCGATCGTCGGTATCCCAATACCTCATTCAATCTCGTTACCAGCAAGTCACTTTACTCGTTCCATAATGCATGATCTCGTGACCAACTACTTAGTCACAATGAGCTCATTATGATGATGCATTACCGAGTGGGCCCAGAGATACCTCTCCGTCATACGGAGTGACAAATCCCAGTCTCGATTCATGCCAACCCAACAGACACTTTCGGAGATACCTGTAGTGCACCTTTATAGCCACCCAGTTACATTGTGACGTTTGGTGCACCCAAAGCATTCCTACGGTATCCAGGAGTTGCACAATCTCATGGTCTAAGGAAATGGTACTTGACATTAGAAAAGCTTTAGCAAACGAACTACACGATCTTGTGCTATGCTTAAGATTGGGTCTTGTCCATCACATCATTCTCCTAATGATGTGATCCCGTTATCAATGACATCCAATGTCCATGGTCAGGAAACCATGATCATCTATTGATCAATGAGCTAGTCAACTAGAGGCTTACTAGGGACATGTTCTGGTCTATGTATTCACACATGTATTACGGTTTTCGGTTAATACAATTATAGCATGAACAATAGACAATTATCATGAACAAGGAAATACAATAATAACCATTTTATTATTGCCTCTAGGGCATATTTCCAACAGAATGTGATGCTGGTAGAGGACAAGAGTCATTGAGTGGAGCTGGAGCAAAAATTGAATGCAAGAATAAGTGGCAAGTTGTCTTTCCTATAGTGAAATCGGTAGCACCAAGTTGTGTGCTTCGGTGGCACCGAGCGAATTCGGTTGGGCTGAAGGAAACAAACAGGTGTGACCGAGTCCATCACAGAGAAAACACTTCTCTCCTCAGCTCACTAGGCACTTAAGATCTCACAAGGATTTTCAAGGAATTTGCTGAAAGATTTGCAATGAATTGGATGCAGAAAATGCAGAATAACAAGAAAGAAAAGAAATAAAAAGATCTAGATGAAGTTTTTTTGAAAGGGGAAAACACATATGCATGAGATAAATGTAAGAGGAAATACAAGAGAACTTCATCTAGAATTGGGCGGTGACAAAGTCACCTATGTTAGAGTATATTGACTTAGGAGTCAAGTGAGGTCACTTGATCTTTGGTCATACTCATCGTTTAAGCTCAAAAATGGGGTTACCATTTTTCATTTAAGCATCTTGATATATTCACATCTTGTTGAGTTGCTTTAACCCATGACTTGGAGTAAAGCTTCTCTAAGATGGAATAACATACCTTGGGTGGTGGTGTTGATCTTGATCATGTAGTTGAACTTGTGTGGGTTGCTCAAGGTTGATGTAGCTCATCAAGAGTTGGGAGCACCACCTTGGAATTTTGAGTTCATCTTCCTACATGGGTTAGCTTTGCAAGGAAGAGCACTTGTGTATCCAAAATGACAATCATAAATCTTAATGTAGAATGTGTCAAAGGATATGTTTGAAGAGTTTTGTGCTTCCTTGTCTTCAACCACCATTATGTAGAGACTTGATGATGTAGAGATTGCTCAAGATGTGAGTGAGTTGCAATCTCATGGATTTAGATTCATTCAAGTACCTACGAGGGTTAGATAGCATGCAAGGGTGCAAAAATATCCAAGACATATAGATAGCATCATGAAAGAAATATCAAGGATTAGTCAAAGGCTCATGCCTTGCATGTATCCAAATGGAGTTCCTACTCCAAGTTTGAAGCATCAATGATTTTCAATTCACCTCTAAAATGGCAAAAGACTTTCTCATCAAGCGGTTTGGTAAATATATCCGCTAATTGCTTATCGATGCGAACATGCTTAAGATCAATGTCCCCTTTGGCAACATGATCTTGAATGAAATGATGACAAACTTCAATATGCTTAGTTCGAGAATGTTGCACGGGACTGTGAGCAATATTAATAGCACTTTCATTGTCACAAAGCAATTGAACATGTTTCACATATATCCCATAATCTTTAAGAGTTTGGGTCATCCAAAGTAATTGAGCACAACATGATCCAGCAGCAATGTATTCCGCTTCGGCGGTGGATAAGGATACTGAGTTTTGTTTCTTGGAGGACCAAGACACAAGAGATCTACCAAGAAATTGACAAGTACCCGAAGTGGACTTTCTATCAACCTTGTCTCCGGCGTAGTCCGAATCGGAGTAAGCAACAAGATCGAAAGAAGACCTCTTAGGATACCAAATGCCAAAATTTGGTGTGTGTATTAAGTATCTCACTATCCTTTTCACAGCCTTAAGATGACACTCTTTAGGGGCCGCTTGATATCGTGCACACATGCACACACTTAGCATAATATCAGGACGAGAGGCACATAGATATAACAATGAACCAATCATAGAGCGGTAAACTTTTTGATCAACCGGTTCACCATCTTTGGTCAAATCAAGATGTCCACTAGTAGGCATGGGTGTAGACATACCTTTGCATTCTTGCATATTGAACTTCTTGAATAAGTCCTTGGTTTACTTTGTTTGAGAGACAAAGGTACCTTCCTTAGTTTGCTTGATTTGCAAACCAAGAAAGAATTTGAGTTCACTCATCATAGACATCTCAAACTTCTCCGACATTAGCTTTCCAAACTTCTCACTAAAATGACAGTTAGTTGAACCAAATATAATATCATCAACATAAATTTGGCACACAAATAGTTCTCCATTAACCCTTTTAGTAAAAAAGAGTAGAATCAATTTTACCAATTTCAAAGCCTTTTTCAATAAGAAACTTGGTAAAGCATTTATACCACGCTCTAGGGGCTTGTTTAAGACCATAAAGGGCTTTGTGAAGTGTGTAAACATGATTAGGTTTCTTAGGATTGATGATACGTCTCCAACGTATCTATAATTTTTGATTGTTCTATGCTATTATATTATCTGTTTTGGATGTTTATGGGCTTTACTATACACTTTCATATTATTTTTGGGACTAATCTATTAACCCAGATCCCAATGCCGGTTTATGTTTTTTCCTTGTTTTAGAGTATCGCGGAAAAGGAAAATCAAACGGAGTCCAATTGACCTGAAACTTCATGGAACTTATTTTTGGACCAGAAGAAGCCCACAGAGTATCGGAGATGGACCAGGAGAGTCCCGGGCTTCCCACGAGGGTGGGGGCGCGCCCACCCCCCTGGGCACGCCCCCTGCCTCGTGGACAGCCCGGAGGTCCACCGACGTACTTCTTCCTCCCATATATACCCATATACCCTAAAAACTTCGGGGAGCAGAATAGATCGGGAGTTCCGCCGCCAGAAGCCTCTGTAGCCACCGAAAACCAATCTAGACCCATTCCGGCACCCTGCCGAGGGGGAAATCCCTCTCTGGTGGCCATCTTCATCATCCCGGTGCTCTCCATGACGAGGAGGGAGTAGTTCTCCCTCGGGGCTGAGGGTATGTACTAGTAGCCATGTGTTTGATCTCTCTCTCTCTCTCGTGTTCTTGAGGTGGTACGATCTTGATGTATCGCGAGCTTTGCTATTATAGTTGGATCTTATGATGTTTCTCCCCCTCTACTCTCTTGTAATGGATTGAGTTTTCCCTTTGAAGTTATATTATCGGATTGAGTCTATAAGGATTTGAGTCCACTTGATGTATGTTTTGGTGATCAACTTGCGGGTTCCGCCCATGAACCTATGCATAGGGGTTGGCACACGTTTTCGTCTTGACTCTCCGGTAGAATCTTTGGGGCACTCTTTGAAGCTCTTTGTGTTTGGTTGAATAGATGAATCTGAGATTGTGTGATGCATATCGTATAATCATACCCACGGATACTTGAGGTGACATTGGAGTATCTAGGTGACATTAGGTTTTGATTGATTTGTGTCTTAAGGTGTTATTCTAGTACGAACTCTAGGGCTGTTTGTGACACTTATAGGAATAGCCCAACGGATTGATTGGAAAGAATAACTTTGAGGTGGTTTCGTACCCTACCATAATCTCTTCATTTGTTCTCTGCTATTAGTGACTTTGGAGTGACTCTTTGTTGCATGTTGAGGGATATTTATGTGATCCATTTATGTTATTATTGTCGAGAGGACTTGCACTAGTGAAAGTATGAACCCTAGGCCTTGTTTCAACGCATTGCAATACCATTTGTGCTCACTTTTATCATTAGTTACCTTGCTGTTTTTATATTTTCAGATTACAAAAACCATTATCTACTATCCATATTGCACTTGTATCACCATCTCTTTGCTGAACTAGTGCACATATGCATTTTACCATTGTATTGGGTGTGTTGGGGACACAAGAGACTCTTTGTTATTTGGTTGTAGGGTTGCTTGAGAGAGACCATCTTCATCCTACGCCTCCTACAAATTGATAAACCTTAGGTCATCCACTTGAGGGAAATTTGATACTGTCCTACAAACCTCTGCACTTGGAGGCCCAACAACGTCTATAAGAAGAAGGTTGTGTAGTAGACATCAAGCTCTTTTCTGGCGCCGTTGCCGGGGAGGTGAGTGCTTGAAGGTATATGTTTAGATCTTGCAATCAAGTCTTTTAGTTTCTTGTTTTATCACTAGTTTAGTTTATAAAAGAAAATTACAAAAAAATGGAATTAAGTTTGCCTCATACGCTTCATCTTTTTAATATCTTTCATGAGTATGATGGAAAGGAAAATTGTGCCAAAGTGTTAGAAGAAGAATGCATTAAAATGTTTGGCACTAAATCTTTGAATGATGAGCATGATTGCAATGTTGTTAGTATGAACTCCTTGAATATCCATAGTACTAATGATGATTGCACTAGTTATGATGAAAATGTCTCATATAAACATGTCAATTTTTGTGGAGTGCATTGGGTTTGCAAGTACACACCAAATAGGGAAGATAGATATTGCAAGAGGCATAAGCATTTAGAAACTAAATTGTTGCAAGAAAGGCTAGATGTTTATGCTGAAAGATTCAATATTTATCGCCATCCTTGTGAACTTTGCAATGAACATGGTCATTTAAAGCTCCAATGCTATTTGTTTCATGATCAAGTCGTGTCCAAAATTGTGATAACTTGATTACCCTTGAGCATCATAAAGAGCTTAGTCTTCTTTTGGGTTATGAAGAAATGAAACGTATAACTGAGGGTATTCCAAAATTTAATCTCGATAAATTTCTTGATTTTGATCTAGAGGAAATTTATATTTATTGTGCGGTGAATTGTACTGAAAATCCTTATATTGCCAACTACATGAAGAAAAGAAAACAAATAGAAGATGAAGAGATTTCGCATACCCACATGACCTAGTCTTCTATGCCACAACCAGCCTTTACAAGATTTAGCAATTAAGCAAGTTCTAGGTTGAACCTTTTTAGTGAAATCAACAATGTAAAGATCACCTCTACGTATACCGGTAAAGACCATTTTACGATTGTCTCTACGAAACACTTGGCAATCTACCTCAGTAAACAGGACATTGAAACCGAAATCAGCAAGTCTAGATACTGAAAGTAAATTGTACCCAAGAGATTCAACGAGCATGACATTTTGTATGGAGCTATCATGTGAGATGGCCACCTTACCTAGGCCAACCACCTTACCCTTTGAGTTATCACGAAAGGTGACATATTTTCGAGGGCCGTCGTTTTCAGCAAGCTCATGGAACATATCTTTATCTCCGGCCAAATGATCAGTACATCCACTATCAAGGACCCATTCCTTTCCTCCGGCCATGTAGCCGCGAAGATTTGCCATAAGACCAAACTGTCTCATTGCATCATCAAGATCATAGTCACTATCATCATCCTCATCATAGTATCCATGTTCAACATCAGCTTGTGATTGATCAACTCCTAGAGAGGGTAATTCATTAGATAAATGATCATTTCTATGGTTATCTTTATGAATTCTAATAGCTTCGGAAATGATATTGCTAATGATCCCAACATCTCCTATGGCACGCATGAGATTAGTAAGCTCAAATAGACAATAGACTTATGAAGGATTTCGTCTAAATTTTTCAAGGAATAATTTGGAAATCGTTCCTCAAGAAATCTCCATATAGTATAGGCACAATCAAGAGTAGGCAAACTAGCAATCAAATTTTTGGGCAAACCTCTAATGATAAGATTGATAGTTCTAAGATTGCGAATCATGTCAAGATCCTTTTCAGGTGTAGGATGCAAAGGATCAATATGAGGTGCACAAGGACTAGTAATGTACTTGTTCAAATGATATTCATTGAAAATCTCAAGCATTTCATTTTTTCCATTCATAGAAGAACTCTCCATCAAGAATAGGCACTCTATGTCTAAGACTCCCCAAAGTAGACACATCCATCTTCCTCCAAAGGTGTTTAAACCAAGGCAATGGAGACCAAAGCTCTAATACCAATTGAAAGGATCGAGAACAGGTGTCTAGAGGGGGGTGAATAGACTCTAATCAAGAAAAGTTACAGTTTTTAATTCTTTAGGTTCATGTGGAGTATTAGCACAAGTTTAAACATTCACAATACATATCAAGCAAGCATGCAAGCATAAAAAGAGTATATGAGCAGCGGAAAGTAAAGCATGCAAGTTGCAGGAATGTAAAGAGAAGGGATTGGAGTGTGCAAACGCAATTTGGAGACACGGTGATTTTTTTATCTGTGGTTCCGATAGGTGGTGCTATCGTACATCCACGTTGATGGAGACTTCAACCCACGAAGGGTAACAGTTGCGCGAGTCCACGGAGGGCTCCACCCACAAAGGGTCCATGAAGAAGCAACCTTGTCTATCCCACCATGGCCGTCGCCCACGAAGGACTTGCCTCACTAGGGTAGATCTTCACGAAGTAGGCTATCTCCTTGCCCTTACAAACTCCTTGGTTCAACTCCACAATCTTGTCGGAGGCTCCCAAGTGACACCTAGCCAATCTAGGAGACACCACTCTCCAAGAAGTAACAAATGGTGTGTTGATGATGAACTCCTTGATCTTGTGCTTCAAATGATAGTCTCCCCAACACTCAACTCTCTCTCATAGGATTGGATTTGGTAGAAAGAAGATTTGAGTGGAAAGGAACTTGGGGAAGGCTAGAGATCAAGGTTTATGTGGTTGGAATGGAATATCTTGACCTCAACACAAGTGTAGGTGGTTCTCTCTCAGAAAATATGTATTGGAAGTGTAGGCATGTTCTGATGGCTCTCTCCACGAATGAAGAGTGGGTGGAGGGGTATATGTAGCCTCCACACAAAATCTAACCGTTACACATAAATCACCAAACTCGATGGGACCGATTCGAAGAACTCGGTCAGACCGATTTGATTCATAATGTGACCGTTGGGTGTTTCGGTGGGACCGACTGGATTAACTCGGTGGGACCGATGTGCTAGGGTTAGGGTAAACCCAAAACTCGGTTTGACTGATTACTCAAACTCGGTGGGACCGATTTGGGTAATAAGCGAAACACAGAGTTGGCCAAGCAAACTCGGTGGGGCCGATTGCATATCTCGGTGGGACCGAAAATGTTGCAATAGGTAACAGAGAGTTTGCAAGCCCATCTCGGTGAGACCGAGATCCCATCGGTGAGACTGGACTGATTAGGGTTTTTGGCAATGGCTATGTCAACTGAACTCGGTGGCTCCAGATAGAAAGAATCGGTGGGGCCGAGTTTGACTTTTGGTTTGGGACAAATTTGGAAGTGAGAAAGTGGTTGAGGGCTTTGGAGCATATCACTAAGCACTTTGAGCAAGCAAGCCATTAAGAAACACCTCATCCCTTCTTAATAGTATTGGCTTTCCTATGGACACAATGTGATCTTGGATCACTAAAATAGAAAATGTAGAGTCCTGAGCTTTGAGCTTGAGTCAATCCTTTGTCCTTAGCATATTGAAGGGGTTCCACATCCTCTAGTCCATGCCACTCCATTGTTGAACTTGTCTGAAACATACTAGGTAGAAACATTAGTCCAACAAGAGATATGTTGACATTAATTACCAAAATCACCCAGGGAGCACTTGTGCTTTCAAACTTCAAGAAGAACGGCAAGAAAGTTGCTGCTCAAGTGAAGAAACCCAAGTCCGGACCTAAGCCTGAGACTGAGTCCTTCTACTGCAAAGGGACTGGTCACTGGAAGCGGAACTACCCCAAGTATTTGGCGGATAAGAAGGATGGCAAAGTGGAAGGTATATTTGATATACATGTTATTGATGTGTACCTTACTAATGCTCGCAGTAGCGCCTGGATATTTGATATTGGTTCTGTTGCTCATATTTGCAACTTGAAACAGGGGATACGGATTAAGCGAAGATTGGCTAAGAACGAGATGACGATGCGCGTGGGAAATGGTTCCAAAGTCGATGTGATCACGGTCGGCACGCTACCTCTACATCTACCTTCGGGATTAGTTTTAGACCTGAATAATTGTTATTTGGTGCCAGCGTTAAGCATGAACATTATATATGGATCTTGTTTGATGTGAGATGATTATTCATTTAAATTAGAGAATAATGGTTGTTCTATTTATATGAGTAATATCTTTTATGGTCATGCACCCTTGATTAGTGGTCTGTTTTTATTGAATCTCGATAGTAGTGATACACATATTCATAGTATTGAAGCCAAAAGATATAAGTTTAATAATGATAGTGCAACTTATTTATGGCACCGCCGTTTAGGTCATATTGGTGTAAAGCGCATGAAGAAACTCCATGTTGATGGGCTTTTGGAATCACTTGATGCTTCCGAACCATGCCTCATGGGCAAGATGACTAAGACTCCATTCTCTAGAACAATGGAGCGAGCAACAGATTTATTGGAAATAATACATACTGATGTATGTGGTCCAATGAGTGTTCATGCTCGTGGCGGGTATCGTTATTTTCTGACCTTCACAGATGATTTGAGCAGATATGGCTATATCTACTTGATGAAACATAAGTCTGAAACATTTGACAAGTTCAAAGAATTTCATAGTGAAGCGGAAAATCATCGTAACAAGAAAATAAAGTTTCTATGATCTGATCGTGGAGGTGAATATTTGAGTTACGAGTTTGGTCTTCATTTGAAACAATGCGGAATAGTTTCGCAACTCACGCCACCTGGAACACCACATCGTAATGGTGTGTCCGAACGCCGTAACCGCACTTTATTAGATATGGTGCGATCTATGATGTCTCTTACTGATTTACCGCTATCGTTTTGGGGTTATGCTTTAGAGACGGCTGCATTCACGTTAAATAGGGCACCATCAAAATCCGTTGAGACGACACCATATAAACTGTGGTTTGGCAAGAAACCCAAGTTGTCGTTTCTTAAAGTTTGGGGTTGCGATGCTTATGTGAAAAAGCTTCAACCTGATAAGCTCGAACCCAAATCGGAGAAATGTGTCTTCATAGGATATCCAAAGGAGACTATTGGGTACACCTTCTATCACAGATCTAAAGGCAAGATATTCGTTGCTAAGAATGGATCCTTTCTAGAGAAGGAGTTTCTCTCGAAAGAAGTGAGTGGGAGGAAAGTAGAACTTGATTATGTAACTGTACCTTCTCCCTTATTGGAAAGTAGTTCATCACAGAAATCAGTTCCAGTGATTCCTACACCAATTAGTGAGTAAGCTAATGATGATGATCATGAAACTTATGATCAAGTTACTACCGAACCTCGTAGGTTAACCAGAGCAAGATCCGCACCAGAGTGGTACGGTAATCCTATTCTGGAGGTCATGTTACTTGACCATGACGAACCTACAAACTATGAGGAAGCAATGATGAGCCCAGATTCCGCAAAATGGCTTGAGGCCATGAAATCTGAGATGGGATCCATGTATGAGAAAAGTGTGCACTTTGGTTGACTTGCCCGGTGATTGGCAAGCCATAGAGAATAAATGGATCTTCAAGAAGAAGAAGATTGACGCTGACGGTAATATTACTATCTACCGAGCTCGACTTGTTGCGAAAGGTTTTTGACAAGTTCAAGGAGTTAACTACGATGAGACCTTCTCACCCGTAGCGATGCTTAAGTCTGTCCGAATCATGTTAGCAATTGCCGCATTTTATGATTATAAAATTTGGCAAATGGATGTCAAAACTGCATTCCTTAATGGATATCTCAAAGAAGAGTTGTATATGATGCAACCAGAAGGTTTTGTCGATCCTAAAGGTGCTAACAAAGTGTGCAAGCTCCAACAATCCATTTATGGACTGGTGCAAGCCTCTCGGAGTTGGAATATACGCTTTGATAGTGTGATCAAAGCATATGGTTTCATACAGACTTTTGGAGAAGCCTGTATTTACAAGAAAGTGAGTGGGAGCTCCGTAGCATTTCTGATATTATATGTGGATGACATATTGTTGATCGGAAATGATACTGCATTTCTGAATAGCATAAAAGGATACTTGAATAAGAATTTTTCAATGAAAGACCTCGATGAAGCTGCTTATATATTGGGCATCAAGATCTATAGAGATAGATCAAGATGCTTAATTGGACTTTCACAAAGCACATACCTTGATAAAGTTTTGAAGAAGTTCAAAATGGATCAGTCAAAGAAAGGGTTCTTGCCTATGTTATAAGGTGTGATGTTGAGTCAGACTCAATGCCCGGCCACTACAGAAGATAGAGAGAAAATGAAAGTCATTCCCTATGCCTCAGCCATAGGTTCTATCATGTATGCAATGTTGTGTACCAGACCTGATGTGTGCCTTAATATTAGTTTAGCAGGGAAGTACCAAAGTAATCTAGGAGTGGATCACTGGACAGGGGTCAAGAACATCCTGAAATACTTGAAAAGGACTAAGGATATGTTTCTCGTTTATGGAGGTGACAAAGAGCTCATCATAAATGGTTAAGTCGATGCAAGCTTTGACACTGATCCGGATGACTCTAAGTCACAAACCGGATACGTATTTTTATTGAATGGTGGAGCTGTCAGTTGGTGCAGTTCTAAGCTGAGTGTCGTGGCGGGATCTACGTGTGAAGCGGAATACATAGCTGCTTCGGAAGCAACAAATGAAGGAGTTCATATCCGATCTAGGTGTAATACCTCGTGCACCAGGTCCAATGAAAATCTTTTGTGACAATACTAGTGCAATTGCCTTGGCAAAGGAATCCAGATTTCACAAGAGAACCAAGCACATCAAGAGATGCTTCAATTCCATCTGTGATCAAGTCAAGGAGGGAGACATAGAGATTTGCAAGATACATACGGATCTGAATGTTGCAGACCCGTTGACTAAGCCTATCTCACGAGCAAAACATGATCAACACCAAGACTCCATGGGTGTTTACTATGTAATCTAGATTATTGACTCTAGTGCAAGTGGGAGACTGAAGGAAATATGCCCTAGAGGCAATAATAAAGTTGTTATTTATATTTCCTTATATCATGATAAATGTTTATTATTCATGCTAGAATTGTATTAACCGGAAACTTAGTACATGTGTGAATACATAGACAAATAGAGTGTCCCTAGTATGCCTCTACTTGACTAGCTCGTTAATCAAAGATGGTTAAGTTTCCTAACCATAGACATGTGTTGTCATTTGATGAACATGATCACATCATTAGAGAATGATGTGATGGACAAGACCCATCCGTTAGCTTAGCATAATGATCGTTTAGTTTTTCTGCTATTGCTTTCTTCATGACTTATACATGTTCCTCAGACTATGAGATTATGCAACTCCCGAATACCGGAGGAACACCTTGTGTGCTATCAAACGTCACAACGTAACTAGGTGATTATAAACATGCTCTACAGGTGTCTCCGATGGTGTTTGTTGAGTTGGCATAGCCCAAGATTAGGATTGTCACTCCGTGTATCGGAGAGGTATCTCTTTGCCCTCTCGGTAATGCACATCACTATGAGCCTTGCAAGCAATGTGTCTAATGAGTTAGCCACGGGCATTACGAAACGAGTAAAGAGACTTGCCGGTGATGAGATTGAACTAGGTATGATGATACCGACGATCGAATCTCGGGCAAGTAACATACCGATGACAAAGGGAACAACGTATGTTGTTATGCAGTTTGACCGATAAAGATCTTTATAGAATATGTAGGAGCCAATATGAGCATCCAGGTTCCACTATTGGTTATCGACTGGAGATGTGTCTCGGTCATGTCTACATAGTTCTCGAACCCGTAGGGTCCGCACGCTTAACTTTCGATGATGATTTGTATTATGAGTTTCGTGTTTTGATGAACCAAAGTTTGTTCGGAGTCCCGGATGAGATCGCGGACATGACGAAGAGTCTCGAAATGGTCGACACATAAAGATTGATATATTGGAAGGTTATGTTTGGACATCGGAATGGTTTCGGATAGGTTCGGGCATTTTCCGGAGTACCGGGGGGGTTACCGGAACCCCCGGGGGGTTAATGGGCCTTCATGGGCCCTAGTGGAAGAGAGGAGGCGGCGGCCAGGTGGAGGCGCGCGCCCCCCAAGCCCAATCCGAATTGGGTTAGGGTTGGGGGTGGGCCCCCTTTCCTTCTCTCCTTCTCCTCTTTCCCCCTTCTCCTTGTAGGAATAGGAAAAGGGGGGCCAAATCCTACTTGGACCGGGAGTCCAAGTAGGACTCCCCCCTTGGCGTGCCACATCTTGGCCGGCCTCTTCCTCCTCCCCCTCTTTATGTACGTAGGGAGGGGGCACCCCAAAGACACACAAGTTGATCTTTTAGCTGTATGCGGTGCCCCCCTTCACAGTTACACACCTCGGTCATATCGTTGTAGTGCTTAGGCGAAGCCCTGCGTCGGTAACTTCATCATCACCGTCACCACGCCGTCGTGCTGACGGAACTCTCCCTCGGCCTCAATTGGATCAAGAGTTCAAGGGACGTCATCGAGCTGAACGTGTGCTGATCGCGGAGGTGTCGTGCGTTCGGTACTTGGATCGGTTGGATCGCGAAGACGTTCGACTACATCAACCGCGTTACTAAACACTTCCGCTTTCGGTCTACGAGGGTACGTAGACACACTCTCCCCTCTCGTTGCTATGCATCTCCTAGATAGAACTTGCGTGATCGTGGGTAATTTTTTTGAAATACTGCGTTCCCCAACAACCCCATGTCGGTTCAGGAGTAGGCCACATTGGACGGCCCATGGTATATTAATGGAAGGCCCCCGAAGACTTGTTGTGTGCTCTAAGAAGTTAGATTCATCAAAGACATTGTTACCTTATACGTAGTCGACTAGGATACTATAACCCTAGAATCCAGGGTATTTATATAAACCGAGGGCTAAGGCTCGTAGAACGACACACAATAATCTTGGGGTAGATCATCTGTACTTGACACTCCAACCCAAACAAATAAACACAAGCAGAACCTAGAGTGTTATCTCTTTTGTCCTTGTTACAATCGCATCTAAACGCTTAGTTCGGGAACCCTTACACGAGACATGCTGGATTTAGCTTTGGAAGGATCGAGAAGAGGTGTCTAGAGGGTGGGTGATTAGGCCCTCAATAAATAAAAGTAGCAATTTTTAAATTCTTTAGATTAAGGTGGAGTTTTAGCACAAGTTTAAGTATTCACAATACATTTCAAGCAAGCATGGCAAGAGTATATGAGCAACGAAAAGTAAAGCATGCAAGTTGCAAGAAAGTAAAGGGATGGGATTGGAGTCTGCAAACGCAATTGGAGATACGGAGATTTTTGGCGTGGTTCCGATAGGTGGTGCTATCGTACATCCACGTTGATGGAGACTTCAACCCACGAAGGGTAACGGTTGCGCGAGTCCACGGAGGGCTCCGCCCACGAAGGGTCCATGAAGAAGCAACCTTGTCTATCCCACCATGGCCATCGCCCACGAAGGACTTGCCTCACTTGGGTAGATTTTCACAAAGTAGGCGATCTCCTTACCCTTACAAACTCCTTGGTTCGACTCCACAATCTTGACGGAGGCTCCCAAGTGACACCTAACCAATCTAGGAGACAGCACTCTCCAAAAGGTAATAGATGGTGTGTTGATAATAAACTCCTTGCTTTTGTGCTTCAAATGATAGTCTCCCCAACACTCAACTCTCTCACACAGATTTGGATATGGTGAAAAGATGATTTGAGTGGAAAGCAATTTGGAGAAGGCTAGAGATCAAGATTTTTGTGGTTGGATTGGAATGTCTTGGTCTCAACACATGAGCAGGTGGTTCTCTCTCAGAAAATGAATGCTGGAAGTGTAGGCACGTTCTGATGGCTCTCTCTCAAATGGAGAGGATGGTGGAGGGGTATATATAGCCTCCACACAAAATCTAGCCGTTACACATAATTCACCAAACTCAGTGGGACCGAATAATGAAACTCGGTCAGACCGATATGGTTCAAAATGTGAACGTTAGACTTTTCGGTGGGACCGATACGATCAACTCGGTGGGACCGATGTGCTAGGGTTAGGGTAAAACCTCAACTCAGTTTGACCGATTACACAAACTCGGTGGGCCCGATTTTGATAATAAGCAAACAGAGAGTTGGTCGGGCAAACTCGGTGGGACCGATTGCATATCTCGGTGGGACCGAAATAATTGCAACAAGCAACAGAGAGTTTGCAAGCCCATCTCGGTGAGAAGGAGATCCCATCGGTGAGACCGAAATGATTAAGGTTTCTGGCAATGGCTATGTCAAGTGAACTCGGTGGCGCCGGATAGATCAAATCGGTGGGGCCGAGTTTGACTTTTAGGTTTTGGACAAATGTGGAAATGAGAAAGTGGTTGAGGGCTTTGGAGCATATCACTAAGCACTTTGAGCAATCAAGTCATTAAGCAACACCTCATCCCCTTTTAATAATATTGGCTTTCCTATAGACTCAATGTGATCTTGGATCACTAAAATGAAATGAAGAGTCTTGAACGTTTGTCAATCTTCTGTCATTAGCATCTAGAAGGGGTTCCACATCCTCTTATCCATGCCACGCCTTTGTTGAATATTTCTGAGATATACTAGATAAAAATATTAGTCCAACAAGAAATATATTGACATTAATTACCAAAATCACCCAGGGAGCACTTGTGCTTTCAAGCTTCGTCATTGGTGGCCCATACATGTCCAACTAAGCAGTTGCGACGATACGATGGGGATCAAGATCAACCAGTAGATCGATGCTAGCGCTACTTTTTAAAACATATATTCTTTTATGTCTACTTTCCCATAAACATTGTAGATTTTTTGTATACATCAGAAGCATTTTATATATACACATTTAATATTTTCCAAATTCATGATTAAATTTTTTAACATATTTTTTATGTCTGTTGTTGCCATACACATTCTACATTTTTTCCTATACATAACGAGAATTTTTGATATACACGTTTAACATTGCCCAGATACATGATTAACATATTTGAAAACTTATATATTTTGATGTCTACTTTTTTCATACACAATGTATATTTTTATACATTTTTCGTATACATCTGAAATATTTTTGCTATAATCATTTCATAACTATTTTTTTAAAAAAACTCTAGTATTTTTTACGTACCCATTATACTTTTTTGTATACACCGGAAACATTTTTTTAATACACACTTAAATTTTAAAATGCATGATTAACATTTAAAAAAACGAAAACTTATAGTATTTTTTGATTTCTACCTTTTTCCATACGCATTGTCTATTTTTGTATATGCCGAAGATGTTTTTTCTATAAACACTAAACATTTTTGATGCATGGTTAACTTTTTCCAAATTTTATATATAAAGTGATTTTCATAATAGACATACTCAGAATATTTCAAAATATAAGTAATAGTAAAAAAAATTAATGCAAGAAAGTGAAAACAAAATGAAAGGAAAAAAAAGCGCCAGAGGCTTATGTCCATGCTGGGCAGGTCCAATATGGCGTCTGGCTTTCAGCGTTCTTTTTTTTATATTTCGTTTTGTTTCACAGTGTTGCATTCCTTTTTTTGTTTTATTTTTTGATTTTTTCTTGTAAAAATCACTTTTAAATAACAAACTTGAAATATATTGATCACGCATTTTAAAAGTTGTAAGTATATATAGAAAAAATGTTTCATGTATACAAAAAATATACAGTGTCTATGGAAAAAGTACACTTAAAAAAAAACCATGCTTCCGGTTAGTTTTTTTTCTTGAAAAAAGTTCGTCAAAACCTATTAACATGGGATCTAGTTTTGAAGATCTCGACACGAGGAATCTAATGGTGAAAACGGTTCAAGATTTGGATGCACGATTTAAGAGATAAAATGTTTTGAATAAACGGATCTATGCAAGAAGGGAAAACTTCCAGGTTGTGACAAGTGGCGCCCATGCAGCACGCCATTTGTCACAATCTGGAAAGATGAGCGTGATCTTTGTAAGGAATACTTTTTAAATAGTGATTTTGTCACAAAGGGTGACATATATCATTTATGTACGACCACGGGGGCACTATTGGGCTAAACCCACTGCGTGTGCCTGTTTTCTTTTCCTTTTCTCATTCTTTTCCTTTTTCTATTTTTCCAGCAGTTTCGTTGTATCTTTTTCTTCATAGTTTCAGCCTTTTTCGTTTACTTAGCTTATTTTATTTTGGTTTCCTGTTAAGTTTTTCTATGATTTTTATATTCAGAAAGTTATCATAATAATACATGATGAACTCTTTTTTACAGTATGTGATAATTATTTTTAAAAATAGAGTATCTATATTTTTAATAAGTGACAAACATATTTTAAATACAAAATAAACACTTTGCAAATAAGTGAGTAACAATCTTTCAATATGCCACTAACAATAATAAATATGTTGTTAACCATTTCTACTATGTGTTTTTTTTTCAAATATGTGACGGGCATTTATGAATACATGATGGTATTACTTTAATGTGCGGTTACCATTTTTATAAAATTCACGATGAACGTTCATATGCATTGGACATTTTAGTTTTCTGGAATTTTAATTTTTAAAAGTTTTTGGAAAAACATCGTTTTAACCCAGGATATGGTCCAAACCCACTTAGCTCTCACAGTGGACATTTTTTGGGATTTGATCCAACCCAACCTAACGTGTGTAGAGCGTGAAATAGGAGGAGCTCTTTCAAGGGACCTCCTATTTTATGCACTGCATTTTTCTCAAAAAAGAAATTACAACTTGTAAGTCAAACCACTTCCCAAATGCACAATGCATTTCTTAGCGAGTCGGACCCCTTCGGGTTCATCAAGCAAGTGCTATGGAGCGAATTTTCTGTCGCTTCGTTTACTTTTCTATCGTGTTAAGTTGGTTTTCTTCAGAAAAACATCTTGATGGACCTTCTGAAAGATCAAAAAAATGATACAAGGTTTAAAAAATATTTGGGAATTTGAAATATGATCATTTAAAAATCACAAAAATGCTAACAGATTGGGGAAATGTTGCATGAAATAGAAAGAACGTTCACAAATTCTAACAATATTTTTATGAAATTTCAAAAACATTCATGAATTAAAAGAATTTGGTAATAAACAATCATGGATTCGAAAACATTCATTGATTTTAAAAATGTTCCTGAATTATACCTACATCCACGAATAAAATTTTGGTGAATTTTAAAAAATAGTATTTAGTTTGAAATAATCTAATGTATTTTTTCACAAATGTTCATGACTTCAATTTTTTGTATTAATTTGAAAAATATTAATGAAATGGCTAAAAATGTTTGCGATTTTGTTAAATATCTTCTGGTACAAAAAATGTCTAGAAATTTCAAAGAGGTGGGGGAATGTAGAAAGGAATATTAAAAGGAAATAAACCTAAAAAGTAGTAGAAAAGGAAAAGGAAAAAGGAAAAAAATGAAAAATAGAAGATGAAATCAGAAAATTTTAAAAAGAACCAAAACTAAACAAAAACTCAAAAAAGACAAAACCACGGTAGGAAACCAGCTACTGGAACCATATACCAGAAGATATTTTTTTAGGGGGGCCAGAAGAATGAAAGCGGTTGAAAACAACTTAAAAATGATAAATGGGAAACTTTTCAATGGGTCTCGGCCCATGGTGTACTCTAGGATTCTCCCTCTCTCAAGTACGGTTGGCAGAAATTTTGGCGGTAGTAAGAAATACAAAGGACCTAAGGGCCATGCTCATATCCGTAAATTTTGAGAAGGCTTATGTTTAGTTTGAGCCCCATATAGCCATCTTAAAAAAATTAGCATTGTCAACGACAAGGGCGTGATGAAAATATTTGAAAAACTCTATTTGTTGGATTAGAACGCTTTCCATTTGTTCCAAGAAAAAAAAAGAGCAACAATTGACAAACTAGTTTTGTGAAATTACATTGCTAGGGGCTTAACAGAAGGGGATACCAAAAATTATGGCCACCGATTAGTATTGGGGTTTCATTTCCATTGGGAGAAGAAAATATCCACCATATTTTCATGGAATTGGAGAGGTAGTAAGTTGGGTTTGGAAGTAAGAGAGAAGGAGACGCAAGAATAGGAGACAATGTAGGAAGAAGAAATGAAAGCACCGTTTTACTTTTACCTTTCCTGTTTTTGTTCTATGGTAGACATAGAAATTATTAAAGTGATTTTTTCTCATTGAACCATAGAAATTGGATAGTTTGCCAATTTTTGGCGATTTTGAGCGCCCTCATCTCACCCGGGCATTGATGAAAAAGGCATATGCATTCACGAATGGGTCGGGGCTATGGACAACGCTCTACTTTGGCTAGCTGGCATGAGGAGAAGATCAGCCGCCTCCCGGGCCGTTAGATATCGAGCAAGACATCCGCTCGATCTGGCCACGTGAACCGTTATGTGTACCCGCCGGTTTGCAATATAGGCCATGTTGCGCTCGTCAGCTGCAGCATGGGTCATGCTACGCTCACCGCCCCGTGTCACGTCAGCTCATCCTACCACAAGGTGGACGTTTGCGACATCGACGGCGTTGCAACTTGCCGGTTCTTGCGCTCACTATGCAACATGGATAATGTTGCATCTACAACATGGACGATGTTGCATCTGCAAAACGTCTGATTTTGTGACAAAGGGATGCGTCAACAAAGGTCGGTGCTACCCCTTTAGGTTGGAGTGGCAACGATGCTACAATGCGGGGGTCCCAGCACCGTCACTCCATCTAGTAGCTGTGGCTGCGGTTTTTTGACAACGATGACTATGGGAGCCCACCCTTTCTGTATCTATCAAGACACGGTAGCTAATGAGGGATTGCCATAAAAAGGCGGATGTTGTGGCTGGGATGCGGTAGACGATGCTCGATGTTGGCCCCCTCTTGGTTTGCATCGGCAGGGATCTGTAGGTCGTCATGGGAGCCATCTCTCAAGCATGACGAGTGAGAGAAGGGAGAGTGCGAAAGATGTGTGGACGAGCGCTTCATTGAAGTAATAATGTTGGGGCGAGGTGATCGGTTGGCTGGGCTTGAGTAATGCTACACGTACAAAGGAGTTACAAGGTTTTACAAAGAGGGTTAATTTGATTGGTCAATAGGTGGGGAGGCGGCCCACCCCCTGAAAATCAGGGGGACAAGTTTATGATTGATTAGTAGATAAAAAATTCTAGTCAGCGTGTAATTGCGTGTAACTCTTTGTATGTTTAGCATTATTAGCTGGGCTTACACGGCCATGTGTCATGCAGAGGAGGTAGTCGACGCAGTGTCTCTTTTCAGCCGGTTAAGGCTAAGTATTTCCAACAAATCGATGTCTATCCAAATCGTGGCTGGGAGTCATGGGCACACCAATTTTTTAGCATGTTTGGCATTGGTTCTTAACCAAATGTACGAACCTTTGGCCTGCACATTGGCCCTATCTATTTATAACGTCATTGGCACACACAAAATGCCCAGGGTGGTTAGGCGGGCGAATCCTCTTCCCCGCGTAGGTCAGGGAATAGCAATCAAACGTGAACCTGAACTACGCCACTAGTTGCGATTCGGACGACCCAATCAGTAAGGCTTCTCTTCCGTTTTTTCGTATATTTTTCTTTTAATTTTTTCTTCTTTATTCCTTTTTGCTTTTCTTCTCTTTTTTCCTTTTCAGTTTCCTTTTCATTATTTTTTTATTTTTGGTTTGTCCCTTTCCTTTTTCATTTCACGAACATTTTTTCAAATCATGATTTTTTTCATTGAAAATGCAATTTTTTTATGAATTCATGGATCTTTCCTAAAATCATGAACATTCGTAAAATTTGCGAACATTTTTCCAAAATTTGGAACATATTTTTAAATCATAATTATTTTGAACTCATCAATATTTTTTGAATTGGTGAACATTTTCAAAATTGATGAAAAAAATTTATATTGTGGGAACATTTTTTGAATCACTATTTTTTATCATTCACGCATAATTTTTAAAATCCATGTATATTTTTGGAATTGATAAACTTTATTTGAAATTCATGAGCATTTTTTTGAATTCATTAAAATTTATTTGAGTTCATGAATTTTTTTAGGAAAATCAAAATAAAATTCATATACATGAATAATTTTAAATTTGGAGATTTTTTCAAACCCATGAGCATTGTTTGAAATCATAGAATTTTTTAAATTTGTGGAAAAAAATTAGTAATCGGTACGGGCGAGACATGGCCCTTGCGCTAATTAGTGTGTGGTGCGATACACATCATGGAAACTTGCAACCTGCGCGTTTCAGCATGTGCCTGACTCAAAAGCTTGTGGGTACCGATTCCTTAGTAGGAGTCGCCTACGTTTGGACAACGACGGTCCGACCCATTGGTTGTGTCGCTCAAAGCGTTCAGTCTGTCTTTTCCTTCTTCTTTTTTCATTTTTCTGTTGTTTTTTTTCTTCTGTTATCTTTGTTTTTCACGGACTTTCTTTGGCTTTTATTTTTTCTTTGCTATGTTTCGGTTTTTCTTTTTTCTATTTTTATACTTTTTTCCTTTGTTTCTTTTTTTGGTTTTTTTCTTTTCATGGTTTTCTTTTATTTTCATTTTTTTCAACACATGCCTACCTTTCCATACACGTTGTACATTTTTTGCATACGTGTAAAACATTTTTATACACATTTATCATTTTCTAAATAGTTGTTTAATATTTTTACAAAAACATATTTTGAATATATTTTCCAAATACAATGTAACTGTTTTCTCAAATACTTGTTGAAACATTTTTCGATTGATATTGTTTTATAACTAAACAAACATTTTTGTACACTGCACAAACATTTTTTGAAAATGTGACAAACACATTTCTGAACTTTGTGATTTTGTTTTTGAATGTACGAAACATTTTTCTGAATTACATGAGCATTTTGTTTACATTTTAAAAACAAATTTACAAATTTGACATATATTTTTATTAAATTTTGACACGTTTTAGGTGTCACTAACATTTTTCATACACATGATTAATATTTTTTGTAACCATTACTAACATATGTGCATTCTTTTGTACATCAGCAACAATTTTTGAATGCACGTTTAACATTTAAATATTTTATTTAAAGTGTTTTTGTAATATATATTTTTAAAATATTTTGAAATTAAATAAAAGTAAGAAAACAAACATAGCAAATGAACATGTGAAGGAAAACCGGAAAACACACATGACGTCATCACGGCGCGGTAGCTAACTACTGGGCCGGCCTAGTTCTGGGTAGGCGAGCCTGGAGGCCTGGAAGCACTCATCCTGTTGGGGAAAAAAGGTTGAGCTCTCGCTCACTCCCACACAGTGTTTGGGAATTCACTGCCGACGAGGAAAGCGGAAGCGGTGCGCAGGCAGCGCGATAGCTACCGCTGTTGGAGAGAGGTTGCTGGACAAGCAAAAAACATTTTTTTTTTTGCGGGTAGCAAAAAACATATACTCATGGAGGTGGCGCAACAGTGATAATATCTTGGAGATGTTTGCTGCAATGACGCGGCAGGACGAGCAAAAACCAATCCACCGATGCTCCTGGAACACAAACAAAGCATCATGCCATCATTATCAAGCACATGTACCGAGGTCCGCGAGAGCATACTACCATGCCCAAACGCTGACTTGCTGCACGAACATCACTTAGCAATAAATTATTCCGCTTCCAATGCTCGTGTGGTCGTGTGGCACGCCAATCACACCGCCGCGCAGTTTGACACAGGCCCATCAAGATCCTGTGTGTGTGATGGATCCCTGGCCGGCTAATGCCCATTCCCATTTCCTGCATCGTGATAGCGGGGATATGCCTGGTGGGGAATAGAGCGCGATATTATATCCACCACGTTTCTGTCTATGGAGTGTGATAGGAAGTCAGGTTCAAATTTCATGATTTGGATATGACCCTGTTCACTATGATGGTACTACGTAGTATTTTATTCCGATTTATTTGATCGACATACCTTCAGATGGACTACCTGACAGGTATTGTGGGTAACCATCGGCTTCCCTGCCTTATCGCAAGAGATTTCCTTCTTGCGTGGATATCACAAGAGATATAACCTGAATGATATATTCTTCTTCTCGTTTCTGGCCGTGACGGAGTAATATCGTCAAATACCATATAATGTAGACGATTTTTCAAACAGCTTTTGGATATCACGCTATTTTCTTAACACAATACAGACGCGATTACACACATTCATATATACACACATACACTTATCCCTATAAATGCATGCATGCAAACCCTACTCCTATGAGCACCCCTGAGAGACTGTAGCAGCACATTATCTTGACATTGACGAACTCGTTACAAACACATTTGTAGTTGACGAAACATCTCCTCTCACTGAACACATATCGCTGGAAGGGCTGGAATAAATCCAGAAAAATGTGAGCACAAGCGTCAAAGTTTAGGACTTGAACTTTGGTGGGCCGGGATACCATTGTCCGCCTAACCATCCAACCACAAGTCGGTTCGCGTATAATAGTCTGTTGAGTGGGGTTGCTGCATAAAACTCATAATGTCTTGTCACAAGAGTGGCCTAGAGTCTCGAACCATTCAATCCCTCAAGGTTGATATCATTAGGTTGTAAGTTTAGGGCCTCTTTGATTCACAAGATTTTAAAAACACGGGAATAGAAAGAAAAAAAGATTGAAATGTCATACTCATCTCAATCCTACATGATTTTGTGTTGTTTAATTGTATCAAGGAAAAAACAAAGAAGTCTTTCAAGGAGGTTTGAGTGAATGCTAGAAATCCTATTGAAAGTATTACAAAAAAAATCTTACGTGCAAGGATAGAAGCATCGAGCAAGTCTAGCAGAGTTGCCATATGACCTTGATCATAATAATTGTATTCTAGCAGCGTCATCATATGCCTCTCGATCACAATAATTTATGAAGCACGCTTCGAAAAGGACTCCTATTGTAACAACCTAGAGTTTTAAAACCATTGATATTGCATAATTATGGTGTAATAGTTCTATTTTGCATTTTATGTCATCATTCTATTAAATATTTCACCTCAAAGAATTAATATATCTATTTTCAGAAAATCAATTTGTGCCTTGTTGGTATTTTATTTAATTGCTTTTCCAAATTCCGTTCAAGGCTTCTAAAAATTCATTTTCATATTCAACACCAATATAAGCTTCCAAACTTTGTCCATAATTTTCTTATCACTTTTCAAAGCTCCACCAAAAAATTCATGATTTTTGGACACTCCCATATCATACCTCTAGTTCAAACATATTTGAATTTAATTCAAATAATTTTGAATTCAAACTTGTCAAACATTTTCAAATTCATTTTTTCCGGATCAGGCATAATCTTGGACTGCATAAAAATTTGTCCCATGAAGAAATTCCATCTCTAATCTCTCCTTTTATTTTTCCGTGGTTATGTTTAATTCAAAAAATTAACATGAGAAGGGAGGCTGGTAACGACTTGGAAGAAATCAAAATATTCCTGGCGACCATCCCAATCATGGGTCGGTGGCCTGCATTGAGAGCCACCAGACTCACAAAACGACACCTGCGTGCTGGATGTCGTGAATTCTTAGGACTGGTCTTATGAGCGCAAGGTGATCACCTCGAGAGAGCATGGAGGCCCGCCAAGTGGACAGTTTCAACTCCATCCCGCCGACGAGCGGTAGAAGCACAGAGGTTGGTACCTTTCGGATGGAGAGGGGGGACCCATATAGGGTATAGGAAAGTTCACCACAGGGCAAGCCATCTCACTATGGATGCTGGCGAGATGATCCGGGGGGCAGTGGATCGGTGGTGCAGAGCACTTCGCAAAGTTTGTGTGCATATTGGAGGCCCTGCCAAAGACTCGAAAAGCTCATAGATGGTCGTGGTGGCAAAACACGACCACATAGCTGACCTTGCCCCACAGCTCGCTGATGCATCTCCAACGTATCTATAATTTTTAATTGTTCCATGTTGTTATATTATCAATCTTCGATGTTTTATAATCATTTTATAGTTATTTTATATCTCTTTTGGGTACTAACCTATTGACATAGTGCCAAGTGCCAGTTGCTGTTTTTTCCATGTTTTTTACATCGCAAAAAATCAATACCAAACGGAGTCCAAATGCCACGAAACTTTACGAAGATTTTTTATGGACCAGAAGACACCTAATGGGCCCTGGCTACGCCTAGGGGTGCTCCGAGGAGAGCACAACCCACCAGGGCGCGTCAAGAGGCTCAGGCGCGCCCTGGTGAGTTATGCCCACCTCGGGTGGCCCCCGGACCGCCTCTTTGCTCTATAAATACCCAAATATTCCCAAAACCCTAGGGGAGTCGACGAAATATTGATCCAGCCGCCGCAGAGTCCAAAACCACCAAATCCAATCTAGACACCATCTCGGATGGGGTTCACCACCTCCATTGGTGCCTCTCCGATAATGCGTGAGTAGTTCTTTGTAGACCTTCGGGTTCGTAGTTAGTAGCTAGATGGCTTCCTTTCTCTCGCTTGATTCTCAATACAATGGTCTCTTGTAGATCCATATGGTGTAAATCTTTTTGCGGTGTGTTTGTTGGGATCAGATGAACTTTGAGTTTATGATCAGATCTATCTTTTTATATCCATGAAAGTATTTGAGTTTCTTTGATCTCTTTTATGCATGATCTCTTATAGCCTCGTATTTCTTGTCCGATATTTGGGTTTTATTTGGCTAACTTGATCTATTTATCTTGCAATGGGAGGGGGTGCTTTGTAGTGGGTTCGATCTTACGGTGCTTGATCCCAGTGACAGAAGGGGAACCGACACGTATGTATCATTGCTACTAAGGATAAAACGATGGGGTCTATCTCTACGTAGATAGATCTTGTCTACATCATGTCATCGTTCTTATTGCATTACTCCGTTTCTCCATGAACTTAATGAAGTAGATGCATGCTGGATAGGATCGATGTGTGGAGTAATAGTAGTAGATGCAGGCAGGAGTCGGTCTACTAATCTTGGACGTGATGCCTATGTAATGATCATTTCCTGGATATCATCATGATTATTTGAAGTTTTATCAATTTCCCAACAGTAATTTGTTCACCCACTGTTTGCTATTTTTCTCGAGAAAAGCCACTAGTGAAACCTACGACCCCCGGGTCTCTTTCTCATATTATTTGCCTTTGCGATCTATTTTTATTTGCCTTTTATTTTCAGATATATTAATTCAAAAATACAAAAATATCTTGCTGCAATTTATTCTTATTTATTAGATTTGGCGTTCGATCTACCAATATCTACAATTTTATCTCTCGCTTGTTTGCCCATCTTGGGGCGCCGCTACCCGAAAGGGATTGACAACCTCTTTTACATGTCGGGTTGCGAGTAGTTGTTATTTGTGTGTAGGTGTTGTTTATGTTGTGTTGCTTGGTTCTCCTACTGGTTCGATAACCTTGGTTTCATAACTGAGGGAAATACCTACCGCCGTTGTGCTGCATCATCCCTTCCTCTTTGGGGAGATATCGACATAGCTTCAAGCGACATCAAAAGGAATTTCTGGCGCCGTTACCGGGGAGGATCTTCAACATATACCATGTTCGTATCATAAATATCATCTCCTTGCAATTTACATTATTTGCCATTTGCCTCACATTTTTCTCTCCTCCACTTCATAAAATTTGCCGTTTTATTCGCCCCTCTTTTTTCGTTCGCCGTTTTCTTGCCGGATATGTTTTTATGTGCAACCTTGTTTACCGTTATTATCGTCATGGATAGTTCTTCCTCTATTGCGTGCACTGCCGAGAACAAGGTTCTCAACTTTAAACAAAGGGGAGGAGAAAATTTAAAAGATGCTTTGTATAGAATTTGCAATGCTCATAATAGATCTATCGGTAAGCAATCTACTGTTGTTCTTCTTCGTTGCTTTTATGTGGGCATCACCACTTGGTATAGATTCGTCCTTGATACGATTACTGGTGGAAATTTCTTTATGTGTCCCTCTCTTGATGCTTTCAATGCTTTGGTAAATTTAGTGGGATCACCACATCTTATGATTAATGAAACAACTTTGACTCTTGAGCATGTTATGGAAAGATTAGATGCCATTGAAAAGGAAATGCTTACTGAAGAGCATATTGAAAACTTGGATAAAAAGATGCATAATTTTGTCACTAAAATTGGGTCAAAAGCTGGGGAAGTCTTTAAGTTGTTAAAAGAAAAGGGAACAGTAATTCATGAAAGAATTGAAGAAAGTCCGTCTCAGATTGATAAACTAGAAGAAATATTTAGTAATTTGAGCACGGCTTTTGCTTCCACTAAAAATATTGAAAAAAAATCCCGTAAAAATTGGCAAGACTATCCAAGTTACTAAGAGCAAGGGTGTAACTTCTAGTAAAGAGGATCTTAAGATGATTAGTATCCACCCAGATTTTGTTGAAGTTATAAGACATCCCTTGGGCAAAAATGAATCCTTCAAAATTGTTCCTAGAAGTATTGTCAGGGAAAATCTTTATGCTAAATCCTTGAAGAGTTCTAAGTGTTGGAAATATGCCCTAGAGGCAATAATAAAATGGTTATTATTATATTTCTTTGTTCATGATAATTGTCTATTGTTCATGCTATAATTGTGTTATCCGGAAATCTTAATACATGTGTGAATACATAGACCACAACACGCCCCTAGTGAGCCTCTAGTTGACTAGCTCGTTGATCAAAGGATAGTCATGGTTTCCTGACTATGGACATTGGATGTCATTGATAACGGGATCACATCATTAGGAGAATGATGTGATGGACAAGACCCAATCCTAAAGCTTAGCTCAAAGATCGTGTAGTTCGTTTGCTGTAGCTTTTCTGAATGTCAAGTATCATTTCCTTAGACCATGAGATTGTGCAACTCCTAGATACCGTAGGAGTGCCTTGGGTGTGCCAAATGTCACAACGTAACTGGGTGACTATAAAGGTACATTACAGGTATCTCCGAAAGTGTCTGTTGGGTTGACACGAATCGAGACTGGGATTTGTCACTCCGTATGACGGAGAGGTATCTCTGGGCCCACTCGGTAATGCATCATCATAATGAGCTCAATGTGACCAAGTGGTTGATCACGGGATCTTGCATTACGGCACGAGTAAAGTGACTTGCCGGTAACGAGATTGAACTAGGTATTGGGATACCGACGATCGAGTCTCGGGCAAGTAACGTACCGATTGACAAAGGGAATTGTATACGGATTGATTGAATCCTCGACATCGTGGTTCATCCGATGAGATCATCGTGGAGCATGTGGGAGCCAACATGGGTATCCAGATCCCGCTGTTGGTTATTGACCGGAGAAGCGTCTCGGTCATGTCTGCATGTCTCCCGAACCCGTAGGGTCTACACACTTAAGGTTCGGTGACGCTAGGGTTGTAAAGATATTAGCATACGGTAACCCGAAAGTTGTTCGGAGTCCCGTATGAGATCCCGGACGTCACGAGGAGTTCCGGAATGGTCCGGAGGTGAAGATTTATATATAGGAACTCAAGTTTCGGCCATCGGGAAAGTTTCGGGGGTAATCGGTATTGTACCGGGACCACCGGAAGGGTCCCGGGGGTCCACCGGGTGGGGCCACCTATCCCGGCGGGCCCCATGGGCTTAAGTGGGAGGAGAACCAGCCCCTAGTGTGCTGGTGTGCCCCCCTTGGGCCTCCCCCTGCGCCTAGGGTTAGAAACCCTAGGGGTGGGGGGCGCCACCCTTGCCTTGGGGGGCAAGGCACCCCTTGGCCGGCGCCCCCCATAGGAGATTGGATCTCCTAGGGCCGGTGCCCCCTCCCCTAGGCACCCTATATATAATGGGGGGAGGGAGGGCAGCCGCACCCAAGCCCCTGGCCTCTCCCTCTCCGTCCCGTGACACTCCTCCGTCTCCCTGCGCTTGGCGAAGCCCTACCGAGATCACCGTTGCTTCCACCACCACGCCGTCGTGCTGCTGGATCTTCATCAACCTCTCCTTCCCCTTGCTGGATCAAGTTGGGGGAGACGTCTTCCCAACCGTACGTGTGTTGAACGCGGAGGTGCCGTCCGTTCGGCACTTGGTCATCGGTGATTTGAATCACGTCGAGTACGACTCCATCAACTCTGTTCTCTTGAACGCTTCCGCGCGCGATCTACAAGGGTATGTAGATGCACTCCTCTCTCCCTCGTTGCTAGATGACTCCATAGATTGATCTTGGTGATGCATAGAAAATTTTAAAATTCTGCTACGTTCCCCAACAGTGGCATCATGAGCTAGGTCTATGCGTAGTTACTATGCACGAGTAGAACACAAAGCAGTTGTGGGCGTCGATATTTTCAATTTGCTTGCCGTTACTAGTCTTATCTTGATTCGGCGGCATCGTGGGATGAAGCGGCCCGGACCGACCTTACACGTACGCTTATGTGAGACTGGTTCCACCGACTGACATGCACTAGTTGCATAAGGTGGCTGGCGGGTGTCTGTCTCTCCCACTTTAGTCGGATCGGATTGAACAGGGTCCTTATGAAGGGTAAATAGAAATTGGCAATTCACGTTGTGGTTTTGGCATAGGTAAGAAACGTTCTTGCTAGAAACCTATAGCAGCCACGTAAAAAACTTGCAACAACAATTAGAGGACGTCTAACTTGTTTTTGCAGCAAGTGTTTTGTGATGTGATATGGCCAAAGGATGTGATGAATGATATATGTGATGTATGAGATGATCATGTTCTTGTAATAGGAATCACGACTTGCATGTCGATGAGTATGACAACCGGCAGGAGCCATAGGAGTTGTCTTTATTTATTTATGACCTGTGTGTCAACATAAACGTCATGTAATTACTTTACTTTATTGCTAAAGCGTTAGCCATAGTAGTAGAAGTAATAGATGACGAGACAACTTCAAGAAGACACGATGATGGAGATCATGATGATGGAGATCATGGTGTCATGCCGGTGACAACGATGATCATGGAGCCCCGAAGATGGAGATCAAAAGGAGCAAATGATATTGGACATATCATGTCACTATTTGATTGCATGTGATGTTTATCATGTTTTACATCTTATTTTCTTAGAACGACGATAGCTTAAATAAGATGATCCCTCGTAATAATTTCAAGAAAGTGTTCCCCCTAACTATGCACCGTTGCGAAGGTTCGTTGTTTCGAAGCACCACGTGATGATCGGGTGTGATAGATTCTAACGTTCGAATACAACGGGTGTAAGCCAGATTTACACACGCAATACACTTAGGTTGACCTGACGAGCCTGGCATGTACAGACATGGTCCCGGAACACAGAAGACTGAAAGGTCGATCATGAGTCGTATAGGAGATACGATCAACATGAAGATGTTCACCGATGTTGGCTAGTCCGTCTCACATGATGACCGAACACGGCCTAGTTAACTCGGATCATGTTTCACTTAGATGACTGGAGGGATGTCTATCTGAGTGGGAGTTCATTAAGTAATTTGATTAGATGAACTTAATTATCATGAACTTAGTCTAAAATCTTTACAATATGTCTTGTAGATCAAATGGCCCATGCTGTCCTCAACTTCAACGCGTTCCTAGAGAAAACCAAGCTGAAAGACGATGGCAGCAACTATACGGACTGGGTCCGGAACCTGAGGATCATCCTCATAGCTGCCAAGAAAGATTATGTCCTAGAAGCACCGCTAGGTGACGCACCTGTCCCACAGAACCAAGACGTTATGAATGCTTGGCAGTCACGTGCTGATGATTACTCCCTCGTTCAGTGCGGCATGCTTTACAGCTTAGAACCGGGGCTCCAAAAGCGTTTTGAGAGACACGGAGCATATGAGATGTTCGAAGAGCTAAAAATGGTTTTTCAAGCTCATGCCCGGGTCAAGAGATATGAAGTCTCCGACAAGTTCTTCAGCTGTAAGATGGAGGAAAGTAGTTCTGTCAGTGAGCACATACTCAAAATGTCTGGGTTGCATAACCGCTTGACTCAGCTGGGAGTTAATCTCCCGGATGATGCGGTCATTGACAGAATCCTTCAGTCGCTTCCACCGAGCTACAAGAGCTTTGTGATGAACTTCAATATGCAGGGGATGGAAAAGACCATTCCTGAGGTGTATTCAATGCTGAAATCAGCAGAGGTGGAAATCAAAAAGGAACATCAAGTGTTGATGGTGAATAAAACCACTAAGTTCAAGAAAGGCAAGGGTAAGAAGAACTTCAACAAGGACGACAAGGGAGTTGCCGCGCCCGGTAAGCAAGCTGCCGGGAAGAAGCCAAAGAATGGACCCAAGCCCGAGACTGAGTGTTTTTATTGCAAGGGAAGTGGTCACTGGAAGCGGAACTGCCCCAAATACTTAGCGGACAAGAAGGCCGGCAACACTAAAGGTATATGTGATATACATGTAATTGATGTGTACCTTACCAGTACTCGTAGTAGCTCCTGGGTATTTGATACCGGTGCGTTGCTCACATTTGTAACTCAAAGCAGGAGCTGCGGAATAAGCGGAGACTGGCGAAGGACGAGGTGACGATGCGCGTCGGGAATGGTTCCAAGGTCGATGTGATCGCCGTCGGCACGCTGCCTCTACATTTACCTACGGGATTAGTTTTAAACCTCAATAATTGTTATTTAGTGCCAGCTTTGAGCATGAACATTGTATCAGGATCTTGTTTAATTCGAGATGGCTACTCATTTAAATCCGAGAGTAATGGTTGTTCTATTTATATGAGAGATATGTTTTATGGTCATGCTCCGATGGTGAATGGTTTATTCTTAATGAATCTCGAGCGTAATGCTACACATATTCATAGTGTGAATACCAAAAGATGTAAGGTTGATAATGATAGTCCCACATACTTGTGGCACTGCCGCCTTGGTCACATAGGTGTCAAACGCATGAAGAAGCTCCATGCAGATGGACTTTTAGAGTCTCTTTATTACGAATCATTTGACACGTGCGAACCATGCCTCATGGGTAAAATGACCAAGACTCCGTTCTCAGGAACAATGGAGCGAGCAACCAACTTATTGGAAATCATACATACTGATGTGTGCGGTCCAATGAGTGTTGAGGCTCGCGGTGGCTATCGTTATGTTCTCACCCTCACTGATGACTTGAGTAGATATGGGTATGTCTACTTAATGAAACACAAGTCTGAGACCTTTGAAAAGTTCAAGGAATTTTAGAGTGAGGTTGAGAATCAACGTGACAAGAAAATCAAGTTCTTGCGATCAGATCGTGGGGGAGAATACTTGAGTCACGAATTTGGCACACACACTTAAGAAAATGTGGAATAGTTTCACAACTCACGCCGCCTGGAACACCTCAGCGTAATGGTGTGTCCGAACGTCGTAATCGCACTCTATTGGATATGGTGCGATCTATGATGTCTCTTACCAATTTACCGTTGTCATTTTGGGGCTATGCTTTAGAGACTGTCGTATTCACTTTAAATAGGGCTCCGTCGAAATCCGTTGAGACGACACTGTATGAATTATGGTTTGGGAAGAAACCTAAGCTGTCATTTCTAAAAGTTTGGGGATGCGATGCTTATGTCAAGAAACTTCAACCTGAAAAGCTCGAACCCAAGTCGGAAAAATGCGTCTTCATAGGATACCCTAAAGAAACTGTTGGGTATACCTTCTACCTCAGATCCGAAGGCAAGATCTTTGTTGCCAAGAATGGGTCCTTTCTAGAGAAAGAGTTTCTCTCGAAAGAAATAAGTGGGAGGAAAGTAGAACTTGATGAAGTATTACCTCTTGAACCGGTAAGTGGCGCAACTCAAGAAAATGTTCCTGAGGTGCCTGCACCGACTAGAGAGGAAGTTAATGATGATGATCATGAAACTTCAGATCAAGTTACTACTGAACTTCGTAGGTCCACGAGGACACGTTTCGCACCAGAGTGGTACGGCAACCCTGTCTTGGAAATCATGTTGTTAGACAACGGTGAACCTTCGAACTATGAAGAAGCGATGGCGGGCCCGGATTCCGACAAATGGCTGGAAGCCATGAAATCCGAGATAGGATCCATGTATGAAAACAAAGTGTGGACTTTGACTGACTTGCCCGATGATCGGCGAGCCATGGAAAATAAATGGATCTTTAAGAAGAAGACAAACGCGGATGGTAATGTGACCATCTATAAAGCTCGGCTTGTCGCTAAGGGTTATCGACAAGTTCAAGGGGTTGACTACGATGAGACTTTCTCACCCGTAGCGAAGCTGAAGTCCGTCCAAATCATGTTAGCAATTGCCGCATTGTATGATTATGAGATATGGAAAAATGGACGTCAAAACGACATTCCTTAATGGTTTCCTTAAGGAAGAATTGTATATGATGCAGCCGGAAGGTTTTGTCGATCCTAAGAATGCTGACAAGGTGTGCAAGCTCCAACGCTCGATTTATGGGCTGGTGCAAGCATCTCGGAGTTGGAACATTTGTTTTGATAAGATGATCAAAGCGTTTGGGTTTACGCAGACTTATGGAGAAGCCTGCATTTACAAGAGAGTGAGTGGGAGCTCTGTAGCATTTCTCATATTGTATGTGGATGACATACTGTTGATGGGAAATGATATAGAATTCTTGGAAAGCATAAAGGCCTACTTGAACAAGTGTTTTTCAATGAAGGACCTTGGAGAAGCTGCTTATATATTAGGCATCAAGATCTATAGAGATAGATCGAGACGCCTCATTGGTCTTTCACAGAGTACGTACCTTGACAAGATATTGAAGAAGTTCAAAATGGATCAGTCAAAGAAGGGGTTCTTGCCTGTATTGCAAGGTACGAGATTGAGCACGGCTCAATGCCCGACCACGGCAGAAGATAGAGAAAAGATGAGTGTCGTCCCCTATGCCTCGGCCATAGGGTCTATCATGTATGCTATGCTGTGTACCAGACCTGATGTAAACCTTGCCGTAAGTTTGGTAGGAAGGTACCAAAGTAATCCCGACATGGAACACTGGACAACGGTCAAGAATATCCTGAAGTACCTGAAAAGGACTAAGGACATGTTTCTCGTGTATGGAGGTGACGAAGAGCTCGTCGTAAAGGGTTACGTCGATGCTAGCTTCGACACAGATCTGGATGACTCTAAGTCACAAACCGGATACGTGTATATTTTGAATGGTGGGGCAGTAAGCTGGTGCAGTTGCAAGCAAAGCATTTTGGCGGGATCTACATGTGAAGCGGTGTACATGGCAGCCTCGGAGGCAGCACAAGAAGCAGTCTGGGTGAAGGAGTTCATTACCGACCTAGGAGTCATACCCAATGCATCGGGCCCGATGACTCTCTTCTGTGACAACACTGGAGCTATTGCCCTTGCCAAGGAGCCCAGGTTTCACAGGAAGACCAGGCATATCAAGCGTCGCTTCAACTCCACTCGTGAAAGTGTTCAAAATGGAGACATAGAGATTTGTAAAGTACATACAGACCTGAATGTGGCAGATCCGTTGACTAAACCTCTCCCTAGAGCAAAACAGGATCAACACCAGAACTGCATGGGTGTTTGATTCATCACAATGTAACTAGACTATTGACTCTAGTGCAAGTGGGAGACTGTTGGAAATATGCCCTAGAGGCAATAATAAAATGGTTATTATTATATTTCTTTGTTCATGATAATTGTCTATTGTTCATGCTATAATTGTGTTATCCGGAAATCATAATACATGTGTGAATACATAGACCACAACACGTCTCTAGTGATCCTCTAGTTGACTAGCTCGTTGATCAAAGGATAGTCATGGTTTCCTAACTATGGACATTAGATGTCATTGATAACGGGATCACATCATTAGGAGAATGATGTGATGGACAAGACCCAATCCTAAAGCTTAGCTCAAAGATCGTATAGTTCGTTTGCTGTAGCTTTTCTGAATGTCAAGTATCATTTCCTTAGACCATGAGATTGTGCAACTCCCGGATACCGTAGGAGTGCCTTGGGTGTGACAAATGTCACAACGTAACTGGGTGACTATAAAGGTACATTGCAGGTATCTCCGAAAGTGTCTGTTGGGTTGGCACGAATCGAGACTGGGATTTGTCACTCCGTATGACGGAGAGGTATCTCTGGGCCCACTCGGTAATGCATCATCATAATGAGCTCAATGTGACCAAGTGGTTGATCACGGGATCATGCATTACGGCACGAGTAAAGTGACTTGCCGGTAACGAGATTGAACTAGGTATCGGGATACCGACGATCGAGTCTCGGGCAAGTAACGTACCGATTGACAAAGGGAATTGTATGCAGATTGATTGAATCCTCGACATCGTGGTTCATCCGATGAGATCATCGTGGAGCATGTTGGGAGCCAACATGGGTATCCAGATCCCGCTGTTGGTTATTGACCGGAGAAGCGTCTCGGTCATGTCTGCATGTCTCCCGAACCCGTAGGGTCTACACACTTAAGGTTCGGTGACGCTAGGGTCGTAGAGATATTAGCATACGGTAACCAGAAAGTTGTTCGGAGTCCCGGATGAGATCCCGGACGTCACAAGGAGTTCCGGAATGGTCCGGAGGTGAAGATTTATATATAGGAAGTCAAGTTTCGGCCATCGGGAAAGTTTCGGGGGTAATCGGTATTGTACCGGGATCACCGGAAGGGTCCCGGGGGTCCACCGGGTGGGGCCACCTATCCTGGAGGGCCCCATGGGCTGAAGTGGGAGGAGAACCAGCCCCTAGTGGGCTGGTGTTCCCCCCTTGGGCCTTCCCCTGTGCCTAGGGTTAGAAACCCTAGGGGTGGGGGCGCCACCCTTGCCTTGGGAGGCAAGGCACCCCTTGGCCGCCGCCCCACCTAGGAGATTGGATCTCCTAGGGCCGCCCCCCCCCTAGGCACCCTATATATAGTGGGGGGAGGGAGGGCAGCCGCACCCAAGCCCCTGGCCTCTCCCTCTCCCTCCCGTGACACTCCTCCGTCTCCCTGCGCTTGGCGAAGCCCTGCTGTCGGTGTCAAAACCGGTGGATCTCGGGTAGGGGGTCCCGAACTATGCGTCTAGGCCGGATGGTAACAGGAGGCAAGGGACACGAAGTTTTACCCAGGTTCGGGCCCTCTCGATGGAGGTAAAACCCTACGTCCTGCTTGATTAATATTGATGATATGGGTAGTACAAGAGTAGATCTACCATGAGATCAGAGAGGCTAAACCCTAGAAGCTAGCCTATGGTATGATTGTTGATGTGTATGTTGTCCTACAGACTAAAACCCCCCGGTTTATACAGACACCGGAGAGGGTTAGGGTTACATAGAGTCGGTTACAATGGTAGGAGATCTGAACATCCGTATCGCCAAGCTTGCCTTCCACGCCAAGGAAAGTCCCTTCCGGACACGGGACGGAGTCTTCAATCTTGTATCTTCATAGTCCAGGAGTCCGGCTGAAGGTATAGTTCGGCTATCCGAACACCCCCTAATCCAGGACTCCCTCAGTAGCCCCTGAACCAGGCTTCAATGACGACGAGTCCGGCGCGCAGATTGTCTTCGGCATTGCAAGGCGGGTTCCTCCTCCAAGTACTTCATAGAAGATTTTAAACACAAAGATAGTGTCCGGCTCTGCAAAATAAGTTTCCACATATTGCCATAGAGAGAATAATATTTACACAAATCTAATCTGCTGACGTATTCCGTAGCGTGACACACCACGGCCAAGCCTTTATCCGAGTCGTTTCATTATCCCACCTCAGCGCGTTATGCGAGGCGGTTTCCTTGGCACGTCTTGTCAAAGCAGAGATCGTGTCCCCTTATTCCGGGATTCTCATCAATACGGGCGTGGGTAACCCAACCGCTTCTAGGACTCCTAGATCATAGGCAAGTCCAAACGGACACGGAGAGGACGCTCGATATCCACCCTCTTTATAAAGGGACGAGGCCTTTTATTTTTCCCTCCCGTGCTCAATCGAATCCTTCCCCCACCTCAAGCTCAAACGCCCAAAGTTCAGGTCAGGTGCTCCGAACCTTCAGTCATGTCCGGATCTAGCCTTCAAGGCCGATGGGTGCCTTCTTCCGTCACGGAAGAAGACGTCAAAAAGTTGAGGGAGGCCAGATATCTGACCGCCGAGATTCTGCATCGGCTGCCTCCCCGGGGGCAGGCCGTCCCCTCCCCCGAACCCAACGAGAGCGTCGTGTTCGTCTCCCACTTCCTCCGAGGTCTAGGCCTTGCATTGGATCCTTTTGTCAGGGGCTTGATGTTTTACTACGGGCTAGATTTCCATGATCTAGCTCCGGACTCCTTTCTTCATATCACGACATTTATTGTTGTGTGCGAGGCCTTCCTCCGGGTTACCCCTCACTTTGGCCTATGGCTCAAGACCTTTGAAGTAAAAGTGAAGATGATCGAGGGGCAACATGCGGAGTGTGGAGGCGCCTCAATACACAAGATGACGGGAGCTGCATGGCCCAAAGGTTCCATTCCAGAGGTGTCTGAATTGTGGCAACAGGAGTGGTTCTACATCACGGCTCCTAGAAGTGCCAAGTGGGCGGCCGCCCCTGTCTTCCGCCCGGGCCCTCCACCACCGCTGATGTCATGGATTAGCAGAGGATTGAGCTGGGGTCCAGCCAAGGACGTGCCTATACTGCAAAGCCGCATTCAAGATCTCTTTAATGGAGATTTCAGTTTGGTCGCGGTAACACAAGTTATGCTGGTTCGTCAAGTCCAGCCTTGCAAACGCCGGCCTCTTCGCTTGTGGGAGTTCAATCCCGAGGGACCGCGCGCCATTCAAATTTCCTCGGCCTGACGCACGAGGAGATGTACAAGTCGTTCTTCGGACCTCAAGTGGAGTGTCCGGAAATCACCGAGGACGCGGGCCTGAGTAGCAACCGCGCCGCCGAACAGGTAAGGCATCTTCCGACCGAGCGTACTACCTCTCCTTTGATGCGAAGTTATTTCTGAGAGTTCGCTTTTTGACCAGGACTGGCTAACGAAGGCGAAGTTGATTCGGTGCTCGGCCCCCCTCCCTGAGGGTTTGGAAAATCCGATATTGGAAAAGATGCTCCAGACCGCACCTTGCCCGGAGCCCTTGAAGGAAAATGCGGGCGGTCGCGGGCCCCCAACGCTGGCCGCTCTAGCCGAGGGAGCGAGCGTCTCCATGAAGGAAGATGATCAGAAGAGGAAAAGGATTGCGTCTGGGGATTCGGAAGCCGAAGCTTCCAAACGGGAGAAGAAGTCTCCCACAGAGGGTCCTACCCCGGGGGTGCGGTTGCTGCACAAAGTCCGGGGGGGGATCAATTCTCCCACGAGTCGTAAGTGACCCAAAATACTTTAATAGTACAGATATGCCGTCTTTTCTTCTGAGAAAATAACCACTGCATATATCTTTGCAGTTCGGGCCTTAGCCCCTCTCAGATGAGCTCGTCTTCGGGGGATCTTCTTCCGGAGATGATGGAGAGCGAAACGCCTCCTCCGGACTCCTCCGCTCCGGAAGCGGGCGATCCTGAAGTGTCGTCGCGGAGGGCCTCTCCGGGTCCGGCGAGGCCAGAAGATAATTCCGTCGACCCCCGAAGCTTCCCGTGTCCGGCTCCCGAAGAGAGCAGGCAAACGAGTCCGGCACCGTCTAGTGTACGGTCGGATGTTCTGAGGGAGTTGGTGGGGCGAGCGGCCATCTCAGATGAACACCGTGTGCTGATGAATACGGTGATGGAGAGAATCTTGTCCGCCGAAAGCGGATTGCATAAAGCTTTTATGAGTCTACTGACAAGTTTTGAGGTACGTAAAATAATGTATGATAGTCCTGCACATGCTAAGTGTGCCCTGTGTAGATAGTAGCCCCTGAGACTCTGGTTGTCGTTGGGAACAACGACGATCAGAGAATCATAATCCCAGGTAGTAACCATACTGCTTTTATGAGCAGGTGATGGAAGCTCCGGTGGCTAGCCGGACTAGCGAGTTTGCCCATTTAAAACGGCAGTTGGATGCGGCAGACGCCGACATCGAGCTTTTTAACAAAATGCTTGACGAGGCGCAGGGTAGGTGTTATTATCTGGTAAACGCCGCATAGTAAGAGCAGCATGAAGCCAGTGTATTTAACATGTTATTACTGCAGATGGAGCTGCCACTGTTGAAGCCTTGCGGGCGGAACTTGCCCGAGCCAAGGAACAAGCGAGATTGGGTAATGCGGCTGCTTTGAAGGCGGCCGAAGAGTTGCGAGCCGAGAAGGCCGCGCATGGCGAGAGCCGGGATAAGATGGCCAATATGGCCGTAGAATTAAAAGCCGCCGTCAACCATTGTCGGGCTCTTGAAAAGGAAAACCAGGCGAAGGCATCGGACCTTGAGAAGGCTGCTGCAACGGGAAAAGACCTCCGCTCTGCTATGAGGGCAAAGAAGGAGGAGTTGCGGGAAGCCGGGGATATTGTAGCTGGGAAATCCTTTATGTTGCAGAGGAAGTTTGGAGATCCACGGTATGCCCCTCTGGATCGGCTGTGGAGTTCGGAGGATGTGTATATGGATTTGGCGGCGAGCGCTGCCGATGCGGCCAAATACTTCCAGAGTCAGACGGACCGTGAAGTAGACCAGCTGTTTTGGAAACAATTCCTTTCTCCTGAGCGTCCACTTTCATTGACGGACCAATTAGCCGAATGGGCCGAACTAAATAGGTTGTCCGGACTCTCCATGAGGTCTGTTGTGGATCAGCTATGGCCGGAAAGGTCAAAACCGAGCAGCTATTTTAGCTTGGTGCAGCAGTTCCTTGACGTGGTGCCGCGCATAAATGCGATGAAGAGGTCGGCGTGCATAGAAGGCGCACGAATGGCCTTTGCCCGTGCTAAAGCATACTGGGCAGAGATGGATGCTACCACTGTTGCAGCGCAGGATTCGGCCATAGGTCAAAGGGCTGCTGAGCACTACTTTGAGGAAGTTCTTGAGGGTGCTCGTTTGATAGAGACCCAGTGCTCAAAAAATATTATGTTTGAGTGACATGTAATCTCATTGTAAGCGAAATGCTTTTATAAATTTTCATAAGGCTACTTTTATACTTTTGCCTGAAAGTAATGTGATGCCTCCTGGGCGGCCGTTTATGTATACATGTGTATAACCTGAAAGATTGCAGTCGTCGGCTTCAACCCCCACGCATATAATGCGGAGGTGTTCGCAGAAACACGCGTTCACACTTAACCCAACGTCTTGGTCCTATTAAGGAGGTGATAGCGGAGCGAGCGAGGCAACCGGACTATAATGCTTTAACACTTTCACTTAGCCATAGGAGTTTGACAGTGGGGCTACTAGATAGCCCCTGGTGGCTCCGCACTCTCCCGATCCCGGGGTGCGTATATGCCTGGCCGGAAAGCGGCCCTTCGTTAAGGCGGAGGAATTCTAACATTCCCATGGGTCATCGAGTGGTTGACCAGTCTCGCGCTAGATCATGACAGTCAGTTTTCGGCTTTCTCTACTGAGGTGCTCGTCCGGATGAACCAGGGCACAATCGCAGTAGTTCTCCTGGTGCTACCTTAGCCGGTAAAGCGGAACGTAAGGCACCAAAACACAGGAGCCGGGCAAACCCAACATTTGACCAAAGACAATGATTCGGAGCTGATGCATATAGGGCCAAACTCGCGACGCCGAACACTCCCTAAGGTATTCGGTCTTTGTGGTATAAACCGGGCCTAAATAATGGCCTTCGTAAGAAGCCCCTTATGTCCAGGTACGTGCATTGGTCTGGCGTGGCCACATGCCAAGACGTCAGCATCCTTCTCAATGGTGGATATGTATCAACAAGAGACAGTAAAAAAGGTTTACGCAGGGTCTTAATCTAAAAAGAATCCTTGGAGCGGGTCCCTGCTGCACGTCTGCGCCTGTGTCTCCATTGTGCCGTATCCTAGACGGGTGTGGCACGATGATCGTCTGTAAAAGAGAGGAATTTAGGTGAAAAAGGTTGTCGTGCAAAAAGATAATTAAAGAAACTATGCATAATTCAAGATGAGGAGGAATGGCCACATGTCTGCGCGCGTTGAGCCCCTTGTAAATAGGGGTGTGACCATTTATTCGGTATAAGTAGCGGCGCCGGACTCGATTAGTTGTGTCTGAGGTCTTGACGACCTATGGGGCGCTTTGGCTAGTCCGGGCGCCTTTAGTGTGTGGCTGCCAAGGCAGCCTCACTCTCTTCGGCGCGCAGAGATCGCTTGATATTTCCGTGCACTGAAATGATGCCGCGTGGACCGGGCATCTTGAGTGTGAGGGAGGCGTAGTGTGGTATTGCATTAAAGCGAGCGAAAGCTTCGCGCCCGAGCAGTGCTTGATAGCCACTTTGAAACGGAGCGATGTGGAAGGTTAAATGCTCGCTACGGAAGTTATCGGGGGAGCCGAATATAACTTGTAGTAGGAGGGAGCCCGTACAACGAGCCCCTGGGCCTGGCGTTACTCCTTTGAAGGTAGTATTGCTATGGCGAATTTGTGTTGGGTCTAACCCCATCCCGCGGATTGTATCCTGGTATATTAGGTTTAGGCTGCTGCCGCCGTCCATCAAGACTCGTGTGAAGTGATATCCGCCAATTACTGGGTCTAATACCAAGGCAGCCCATCCTGCGTGTCGGATACTTGCTGAGTAATCGCGATGGTCGAAAATGATCGGTTGAGACGACCATTGGCAGGACTTCGCGGTGACAGGCACTTGGGTATATTTTCCTGGGGGTGCCGCATTGTTTTTTCCCTTGATCATGTGTAGTACGTTTACTGTTTTGACTTCTGGTGGGAATTTCTTTTGTTCCCCAGTGTCTTGCTTGGGAGGCTCGTCCTCGTCTTCACTTGGTGTATCCTCCCCCTTGTGTACGGCGTTGAGCTTGCCGGACTGCTTGAAGACCCAACATTCTCTGTGGGTATGATTAGCGGGCTTGCTAGGGGTACTATGTATCTGACATACCTGGTCCAGAATTTTGTTGAGGCTGGACGGTTCATCCCTGGTGCCTTTAGTGGGCGGCTTTTGACCTGGCCGGGAGCTTTTGAATCCGGCATTTACTGTCGTGCCCTTCGTGCTGTCTTCTTTATTCCGGCGTTTGCTATTGCTGTTGCGCCGTGATTTCCCGTTTCCATCTCTAACTTCAGATGTACTGGGGTCGCTGGTGCTGCATCTGGCTAGCCAGCTGTCCTCACCCGCGCAAAAGCGGGTCATGAGGTTTGTTAATGCGGCCATCGTTCTCGGCTTATTTTGGCCGAGGTGTCTGGCGAGCCATTCGTCACGGACGCTATGCTTGAAAGCTGCCAAGGCTTCGGCGTCCGGACAGTCGACAATCTGGTTCTTTTTAGTGAGAAACCTGTTCCAAAGCTTTCGGGCTGACTCTCCGGGCTGTTGAGTTATATGACTCAAATCGTCCGCATCCGGAGGTCGGACATAAGTTCCTTGAAAATTTGCCCGAAAGGCGTCTTCGAGCTCTTCCCAACTTCCAATGGAGCTTTCGGGGAGGCCTTTGAGCCAGTGACGAGCTGGCCCTTTGAGCTTGAGGGGTAAGTATTTGATGGCGTGGAGATCATCTCCTCGAGCCATATGGATATGAAGGATATAGTCCTCAATCCAAACCCCAGGGTCTGTTGTTCCCATCGTATGCCTCTATGTTTACGGGCTTGAATCCCTCTGGAAATTCATGGTCCAGCACCTCATCGGTGAAACATAGGGGGTGTGCGGCACCCCTGTAACTGGGTGTACCGCGTTGTTCTGATGCTTGTTGTGTTGCATTGTATGCTGGGGCGCGCTTGCGTGGTCCATAGATGGATCTTGTTGCGCCGTCCTTTGGGTGCGAGCCCTCGCGTGGGTCGCGTGTTGTATTGTGAGCGGCATTGTATGCCGTTCTGTGTTGATAGAGGGGTCGTCTATCCGACCAGGTGGTTGCTTTGATATTTGGTTGTGGGGGGTTGGAGGCCTCCTCATCGAATTCGGGTAGCAGCTTCCGCTTTGGGTAGCTCTTTGAGGGGCGATCGTCGCCGTACATTGCTGCTGTATTAAGTATTTTACTCCATCTGAATTGGAGTTTGTTTTGCGCGGCCTTGAGCCTTCGCTTCTGCTTTTTAAGGCTCCTTGCGGTGGCAACGAGCCTTTCGCGGGCATTCTGATGCTCCGGGTGCCTGTCCGGCGTTATGTCGTCCGGACCATTATCCCTGATAGGATTTGTTTGTTCGGTTTGAATATCCGGATTGCCGTTGTCCGGCAGCGGTTTGCCCTGCTCCAGTGCTGGGTCTGTGTGATCGCTATTTCTGTCGAGGCGGGATTTGGGGCGGCGCTTGCGTCACCGTTTTGACTGCTTTTCGAGGGAACAGGCCTTCGGTGCGTCCTTCCGCTCCTCGTCGTCATCTTTTGGTGCGTCCATCGTGTATACGTCATATGACGAGGTGGCGTTCCAGGGGCCAACAGGCGTTGGTTCTTCATTGTCTCCTTCATCGACGTCCATACCGTCGATGTCTTCGGAGTCAAAGTCGAGCATGTCGGTTAAATCGTCGAAAGTGGCTACAAAGTGGGTGGTGGGTGGGCTTTGAATTTCTTCATCGTCCGTACTCCAACCTTGCTGACCGTAGTCCGGCCAGGGCTCTCCTGATAAAGAGAGAGACTTCAGTCACTTCAGGATATCGCCGAAAGGCGAGTGCTGAAAGACGTCCGCGTCCGTGAACTCCATGATCGGCGCCCAATCGGATTCGATCGGCTGGGGCGTGGAGGGTTTAGAGTCCGGAGAAGGATCCGGCTCCGTGGAGTCACGAGTCTCGCAGAGTACGGGGATGGTGTTCGGCTCAACCGCCGTTGGGATCACAGCCCCTGAGGTGGCGTCCAACCGCCCATCCTCGATCGGCACGGTTGGCTCCGAACTAAGGGTCGGAGCCGATGCGGGTGCGGCCTCCAGGGCACTGTTCGGCGGCAGAGCTAGATCATGCTCGACGTGACAGTGCGGCGCGCTCAGCGGTGGTTTGAGTCCGTCGAAGATCAAGTCCCCGCGGATGTCAGCCGTGTAGTTTAAATTTCTGAATCTGACCTGACGGCCAGGGGTGTAGCTTTCGACCTACTCTAGATGGCCAAGTGAATTGGCCCATAGTGTGAAGCCGCCAAAGACGAAGATCTGTCCCGGGAGGAAGGTCTCACCCTGGACTGCATCGCCATTGATGATCGTAGGAGCCATCAAGCCTGACGGCGACGACATAAAGGAACTCTCAATGAAAGCACCAATGTCGGTGTCAAAACCGGCGGATCTCGGGTAGGGGGTCCCGAACTGTGCGTCTAGGCCGGATGGTAACAGGAGGCAAGGGACACGAAGTTTTACCCAGGTTTGGGCCCTCTCGATGGAGGTAAAACCCTACGTCCTACTTGATTAATATTGATGATATGGGTAGTACAAAAGTAGATCTACCACGAGATCAGAGAGGCTAAACCCTAGAAGCTAGCCTATGGTATGATTGTTGATGTGTATGTTGTCCTACGGACTAAAACCCCCCGGTTTATATAGACACCGGAGAGGGTTAGGGTTACATAGAGTCGGTTACAATGGTAGGAGATCTGAACATCCGTATCGCCAAGCTTGCCTTCCACGCCAAGGAAAGTCCCTTCCGGACACGGGACGGAGTCTTCAATCTTGTATCTTCATAGTCCAGGAGTCCGGCTGAAGGTATAGTCCGGCCATCCGGACACCCCCTAATCCAGGACTCCCTCACCTACCGAGATCACTGTTGCTTCCACCACCATGCCGTCGTGCTGCTGGATCTTCATCAACCTCTCCTCCCCCCTTGCTGGATCAAGTTGGAGGAGACGTCTTCCCAACCGTACGTGTGTTGAACGCGGAGGTGCCGTCCGTTCGGCACTTGGTCATCGGTGATTTGGATCACGTCGAGTACGACTCCATAAACTCCGTTCTCTTGAACGCTTCCGCGCGCGATCTACAAGGGTATGTAGATGCACTCCTCTCTCCCTCATTGCTAGATGACTCCATAGATTGATCTTGGTAATGCGTAGAAAATTTTAAAATTCTGCTACGTTCCCCAACACTAAGTGTTTGATTGAAGAGTTGATCAAGGATGACAAAACTTAGATCCTTACTTTATGCCTAGCTAAGGGCGTAAAACTATAGCGCTTGTTGGGAGGCAACCCAATGAATAAAATTTATTTTTGCTTTTTGCTTCCTGTTTTTGAGTGTTAGCACAATTATGCTACTGTTATGATTGTGTTTTTATGTTTTAATTAGTGTTTGTGCCAAGTAAGTCCTTTAGGATCTTCTTGGGTGATAGTTGTTTGATCTTGCTGAAAAAATAGAAACTTTTGCGCTCTCGAAAATAATTCTCATTTTTCACCAGAGAGCGATAAAATACCCATTCCTTTTGAAGTATATCAATATACAAATTTCTTAGGCCGTCATAATTTTTCAGATTTTTTGGAGTTACATAAGTATTCGAAATAGTCAGATTGCTACAGACTGTTCTGTTTTGACAGATTCTGTTTTCTTTGCGTCGTGTGCTTATTTTGATGGCTCTATGGTTTTCTTTGATGAGTTTTTGCCATAGAAAAGTTGGAATACAGTAGATATAATGCAAAAAAAAATATGAATTGGTTTGATACAACACTTATAGTAGTGATTTATTTTCTTATACTAACGGATCTCATGAAGGTTTTGTTGAGTTTTGTGTGATTGAAGTTTTCAAGTTTTGGGTTATCTTATGATGGATGAAGCAATAATAAGTAAGAAGAGCGTAACCTTGGGGATGCCCCGACATCCCCCGCTATTATCCAAAATAGAGCAAGCAACTAAGCTTGGGGATGCCCCCGAGTGGCATCCCCTCTTTCTTCTAACAACCATCGGTATTTTACTCGAAGCTATATTTGTATTCGTAAGATACTATGTGTTTTGCTTGGAGCGTCTTGTATGATATGAGTCTTTGCTTGCTTTATTTTGTGTTTTAAGTCTTGATTCCTTGTTGGACACACCTATTTGAGAGAGCCAAAATGACTTGTTAGAATTGCTCTCTATGCTTCACTTAAATCTTTTATGAGCTATGGACTTGCTCTAGTGCTTCACTTATATCTTTTTGAGCATGGTGTGCTTTAGTATTTTTGAAGAAATGCTCTCTTGCTTCACTTAGATTTATTTGAGAGTTAGTAAAATTTACAAGAAATTCTCTCTTGCTTCACTTAAGTTATTTTGAGAGAAAGAAAAATTATGCTCATGATCTTCGCTTATGTTTGTTTGAGCTTATCAAAAGCAACATATGAAAATTACTTCCAAAGTGATAGATATCCAAGAAGGATATAATAAAAACTTTCATGAAGATCATTGGACAAAATAAACTTGATTCTTAGTAATTGTTTTGAGATATGATGATGTGATATGTGAGTTATGTTGATGAGTAATTATGCTTTATTAAGAATATTCGTGTTAAGGTTTGTGATTCCTTATGCAAGCACGAAAGTCAAGAATTATGAAATGAAATTATATCCTACTTGTGGTGCATTATTCGGTGTTAATTATGCTTAATGCTCGCTTATGAGATTATCCGTTTCTTGGTTGGTCGCTTCTCAATCTTTTGCTAGCCTTCATTTTGCACTAAGTATGATCTCTACTTGTGCATCCAAAAACCTCTAAACCAGTTTTGCCACATGAGTCCACTATATCTACCTATATGCGGTATTCTTTTGCTGTTCTAAGCAATTTTGTATGTGCCATCTCTAATTTTCAAAATAAGCTTCTCTTTTGTGTGTTCATTTCGCTCGCGGAGCGGTGAGGGGTGGTTAATATTTTCCATGCTAGATGTGTTATTCTCACGATGAGTGTTTATTCACTTTCATTGCACGAGAGTAAGGCAAAGGTATTAGGGATGTCTGGTCCTCAAATGAAAAATGAATTCACTTTATGTTGTTAAATAATAAATTCCTTGGAAAGTGTTGGCATGGAAGGCACCCGTGGATACAGTTAGCCATGGAAAGTGAAAGTATGGTGGAAAAAGGAATAAACTATATTTTCTGTTTGGGAACCGCGTATGATATATCTAGCATGGAAAGTGTTGGGAACTCTAAGTTGTTTTCGTTGGTGGGAAGGATACACCTCCCAAAATATTTTTATCTCTAAGTTTTTCGCTTTGAGCTCTGGCACCTCTACAAATCCCTACTTCCCTCTGCGAAGGGCCTTTCTTTTACTTTATGCATTTTTTATTTTTGAATTTGAGTCTCCATATTCTCTTATAAAAGCACCAACTAGGAGGCAATATGATCGTACTTGAGTATTGGGTGTAGTTAATATGCGAGTGTGTTTCATGAATGGATCAATAATTGAGCACGGTGGGCGAGGGATAACTTATTTTAGCATTGATATTTTGAAAGACTTGGTTGCTTCTTGATATGCTTGAGTATTTAAGTTATCATGTCAAAACTAGACTATTGCTTTGAACAATATAAAAGTCCAAATGTCCATGCTATAAAGAAAAGAATATGATATGACATGATAGGCAGCATTCCACATCAAAAATTCTGTTTTTATCACTTACCTACTCAAGGACGAGTAGGAGTTAAACTTGGGGGTGCTGATACGTCTCCAATGTATCTATAATTTTTGATTGTCCCGTGCTGTTATATTATCAATCTTGGATATTTTATAATCATTTTATATCATTTTTTGGCACTAACCTATTGACATAGTGCCAAGTACGAGTTGCTGTTTTTTCATGTTTTTTACATCGCAGAAAATCAATACCAAACGGAGTCCAAATGCCACGAAACTTTACGGAGATTTTTGATGGACCAGAAGACACCTGATGGGCCTTGGTTGCGCCTGGGGCGTGCTCCGAGGAGAGCACAACCCACCAGGGTGCGCCAGGAGGCCCATGCGCGCCCTGGTGGGTTGTGTCCACCTCGGGTGCCCCCCGGACCGCCTCTTTGCTCTATAAATACCCCAATATTCCCCAAACCCTAGGGGAGTCGATGAAATATTGATCCAGCCACCGCAGAGCCCAGAACCACCAGATCCAATCTAGATACCATCTCGGATGGGGTTCACCACCTCCATTGGTGCCTCTCCAATGATGCGTGAGTAGTTCTTTGTAGACCTTCGGGTCCCTGGTTAGTAGCTAGATGGCTTCCTCTCTCTCGCTTGATTCTCAATACAATGGTCTCTTGGAGATCCATATGATGTAACTCTTTTTGCGGTGTGTTTGTTGGGATCAGATGAACTTTGAGTTTATGATCTAATCTATCTTTTTATATCCATGAAAGTATTTGAGTTTCTTTAATCTCTTTTATGCATGATCTCGTATAGCCTCGTATTTTTTCTTTGATGTTTGGGTTTTGTTTGGCCAACTTGATCTATTTATCTTGCAATGAGAATAGGTGCTTGATAACCCACAAGTATAGGGGATCGCAAAAGTTTTCGATAAGTAAGAGTGTCGAACCCAACGAGGAGATAAAGGTAGAACAAATATTCCCTCAAGTTCTATCGACCACCGATACAACTCTAAGCACGCGTGACGTTCGCTTTACCTAGAACAAGTATGAAACTAGAAGTACTTTGTAGGTGTTGTTGGATAGGTTTGCAAGATAATAAAGAGTACATAAATAAAAAGTAGGGGCTGTTTAGATAAGAAACAATAAAGTAAATATAGCGAGTGTGGAAAAAGTGGTGGTAGGAGTTGCAAAATTGCCCCTAAGCAATTGACTACTTTACTAGACCGATAGCAAGTATTATGTGGGAGAGGCCACTGCTAGCATGTCATCCCTGACTTGGAATTCTATGCACTTATGATTGAAACTATTAGCAAGCATCCGCAACTACTAATGTTCATTAAGGTCAAACCCAACCATAGCATTAAGATATATTGGTCCCCCTTCAATCCTGTATGCATCAATTTCTATGCTAGGTTGAAGCTTCTGTCACTCTTGCCCTCCAATACATAGTCCTATCAACATACAACTAACCCCATGGTGTGATCCACGCGCGCAATCATATGATGGGCACCAAAGCACAGCAACATAACCATAAGCAAATTAAATCAATCATAGCAATTCATCAACCACTGATAGGACAACGAAAATCTACTCAGACATCATAGGATGGCAACACATCATTGGATAATAATATGAAGCATAAAGCACCATGTTCAAGTAGAGGGTACAGCGGGTTGCGGGAGAGTGGACCGCTGTAGATAGAGGGGGGAAGGTGATGGATATGTTGGTGAAGATGGCGGAGGTGTTGGTGTAGATCGCGGTGATGATGATGGCCCCCGGTGGCACTCCGGTGCCACCGGAAGCGAGGGGGAGAGAGCCCCCCTCCTTCTTCTTCTTCTTCCTTGACCTCCTCCCTAGATGGGAGAAGGGTTTCCCCTATGGTCCATGGCCTCCATGGCACGGGAGGGGTGAGAGCCCCTCCGAGATTGGATATGTCTCTCTGTCTCTCTCTGTTTCTGCGTTCTGTTTTGCTGCCCTTTCACCGTTTCGGGTATATATGGAGATCTATAACTCCGATTGGATAGAAACCTTCGACGTGATTTCCCCCCCTGAAAATTAGCTTTCTTGCGGCCGAAGAAGGGCATCAACCGCCTTACGGGTGGCCCACGAGGGTCAGGGGCGCGCCCCCTGCCTCGTGGCCACCTCGGGCACCGTCTCGCGTGGATTTTTCTTCCGGATTTTTCCAAATATTCCAAAAATAAGCTCCTTCCGTTTTTATCCCGTTTGGATTCCATTTGATATGGATATTCTGCGAAACATTAACATGCAACAGATAGGAACTGGCACTGGGCACTGGATCAATATGTTAGTCCCAAAAATTGTATAAAAAGTTGCCAAAAGTATATGAAAGTTGTAGAATATTGGCATGGAACAATCAAAAATTATAGATACAACGGAGACGTATCATCATCCCCAAGCTTAATTCCTGCTCGTCCTCGAGTAGGTAAATGATAAAAAAGATAATTTTTTATGTGGAATGCTACCTAGCATAATCTTGATCACATATCTAATCATGGCATGAATATTAAGATACGAGTGATTCAAAGCAATAATCTATCATTTGACATAAAAACAATAATACTTCAAGCCCACTAATAAAGCAATCATGTCTTTTCAAAATAACAAGGCCAAAGAAAGTTATCCCTACAAAATCATATAGTCTGGCTATGCTCCATCTTCACCACACAAAATACTCACATCATGCACAACCCCGATGACAAGCCGAGCAATTGGTTCATACTTCTTAACACGCTTCAGCATTTTCAACCCTCACGCAATACATGAGCGTGAGCCATGGATATAGCACTATAGGTGGAATAGAATGGTGATTGTGGAGAAGACAAAAAGGAGAAGATAGTCTCACATCAACTAGGCGTATCAACGGGATATGGAGATGCCCATCAATAGATATCTGTGAGTGCGTAGGGATTGCCATGCAACGGATGCACTAGAGCTATAAGTATATGAAAGGTCAAACTGAAACTAAGTGGGTGTGCATCCAACTTGCTTGCTCATGGATACCTAGGGCATTTGAGGAAGCCCATCATTGGAATATACAAGCCAAGTTTTATAATGAAAATTTCCACTAGTATATGAAAGTGATAACTCAAGAGACTCTCTATATGAAGAACATGGTGCTACTTTGAAGCACAAGTGTGGTAAAAGGATAGTAACATTTCCCCTTCTCTCTTTTTCTCTCATTTTTTGTAGGCTTCTTTGGCCTCTCTCTCTCTCTTTTTTGTAGGCTTCTTTGGCCTCTCTCTCTCTCTCTTTTGGGGGAGGGCTTCTTTGGCCACTTTTATTTTGATAACCTCACATGGGACAATGTTCTAATAATGATGATCATCACACCTTTATTTACTTACAACTCAATATTACAACTCGATCTAGAACAAAGATATGACTCTATATGAATGCCTCCGGTAGTGTACCAGGATGTGCAATGATCTAGCGTAGCAATGACATCAAAAAACGAACAAGCCATGAAAACATCATGCTAGCTATCTTACGATCATGCAAAGCAATATGACAATGAATGCTCAAGTCATGTATATGATGATGATGAAAGTTGCATGGCAATATATCTCGGAATGGCTATGGAAATGCCATGATAGGTATGTATGGTGGTTGTTTTGAGAAGGTATATGGTGGGTTTATGGTACCGGCGAAAGTTGCGCGATACTAGAGAGGCTGGCAATGATGGAAGGGTGAGAGTGCGTATAATCCATGGACTCAACATTAGTCATAAAGAACTCACATACTTATTGCAAAAGTTTATTAGCCTTAGAAGGAAAGTACTACTACGCATGCCCCTAGGGGGATAGATTGGTAGGAAAAGACCATCGCTCGTCCCCGACCGCCACTCATAAGGAAGACAATCAATAAATACCTCATGCTCCAACTTCGTTACATAACGGTTCACCATACGTGCATGCTACGGGAATCACAAACCTCAACACAAGTATTTCTACTAATCCACAACTACCCACTAGCATGACTCTAATATCACCATCTTTATATCGCAAAACTATTGCAAGGAATCAAACATATCATATTCAGTGATCTACAAGTTTTATGTAGGATTTTATTACTAACCATGTGAATGGCCAATTCCTGTCATCTCTCTAAATAGATATAAGTGAAGCAAGAGAGTTTAATTCTTTCTACAAAAGATATGCCCACGCTCTAACAAATATAAGTGAAGCAAAAGAGCATTCTTCAAATGGCGGTTGTCTAAGTGAAGAGAAACAGGCAATCCAAACTTCAAATGATATAAGTGAAGCACATGAAGCATTCTATAAAGCCATGCTCAAAAGATATAAGTGAAGTGCATAGAGCATTCTATAAATCAACCAAGGACTATCTCATACCAGCATGGTGCATAAAAGAAAAATGAAAACTAAATGCAAAAGACGCTCCAAGATTGCACATATCGCATGAACGAAACGAATCCAAAAACATACCGATACTTGTTGAAGAAAGAGGGGATACCTTCCGGGGCATACCCAAGCTTAGACACTTGAGTCTCCTTGAATATTTACTTTGGGTGACTCGGACATCCCCAAGCTTGAGCTCTTGCCTCTCTTCCTTCTTCTCACATCGAGACCTTCTCGATCATCGAACACTTCATCCACACAAAACTTCAACAGAAAACTCGGTAAGATCCGTTAGTATAATAAAGAAAATCACTACTCCAAGTACTGTTGCAAACCAATTCATATTTTTTGCATTGTGTCTACTGTGATATAACTTTTTCATGGCTTAATCCACTAATATAAATTGATAGTTTCATCAAAATAAGCAAACTATGCATCAAAAATAGAATATGTCTAAAACAGAACAGTCTGTAATAATCTGAACATTCACCATACTTATGATACTTGAAAAATTCTACCAAAATTAGGAAAAATAAAAAAAATTATAGGAATACAGTTCAGAAAGAATCAGAACCATTTGACGTTCCATCTAAAAATGTAAAATCGCGCACTACAGCCAAAGTTTCTGTCCTGCACCGTACAGACCATCAAGCAAATGTAAACATCCTAAAGGCAAACCTTGGCACATTATTTTTATAATACAATGGAATTGTACAAGGGGATAATTATTTTTGTTGAAAAGTTTCTGTAATCAAGATTTACAAAGTTTCCGTAAGCATGAACAAAGTCCAAGGCTAGCTCCCACTTCAACAATGCTTGTCTCTCTCACTTTCACTTTCCTTTTTGAAATTTTTTTGGGTTCCCCTCTTTATTTTTGTTGTTTTTAAACTATATAAAAGCACTCAACAGAAATAAATGACTCTCTAAAACTTCTGGGTTGTCTCCCTGGCAGCGCTTTCTTTAAAGCCATTAAGCTAGGCATATAGTGCTCAAGTAATGGATCCACCCGGATCCCAAGATATATCAAAGCCAATTTTAATTAACAATGATTTGTAATTTAGTGATGAGCACAAGGTAACATATATCATGTAATTACGAAGTCTAACTCTCTTCCTATGCATCGGCATGTCATAAAAGAACAATTCATGCACACAAAGTGAAGGCCAATGCATAGTATAAACAGTTTTTTGCAATTTTATCATATTGGAAACATAGAGAGGTGGAGATATAGTTCCTCTCTCATAATAATTGCAAGTAGGAGCAGCAAGCACATGCATATTATATTCGTCAAAATCATCATGTGCAACGGTAAAAGGCAACCCATCAATATATTTCTTAATAAGAGCAAACTTCTCCGATATAGTGTAGTTTGGAGAATTCAAAAAGATAATGGGACTATCATGTGTGGGTGCAATAGCAACAATTTCATGTTTAACGTAAGGAACTATAGCAAGTTCATCTCCATAAGAATAATTCATATTGGCATCTTTGCCACAAGCATAGCAAGCATCATCAAAAAGGGATATTTCAAAAGAATCAACGGGATCATAACAATCATCCTCCGGTAACCACGAAGGGAAATTAAACAATGTATGAGTTGAAGAGTTACTCTCATTAGAAGGTGGGCACGGGTAGCTAATCCGCTCTTCCTCCTTTTGTTCTTCGCTCTCCTCCTCATCTTTTTCATCCAATGAGCTCATAGTTTCATCAATTTCTTCTTCCATAGACTCCTGCAAAATATTAGTCTCTTCTTGGACAGCAGAGACTTTCTCAATAAGCGCATTAATATAGGAATTATATTCATAATTATCATAGCAATATTTTAAGATAGCTAAATTTTCAGGCCTATAATCATCATCATCATCATAAGCTTCATGCTTTTCAAACAAAGATTCAATTTCATAAGCACCCTAAAAAGCAATAAATTCTTATATTTGTTCCATCATAGTAATCATATATACCATTAGCATAAGAAGCTAAGGTTTCATTATCATTAAATTCACATGAAAAGGGAAGGTGTGGAGCCTTCGCCTTAGAGCAATGATACGTCCATTTTGCATCATGCTTTTATATCGATATTTATTGCATTATGGGATGTTATTTCACATTATGTCACAATACTTATGGCTATTCTCTCTTATTTTACAAGGTTTGCATAAGGAGGGAGAATGCCGACAGCTGGAATTCTGGGCTGCAAAAGGAGCACATATTAGGGACCTATTCTGCACAACTCCAAAAGTCCTAAAACTCCACGGAACACCTTATAATAAATAATGAAAAATCCTCGCCAAATATGAATACCATGGGGCCCACACCCTGCTCATGAGGGTGGGGGCGCCCCCCCTAGGGCACGCCCCCTACCTCGTGGGCCCCCTGGTGGCTCTCCGATGACCATCTTCTCCTATATGAAGTCTTTCGTCGAGAAAAAAAAAGAAGCAACCTTTCGGGATGAAACTCCGCCGCCACGAGGCGGAACCTTGGCGGATCCAATCTAAGGCTCCGGCAGAGCTGTTCTGCCGGGGAAACTTCCCTCCCGGAGGGGGAAATCATCGCCATCATCATCACCGACACTCCTCTCATCGGGAGAGGGAAATCTCCATCAACATCTTCATCAGCACCATCTCATCTCAAAACCCTAGTTCATCTCTTGTATCCGATTCTTGTCTTCAAGTCCGGGATTGGTGCTAGTAGGTTGCTAGTAGTGTTAATTACTCCTTGTAGTTGATGCTAGTTGGTTTAATTGGTGGAAGATCATATGTTCAGATCCTTTATGCATATTAATACCCCTCTGATTATGAACATGTTTATGCTTTGTGAGTAGTTACGTTTGTTCCTGAGGACAAGGGAGAAGTCTTGCTATTAGTAGACATGTGAATTTGGTATTCGTTCGATATTTTGATGAGATGTATGTTGTCTAGCCTCTTGTGGTGTTATTGAACGTCGACTACATAACACTTCACCATTATTTTGTTGGGTATCGTAGCAGAAATTTAAAATTTTCTACGCATCACCAAGATCAATCTATGGAGTAATCTAGCAACGAGGGGAAGGAGAGTGCATCTACATACCCTTGTAGATCGCTAAGCGGAAGCGTTCAAGCGAACGGGGTTGATGGAGTCGTACTCGTCGTGATCCAAATCACCGATGATCCTAGCGCCGAACGGATGGCACCTCCGCGTTCAACACACGTACGGAACAAAGACGTCTCCCATGCCTTGATCCAGCAAGGAGGAGGGAGAGGTTGAGGAAGAGAGTCCAACAGCAGCACGACGGCGTGGTGGTGATGGAGCTCGTGGTTCTCCAGCAGGGCGTCGCCAAACACTATGGAGGAGGAGGTGTAGGAGGAGGGAGGGCTGCGCCAGGTTAAAAGGTGTTGCTGCCCTCCCACCCCTCCACTATTTATAGGTGGGGAGAGAGGGGGGCCGGCCCCCCTAGATCCCATCTAGGGTTGGGGCGGCGGCCAAGGGGGGGGGAGGACTGCCTCCCAAGTCAAGTGGAGGCCCTCCCCCTTAGGGTTTCCCCTCTCCCATGCGCATGGGCCTTGGGGGGGCTGGTGCCCTTGGCCCATTAAGGTTAGGGCGCCCCCTTACAGCCCATGCTGCTATATTGGACGTGGTGGAACATTTTCCGGACCTCCGGAACCTTCCGGAAGCTTCCCGGTACAATACCGGAAAAAACGAACTTTTCCCGGAACCCGAACAACAACTTTCCATATATAAATCTTTACCTCCGGACCATTCTGGAACTCCTCGTGACACCCGGGATCTCATCCGGGACTCCGAACAACATTCGGTAATCACATACAAGTCTTCCTAATAACCCTAGCGTCATCGAACCTTAAGTGTGTAGACCCTACAGGTTCGGGAACCATGCAGACATGACCGAGACAACTCTCCGGCCAATAACCAACAGCGGGATTTGGATACCCATTTTGGCTCCCACATGTTCCACGATGATCTCATCGGATGAACCATGATGTCGAGGATTCAATCAATCCCGTATTCAATTCCCTTTGTCCAGCAGTATTGTACTTGCCCGAGATTCGATCGTCGGTATCCCGATACCTTGTTCAATCTCGTTACCGGCAAGTCTCTTTACTCGTTCCGTAACACATCATCCCGTGATCAACTCCTTGGTCACATTGTGCACATTATGATGATGTCCTACCGAGTGGGCCCAGAGATACCTCTCCGTTACACGGAGTGACAAATCCCAGTCTCGATTCGTGCCAACCCAACAGACACTTTCGGAGATACCTGTAGTGAACCTTTATATCCACCCAGTTACGTTGTGACGTTTGGCACACCCAAAGCACTCCTACGGTATCCGGGAGTTGCACAATCTCATGGTCTAAGGAAATGATACTTGACATTAGAAAAGCTTTAGCATACGAACTACACGATCTTTGTGCTAGGCTTAGGATTGGGTCTTGTCCATCACATCATTCTCCTAATGATGTGATCCCGTTATCAACGACATCCAATGTCCATGGTCAGGAAACCGTAACCATCTATTGATCAACGAGCTAGTCAACTAGAGGCTTACTAGGGACATGGTGTTGTCTATGTATCCACACATGTATCTGAGTTTCCTATCAATACAATTCTAGCATGGATAATAAACGATTATCATGAACAATGAAATATAATAATAATAACTAATTTATTATTGCCTCTAGGGCATATTTCCAACAGTCTCCCACTTGCACTAGAGTCAATAATCTAGTTCACATCGCCATGTGATTAACACTCACAGGTCACATCGCCATGTGACCAACATCCAAGAGTCTACTAGACTCAATGATCTAGTTCACATCACTATGTGATAAACACTCAAAGAGTTCTGGGTTTGATCATGTTATGCTTGTGAGAGAGGTTGTAGTCAACGGGTCTTGCCATATTCAGATCCCTATGTATTTCGCAAAACTTTATGTCATATCGTAGATGCTGCTACCACGTTCCACTTGGAGCTATTCCAAATTGTTGCTCCATTATACGTATCCGGTATCTCTACTCAGAGCTATCCGGATAGGTGTTAAGCTTGCATCGACATAACTCTTTATGTCGAACTCTTTATCACCTCCATAACCGAGAAACATTTCCTTATTCCTCTAAGGATAATTTTGACCGCTATCTGGTGATCCACTCCTAGATCACCTTTGTACCCTCTTGCCAGACATGTGGCAAGGCACACATCAGGTGCGGTACTTCAGCATGGCATACCGTATAGAGCCTATGACAAAGCATAGGGGACGACCTTCGTCCTTCCTCTTTCTTCTACTGTGGTCAAGCTTTGAGTCTTACTCAACTTCACACTTTACAGCTCAGGTAAGAACCCCTTCTTTGACTGATCTATTTTGAACTCCTTCAAAAACATGTCAAGGTGTGCGTTCTTTGAAAGTATCATCAGGCGTCTTGATCTATCTCTATAGATCTTGATGCCCAATATGTAAGCAGCTTTATCCAGGTCTTCCTTTGAAAAACACTCTTCAAACAACCGTTTATGCTTTCCAGAAATTCTACATTATTTCGGATCAACAATATGTCATCCACATATACTTATCAGAAATGTTGTAGTGCTCCCACTCACTTTCTTGTAAATACAAGTTTCTAGCAAACATTGTATAAACCTAAAAGCTTTGATCACTCCATCAAAGCATATATTCTGACTCCGAGATGCTTGCTCTAGTCCATAGAAGGATTGCTGGAGCCAGCATACCTTTTAGCATCCTTAGGATCGACAAAACCTTTTATTGTATCACATACAACTTTTCTTACGAAAACTGGTAAGAAAACTTGTTTTGACATCCATCTGTAAGATTTCATAATCGAAAAATACAGCTAATGCTAACATGATTCCGACGGACTTAAGCATCGCTACGGGTGAGAAATTCTCATCGTAGTCAACTCCTTGAACTTGTGAAAAGACTCTTTCCCACAAGTCGAGCTTCATAGACGGTAACATTACCGCCCACGTCCGTCTTCTTCTTAAAGATCCATTTATCTCAATGGCTTGCCGATCATCGGGCAAGTCCACCAAAGTCCATACTTTGTTCTGATACATGGATCCTATCTCGGATTTCATGGCTTCTAACCATTTGTCGGAATACGGGCCCACCATCGCTTCTCCATAGCTCGTAGGTTCATTGTTGTCTAACAACATGATATCTAAGACAGGATTACCGTACCACTCAGGAGTAGTACATATCCTTGTCGACCTACGAGGTTCGATAGCAACTTGATCCGAAGCTTCATGATCACTATCATTAACTTCCTATTCAACAGACGTAGGCGCCACAGAAAACATCTTTCTGTGTTGCATCACTCTCTGGTTGAAGTAAAGGTTCGACAACCTCATCAAGTTCTATCTTCCTCCCACTCAATTCTTTCGAGAGAAACTCCTTCTCGAGAAAGGACCCGTTCTTAGCGACAAACAATTTGCCCTCGGATCTGAGATAGAAGGTATACCCAACTGTCACCTTTGGGTATCCTATGAAGATGTGTTTGTCCGCTTTGGGTTCGAGCTTCTCCGGCTGAAGCCTTAAGCATCGCAGCCCCAAACATTAAGAAACGACAACTTTGGTTTCTTGCCAAACCAATGTTCATACGACGTCGTCTCAACGGACTTAGATGGTGTCCTATCTAAAGTGAATGCAGCTGTCTCTAACGCATAACCTCAAAATGAAAACGGTAGATTGGTAAGAGACATCATAGATCGCACCATATCTCATAGGTTCGATTACGACGTCCGGACACACCATTACCCTGTGGTGTTCCAGGTGGCTTCAACTGTGAAACAATTCCACAATGTCTTAAGTGATTGCCAAACTCATAACTCAGAAAATCCCCTTTTGATCAGATCGTAGGAACATGATCTTATTGTTATGATGATTCTTAACTTCACTCTGAAATCGCTTGAACTTTTCAAACGTTTCAGACTTGTGCTTCATTAAGTAGATATACCTATATCTACCCAAATCGTCAGTGAAGATGAGAAAATAGCGATATCCACCGCACGCTTCAATTCTCATTGGATCACACGCATCAGCATGCATGATTTCCAACAAGTCACTTGCCCGTTTCATTGTACCTGAAAACGGGGTCTTAGTCATCCTGCCCATGAGGCATGGCTCGCATGTGTCAAGCGATTCAAAATCAAGTGACTCCAAACATCCATCGACATGGAGTTTCTTCATGCATCTTACGCCAATATGACCTAAGCGGCAGTGCCACAAGAAAGTGGTACTATCATTATTAACTCTACATCTTTTGGCGTGAACATGTGTATTACCACGACCGAGATTCAATGAACCATTCACATAGGGTGCATGACCATGAAAGGTATTATTCATGTAAACAGAATAACCATTATTCTCTAACTTAAATGAATAACCGTATTGCAATGAACATGATCTAATCATATTCATGCTCAACGTAGACACCTGATAACATTTATCTAGGTTCAATACTAATCCCGAAGGCAGATGGAGCGTGCGATGGTGATCTCATCAACTTTGGAAACACTTCCAACACACATCGTCACCTCGCCCTTAGCCAGTCTCCGTTTAGTCCGTAGCTTTTGCTTCAAGTCACCAATAATAGCAACTGAACCGGTATCCAATACCCAGGTGCTACCAGGAGTACTAGTGAGGTACACATTAATAACACGTATATACTTTGTTGAAGTTGCCAGCCTTCTTATCTACCATGCATTTGGGGTAATTCCGCTACCAGTGACCGTTCCCCTTACAATAGAAGCACTTAGTCTCGGGTTTGGGTTCAACCTTGGGTTCCTTCACTGGAGCGGCAACTGGTTTGCCATCCATGAAGTTTCCCTTCTAGCCCTTGCCCTTCTTGAAACCAGTGGTCTTGTTAAACCATCAACACTTGATGCTCCTTCTTGATTTCTACCTTTTGCGGTCTTAAGCACCGCGAACAGCTCCGGGATCAACTCCATCCCTTGCATGTCATAGTTCATCACGAAGATCTAGTAGCTTAGTGATAGTGGCTAGAGAACTCTATCAATCACTATCTTATCTGGAAGTTTAACTCCCACTTGATTTAAGTGATTGTAGCACCCAGACATTCTGAGCACATGCTCACTAGCTGAGCTATTCTCCTCCATCTTGTTGGCAAAAGAACTTGTCAGAGGTCTCACACCTCTCAACACGGGCATGAGCCTGAAATCCCAATTTCAGCTCTTGGAACATCTCATATGTTCTATGGCGTTCAAAACGTCATTGGAATCCCGATTCTAAGCCGTAAAGTATGGTGCACTAAACTATCAAGTAGTCATCAGGATGTGTCTGTCAGGTGTTCACAACATCCACAGACGACGTTGTAGGGGTTTGCACATCGAGCGGTGCATCAAAGACGTAAGCCTTCTGTGTAGCAGTGAGGACACTCCTCGGACTACGGACCTAGTCCGCATCATTGCTTACAATATCTTTCAACTTAATCTTTCTCTAGGAACGTATTGAAACAGGGAGCTACAACGTGAGCTATTTATCTACAACATATTTGCAAAGACAATTTAGACTATGTTCATGATAATTGAGTTCATCTAATCAAATTATTTAATGAACTCCCACTCAGATAGACATCCCTCTAGTCATCTAAGTGAAACATGATCCGAGTCAACTAGGCCGTGTCCGATCATCACGTGAGACGGACTAGTCAACATCGGTGAACATCTTCATGTTGATCGTATCTTCTATACGACTCATGCTCGACCTTTCGGTCTTCCGTGTTCCGAGGCCATGTCTGTACATGCTAGGCTCGTCAAGTCAACCTAAGTGTATTGCGTGTGTAAATCTGGCTTACACCCGTTGTATTCGAACGTTAGAATCTATCACACCCGATCATCACGTGGTGCTTCGAAACAACGAACCTTCGCAACGGTGCACAGTTAGGGGGAACACTTTCTTGAAATTATTACGAGGGATCATCTTATTTAAGCTACCGTCGTTCTAAGCAAATAAGATGTAAAACATGATAAACATCACATGCAATCAAATAGTGACATGATATGGCCAATATCATTTTGCTCCTTTTGATCTCCATCTTCGGGGCTCCATGATCATCGTTGTCACCGGCATGACACCATGATCTCCATCATCGTGTCTTCTTGAAGTTGTCTCGTCATCTATTACTTCTACTACTATGGCTAACGCTTTAGCAATAAAGTAAAGTAATTACATGACGTTTATGTTGACACGCAGGTCATAAATAAATTAAGACAACTCCTATGGCTCCTGCCGGTTGTCATACTCATCGACATGCAAGTCGTGATTCCTATTACAAGAACATGATCAATCTCATACATCACATATATCATTCATCACATCCTTTTGGCCATATCACATCACAAGGCATATGCTGCAAAAACAAGTTAGACGTCCTCTAATTGTTGTTGCAAGTTTTTACGTGGCTGCTATAGGTTTCTAGCAAGAACGTTTCTTACCTACGCGAAAACCACAACGTGATATGCCAATTTCTATTTACCCTTCATAAGGACCCTTTTCATCGAATCCGATCCGACTAAAGTGGGAGAGACAGACACCCGCTAGCCACCTTATGCAACTAGTGCATGTCAGTCGGTGGAACCAGTCTCACGTAAGAGTACGTGTAAGGTCGGTCCGGGCCGCTTCATCCCACGATGCCGCCGAATCAAGATAAGACTAGTAACGGCAAGTAAATTGACAAAATCGACGCCCACAACTGCTTTGTGTTCTACTCGTGCATAGAAACTACGCATAGACCTAGCTCATGATGCCACTGTTGGGTATCGTAGCAGAAATTTAAAATTTTCTACGCATCACCAAGATCAATCTATGGAGTAATCTAGCAACGAGGGGAAGGAGAGTGCATCTATATACCCTTGTAGATCGCTAAGCGGAAGCGTTCAAGCGAACGGGGTTGATGGAGTCGTACTCGTCGTGATCCAAATCACCGATGATCCTAGCGCCGAACGGATGACACCTCCGCGTTCAACACATGTACGGAACGGAGACGTCTCCCATGCCTTGATCCAGCAAGGAGGAGGGAGAGGTTGAGGAAGAGAGTCCAACAGCAGCACGACGGCATGGTGGTGATGGAGCTCGTGGTTCTCCAGCAGGGCTTCACCAAGCACTATGGAGGAGGAGGAGGTGTAGGAGGAGGGAGGGCTGCGCCAGGTTCAAAGGTGTTGTTGCCCTCCCACCCCTCCACTATTTATAGGTGGGGAGAGAGGGGGCCGGCCCCCCTAGGTCCCATCTAGGGTTGGGGCAGCGGCCAAGGGGGGAAGGAGTGCCTCCCAAGTCAAGTCGAGGCCCTCCCCCTTAGGGTTTCCCCTCTCCCATGCGCATGGGCATTGGGGGGCTGGTGCCCTTGGCCCATTAAGGTTAGGGCGCCCCCTTACAGCCCATGCTGCTGTATTGGACGTGGTGGAACATTTTCCGGACCCCTCCGGAATCCTCCGGAACCTTCCGGAAGCTTCCCGGTACAATACCGGAAAAACCGAACTTTTCCCCGAACCCGAACAACAACTTTCCATATATAAATCTTTACCTCCGGACCATTCCGGAACACCTCGTGACATCCGGGATCTCATCCGGGACTCCGAACAACATTCGGTAATCACATACAAGTCTTCCTAATAACCCTAGCGTCATCAAACCTTAAGTGTGTAGACCCTACGGGTTCGGGAACCATGCAGACATGACCGAGACAACTCTCCGGCCAATAACCAACAGCGGGATCTGGATACCCATTTTGGCTCCCACATGTTCCACGATGATCTCATCGGATGAACCACGATGTCGAGGATTCAATCAATCCCGTATTCAATTCCCTTTGTCCAGCGGTATTGTACTTGCCCGAGATTCGATCGTCGGTATCCCGATACCTTGTTCAATCTCGTTACCGGCAAGTCTCTTTACTCGTTCCGTAACACATCATCCCGTGATCAACTCCTTGGTCACATTGTGCACATTATGATGATGTCCTACCGAGTGGGCCCAGAGATACCTCTCCGTTTACACGGAGTGACAAATCCCAGTCTCGATTCGTGCCAACCCAACAGACACTTTCGGAGATACCTGTAGTGAACCTTTATAGCCACCCAGTTACGTTGTGACGTTTGGCACACCCAAAGCACTCCTACGGTATCCGGGAGTTGCACAATCTCATGGTCTAAGGAAATGATACTTGACATTAGAAAAGCTTTAGCATACGAACTACACGATCTTTGTGCTAGGCTTAGGATTGGGTCTTGTCCATCACATCATTCTCCTAATGATGTGATCCCGTTATCAACGACATCCAATGTCCATGGTCAGGAAACCGTAACCATCTATTGATCAACGAGCTAGTCAACTAGAGGCTTACTAGGGACATGGTGTTGTCTATGTATCCACACATGTATCTGAGTTTCCTATCAATACAATTCTAGCATGGATAATAAACGATTATCATGAACAATGAAATATAATATAATAATAACTAATTTATTATTGCCTCTAGTGCATATTTCCAACATATTTGGGCCTAGAGGAAGGTATTAGGAAGTAATAAGTAGATGATGGGTTGCTAGAGTGACAGAAGCTTAAACCCTAGTTTATGCGTTGCTTCGTAGGGGGCTGAATTGGATCCATATGTTTCATGCTATGGTTAGGTTTACCTTAATACTTTTGTTGTAGTTGCGGATGCTTGCAATAGAGGTTAATCATAAGTGGGATGCTTGTTCAAGTAAAAACAGCACCCAAGCACCGGTCCACCCACATATCAAATTATCAAAGTACCGAACGCGAATCATATGAACGTGATGAAAACTAGCTTGACGATATTCCCATGTGTCCTCGGGAGCGCTTTTCCTTATATAAGAGTTTGTCCAGGCTTGTCCTTTGCTACAAAAGGATTGGGCCACCTTGCTGCACTTTATTTACTTTTGTTACTTGTTGCTCGTTACAAATTATCTCATCACAAAACTATCCATTACCACTTATTTCAGTACTTGCAGAGAATACCTTGCTGAAAACCGTTTATCATTTCCTTCTGCTCCTCGTTGGGTTCGACACTCTTACTTATCGAAAGGACTACGATAGATCCCCTATACTTGTGGGTCATCAAGACTCTTTTATGGCACCGTTGCCGGGGAGTGAAGCGCCTTTGGTAGGTGGAATTTGGTAAGGAACAATTTATATAGTGTGCTGAAATTTACTGTCACTTGTTACTATGGAAAGTAATCCTCTGAGACGCTTGTTTGGGGTATCTTCACCCCGACCAGTAGAGCAAAGAGTTGCTCCTCAACCTACTGAACCTATTGAAAATGAATATGAAAATGAAATTCCTTATGAGTATCCTTCGAGTATAATAGAAAAACTGCTAGCTAATCCCTTTACAAGAGATGGAACAAAGCATCCTGATGAACACCTAATATATGTGGATGAGGTTTGTGGATTATTTAAGCTTGCAGGTATACCCGATGATGTTGCTAAGAAGAAGGTCTTCCCTTTATCTTTGAAGGGAGACGCATTGGTATGGTATAGGCTATGTGATGATACAAGATCATGGAATTATAGAAGATTGAAATTGGAATTTCATCAAAAGTATTACCTTATGCATCTTGTTCATCGTGATCGCAATTATATATATAATTTTTGGCCTCGTGAAGGAGAAAGCAGCGCTCAAGCTTGGGGGAGGCTTAAATCAATGTTATATTCATGCCCCAATCATGAGCTTCCAAGAGAAACAATTATTCAAAAAAATTATGCTCGGCTTTCTGATAACAATCGCACCATGCTTGATACTTCTTCTGCTGGCTCTTTTATGATGAAGACTATTGAATTCAAATGGGATTTATTGGATAGAATTAAACGCAACTCTGAAGATTGGGACCTCGACAATGGTAAGGAGTCAAGTATGACACCTAAGTTTGATTGTGTTAAATCTTTTATGGATACCGATATTTTCCGTAAGTTTAGCACTAAATATGGACTTGATTCTGAGATAGTAGCTTCTTTCTGTGAATCTTTTGCTACTTATGTTGATCTCCCTAAGGAGAAGTGGTTTAAATATCATCCTCCCATAGAAGTAAAAGTAGCTGCACCTATTAAAGTTGAAGAAAAGATTATCACTTATAATGATCCTATTGTTCCTACTTCTTATGTTGAGAAACCACCTTTCCCTGTTAGAATAAAGGATCATGCTAAAGCTTCAACTGTGGTTCGTAAAAGCAATATTAAAACATATATACCTCCTGAGAAAGTTAAAGTAGAACCTAATATTGCTATTGTTAAGGATCTCTTGTCTGATAATATTGATGGGCATGTTATTCTGTTCTGCGGTGAAACTGCTAGAATTGCTAAACCTTGTGCTAAAGATAAACATAGACTTGTGGTAGGCGTGCCTGTTATTTCTGTTAAAATAGGAGATCATTGTTATCATGGCTTATGTGATATGGGTGCTAGTGCTAGTGTTATACCGCATACTTTATACGAAGAAATTAAGCATGAAATTGCACCTGCTGAGTTAGAAGGAATTAATGTTACAATTAAACTTGCCAATAGAGATACTATATCCGCAGTGGGAATTGTTAGAGATGTTGAAGTTTTGTGTTGGAAAACTAAATATCCTGCTGATTTTCTTGTTCTTGGTTCCCCACAAGATAGCTTTTGTCCCATTATATTTGGTAGACCCTTCTTGAATACAGTTAATGCTAGGATAGACTGCGAAAAGAATCTTGTTACTATTGGCTTAGATGATATGACTCATGAATTTAATTTCTCTAAATTTAGTAAAAAACACCGTGAAGAAGAATTGCCTAGTAAGGATGAAATTATTGGTCTTACTTCTATTGCCGTACCTCCTAGTGATCCTTTAGAACAATATTTGCTAGACCATGAAAATGATATGTTTATGAATGAAAGAAGGGCAATAGATGAAGTATTCTTTAAACATGAACCTATGCTGAAACACAATTTTCCTGTTGAAATCCTAGGGGATCCCCCTCCACCTAAGGGTGATCCCGTGTTTGAGCTTAAACCGTTTCCTGATAATCTTAAATATGCTTATCTTGATGAAAAGAAGATATATCATGTTATTATTAGTGCTAACCTTTCAGAGCATGAAGAAGAAAGATTATTGAAAACTCTGAAGAAGCACCGTGCTGCTATTGGATATACTCTTGATGATCTTAAGGGCATTAGTCCCACTCTATGTCAACATAAAATAAATTTGGAAGCAGATGCCAAACCAGTTCGTGATCCTCAACGATGTCCTAATCCTAAAATGAAAGAGGTGGTAAGAAAAGAAATACTAAAGCTTCTGGATGCAGGTATAATTTATCCCGTTGCTGATAGTCAGTCGGTAAGTCCTGTTCATTGTGTCCCTAAGAAGGGAGGTATTACTGTTGTTCCTAATGATAAAGATGAATTGATTCCACAAAGAATTATTACAGGTTATAGGATGGTAATTGATTTCTGCAAATTAAATAAGGCTACTAAGAAAGATCATTACCCCTTACCTTTTATCGATCAAATGCTAGAAAGATTATGCAAACATACACATTAATGCTTTCTGGATGGTTATTCTGGTTTCTCTCAAGTACCCGTGTCGGCTAAAGATCAATTAAAGACTACTTTTACATGCCTTTTTTGTACTTTTGCTTATAGACGTATGCCTTTTGGTTTATGTAATGCACCTGCTACCTTTCAAAGATGCATGATGGCTATATTCTCTGACTTTTGTGAAAAGATTTGTGAGGTTTTCATGGACGAATTTTCCGTCTATGGATCTTCTTTTGATGATTTCTTGAGCAATCTTGATCGAGTTTTGCAGAGATGTGAAGAAACTATTCTTGTATTGAATTGGGAAAAGTGCCACTTTATGGTTAATGAAGGTATTGTCCTGGGGCATAAAGTTTCTGAAAGAGGTATTGAAGTTGATAAAGCCAAGGTTGATGCTATTGAAAAGATGCCATGTCCCAAGGACATCAAAGGTATAAGAAGTTTCCTTGGTCACACCGGATTTTATAGGAGGTTCATTAAGGACTTCTCAAAATTTCTCGGCCTCTGACCAATTTATTACAAAAAGATATACCATTTGTCTTTGATGATGATTGTGTAGAAGCATTTGAAATACTTAAGAAATCATTAGTATCTGCACCTATTATTCAGCCACCTGATTGGAATTTACCCTTTGAAATCATGTGTGATGCTAGCGATTATGCTGTAGGTGCTATTCTAGGGCAAAGAGTTGATAAGAAATTAAATGTTATCCATTATGCTAGTAAGACTCTAGACAATGCTCAAAGAAATTATGCTATGCTACTACTGAAAAAGAATTTTTAGCAGTTGTATTTGCTTGTGATAAGTTCAGACCTTATATTGTTGATGAAGGAAATATGCCCTAGAGGCAATAATAAAGTTATTATTTATTTATTTCCTTATATCATGATAAATGTTTATTATTCATGCTAGAATTGTATTAACCGGAAACATAATACATGTGTGAATACATAGACAAACAGAGTGTCACTAGTATGCCTCTACTTGACTAGCTCATTAATCAAAGATGGTTATGTTTCCTAACCATAAACAAAAGAGTTGTTATTTGATTAACGGGATGACATCATTAGGTGAATGATCTGATTGACATGACCCATTCCATTAGCTTAGCACCCGATCGTTTAGTATGTTGCTATTGCTTTCTTCATGACTTATACATGTTCCTATGACTATGAGATTATGCAACTCCCGTTTACCGGAGGAACACTTTGTGTGCTACCAAACATCACAACGTAACTGGGTGATTATAAAGGTGCTCTACAGGTGTCTCTGAAGGTACATGTTGAGTTGGCGCATTTCGAGATTAGGATTTGTCACTCCGATTGTTGGAGAGGTATCTCTGGGCCCACTCGGTAATACACATCACTATAAGCCTTGCAAGCATTGTAACTAATGAGTTAGTTGCGGGATGATGTATTATGGAATGAATAAAGAGACGTGCCGATAACGAGATTGAACTAGGTATTGAGATACCGACGATCGAATCTCGGGCAAGTAACATACCGATGACAAAGGGAACAACGTATGTTGTTATGCGGTTTGACCGATAAAGATCTTCGTAGAATATGTAGGAGCCAATATGGGCATCCAGGTTCCACTATTGGTTATTGACCAGAGAAGTGTCTCGGTCATGTCTACATAGTTCTCGAACCCGTAGGGTCCGCACGCTTAACGTTCATTGACGATATAGTATTTATGAGTTATGTATGTTGGTAACCGAATGTTGTTCTGAGTTCTGGATAAGATCACGGACATGATGAGGAACTCCGGAATGGTCCGGAGATAAAGTTTGATATATGGGATAACAGTGTTTGGTCTCCGGAAGGGTTCCGGAATTCACCGGAAGTGGTTCCGGATGTTTCCCGAAATGTTTGGGTACGAGAACACTTCATTTGGGCCAAAGGGGAAAGCCCACAAGTTTTTTAGAAAGCGCAAAAGGAAATTTTACGGAGTCCAGGGGCCAGATGCCAGGGTCCCTGGCGTCTGGGTCCAGACGCCGGGAACCCTGTCGTCTGGATCTGGAGTCCGAGAAGGACTCTTGCCTTTCGGGTGAAACCGACTTTGTGGAGGCTTTTACTCCAAGTTTCGACCCCAAGGCTCAACATATAAATAGAGGGGTAGGGCTAGCACCCAAGACACATCAAGAAACACCAAGCCGTGTGCCGGGAACCCCGTCCCCTCTAGTTTATCCTCTGTCATAGTTTTCGTAGTGCTTAGGCGAAGCCCTGCGGAGATTGTTTTTCACCAACACCGTCACCACGCCATCGTGCTGCCGGAACTCACCTACTACTTCGCCCCTCTTGCTGGATCGAGAAGGCGAGGACGCCATTGAGCTGAACGTGTGCTGAACGCGGAGGTGTCGTACGTTCGGTACTTGATCGGGACGGATCGTGAAGGTGTACGACTACATCAACCGCGTTGATAAACGCTTCCGCTTACGGTCTACGAGGGTACGTAGACAACACTCTCCCCTCTCGTTGCTATGCATCACCATGATCCTTGCGTGTGCGTAGAATTTTTTTTGAAATTAGTACGTTCCCCAACAGTGGCATCCGAGCCAGGTTTTATGCGTAGATGTTATATGCACGAGTAGAACACAAGTGAGTTGTGGGCGATACAAGTCATACTGCTTACCAGCATGTCATACTTTGGTTCGGCGGTATTGTTGGATGAAGCGGCCCAGACCGACATTATGCATACGCTTACGCGAGACTGGTTCTACCGACGTGCTTTGCAAATAGGTGGCTGGCGGGTGTCAGTTTCTCCAACTTTAGTTGAACCGAGTGTGGCCACGCCCGGTCCTTGAGAAGGTTAAAACAATACTAACTTGACGAACTATCGTTGTGGTTTTTATGCGTAGGTAAGAACGGTTCTTGCTCAGCCTGTAGCAGCCACGTAAAAATTGCAACAACAAAGTAGAGGACGTGTAACTTGTTTTTGCAGGGCATGATGTGATGTGATATGGTCAAGACATGATGCTATATTTTATTGTATGAGATGATCATGTTTTGTAATCGAGTTATCGGCAACTGGCAGGAGCCATATGGTTGTCGCTTTATTATATGCAATGCAATCGCCCTGTAATGCTTTACTTTATCACTAAGCGGTAGCGATAGTCATAGAAGTATAAGTTGGCGAGACGACAACGATGCTATGATGGAGATCAAGGTGTCGCGCCGGTGACAATGGTGATCATGACGGTGCTTCAGAGATGGAGATCACAAGCACAAGATGATGATGGCCATATCATATCACTTATATTGATTGCATGTGATGTTTATCTTTTATGCATCTTATCTTGCTTTGTTTGACAGTAGCATTATAAGATGATCTCTCACTAAATTTCAAGAAAAAAGTGTTCTCCGTGAGTATGCACCGTTGCGAAAGTTCTTCGTGCTGAGACACCACGTGATGATCGGGTGTGATAGGCTCTACGTTCAAATACAACGGGTGCAAAACAGTTGCACACGCAGAATACTCAGGTTAAACTTGACGAGCCTATCATATGCAGATATGGCCTCGGAACATTGAGACCGAAAGGTCGAGCTTGAATCATATAGTAGATATGATCAACATAGTGATGTTCACCATTGAAAACTACTCCACCTCACATGATGATCAGACATGGTTTAGTTGATTTGGATCACGTGATCACTTAGATGATTAGAGGGATGTCTATCTAAGTGGGAGTTCTTAAGTAATATGATTAATTGAACTTAAATTTACCATGAACTTAGTACCTGATAGTATTTTGCTTGTCTATGTTGATTGTAGATAGATGGCCCGTGCTGTTGTTCCGTTGAATTTTAATGCGTTCCTTGAGAAAGCAAAGTTGAAAGATGATGGTAGCAATTACACGGACTGGGTCCGTAACTTGAGGATCATCCTCATTGCTGCACGGAAGAATTACATCCTGGAAGCACCGCTGGGTGCCAGGCCTGCTGCAGATGCTGCTGATGATGTTAAGAACGTCTGGCAGAGTAAAGCTGATGACTACTCGATAGTTCGGTGTGCCATGCTTTACGGCTTAGAACCGGAACTTCAACGACGTTTTGAATGTCATGGAGCATATGAGATGTTCCAGGAGTTGAAGTTAATATTTCAAGCAAATGCCTGGATTGAGAGATATGAAGTATCCAATAAGTTCTATAGCTGCAAGATGGAGGAGAATAGTTCTGTCAGTGAACATATACTCAAAATATCTGGGTATCATAATCACTTGACTCAACTGGGAGTTAATCTTCCCGTTGATAGTGTCATTGACAGAGTTCTTCAATCACTGCCACCAAGCTACAAAAGCTTCATGATGAACTGTAATATGCAAGGGATGAATAAGACCATTCCCGAGCTCTTCGCGATGCTAAAGGATGCAGAGGTAGAAATCAAAAAGGAGCATCAAGTGTTGATGGTCAACAAGACCACCGGTTTCAAGAAAAAGGGTAAAGGAAAGAAGAAGGGGAACTTCAAGAAGAACAGCAAACAAGTTGCTGCTCAAGAGAAGAAACCCAAGTCTGGACCTAAGCCTGAGACTGAGTGCTTCTACTGCAAACAGACTGGTCACTGGAAGCGGAACTGCCCCAAGTATTTGGCGAACAAGAAGGATGGCAAAGTGAACAAAAGTATATGTGATATACATGTTATTGATGTGTACCTTACTAATGCTCGCAGTAGCACCTGGGTATTTGATACTGGTTCTGTTGCTAATATTTGCAACTCGAAACAGGGGCTACGGATTAAGCGAAGATTGGCTAAGGACGAGGTGACGATGCGTGTAGGAAATGGTTCCAAAGTTGATGTGATCATGGTCGGCACACTACCTCTACATCTACCTTCGGGATTAGTTTTAGACCTAAATAATTGTTATTTGGTGCCAGCGTTGAGCATAAACATTATATCTGGATCTTGTTTGATGCGAGACGGTTATTCATTTAAATCAGAGGATAATGGTTGTTCTATTTATATGAGTAATATCTTTTATGGCCATGCACCCTTGAAGAGTGGTCTATTTTTGTTGAATCTCAATAGTAGTGATACACATATTCATAATGTTGAAGACAAAAGATGCATAGTTGATAATGATAGTGCAACTTATTTGTGGCACTGCCGTTTGGGTCATATTGGTGTAAAGCGCATGAAGAAACTCCATACTGATGGACTTCTGGAATCACTTGATTATGAATCACTTGGTACTTGCGAACCATGCCTTATGGGCAAGATGACTAAAACGTCGTTCTCCGGAACTATGGAGCGAGCAACTGATTTGTTAGAGATCATACATACTGATGTATGTGGTCCAATGAATGTTGAGGCTCGCGGCGGGTATCATTATTTTCTCACCTTCACAGATGATTTAAGAAGATATGGGTATATCTACTTAATGAAACATAAGTCTGAAACATTTGAAAAGTTCAAAGAATTTCAGAGTGAAGTGGAAAATCATCGTAACAAGAAAATAAAGTTTCTACGATCTGATCGGGTAGGAGAATATTTGAGTTACGAGTTTGGCCTACATTTGAAACAATGTGGAATAGTTTCGCAACTCACGCCACCCAGAACACCACAGCGTAATGGTGTGTTCGAACATCGTAATCGTACTTTACTAGATATGGTGCGATCTATGATGTCTCTTACTGATTTACCGCTATCGTTTTGGGGTTATGCTTTAGAGACGGCTGCATTCACATTAAATAGGGCACCATCGAAATCCGTTGAGACGACGCCTTATGAACTGTGGTTCTGCAAGAAACCAAAGTTGTCGTTTCTTAAAGTTTGGGCCGCGATGCTTATGTAAAAAAGTTTCAACCTGATAAGCTCGAACCCAAATCGGAAAAATGTGTCTTCATAGGATACCCAAAGGAAACTGTTGGGTACACCTTCTATCACAGATCTGAAGGCAAGACTTTTGTTGCTGAATTTGGATCCTTTCTAGAGAAGGAGTTTCTCTCGAAAGAAGTGAGTGGGAGGAAAGTAGAACTTGATGAGGTAACTGTACCTGCTCCCTTGTTGGAAAGTAGTTCATCATAGAAACCGGTTCCTGTGACACTACACCAATTAGTGAGGAAGCTAATGATATTGATCATGAAACTTCAGATCAAGTTACTACCGAACCTCGTAGGTCAAGCAGAGTAAGATCCGCACCAGAGTGGTACGGTAATCCTGTTCTGGAGGTTATGTTACTAGATCATGACGAACCTACGAACTATGAAGAAGCGATGGTGAGCCCAGATTCCGCGAAATGGCTTGAGGCCATGAAATCTGAGATGGGATCCATGTATGAGAACAAAGTGTGGACTTTGGTTGACTTGCCCGATGATCGGCAAGCCATTGAGGATAAATGGATCTTCAAGAAGAAGACTGACGCTGACGTTAATGTTACTGTCTACAAAGCTCAACTTGTTGCGAAAGGTTTTCGACAAGTTCAAGGAGTTGACTACGATGAGACCTTCTCACCCATAGCGATGCTTAAGTCCGTCCGAATAATGTTAGCTGTTGCCGCATTTTTTTATTATGAAATTTGGCAACTGGATGTAAAGACTGCATTCCTGAATGGATTTCTGGAAGAAGAGTTGTATATGATGCAACCTGAAGGTTTTATCGATCCAAAGGGTACTAACAAAGTGTGCAAGCTCCAGCGATCCATTTATGGACTGGTGCAAGCCTCTCGGAGTTGGAATAAACGTTTTGATAGTGTGATCAAAGCATATGGTTTTATACAGACTTTTGGAGAAGCCTGTATTTACAAGAAAGTGAGTGGGAGCTCTGTAGCATTTCTAATATTATATGTGGATGACATATTGTTGATTGGAAATGATATAGAATTTCTGGATAGCATAAAAGGAACTTGAATAAGAGTTTTTCAATGAAAGACCTCGGTGAAGGTGCTTACATATTAGGCATTAAGATCTATAGAGATAGATCAAGACGCTTAATTGGACTTTCACAAAGCACATACCTTGACAAAATTTTGAAGAAGTTCAAAATGGATCAGGCAAATAAAGGGTTCTTGCCTGTGTTACAAGGTGTGAAGTTGAGTAAGACTCAATGCCCGACCACTACAGAAGATAGAGAGAAAATGAAAGATGTTCCCTATGCTTCAGCCATAGGCTCTATCATGTATGCAATGCTATGTACTAGACCTGATGTGTGCCTTACTATTAGTTTAGCGGGGAGGTACCAAAGTAATCCAGGAGTGGATCACTGGACAGCGGTCAAGAACATCTTGAAATACCTGAAAAGGACTAAGGATATGTTTCTCGTTTATGAAGGTGACAAATAGCTCATCGTAAATGGTTACGTTGATGCAAGCTTTGGCACTGATCCAGACGATTCTAAATCACAAACCGGATACGTATTTATATTGAATGGTGGAGCTGTCAGTTGGAGCGGTTCTAAACAGAGCGTCGTGGCGGGATCTACATGTGAAGCGGAGTACATTGCTGCTTGGAAGCAGCGAATGAAGGAGTCTGTATGAAGGAGTTCATATCCGATCAAGGTGTCATACCTAGTGCATCGGGTCCAATGAAAATCTTTTGTGACAATACTGGTGCAATTGCCTTGGCAAAGGAATCCATATATCACAAGAGAACCAAGCACATCAAGAGACGCTTCAACTCCATCCGGGATCAAGTCCAGGTGGGAGACATAGAAATTTGCAAGATACATACGGATCTGAATGTTGCAGACCCGTTGACTAAGCCTCTTCCACGAGCGAAACATGATCAGCACCAAGGCTCCATGGGTGTTAGAATCATTACTGTGTCATCTAGATTATTGACTCTAGTGCAAGTGGGAGACTGAAAGAAATATGCCCTAGGGGCAATAAATAAAGTTATTATTTATTTCCTTATTTCATGATAAATGTTTATTATTCATGCTAGAATTGTATTAACCGGAAACATGATACATGTGTGAATACATAGACAAACATAGTGTCACTAGTATGCCTCTACTTGACTAGCTCGTTGATCAAAGATGGTCATGTTTCCTAACCATAGACATGAGTTGTCATTTGATTAACGGGATTACATCATTAGGAGAATGATGTGATTGACTTGACCCATTCCGTTAGCTTAGCACTTGATCGTTTAGTTTGTTGTTATTGCTTTCTTCATGACTTATACATGTTCCTATGACTATGAGATTATGCAACTCCCGTTTACGGGAGGAACACTTTGTGTGCTACCAAACGTCACAATGTAATTGGGTGATTATAAAGGTGCTCTACAGGTGTCCCTGAAGGTACTTGTTGAGTTGGCGTATTTCGAGATTAGGATTTTTCACTCCGATTGTCGGAGAGGTATCTCTGGGCCCACTTGGTAATACACATCACTATAAGCCTTGCAAGCATTGTAACTAATGAGTTAGTTGCGGGATGATGTATTACGGAATGAGTAAAGACACTTGCCGGTAACGAGATTGAACTAAGTATTGAGATACCGACGATCGAATCTCGGGCAAGTAACATACCGATGACAAAGGGAACAACATATGTTGTTATGCGGTTCGACCGATAAAGATCTTCGTAGAATATGTAGGAGGCAATATGGGCATCCAGGTTCCGCTATTGGTTATTGACCAGAGAAGTGTCTCGGTCATGTCTACATAGTTCTTGAACCCGTAGGGTCCGCACACTTAACGTTCATTGACGATATAGTATTTATGAGTTATGTATGTTGGTAATCGAATGTTGTTCGGAGTTCCGGATAAGATCACAGACATGACGAGGAACTCCGGAATGGTCCGAAGATAAAGTTTGATATATGGGATGATAGTGTTTGGTCTCCGGAAGGGTTCCGGAATTCACCGAAAGTGGTTCCGGATGTTTCTCGAAATGTTTGGGTACGAGAACACTTTATTTGGGCCAAAGGGGAAAGCCCACAAGGTTTTTGGAAAGCGCAAAGGAAGTTTTGCGGAGTCCAGGGGCCAGACGTCAGGGTCCCTAGCGTCTGGGTCCAGACGCCGGGAACCCTGGCGTCTGGCCCTGGAGTCCGAGAAGGACTCTTGCCTTTCGGGTGAAACCGACTTTGTGGAGGCTTTTACTCCAAGTTTTGATCCCAAGGCTCAACATATAAATAGAGGGGTAGGGCTAGCACCCAAAACACATCAAGAAACACCAAGCCGTGTGCCGGCAACCCCGTCCCCTCTAGTTTATCCTCTGTCATAGTTTTCGTAGTGCTTAGACGAAGCCCTGCGGAGATTGTTCTTCACCAACACCGTCACCACGCCATCGTGCTGCCGGAACTCATCTACTACTTCGCCCCTCTTGCTAGATCAAGAAGGCAAGGACGTCATTGAGCTGAACGTGTGCTGAACGCGGAGGTGCCGTACGTTCGGTACTTGATCAGGACGGATTGTGAAGGTGTACGACTACATCAACCGCATTGATAAACGCTTCCGCTTACGGTCTACGAGGGTACGTAGACAACACTCTCCCCTCTCGTTGCTATGCATCACCATGATCCTTGCGTGTACGTAGGATTTTTTTTGAAATTACTATGTTCCCCAACAGTAATAGTAGTAGATGCAGGCAGGAGTCGGTCTACTAATCTTGGACGTGATGCCTATGTAATGATCATTGCCTGGATATAGTCATGATTATTAGAAGTTCTATCAATTGCCCAACAGTAATTTGTTCACCCACCATTTGCTATTTTTCTCGAGAGAAGCTACTAATGAAACCTATTGCCCCCGGGTCTCTTAATCATATTATTTTCCTTTGCGGCCTACTTTTATTTGCCTTTTATTTTTGATCATCTTGCTGCAATTTATTCTTATTTATTTTATCTGGAGTTCGATTTATCAATATCTATAATTTTATCTCACGTCCGTTTGCCCATCTTGGGGCGCCGCTACCCGAAAGGGATTGACAACCCCTTTTACATGTCAGGTTGCGAGTAGTTGTTATTTATCTGCAGGTACTGTTTACGTTGTGTTGCTTGGTTCTCCTACTAGTTCGATAACCTTGGTTTCATATTTGAGGGACATACCTACCGCCGCTGTGTTGCATCATCCCTTCCTCTTTGGGGAGATACCACCGTAGCTTCAAGCGACATCACTCGCCGCATCATGGAGTTGAGGGTGTCGATGACAAAAGTGAACAACATTGGCGATAAAGGGTCACTCTGGTGGAGGCCCTTGAGGAACGCCATTGATGAGAACCCACAGTGAGATCTTTAAAATAGGGAGGAAAGTGATGTCTTATTCAACAAGAGGCGTTGGCTATGTGCATCAGAATATATTTTTGGAAAAGAAGGCTTGACCCGGCCTCTACATTTGAACGATGCATGCAACTATCTTATTAAAAGTCTCATAGTATCACAAAGTCATAAACGCATTACAACTCGCAATCGGAGCAAAAAAGTGTATAAAAAAGCTCCCTATCACAACCGGTATGGAAAAAAACAAACTCCCTAGAGTCCTATCATGTTATACAACCGTCATCCAAACCGGTTGAATATAGCTCATGCTACCATCTCCCACTGGTTGCACCCAGTAACCAATGGCTCCCTGGAGTCCGTAAGAGTGAGTAAGGACCACGTACAGATCCATGTTGTAGCTCTGAAAATGGCCTGCAAGAATGTTAAAATATATTGTCTGTTAAAAATCATATCATTCCTGCAATTCCATATAGCCTAAATAAGCGCACATATTCCAATCTGAATACGGGACGCAGTAGTAGGATCGACTCCAGCTAACCACGTCCTAAATAACGATTCAATGCTAACTGGAGGAACAATGTTAAAGGCTATATGAATCGTTCGCCAGAGTAATTTCGCGAGAGGGCAGTCTATTAATAAGTGTTGTATTGTTTTAGCATGATCACAAAAACAACATCGTGTACTGCCTACCCACCGTCGCTTTGGTAAATTATCTTTGACGAGGATCACTTATTTATGGACAAACCACATAAAAAATTTAATACGCAGGGGAATCTTAACCTTTCAAATATGTATCGATCTCAGGATTGGGCCAGAATTACTTAGATCCATATAAAAAGATTTTACCGTAAACACTCCATTTCTAGCCAACTTCCAGTGCAACGAATCAGGTTGGTCGGATAATTAAACATCTATCAATCTCTGTACCAAGTGCATCCAGGAATTCCAACGCTCCCCAACTAACGATCGCCTAAACTGAATATTCAAGGATACCGATTGTAATACTGTGCCCACGTGCTCCTCCTTATGTTGCACAATATTATATAGGGTGGGGTATTGTATGGCTACTGGCGTCTTGCCTAACCACGTATTCTCTCAAAATCTTGTTGTCATCCATTGCCAACAAAGAATTTGACCCTGCAAAAGAACAAATCTTTCGTTCTCATAAGCCCCTTCGAGAATAGTGAATCAGTCGGTCTCGCGGTGACTTGGGCTAATGTTTTCGATTGTAGATATTTGTTGCCTAATATTTGTGCCCACATACCATCAGTCTCTACTGATAACCTATAGAGCTATTTACTCATAAGACATTTATTCTTAATTTCTAGGTTTTCTATGCCTAGACCACCGTGGTCTTTGGGTCGGCAGATTATATTCCATCGTGCTAGGCGATATTTCTTCTTAGTCTCATCTGACTGCCAGAAAAATCGAGATCGAAAGAAATCTAGTCTCTTTCGCACCCCCTTCGGTACCTCAAAGAAAGATAACAGGAACATCGGCATACCAGTACGTACTGAGTTAATAAGCACTAGCCGATCTCCATATGACATTAGCTTGCGCTTTCAACAGCTAAGTTTTTTTTTCAATTTGATCTTCGATGCACTTTCATTCTTTATTAGAAAGCTTGCGATGATGAATCGGTATGCCCAAATAACTGAAAGGCAAAGAACCTAATTCACAGCCAAACAATTATCTATATGTGTCTTGCTCCTCTTTGGCCCTACCAAAGCAGATTTTTAATCCCAACAATTGTTCGAAGAGACATATTTTTAGTTTCGTATTCCGAGCTTTTGCAATGTCATGTTCCATAAAAAGTATAGTGTCGTCAGCATACTGTAAAATGAAAACTCCCCCATCGACTAGATGAGGAACAAGTCCATCAACTTGGCCGTTTTCCTTGGCCCTGCCGATAAGAACGGTTAACATATCCGCCACTACATTAAGTAAGAGAGGAGGCATCGAATCCCCCTGTTTCAAGCCTTTATGAGTCTGAAAATAGTGACCCATATCATCATTAACCTTAATTCCGACACTACCTTTTTGGACTAGAGAACCCACTTGGTTTCGCCATGCCTCATTAAAGCCTTTCATGCGTATTGCCCGCTGAAGGAAAGACCACTTAACTTTATCATATGCCTTCTTAAAATCCACTTTAAAGATAACCCCATCTAGTTTCTTCGAATGAATTTCATGTAGCGTTTCATGAAGGACAACGACCCCTTCTAGGATGTGCCTCCCAGGCATGAAAGCCGCCTAACTCGGTTGCACCACCCAATGGGCGATTCGTGTCAGTCTATTAGTATCCACTTTTGTGAAGTTTATACCTCCTATTTGAAAGAGGAAGAAAATCTAACATAAGGCAGCGCGTGACAAGCGAGATCAATAATTTGTGTTGCACACTGCGACGATCTGGCCGGGACCAGCGTCACACCAATAGAAAAGACTTCACGTGTAATTTGCGTACGGCGTGGTCATATTTCTGAAGCCATTGGCCAATAACTGATGTTCTAGGAGATCCTCCACTGATCTTTGCCTTGCATCTTCAGGCACTGACAGGAAAATATGAAAGGCGCAGGCGAGACCAGAATAGCAGATCACACCAATGAGGAGGTCTCTACAGGCTTGAGTCATGTCTGGTTCACTCCCCGCGTCGATGGTGCAGATCTGAATCTTTTTAGCTTTGCCGTGGTCGCCATGGGAGACGGCAAAACAAGGAAGAACGGAACAATGCTTTTGTGATCTTTCACCAGATTATATTAGGCACGTTCATCTTTCCAGACCTCTGAATAATTTTTGAAAGGGAGGTCCAGGCTATACCGTGTAGTGTTGGCTCCCGCCCTGGTCCTGCATCACAGCCTTCTCTTGGCCAGTTAACAGCCGGAAGACATGAATCAAGGCTAATAATAGGGGACGAAAAGTCTGGCTTCAACACAGCACAGAAAGAAGCAAACACCCGTGCTAGCCCGGCGCTGCCTACACTACACTAGTACACTGCATCCGTCGCATCGCATGCCAGCAGCCGAAATGCTGAACGCCACTCAGAACACACCATATCACCACCCCATCATCATCGGCCACCATGGATGCAATTCCTGCAGCAACTTTCAGATCGGCGGGTGCACCACGAGGAGCTTTTTTCCCCAAGCCGGACGCCGTTCACTGCATCCGTGCGGGTGGCTTCTGGCGCGGTGCAGTGCCTTCTGGTGCAGTGCAGTGCAGCACAGACACTGCGAGCCAGCTATTGGCCGTGTAACATCAGAGATGTTTGAATTTGGCAAAGTAACCAGTGTTCTTTCGACGCACAATCCCCGTGCTCTGACGGATGAGCAGTGCAGACATTGTCGTTTCCGATGGATTAAGGCCTGACGATGTGATGGTTAGTTGTCCGCGACGACAAAAAATAAAACCCACTGTGCTGGGATTTAGAGGTGCCACAGTGTCTGAAAGCTGCCTATTTGACGCATCGGCAGGGTCGATCGTCACAAGGAGAAAACCGAAATCAGAACAGCGAATGAAGAGAAGTTCGTTTTCCAAAATAACATTGGGAGAGGGTGGTACATTAGCTAGTGGGGCACTAAACAAAAACCCTGTCAATTTTTGTTTTTTTGCGAATACAAAAACCCTGTCAGTTGCTTCGCGGGACTTCTTGTTCATTCTCTACTCCAATGACACCTTGTTTATCAAGTTGTATATGTCGATGCAGTAGTGCAGAATAACCATGGCAGTCTGAACAGGAGTGGGGGCGCCATGTTGTCCGTAGGCAGTTTTGTCGACCCTTGTTACATAGTTTGTGCAGTTCCAGTTCCCAAATGCACCAAGCGAGCCTTCCGATCTTTAACAAATTCTATTTTTTTAAACAAGATCTTTAACATTGACCACCCCTATATATAAACAAAAGAAACGGAGACGTCGATCATACCACAGGCATAAACAAAGTTAACCTAGAGCGTTATGCAGACGTCTTCTCTCTCGAGTGCCCTTGCATTCCATAGGTCAAGGTCGTCGTCAAATTATTGCAGCGTGTTAGTAGTTGCGTACGTACACACCGTGACACCAACCCAACCGCGGTTTAATATTTCCACTCGTCTCACGTTCCTCGCTACTATTTCCGGGTTGACACTCGCCGGCGATACTTCTGTATTACATTTACATACATGGCGGCCGGAATCAGCACCCACACTTTGCACGAAACTTCATGTGTTCATACGTACATACATACATACATACTACTGCTTGGAACGCATGACCTGGCCTTCTCTGCTAGCATGTGGTTAGCAGTGGTGGTTGGCAAGGCAACGCGTTGCGCGTGAGCCGTGAGAAGCGCGGATGAACGTTCGTTGCCCGATCAAGGAGGAGCAGGGAGTTGAGGTTGATCACAGTTCACACGCACGTGCTAATCTTAAACATGTTTGCCATGCTCCATTCTCATTTGTTATTTAAACTTTCTCTGAAACCTAGATCGTTTTCCTGACTGGTTTGAGAATAATCTTGATTTACTGGATTCACCGCAAGTCTGTAACTCGATCAGGGGATGGTTAGGCTTCCATGCAAGTCACCAGCATAGCTCCCACTCAGTTGGATAGCCCCAGAAATCCAACGTGCCTGCAAAATCAACGATTTTCAGAGCCAAAAGGCTGTCGTCGCAGCGTGTTGCTTCCTTCCAAGCAGCAACAAATGGACAGCAGTACTGATGCCGGACTCAGTGAGTGATGGACGACCTGGCACTGGCAGTCGGACACGCCCCAATAAATTAGGCTGTTATGCGTTGCATGGCATGGTGCTACGTTCCCATCTGCTACTAGAAAAACGGAGGCGCCTGATTAATAAGACACACAAATGGCCGCCAATGATTAGCCGGTCATCGATCGCAGGCAGCAGAGCATTGGCCGCACGCCATCCATCCGTAGCCTGCCCGGTGCGCTGGCTCTGAATTATTGACCCGCGGGAGCGGGATGCTTCCATTCCGACCCCTGCGTCGTCAGTCAGTAATAATCAAACGCGGCCCGATCTTATCTCCAAATTTCCCAATAATTCTGCGCGCGCAACAAGCAAGCATCCAGGCCAAACAAACTTCAAGAGGCTGCGCTCGCTCGCTCGCTCAAAGCCAATGAGTGAATGAATTGTAGAAGATCAGCGCTAGCACCGGACGGACCAGGACGTGTTTGGAGGCGCCGTTCATGACACTGGCAGCAGAGGTTGCCAGCATCTGGGAGCACGCGTGGGGACGGACGGAAGGACGGGGCACTGCTGGTGAGATCGGGAGAGAGAGAAAACAGTGCCGTCGCCGCTCGGCCAAAGAGAAGAGAAAAAATGAGGACGCGACGGATTGTTTTGTCACTCATGTGGCTTGGCTGTTTTGGTCCTGCGGCATTTGGTAGCGCGGTGCGGTACGGCAGGGGTGCCTGCCTGGCACGCACTGTGCGTCGCAGCTCACTGGCAGCTGCACTGCACAGCACAGCACAGCAGAATTATTGGCGCCGGCTCCGCTTGAATCGCACGCAGCCCAGGCCCAGGCCCAGGCCGTGCTGTTGTTGTTCGTGGTACGTAGGGCGTACGAGTCTGTACTAGTAGCGGACAAGGATGCCTGCGCTTTTGTTGCAGCTGGCCGCTCCTTCGGCTACCTGCTCTGCTTTCACTTGGCTTTGCCTAATCTAATTCAGCAATCGGGATCCTAACCGGGCTCCCGTACTCTTCCTCCGTCCAAAAGAGCAAAGATCACATGCTGATTAAGGACCGCTCGCTAGCAGAGCGAGCCAAAACCCGAGGTTAAACCCGATCTGCTCTGCCCTGCTCTGCTGGACCGTCCTTTTGATGCTGCTCTGTCAAAATCCCCCACACATGTCACTGGCGTCGTGATTTTTCGACTAACAACACAACAACGACCTGTGAATGCAAAGTACTAAAAGGCGGTGGCAGCACCATCCGTGTTGTGAAGAAATGTAGCGCCATAGTAGGATGTACCGAGTACTGACAGGCGGGATCGCAAAGGATGGAGCACGGCAGCATGGGAGCCGAATGATTCATCTCGTCTGTCGGCGCGTGCAGCCTGCCTTGGCATCATGAGATAGATATTTCCACGAACGAACGAGCGCGGCCTTTTGGGGGAGGCGAGGAGCAAAACGGTACGAGGCATGCACGGACCATCCCAAGCCCACCCATCACGCTCGCTCATCCGATCAAGGATGACGAAGCCGTGGACGGGGTTCATCATCACATGTTTAATTTAATTTCAGCGCGCGCCGCACGAAAGTCAGCAGCGCAGGGCGCGGCGAGTGGCGGGGGACCAACGCCGCCCGCGGCCACGGAGCCATCCAACGGGAACGAGTGGCGCAGCGCGCGCGGGCGTCGCGCAGCCACCCAACGCGGCACGCCATACGTACGTGCCGTTGCTGTCGCACTTGTTTCATGTCAACTGCCCCGCGACCCACTCTGCGGAGACCACCGCCGCGCCTTCTACTGCGGCGGTCATTGCTCACTGGGCACGCCATTGCTCAGATGCAGATGCCGTGCCGTCGAGCTCCATTACACGACTTTCCGGGAGAAATCCCTAGCTTCGGATGGTCGAAGCAGGCGATGTCGGCGGCTACGTCGTTTTTTTCTTTGAGGCATCGCCTTGGAGAGTCAGCATGTTGCGGTTTGCACGGATCTCTTCGTCGTCGGGGACAGTGGACGTCGGGGCGGCGGCTCCGGGTAGTTTCTGATTGTGCGCCGAGATGGCGATCTCGGGAACAATGTGAGTGCAGCTCTATGAGGTGGGGCTCTATCTCGGCATTGGTTGGGTGGCATCCTTGTCCCGCTTGGGCGGTAGGGGTGTCGGCTCGGTTGATGCCTCCCAGAGGGGGCGGTCTGACTTTACGTCGGGGCGGCGGTGTCGGGGAAACTGATCCACCAACACCTATGGGGACAGGGCCCCTTTCGGTTCGGAGGGGGGCGGAGGCCGCACAAAGAGCGGATCGAGGAAGTACACGCGAGCAGTTTTACCCAGCTTCGGGCCGCACGGATGCGTAAAACCCTACTGCTGCTTGTTTGTGTGTATTGAATTCTTGCTCAGGAGCGATGGACGCTGCCAGACCGAGCGTGAGTGTTCCTGGTGTTTCGAATGAGCCGACCCCCCCCCCTACGTTGCGCTTGGGCCTCCTTTTATACTTTCAAGGGGTCACCGACAGGTGGCAACGTAGACGAGAGGGGTAGAAATGGAAAAAGAATGCGGTAGCTGCACCTACCGCTACTGTAGACACAGTGTATCCTACCTAACTCTGACGGCAGGGGACAGGGGCATTGAATGCCCGTCTGAGTGGCCTAAACAGTGCAAAAAGTGACCGTTAGGAGCGCCACCGTTTGCCACGATGGCCTTCTCTTCATCTCCGCTTGCCACCGTGTACCCCTGGCTGCACAGGCCTCCGCCACGCGCCCCTGAGGAAGCCTCATGGCGACACGCGGGTGGGTGCGCTGGAGCGTGGGTACAGAGTGGCAGCGGGCCCCCGGCGAGTACCTTGTCGGGGTCGTCGTCTTGTCGAGTCCAGAAGCTTGTCGCTCACCGAACCTTGCCGGGACGTGCGGTGCATCGCGGCAAGTTTCTTGAAGTGCCGTGGTTGGCCTTCCCGACAAGTTCCTCTTGCCGGGGCCTTGTCTCTTCCCGGCAAGATCCTCTTGCCGGGGCCTTGTCTCTTCATCTTGAATGCTTTGTTCTTGAAGGGGCTCCAAGGGAACCCACGGAGGACCCTGGCGGTCGTTCGGCAAGCCTTGCCGCGGGGCGCTGCAACTGCCCGTGCACGAGTTCGGGATACTAGGGTACCCCTACTCTAGTACACCGACAGGAGCCCCCGGGCCTGGGCCATACACGATGCCGAGCGCTGTTGGGCCAGGCCCAAAACAGGGCACGGGCACGCGCGGGCCTGGGGTATGCCGAATCTAACTCCGTATCCACCGCACCCCCCGCAACGGCACGCGTCAATCACGGCGTCGTGGGGGAGATCGTGGGTGGTTCTTTATTCGGAAAGAGCGCAACGTCCGCCCCCTCCACCTTATAAGCAGGGGAAACAGGGGTATTTCCCCTATCTTCGTCATTCGCTGTTGCAATCTCAGAAACCTCCGCCGCCCTCCTCCGCTTCCAAAGTCGAAAGAGAGCAGCGCTCCGCTCCCGTCGCCGCCGCCACTACCAGCGCCGTCGATCTCCCCCACCGCCTCCGCCATGGCTCCGAAGCCCGGAAAGGGGAAGGCCGCGAAAGCTGTAAAGTCGACCGAAGCGCAGCGGCTTGAGGCACTGCGGAAAGAGCGGGCCACCTTCCTCCCCGAGCTCTCCGCAAAGGATCTGAGGGAGTGGTACTATCTCTTCTGGTCGACGGAGACACGGGCGCATCCGCGCACAAAGGTACTCTCCGCCATCACCTCGCAAGAAGCTCCAGTTGGCGGGTACCCTTTCTTTGCCGTGTTCTTCTACTGCAGGCTCTGCCCGCCATTCTCTGATTTCTTCTGTGATATCATGAACACCTACGAGCTCCACCTCCTTGATTTTACCCCCAATGCCGTCTTGACCATGGCAGTTTTCGCCCATCTATGCGAAAACTTTGTCGGAGTCCACCCCAACGTAGCTCTCTTCCGCCATTTCTTCATGCCCCGTGTCGAGAGAGGGGAAACCCTTGCCGGGGGAATCGCCTGGATCTCGCGAGCCGGCAAGAAGGAGACCTATCTGTAGGGGGAGCTCCGCAGCAAGTGGGATGAGTGGAGAGCAAACTGGTGCTGGGTTGTAGAGGAGAACCCGCAGCCGTTCACCGCCCTGCGCCAAGCCCCAGCAGTGCGAGGCAATGATTGGAGCGCTCTGTCCGCGGACGATGACAAGTTGAAGATCGCCACCACCCGGATCTTGCGCCTCAGGCTTGCCGGGTTGACTGTAGGAGCTGTCGGCGCAGATTTCCTCCGCCACCGCATCGCCCCTCTGCAGGCGAAGGGGAGACCCGCCTGGGAATTTGGAGGCCCGGCAGACATCATGAGGTTGCGCCCAGGCCTCAACTTCAATTTCACCGTCATAGAATTGGACGGGATACTTAAGGAAATATTCAAGCATGACCCGCAGCATCCCGAGTGGTTCAGGTTGCCGGCAGGCGTCGTGCCTCTGTGTAACAACTCCTCGCGCGACCGCATCTGCGCAATGATGCCGTTGTGTGACTCGCACGGGATCGCTCCAACTTGGCAAGAGCCCGCCGGCGACGTCGTGCAGCAGTTCTTCGACAGCCTAGTGGAGGTGGCGGTCAATGCTGACGAGAAGAAGCTCCTCACCCGCGACACCACTGATCAAGAGATGGAGCGCATCGCCACCAGGGCGGAAGAGGCGGCGGCAGCCGCGGCCGCGGGTGAATTTGGGTTCACCGTGGAGGAAGCGGACGCGGCGTTGGCGATGAGTCTTGCCGAACGGGAGCAGCCCGAAGAGGAAGAAGAGCTCGCCGCGCCCGACGCCGAGTCGAACGAGCATGCCGAGGGTGCGAGCGGCCCGCCATCTCCGAGGAGCTTGCCGCGAGCAGGGCCCGCAGCGCAACCCCCAGCACAGCCAAGAAGGCACCTCCGCAGGGTCGGCGATGTAGCAGGGCGGCAAGTGGGCCAACAGCCGCAGCGTCGCGCGACGCACTCTACCGCGGCAAGTACGGTTGCCGCAGGAGCGCCTCCCGCCGCAGCGACAACTGAAGCGGGGCCGTCTCGGGCTGGCGCCGCAGTCCCCGCCAAGCGGCCAAGGGATCCCACCCCTCCACCTCGTCGCGCCGGAGGTGGGCCGAACTTCGACCTCTCCGCGCTCAGCTTCGACGAGGAAGAGGAAGAAGAGTAAGATTCCCTTGTTGTTCTTGTAGTTCTTCAACTTGCCATTCCTGTCTTGCATCTGATCTGACCCACCCTGGACTCTCCCTTTTCAGGACTCTGGCCCAGAGGGCGGCAAAGAGGGCCAAGGCTCAGGTGGTGGTCATCGAGGACGAGCCCACTGCAACGACAGGAGGCGCGCCAGAGACCACCTTGCCGGATCCGGCCATCGCTTCGCAGAGCAGCCCCCAGCGCAGCCCCCAGCGTAAGCATATGGTTTACTTTCTGCTTCTGGGTGCGCGTGGTTGCTCTTTTCCTTTGTTGACGTCTGACCACTGGTTTGTTTGTGCAGGAGCAGAACAGCTTCATCAGGAGGGCATGGTGATCTCCTCCGACTCGTCGTCTGCTTCGACTACGCCGCCAAGGGCGGACTCCCCGGCAAGGGAGCGTTCTCCGGTAAGGGAGGAGCCTCTGGCAAGGGAGGAGTCTCTGGTAAGGGACATCGCCAACGATCCCCCGGTGGTGGAGGTCATGACAGCAGATCCTAGCACAGGTAGTCCTTCTTGCCCGAAACTTTCCTTGTAGTCTTCTGCTGATTTCTCTTCTCGGATACTTGTTTGATTTCTCATTCTTCTCCGGTCGTCAGGTCCACCCTCCGCAGGTCCGATGGAGATCGAGGCGGGCGGTGGAGAGGACGCGCACGGCAACACTGATGATGCCGCGGCCGCCGAAGACGGAGCTGGTGCCGATGAGCCTGCCGGTGAAGAGGCCGCCCAGGCTGCCGCCGAGGAAGCTGACGGGGGATCTGGCGATCGCACTGACGACCCTGAGGCCGCAGGAGCGTCAAGCGCTGCACCGACCGCCGATCCCTCCGCCGCTGTCGCAGCGTCAGGCTCCGAGGAGCCCCAGCCCGGCGCCTATCTGAAGGCTGGTGAGGGCATCTTCATCAGGCTCCCTTGGGCGTCAAGCTCCAGGGCGCCGGTGGAAGGAGAAGTTTTGGATGGGGAGGTGCTCGCCTCCGCCGGGTTGTCGATCGTTGACGCGCCGGGAAGCAGCAGTGACGAGCCCGAGGAGGAGCGGCTGCTGCGGAGGCTGCTGGCGCTCTATCGCGCCCGTCAAGTCAAGTTGGAGTCCCGGGAAGCGCTTGTCGCGAGGGCGAGCGTGGACATAGAGAAGCGTGTGGAGAAGCTCTGGGGTCTTCGCCAAGAAACTCTCCGGGCCTTGGCGAAGGAGCGGGAGCAGCTTGCTGAGGAGCGGAAGACCTTCCTCCTCGAGAAGGCCGAAGCTGAAGAGCAGCAGCGGCTCACCGGAGAAAAGTTGTACGCGCGAGAAGGCGAGCTGACTCAGCGGAAAGTGAACCTCGACATCCACGAGGAGGAGCTTGCCGCGCGCGAACGGGCACTTGGCGGGTCGCTCCAAGAGGCAAAGGATGCGGCTGCGGCTGCCGAGGCCGCCAAGAAAGAATTGGAGGCAAAGGTGGCGCAGCTAGAAGCTGATCTGAAGGCTGGTGGCGAAGAGCTTGCCGCGCTCAAGCTAGAGCGCGAGAAGGACGCCCTTGCCCACGGTGAGCTGCAGGGCCGACTCGCCGAGAGGGGCAAGGAACTGAGCGCCGTCAAGGATTCCAACGCAGATCTGACGCTGAAGCTGGCCACCTTGACGGAGACGTTGGACAGCGCCAGGAAACGGGAGGCAGACTTGAAGAAAGACATCAAGGACAACGATGCGCTGCTGGCGAGGGCCGCCGAAACCCAGAATCTCCTCAGAGATACCGTGGCGCTCTGGACGGAGGGCCTCGTGAACGTTGCTGCAGTCATTGAAGAGGAGCTGGTGCAATTGGGGGTGGAAGGCTTCGGGTACTCCTCCGACGAGAACCTCCAACCCAGCGCCAAGCTCACTCTGTTCTTCAAAGGCGTGGCGGCGGCGCTCCAGCAACTCCGGGAACGGATCCCAAAGCAGTTGGCCGACGAGTCACGCTCGATTTGTGCCGGAGTTCTGGAGAAGGTGCTGGTGAAGGTGGCCTTCCGCAATCCGGGCCTCAACCTCACCAATGTCCTCAAGAGGCTGCCGGCTGACGCTGATCTTGACGCACTTAAGGCCCTCGTCGCACCCATTGTGGACAGGGTGAACGAGGTCAAAAGGGTTGACGGCGGTCGCGTAGATTAGGCCGTCCGTTTTCTTCTTTTCTTGTCGCTACCAGTCATGTCATGGGAACACTTTATTAGAGGCGCGACAAGTTATTTTTGTAATATAACTCTATCTTAGGCAAAAAATTGCTGTGTTACTTCCTTTACTCGACTCTTGGCTTTGTATGGTTCTGCCCTACGCTTTCTAGGGAAACTTGCCGGTGCAGGCACCCTTGCCGCGAGCGCCAAGTGCGGAACTTCAGCAGCCTGCTGGCGGGGTCGCTACCGACAAGCAACCTTGTCGCAACTAGTTGTAGCTCACTTAAGTTGTTGAGCGGACTCGAAACAAAGTAAGGGCGCAGCTAGCTACGAGTTGGTTCCTCCGCGCACAGGTTTTCCATACAAAGCACGGTCGTTCAAGGAAAATAACTCAAAAACTTAAAAAATTGTTTGCTTAAACTTTAGCAACTTAGCTTTTCTATCGTCTGCTTCCCGACAAGGAGAAACTTTCTTGAACGGCCTGGTCCACACCATTTTATTCTCCTCCCCCCCCCCGGTAAACCTTGTGGGCGAGGGAACCTTCCTTCTTTTGAGAAAGAAACAGAGAAATAAAGTAATGATATGGAGCCTTGGGCTCGTTATCGCTTACCGGGGTCTGGTGCTGCACAAAGTGTCAGATAACATATGCGAAAAAGGATTATAGCATAAAAAAACTGACAAGATGTGCGGAGCACATGAACTTTACTGGTGCACGGGGTCTGTGCCCGGCTTTGTACAAAGGATTACATGCAATAGCGGCAAGACTTGTACAAAAGGTGGTTGCCGGAAAAGCTTCCGGCAACCGCGCCCTACGGGTAAAACTTACGAAGATGTTCTATGTTCCAGGAGTTGCTCACCGGAATGCCATCTTCGGTCTCAAGGCGGACAGCGCCGGGCCTAGTGACTCGTTTCACCCGATAAGGGCCTTCCCACTTTGGCGTCAACTTGTTGGAATTCTTGGCGGACTGAACACGCCGAAGAACAAGGTCGCCTTCCTCGAAGCTCCTGGCTTTAACTTTGCGGCTATGGTAGCGACGCAAAGCTTGCTGGTAGCGAGCGGCTCGCACAGCAGCCTGAAGACGGTCTTCCTCAAGGAGCAGTGCGTCATCTTGTCGCAGCTGCTCTAGCTCGAGCTCATCATAAGCGAGCACTCGAGGTGACCTGTATACGAGTTCCGTGGGGAGAACTGCCTCTGCTCCATAGACTAGAGCGAAAGGTGTCTGGCCAGTGGCTCGATTTGGTGTCGTCCTGATCGACCAAAGAACCACCGGAACCTCCTCGATCCAGTTTCTTCCGCACTTGTGCAGCCTGTCGAAAGTTCTGGTCTTGAGGCCTCGCAGCACTTCAGCATTTTCCCTCTCCGCTTGACCGTTGCTTCTCGGATGAGCAACAGAAGCGAAGCAGACCTTGGCGCCAAGGTCTTGGAGGTACTGCATGAAGGTGCGGCTCGTGAATTGCGTGCCGTTGTCGGTGATGATCCTGTTAGGGATCCCGAAACGGCAAACAATCGACCTGAAGAACTTGACTGCTGACTGTGCTGTCACCTTCCTCACTGGTTGCACTTCCGGCCACTTTGTGAACTTGTCGATTGCGACGTACAAGTACTCAAAGCCCCCGACAGCTCGGGGGAAGGGGCCGAGGATATCGATCCCCCAGACCGAAAATGGCCAGGATAAAGGGATCGTCTGGAGAGCTTGAGCTGGCTGGTGTATCTGTTTGGAGTGGAACTGGCACGCTTCACACTTGGTTACTTGTGCAGTTGCATCCTGGAGGGCTGTCGGCCAAAAGAAGCCTTGCCGGAAAGCTTTGCCGGGAAGTGCTCTTGCGCCAATGTGGTGACCACATATGCCTCCATGTATCTCTGCCAACATCTTTTGTCCCTCTTCCCAGAGAAGCCCCCTGCTTGTCGCTGGATTCACTTGTCGCGGTCGCTGGCTCATCATCCGCCTCCCTCTCCGCTACTAACGCAGCACTAACCACTTGATTGGTTGCCGCTAGGTACAGCAGCAACTTCTCTTGTGGCTTAGGTGCGACAAGTATTGGAGTGGAGGACAGGTACCTCTTCAAGTCCTGCTGCGCGTCCTCCGCTTCCGGAGTCCATTTCATTGGACCTGCCTTTTTCAATATTTTGAAAAACGACTGGGCGCGCTCAGCAGACTTAGAGATAAACCTGCTGAGAGCAGCCACGCAACCGGCAAGCCTTCGCACATCCTTGACGCGCTTCGGTGCTTCAATCTGCTCGATGGCCTTGATCTTGTCGGGGTTGGCTTCAATTCCCCGCTGAGACACGAAGAACCCGAGAAGCTTGCCGGAAGGGACTCCAAACACGCACTTCTCGGGGTTAAGCTTGAGGTTGATCTTGCGCAGATTTGCAAATGTCTCGTCTAAATCTTGGATCAGGGTAGCCTTGTCCTTGCTCTTGACCACTATATCATCCATATAGGCTTCCACATTTCTGTGTATCTGTGGCTCAAAAGCGACATGGACTACCCTTGCAAATGTTGAACCAGCATTCTTCAACCCAAAGGGCATCCGTACAAAACAGTATGTGCCGCAAGGGGTGATAAATGCGGTTTTTTCCTCATCCTCTTCTGCCATGAAGATCTGATGGTATCCTGAGTATGCATCAAGAAATGAAAGCAAATCACATCCTGCTGTGGAGTCAACAATCTGGTCAATACGCGGCAAGGGAAATGGGTCTTTGGGAGAAGCTTTATTAACATCAGTGAAGTCAATACAAAGCCTCCATTTCCCGTTAGCCTTGTGCACAACAACGGGATTGGCTAACCACGTGGGATGGAGCACTCCTCTGACAAGGCCTGCTGCTTCCAACTTCTTGATTTCTTCTGCTATGAATTCTTGGCGCTCCACTGCCTGCTTTCTGACTCTCTGCTTGACGGGCCGCGCATGAGGACAGACGGCGAGGTGGTGCTCAATCACTTCCCTGGGAACACCGGGGATATCAGACGGTTGCCACGTAAACACATCGACATTCGCCCGCAGGAAAGCAACGAGCGCGCTTTCCTATTTGGGGTCAAGAGTGGCACTGATGGTGAAGGTACCACCAGTGCCATCCTCCTTGGCGGACACCTTCTTGGTCTCGGGTGGAGCTGCCATCGTCTTCTTGCACTTGCCGGTGGAGCTCGATGGTGCGCCCTCGACGGTAGCGCAGCACTCCGAAGAGGTGCGCTTGCCGGAGTGGGCATCAGAGCTCTTGCCGGACTTTGTCTTCTTCTTCCCCCCGGGAGTTTCAGCGGCAAGTGTGTTGTGATCAGCTGCGGCTGCTGCTTTCCAGTAGATCTTGTTGGCGCAGATAAGGGCATCCTTTTTGTCGCCGGGGACAGAGATGACACTTATCGGGCCTGGCATCTTGAGCATGTTGTATGCATAGTGAGAGGCTACCATAAACTTGGCGAGCGCTGGACGGCCAAGGATCCCATTGTAAGGCAATGGAAAATCGGCAACGTCAAATGTGACCCTCTCAGTTCTGAAATTCAGCTCGCTGCCAAATGTGACCGGCAGCGTGATCTTCCCCTTCAGCTTGCTCCTTCCCGGGTTGATTCCTTGGAATGTGCCGGTCTCTTCGAGCTCGCTGTCAGGGATCTGGAGTTTCTGAAGGACCGCGGAGGAGATCAGATTCAAGCCGGCCCCACCGTCAACTAGCATCTTAGTGACCTTGAGGTTGCGGATTGTTGGTGAAACCAACATCGGCAAACACCCGACCGCAGTTACGCGATCAGGGTGGTCCTCAATATCAAAGATGATAGGCGTGCTGGACCATTTCAGAGGCCTGCGCGACTCGACGGGTGGTTCTGCTGCATTCACTTCCCGCATCCACTGCTTGAGTTGGCGGTGCGAAGTATGCAGAGAGGCGCCACCGTCAACGCACAGAACCTCTGTGGCTTTCTGAAATTCCTGCTCGTCGGCCTCCTCATCATCCACGTCTTCATCATCGTCGTCATCTTCATCCTTGTCGCGGCCACGAGGAGGTCTGTCTCCTTGCCACTGCTTGGCCTTGCCGCGGCGTCCTCCTCGGCCGGGACGTTTCTTGCCGGATCCACCAGTTCCTTCCTGGGCCTTCTCCTTGTCGCGCCGCTCGTACTCAGCTTTCTGTTACTCAACAAGCTGTTCGATTTTCTTGCAGTTCTGGAGATCGTGACCCTTGGTGCGGTGAATCTTACAATACTGCTTGCCGGAGCTGTCCTGCTTGTCGGCAGCCGCCACAGGCTGGGCCTCCTTGTCGGAGCCACCAGCTTTAGCTTCCTTGGCGCCACCTCCGTTGCCGGTCTGCTCGACAGCTAGCACTTCCTTGCCCTTTTTCCTTCTGTTGTTCCGCCGCCGGCCTTTCCTTGTCGGGGCGGCATCCTCACTGTCGGATCCTCCTGCTCCTGTACTCTCTCCGGGGAGCCTCCTCCCCTCTTCAGCGCGTGCACACTTGTCAGCCAGGGCGTAAAGCTCGCTGATGTCTCTGATCTTACACATCGCCATCTCCTCCCTCATCCTTCGGTTTCGCACGTTCTGATGGAACGCACTGATGATCGCGGCGGGGTGGACGTCTGGGATGTTGTGCTGTACACGGCTGAATCTCTGAATGTACTTGCGCAGTGGCTCTCCTTCCTTCTGGGCGAGCAGATGAAGATCGCTCTCTTGGCCATGTGGCTTGTGGCCACCTGTAAAGGCGCCGACAAACTGATGGCATAAATCTGCCCAAGAGGAGATGGAATTGTCCGACAAGTGCATGAGCCAGGACCTGACGTTGGGCTTGAGTACCAGCGGGAAGTAGTTGGCAAGGATCTTGTCGTCCCGTCCCCCGGCAGCCTGCACCGCGATGGTGTAGATGCTGAGAAACTCCGACGGATGCGTCTTGCCGTCGTACTTCTCTGGTACGTCTGGTTTGAAATTCTTTGTGCTGGGCCACTGGACTTGCCGCAGCTCACGGGTGAACGCAGGACAACCTACCGCGTACAGCAGATCGCCTGGTTCCCCTGGCGCATGCATGTCAACAGAGGGCCCAGTCGCAACCTCACCCAAGGCAACAAGACTGTTGAAGCTTATCAGCGGGAGTTTCTGGACTTATCCCGCTATGCTGAAGAAGACATTGCAACTGATGCTCGCAGACAGGAGAAGTTCCGTGAAGGCCTTCAAGCTGACATCAAGCTCACACTTCTAGTGCATGACTTTGCCGATTTCGCCACCTTGGTGAACAAGGCCATCAATGTCGAGACTGGTCTGCAAGAACACCAGAGCTCTCAAAGGCGCAACCGTGACACGGGCTCATCCTCGGGCCCGCCCTCGCAGAAGCGTAAGATATGGATCCCGAACAGCATGTACCGTCCAACTGCACCTGCCCCAAGGCAGTCTTATGCTGCACCTCGTCTGCCGGCTGCTCCAACTAGGCAGCCGAGACTTCCAGCTCCACCACCCAAGCTCCTGTTCCTACCCCGAGAATGGGTTGTGCTTCAGGTGCGGACAACCAGGGCACCGTGCTAGGGAATGCAACCAGAGACAGAATCAACTGGCCCTTCGAGCAACTGGCCGTGGGAACAACCAGGCCCGCAACAACATTGCCAAGTCTTATGGCCGTGTTCATGCCAACCACATTGATCTGAATGAAGCTCAAGACCAGCCTGCTACTGTGATGGGTACACTCCTCGTAAATTCAGTACCAGCATCTGTTTTATTCGATACAGGAGCATCGCATTCATTCATGTCAGAAGATTTTGCATTCATGCATGGCATTAAAAGTGAAGACATGAACGCTTCTCTATTAGTGCACACCCCTGCGGGCCAATGTCGAACCTCCATGATTTGCAACGACGTCCCTGTAGAAATTGAAGGACTGGAATTCCTTGTCTCTCCCATCGTACTGAAGTCCTGTAGCATTGATCTCATTCTGGGAATGGATTGGTTAAAGGCGCATACTGCTTCTATCGTTTGCGCCACCAAGACCGTCCATCTGCTACACCCTTCTAATGAAATAATTAGCTACGATGCTCATCTGGTTCGTAATGCCGAGGCCAGACTTTATGCCTTAAACGCATTGAACGCTGCACCACTTGAGGGCATTGAAAACATTCCCGTCGTGTGTGAATTCCTAGACGTCTTTCCTGAAGAACTCCCAGGGATTCCCCCTGCTAGAGCTGTCGAATTCGTCATCGACTTGAAACCAGGCACCACTCCTATAGCCAAGAGACCCTACAAGATGCCGCCGCATGAACTCCTTGAGCTTAAGGAGGAAATCGATAAATCTCTTCAAAGTGGTTTCATTCGCCCAAGTTGCTCTCCTTGGGGAGCACCTTCTCTCTTTGTCAAGAAGAAAGATGGGACAAACCGATTGGTTCAAGACTACCGTCCTATAAATCAAGCTACCATTCAGAATAAGTATCCTCTTCCTCGGATCAATGATCTGTATGATCAATTGGCTGGATCATCAGTGTTCTCTAAACTCGACTTGAGGTTGGGTTACCACCAGATCCGTGTTCGTGAGGAAGATATCCCCAAGACCGCATTCGTGACTCGATACGGATCTTACGAGTACACCGTCATGTCTTTCGGCTTAACCAATGCTCCAGCCACCTTCTCTCGCCTGATGAACTATATATTCATGCATTACCTCGACAAGTTTGTCGTGGTTTATCTGGATGATATTCTGGTATTTTCCAAGAACGAAGAGGAACATGCTGAACATCTTCGCCTCGTGCTGGAAAAGCTACGAGAGCATCAACTTTATGCCAAGTTCTCCAAATGTGAATTCTGGCTTCCCGAAGTAACCTATCTTGGGCATGTCATCTCTAAGGATGGTATTGCCGTCAACCCTGAACGAATTCAGGCTATTCTCGATTGGACTCCTCCGAAGAACGTTAAGCAAGTCAGAAGTTTTCTCGGTCTCGCCAGCTACTGCCGTCGATTCGTCGAGAACTTCTCCAAGATTGCCAGGCCTCTGACTAACCTATTGCATAAGGGCGTCAAGTTCCAATGGACAGATAAATGTCAGGAAAGTTTCCAGGCACTCAAGGACAAGTTGACTTCTGCCCCAGTACTAGCTCCTCCTGATACTAAGAAGGACTTCGTCATTTACTGCGACGCTTCCCGTCAAGGACTAGGCTGTGTCCTAATGCAAGAGCGCAAAGTGGTTGCTTATGCCTCCCGGCAATTGCGCCCTCACGAGGAGAACTACCCAGTTCACGACCTCGAACTTGCTGCTGTCATTCATGCACTAAAACAGTGGCGACATTACCTACTCGGTAATCGTTGCGAGATCTTCACTGACCACCAAAGTCTGAAGTATCTGTTTACTCAGCCAGACCTGAACCTCCGTCAGCAGAGATGGATGGAGACTGTTGCAGACTTTGATTTGGGTATTTCCTATACACCAGGCAAGGCTAATGTAATGGCTGATGCCTTGAGCCGCAAGTCTTACTGCAACCACCTCCAGGTTCACAAAGTTCAGCCCTCACTCGTTGAAGACTCCATATTGTTCCTCCGGGTGCACTCGCTCCCCCTCCCCCGGAGTTACGCAAGATGAACCTCCATGTTGTTTCCAGGGGTTCTCTCAATACCCTGGTTGCGAAACCAGATCTTGTGGACACCATCAAATGGATACAGAAATGTGACGATGAAGTCGAGAGGATTAAACGTTATCTCGCAGAAGGAAAGCCCTCATTCTTCACTGTGGATGACGCAGGCACCCTATTCTTCAAAGGTCGCCTAGTGGTACCGAGTAAGAGGGAAAACCTAAATCTGACTCCAAAAGTTATGAAAGAAGCTCATGATACGCCTCTTTGTATCCACCCTGGTAGTACAAAGATGTACCAAGACATCCGCCAGAGATTCTGGTGGTCTAATATGAAGCAAGACATTGCTCGTTATGTTGCTGAATGTGACGTTTGCCGTCGTATCAAAGCAGAACATCAAAGGCCTGCTGGAACTCTACAACCTATATCTATTCCTGAATGGAAATGGGACCATGTTGAAATGGACTTCGTCACTGGATTCCCCAAATCGCAGAAAGGCAATGATGCTATTCTTGTCGTCATTGACCGACTTTCTAAGGTTGCACATTTTCTGGCGGTCAAAGAAACGATCACTCCTAGCCAGCTTGCAACCCTCTACATGACCAGAATTGTTTCGCTTCACGGTATTCCACTGGTTATCAGTTCAGACCGTGGCAGTTTATTCACTTCAAGATTCTGGGCAAGTTTCCAAGAAGCTATGGGCACTCATCTGTCTTTCAGCACTGCTTTTCATCCTCAGTCACAAGGGCAAGTTGAACGTGTCAACCAAGTTCTCGAAGACATGCTTCGAGCTTGTGTTATTTCCTTCGGCAAGAAATGGGAGGAATCTCTTCCGTATGCTGAGTTCTCTTATAATAATAGCTACCAAGCTAGTCTGAAGATGGCCCCCTTCGAAGTGTTATATGGACGAAAGTGCCGAACCCCTCTGAACTGGTCAGAAACTGGGGAACGTCCACTCTTCGGTCCGGATATTATCCAACATGCCGAAGAACAAGTCCGCATTATTCGCGAGAATCTCAAGACTGCTCAGTCCCGCCAAAAGAGTAATTATGACCGTCGTCATAAAGACATGGTCTATCAACCTGGCGAAAAGGCCTATCTTCGCGTTACACCAATGAAGGGTGCTCACCGCTTCGGGATCAAGGGCAAGCTAGCTCCTCGCTATATTGGCCCATTCACTATTCTGGAAAGGCGTGGAAAAGTGGCATATCAACTGGAGCTTCCGTCGAACCTTTCTCAGGTTCACGATGTGTTCCATGTATCACAACTCCGCCGTTGCTTCAAGGACCCAATCCGAGCTGTGGATCATGAAGTGCTCGAATTGCAACAGGACCTCTCCTATAAAGAGCATCCGGTCCGCATTCTCGACCAAGCTGAACGCCGCACACGCCAGAAGGCGATCAAGTTCCTCAAGGTCCAGTGGTCGAATCACTCTGAAGACGAAGCCACCTGGGAACGCGAGGATCGCCTGCGTGATGAATACCCCGCACTGTTTCCTTCTACCTCCTAAAATCTCGGGACGAGATTTCTTGTAGTGGAGGAGATTTGTAACGCCCAGATAATCTTGCTATAGTAATCCCACGCTAATCATGGCACGTCATCCCGATTACTGTTGCTATCCTCGCAATAATTCGGAACCGAAACAAATTCAAAATTTAAATAAAAGAAAACAATAAAAGTTTTCAAAAATTAAAACAAAAATGTTCGGTGGTTGCCAAATATTACAAAGATAATTATGGTGTAAGGTTCACAATTTTATAAAATGCCTAAGTGTTTATAAATAAATAAAAACAGAAAAGAAAATAAATAAAGAGAAAACAGGAAAACAATACAAAAAAAGGGAAAAGAACCCCCGGGCCAGCCGACCCAACAGGCCGGCCCATTCGACCCCCGGCCCAGTCGGCCACCCCCATAACCCCCCACGCCCCAAACCCTAACCTACCCACTCCCCACTCGCCCCCCCGATCCCCTCCTTCTCCTCCCCCGCGCCGTCCGGATCGGGAGCTACCCGATCCCGTCGCCCCCCCGACGCCGACGACCCCCGCCGCCCCGTCCGCACCTCCCCGACCTGCCGCGCTGGGCGCAAGGCCCCCCTCGCCGCCGCGGGGTCGTCCCCGACCCCCCCCCCCACCTCGACGGATCCCGTCGCCGTCGGCCGCCTCCCCGCCCTCCTCCTCAACGGTCGACCCCGACCGCCCCGAGCAGCTCGCATAGACCCCACGCTCCCCCCCCCCCGTGAGCACTCCCCTCCCCCCATCGGTCCCCTCTCTCCCCCTAGTTCCTCCCGAACGCCGTCGACGCCCCTGGCCTCCCCGTCGCCGGCTCCGGCCGCCCCCTCGCGGTCCCGCGGTGCGCCGTCCGCGGCCATGCCGTTCCCGGCCTCCCTCTCTCCTCTCCTCGCCCGAGCCGCTCGCCGGCGAGCACGCCGCCGCCCTTGCCTGCTCGACACCGCCGCTCGCCGGTACGGGCCGGTCCTCCCCCGACCTCGTCGGCCCCCGCCCCGGGCTGTCGTGCCTGTCGTCGCCCCGTGCGCCCTTGGGCGAGCGCCCGCTCGGGCTGGCGCCCGACGCCCATCTCCACCCCAGCACCCGCACCCGATCCGCTAAGGCCCCCGGGCCACTGACTAGGGGGCCCCGCCCCAGAACGATAAAAATAAAATAAAATAAAAAAATAAAATAAGTAATAATAATAATAAAAATAATATAAATAAATAAATAATAAATAATAAAATAAATAAAAACAATAAATATAATTAATAAAATTAAAATGATTTAATAATATTATTAATTAATTAATTAATTAATTAAGTTAATTAATCCGGTTTAATTAAATTAATTAACTAGTTAAGTTTAATTAAACTGTAATTAGATTAACCTAAACCCTAATTAACCTAAATAGAGAATGACAGGTGGGTCCCACTGGACCCACATGTCAGGGTTGACTCAGTCAACCCCTGTTGACTGCTGACGTCAGCATGACATCATGCTGACGTCATAAATACATTTTTTCGAATTAAATAAATAAATAATTAAATTCCAAAATTGTTAAAATCTTTTAAAAATCATATCTTTTAATCCGTAACTCGGATTAAAATATTTTCAACATGAAAGTTGCTCAGAACGACGAGACGATTCCGGATACGCAGTCCGTTCGTCCACCACACCCCCCTAACCTATCGAACCCGCAACTTTCCCCCTCCGGCTCCTCTGCCCGAAAACGCGAAACACCGGGAATACTTCCCGGATGTTTCCCCCCTTAACCGGTACCACCTCATACCACGTTAGGGCACACCTAGCACCGCTCATTGTCACGTCACGCATTGTCGTGTTTATGTTTGCTTTGTATTCATTGTTTCTTCCCCCTCTTATCTCCGGTAGACTACGAGACCGACGCTGCTGCTGACCAGTTCGACTACGGAGTTGACGACCCCTCTCTCTTGCCAGAGCAACCAGGCAAGCCCCCCCCTTGATCACCAGATATCGCCTATTCTTCTCTATACTGCTTGCATTAGAGTAGTGTAGCATGTTACTGCTTTCTGTTGTACCTATTCTGATGCATAGCCTGACATTGTTGCTACACCTGTTGATACCTTACCTGCAATCCTAAATGCTTAGTATAGGATGCTAGTTTATCATCATTGGCCCTACATTCTTGTCAGTCTGCCTTGCTATACTATCGGGCCGTGATCACTCGGGAGGTGATCACGGGTATATACTATACATACATACATACTATACAGATGGTGACTAAAGTCGGGTCAGCTCGAAGAGTACCCGCGAGTGATTCACGGATTGGGGGCTGAAAGGACCTTTGTCCCGACGGCCCTCTGTGTGGATCTTTGTGGCGGAGCGACAGGGCAGGTTGAGACCACCTAGGAGACAGGTGGGCCTGGCCCTGTTCGGCGTTCGCGGACACTTAACACGCTTAACGAGATCTTGGTATTTGATCTGAGTCTGGCTATGAGCCTATACGCACTAACCATCTACGTGGGAGTAGTTATGGGTATCCCGACGTCGTGGTATCAGCCGAAGCACTTCAGACGTCAGCGACGGAGCGGCGCGCGCCGAATTGGACTGGAACGCCACTAGGCTAGGTCTGCTTTCGGCCGCCCTTGCAACATGCAGGTGTGCTCAGGGCGATGGGCCCAGACCCCTGCGCGCTTAGGTTTAGACCGGCGTGCTGGCCTCTCTGTTTTGCCTAGGTGGGGCTGCGACGTGTTGATCTTCCGAGGCCGGGCATGACCCAGGAAAGTGTGTCCGGCCAAATGGGATCGAGCGTGTTGGGCTATGTGGTGCACCCCTGCAGGGAAGTTAATCTATTCGAATAGCCGTGATCTTCGATAACAGGACGACTTGGAGTTGTACCTTGACCTTATGACAACTAGAACCGGATACTTAATAAAACACACCCTTCCAAGTGCCAGATACAACCGGTGGTCGCTCTACCTCAGGGATATGAGGAGGGGATCGCCGGGTAGGATTATGCTATGAGATGTTATTGGGAGATGCTACTTGGATGACGTCAATCTACTCTCTTATACTTGATGCAAGACGAAGGTGACCAGAAGCGTAGTCTTCGACAGGACTAGCTATCCCCCTCTTATTCTGGCATTCTGCAGTTCAGTCCACTGATATGGCCCTTTACACATAAACCCATGCATATGTAGTGTAGTTCCTTGCTTGCGAGTACTTTGGATGAGTACTCACGGTTGCTTTCTCCCCCCTTTTTCCCCTTTTCCTTCCTTTCTGGTTGTCGCAACCAGATGCTGGAGTCCAGGAGCCAGACGCCACCGTCGACGATGACCCCTACTACACCGGAGGTGCCTACTACTACGTGCTGCCCGCTGACGACGACCTGGAGTAGTTAGGAGGATCCCAGGCAGGAGGCCTGCGCCTCTTTCGATCTGTATCCCAGTTTGTGCTAGCCTTCTTAAGGCAACTTGTTTAACTTATGTCTGTACTCAGATATTGTTGCTTCCGCCGACTCGTCTATGATCGAGCACTTGTATTCGAGCCCTCGAGGCCCCTGGCTTTTATTATGATGCTTGTATGACTTATTTTATTTGTAGAGTTGTGTTGTGATATCTTCCCGTGAGTCCCTGATCTTGATCGTACACATTTGCGTGCATGATTAGTGTACGATTGAATCGGGGGCGTCACAAGATCGCCTGGTTCCCCTGGCGCATGCATGTCAACAGAGGGCCCAGTGCGCTTGTCGGATTGACGTCGCGCTTCTCTTCGGCACTCGATGCGGGTTCGAGCGTCTTCTTGTTGTCGTTCATGGAGAACTTGGCGCTGGTCGCGACGAGCTCGTGGGTTCGACGACACGGTGGAGCCGCTGTCGGGGTGGACCCGGTGAGTTGGCGACTTTGGCCTTCGTAGTGGAGAGTGCATGGAAGTCGCACCTCCCCCTGTCTTGTTGCCATCGGCTCGCGTCCGACTGTCCTGCCGCAACAGCGAGGTGCTTGGTTGCCGCGCAGTGTCGCCGTTGGCGAAGCCGATGAGGCTCTGGATAGTGGCCCTCCATTCGTCGGTCTTGTCCGCCGTCGGAGGATAGTCTAGGAGCAGTTGAGCTCGCGCCAAGGCTTCTGCTGGAGTGGTGGGCGGCGGAGGTGAACGGTGCGAGGAGTGGGGCGTGCTCGGACTTCTAACCACGTTAGAAGGAGCAGTGCCCCGTCCAGGCGACTGTACTTCGCTCGAGCCAGCATGTTGACGTGCATGTTGGTCTTGAGCGCCACGAGAACCACCAGCTTGATCTTGGCCTAGCGGACGTATGGCGCTGCGAACGCCATGAGGCTGCTGGTCCTGCGCCTCCTGAGAGGGGCACGGTGCGCGCATGGACGCCGAGGTCTGTGCCGCCTTGTCCTTGGACTTGGCCGCACTGAGGGCTCCCTCGTCGACGCCCATTCTTCCGCCGGCGTCCACTCCACCACCCGTTTGCTCCGGAGGCGGTGAAAGCGACGCAGACGGAACAGCTGCCTCCGAATCTTTCTTCTTCGGTGGCATGTCGATGAAGACGATGAAGATTTAGCTCGCGTGCACGTCGGATCGGGTTCGCACAATCTCAACGCCCCCTACCTGGCGCGCCAAAGATGTCGGGGAAACTGATCCACCAACACCTATGGGGACAGGGCCCCTTTCGGTTCAGAGGGGTGCGGAGGCCGCACAAAGAGCGGATCGAGGCAGTACACGCGAGCAGTTTTACCCAGCTTCGGGCCGCACGGATGCGTAAAACCCTACTGCTGCTTGTTTGTGTGTATTGAATTCTTGCTCAGGAGCGATGGACGCTGCCAGACCGAGCGTGAGAGTGTTCCTGGTGTTTCGAATGAGCCGAACCCCCCCTACGTTGCGCTTGGGCCTCCTTTTATACTTTCAAGGGGTCACCGACAGGTGGCAATGTAGATGAGAGGGGTAGAAATGGAAAAAGAATGCGGTAGCTGCACCTACCGCTACTGTAGACACAGTGTATCCTACCTAACTCTGACGGCAGGGGACAGGGGCATTGAATGCCCGTCTGAGTGGCCTAAACAATGCAAAAAGTGACCGTTAGGAGCGCCACCGTTTGCCACGATGGCCTTCTCTTCATCTCCGCTTGCCACCGGGTACCCCTGGCTGCACAGGCCTCCGCCACGCGCCCCTGAGGAAGCCTCATGGCGACACGCAGGTGGGTGCGCTGGAGCGTGGGTACAGAGTGGCAGCGGGCCCCCGGCGAGTACCTTGTCGGGGTCATCGTCTTGTCGAGTCCAGAAGCTTGTCGCTCACCGAACCTTGCCGGGACGTGCGGTGCATCGCGGCAAGTTTCTTGAAGTGCCATGGTTGGCCTTCCCGGCAAGTTCCTCTTGCCGGGGCCTTGTCTCTTCATCTTGAATGCTTTGTTCTTGAAGGGGCTCCAAGGGAACCCACGGAGGACCCTGGCGGTCGTTCGGCAAGCCTTGCCACGGGGCGCTGCAACTGCCCGTGCACGAGTTCGGGATACTAGGGTACCCCTACTCTAGTACACCGACAGGCGGCCCCGGATATGATGCGACGTTCGTGGTCTGCGAGTGGTTGCCCTGAGCAGCATGGGCTGCGGGCAGCCGGGTTGTGCGGCGTTGCTGCTCGAGCGGAGCGGTGGTATGTCGGGGCGGCGGCCCCGGAAGGTGGTGCCGGTTGATTGCGCTGAGCGCGACGGAGCGGCGGCCCCGAGAGAATCACTGTAGCGACGGGACTTCTGTGGTAACGATGATGGTGGGAGCGACGTCGGCGACGCGGCAATGGTTGCGGTAGTCGGCTCTTCTCCGGCGTGTTCGCGGTTTTGCCTCGGTTTGCTTGCTGCTGTGGAGTCGCAGCTGCGGCGGCGGGGCCCTGTGGTGTACGATGACTGGCTGCAGGTGGCCCGTTCGGCGATCATCCGTGGCGCCAGCCGTGCCTGGTTTTGTTCTTCTGAGTTCTCCGCCAGAGTCGGAGCTACGTGGTCTGGTTGCAGGTCGACTTGTCGTCGATTAGGATGGGCTTTGCCCTGTGTGTTTCAGTCTATGAGAGTGGGGTTCGCCCTTATTGTTCCGGTTTTTGCCCAGTTTTCCGTAATTAACTGGGAAATTCTCTTCTGCTTATTTAATAGATGAGGCAATCTTTGCCTCCGTTTCAAAAAAAAAAGTGATGCCAATGCACCGGCAGGTTGCTGATTTTAGTCGGGGTTCAGGGCATCGGCAACGTGGATGGGGCGGAGGCGGAGGCGGAGACCGTCATTGCTCTTTGGGGTTCAGCATGGAGGAGGTGGAGGCAGAGTTCGCCGTCGTCTAAGTCATGAAGATGATGGAGCAACATGTCATTCTAGAGTCCATTTAGGATGAGACTTATGTGAAGGCCAATCGGGAGTTTCTTCGGCAGGAGCGGGCGGCGACCGACGCGCTTGTCGCCGAACTCAACACGGAGATAGAGGAGGAGGCCAGAGCGGAGCAGCCGGAGCTGTAGCTGCTACCCATGTACTTGGAACCGGGCACGGGGATAGTCGACATCTCCGACGAGGAGTAACTAGATGATCTACATAGTACGTAGGCTTTTTCATTTGCATGATTTTGCATGGATTTATGAATCTAGTGTGACGTATCTAGATGTAGTTGTGGTAATTTGATAAGTGTCCGACCACTGTCCACGGAAGCGTTCGCGAGCGTTTGAGGAGTCATATTTGTCATCTACTTGCTCTAAATGGTCTTATATTAGGGCATCCATAGTCGGGTGTCTTATATCCGTCTCATACGCTCAGGCAGGCCGTCCGATCATGAAAAACCAACCTAACCGAAACTCTCAAACGGACCTCAAACGTCCGGATTGACCGCCCCCCTCATATCCATCCCAAATGTAGGGCAGATATGAGGCGGCCCGGCACGCAAGGGCGCGCTCGCCACATCAGCCGGGCCCACAGCTGGACACCCTGACCCCATAAAAAACCCATTCGGCAGAAACCCTAGCTCACTTTGCTCCGCTCCGCTTTGCTCCCCTTCCCGACGCCCCCATTTCTCCAATCTGCCAAATCCCTAGCACCGGCGAGCATGTCCAGCACCGGCAGCCACTCCGACGGCAGCTCCGGAGACGAGGAGGAGCTGGCGCTCCGTATTGCGCTTGAGCGCTAGCGGGTCGATATGGGCGGCACCTTCGGGTCCAGTGTGACGCCACCCATCGCCAGTCGCCGCAGCACCGACGCTGGCCCTTCCCGCCCCGCACACAGATCTGCTCCTATCGCCCGACGACTCCTCCACCTCTGGATGCTGCTCCGCGCGGGCAACGCTGGGTTCTAGTGCCCGCTCCGCCGACGCCGCGGATGCGGACTCCGGAGTCAGAGGCATGTGCCGCCCACTGCGAGGGGCATAGGGCAAGGAGATGACAGGCAGGTCCGACGCGTCTGCGCAGTTCGCCCGCCGCCGCTGGGTGCCCGACGAGGAGGACCGTCTCCTCGAGTGGTTGTGCCACTGGTCACTTACTGAGGCGGAAACCAAGGCCCGACGACTCCGGAAGATCAAGGCCAAGCAGATCCGGCTCGACATGAAGTAATCCGAGCGGGAGGCGGCGGAGCCAGCGACAGGGGCGAGGGTGGCCAAGCTCAAGGGTAAGCAAGACCGCGTCATCCGACGCTTGGAAAGCTACATCGTCGTATCCGATTCGTACTCCGACAACGGGTCCGACGGCTCCAACGTGGACCCACCTCCTACCGCAGACTCCTATAGCTGCATCGACGACCAGAAGGCAAAGGGCTGGCGAGGAAGTGGTGAAGCTCGCCCTCTCCTATTTATAATCTAGTTGTAGTACGTAGTTACAATGTGCCGGACCATTGAACTGTGTGACTTGCCTGTCTGGTGATCTTTTGGGTGAAGTTTATGTGAATTATGCCTGTTTGGTACCAGTTTCCTGTAGATTTTGATCGTTTTGTGATCTACCTACTAGTTGCATGGATTTGTATGGATATAGGGTTTGGAATATAAGATACATGGGGTGTGGAGACCCGGATTTAGGGAGTGCATGGCCAGCGTCCGTGGGCATGATCGACGTGTCCACAGACATATAAGGGGCCGAATTTACCAACTCCGGCTGTAGATGCTCTTAGTTTACAGGTAGGGAGTGCATTAGAGCATCTCCACTCGCCCCCTCCCCCCCTCCAACAGCCCCCAAGGCCCTTTTTTATCGTCGGCGTGAAAAAACGGCCTGGTCGCGCTCCAGAAGGCTAGTTTTCTCCGGTTAGGGCCGAATTTGGCGCTGGCGGACCCAGACCAAACACGGCGCGCTGGGGGGCGTCGGGGGAAACGGGTTTTGCGTGAATTCTTGTGGGCCCGCCGAGTCAACGACTAGGCACGTTTGTCGTCCTCATCGTCTCGGTTTTCCGCAGGGAATCAATGCGAAGGTTGCGGCCGGTCCTCACGGACGGCGCAGTGAAGGCGCGCCGACGCGTGTCCCGCCCCCTCCCGCCACGTGTACACACGGCGGCTGCCCGCTCACCGCCCACCAACGCGCTATAAAAGCCGCCCCTCCCTAGCTGGTGGCCACACACTTCCTCGCCACATCCCCTCTCCCCCTCTCGCCGACGACGAGGAAACCAGCCTGAAATGGGCGTGGGACGACTACGTCCGGCAGGAGATGGAGCGCCAGCGCCGCGCCTTAGAGGAGATCGTGGCCCGGCGCCGCGGCCGCGAGAAGGGCGTCGTTGTCATCCTCGACGACAGCGACGAGGAGTCGTCCGGGCCGTCCAACCCCCCACGCATCGGCGACGCAGGTCAAGGGTGCAGCAAGGACGGCGGCGGCGACGAAGATGGCAGCGACTACACCAACATCTATAGGCTTGTCGGCATGTAAAAGGCTCAAGTTGGTGCGGCGGGCGCGGCGTAGTAGTAGCCGTTTTAAGTTTGTTTTTAATTATATTTTTAATTTTTGTACAAATATCGATGAAAGGCCTAAATTTACTTCAAATTTGTGTCGTGTTTGATCGAATTTGGTTAAAAAAAATGACATCTAAGGTGACCGTGGGGCGGCGGTTGGAAAACTGACCGCCCTTTTGTCACCGGCGCGCCTCCAGGCGGCGCTATTTGAAACCTCTTATGGCGAACGAGTGAAGATGCTCTTATCTCTTTGGTGCATGAGAATTAGGATGCGTTTGGTTGAAGGTGTCGTATGAATGGGTTGGGACCGTTCAATTTTTTTGGGATTGAACCATTCAATTCATGTGTTTGGCTGAATATAAGTGGTGAGCTAATTATTTAGGACGAGACCACCAGTCATGCTCACATAGTCATGTATGCAAAGGGTGGCCATTTGATTCGACCGATTTGGTTGGGTGGAACGGTTCAACATCTTCATGGCATATTCTCTTTTTTTGGCTCGAACCATTCATGTGCTTTATAACCAAACATGTCTATTTTTTGAACGATCCCAACCTATTCATGATCGCCCTTGCAACCAAACGCACCCTAGAGTTTTGAATCGCACAGGCGTATACGGTGCGGGCGATGACGCGTCGGCCAGTTAGCCCGACAGAAAAATGGGGCGACACGTGGCCCTCCACAAGTATTGTCTAATGATTTGGTCCAATAATTGGGCACGCAAATGATTTGCGCCAGTGGCAAACCTGTCCAGAACTCGTCCGTCTGCCATCCTGGCTGCTGTACTAATCGCCAGGTCTCGACCTCCTGGTCATGGAACAGTCTAGCGTGATCCCGATCCGTGGTCACCGAGTCCCAACGGAAACGTTTTCCTTCATTCCATTTTTACCGGAACGGTGAATCATAGGGAAAAAATGGGCCAGGTAGATATCTTGTTTGACAAATTTGCATCGCGGAATTCGACAAGTGTGTTTTCAACCGAAAGTCGTGTCGAATGAAGCAAGAGAAGGCGGACCATCTCAAGCAGAAGAGAAGTTGGCGAGAACAAATCAAATACCTTGTTCAAATTGGGGAAGAGAGGCCCAAGTTTGCTGCGCGTACACAGCCACATGAACCCTCCCTTTTGCATCTCCTCTGATCCAACCATTTCCAGATTTTTGCCACCCATATATATATAATCTTCCCGATCTCCGTATTATCCCGTTGGATATCCCAACAGTACCATTTACCACCAACCAAACCATGAACGAGTCCTGTACGTCCTGCCATTGGTCTAATTACTCCAATTTTTCACCATTTTTCACCTTGTTTTCAGGAAATTTGTGACCGGCATTTCATCGTTTTGAAGCCGTAGTTTTGTCCGGACCGCTATTTGCCTGGTTCTTCCTTTGGATCATTGGGTCACAGCTGTCACGGTGCCCGTTTTCCATGGAACACGTCCGGGGGTCACGTAATTTGCCTCAGGCCACACGTCACGAGCAATGTCACGGTCTCCTCCAATTAACCCGTTGAACAGCTCTTCCAAATCATCATATAATTATACAATGGGTCATGTGTATACGCATGGTTATCGTGCGAGGCATTCTCTTCTTCTTCTTCTTCTCTAGAAAAGAAAAATATAGTAACATGACAGCCATTTCCCCTGCCCCCCTCCTGCAAGAAATAAAAGAGGCCAACACCCTGTCCAGTCCTCTCCGGGCAGAGACGGGTTCTTCACGAGCGACAACGGACGGAGGGGGTAATTCGGGGGCGACGAAACGATGAAAAATGAAAAATGAAAAATGGCTGCCCCCACGGTTTGATAGGGCCCGGCCAATCATGGGGCGACAGCTGGGGTGCACTGCCCTTGGAGGCTATTAACAACCGCGCTCGCCCAATTAACTAGTGCTCATGGGCTGCTAATCCCGACCGGAGGCCCCTATTTAAGCCCGCCCCCTCCCCTCCTCTTCTCCTCCCCCCACTCCCGCTCTCCCTTCTCCATACGCCTCGCCTTTGGAGCGCTCTTGAAGGAAGCCTCGAGACCTCTGCCTTCTGCTCTCCTCGGCTCTGCATCCGCGAGAGCTGTTGCATTGCTGCTGCAGCTCGCGAGCGCCCGGGTCGTTAGTAGGTATGGTCCTGTTCTCTGGCCGCGGATTCATGGCAAATGTGGCTCCGTTCACAGTTCTGATGAACTGCGTGCGTGTCAGTAACAATGGGAGGAAATGATCCGGGGGGTTAATAGATTAAAATCTGGAGTGTGTATATGATAAAATTGATTGATGGAACTAGGAACATGGTTGGGTTTACCCAGGAGAAGTAATCGAACGGCCTGCTGATCTTTGATCCTTTCTGCAGTTCTTTTCACCGCACCGCAGTCCGGATCATGGAGTTCGACGAGCGCTGCCTCAAGGTCCAGGACCCCAAATTTGACTGCCTCCTCTTCGGTAACTACCTCTTCTCTGCGGACTGCCACTCGCCATTTATTCTCTTATTTATTTATATGTGTGTCTTTTGCGCTAATTTTTTTATTTATATCTCTGTGTTTCCTCCTTTTACAACTCTGTTTTGTTTACTGAATGAATGAATGCACAAGTTCTGATCATGTTTCTCTGCTGCAGACCTCGACGACACTCTGTACCCGCTGAGCTCGGGGATCTCATCACACGTCAAGACCAACATTGAAGGTAAGGCCTCCTACCTCTCCTGCTGCTTCTCCTCTCCTCTCGTTTCTCAGTCTCTGAATTTGTTAAACTGAATGCATGTTTTGCCATTCTCTACAGCTTACATGGTTGAGAAGCTGGGTATTGAGGAGATCAAGATCGAGAACCTCGGCAACCTGCTGTACAAGAACTATGGCACGACGATGGCGGGCCTCAGGGCAATCGGCTACAACTTCGACTACGATGAGTACCACAGGTACGTACACACATGAGCAGACCGAACCATCTTCTCCTACGCGTGTGTGTGCCGATTCTTTGTGGTACTCTGCTCTAACATCTTCCTGTATTTCCTGCTTGCCTCTCGCAGCTTTGTCCATGGAAGACTGCCCTACGACAACATCAAGCCCGACCCCGTCCTCAAGCAGATTCTCAAGAACATGCGCATGCGCAAGCTCGTACGTCCCCTTCCCATGCCGATGAAACTTCATACTCGGAGCAAATGGCTAACTAATGGGCTCCTGACACGTGCGTTTGTTTCAGATTTTCACCAACGGTGACATGATCCATGCCGTGAGGGCCCTCAAGAGGCTGGGCCTGGAGGACTGCTTCGAGGGGATCATCTGCTTCGAGACCCTGAACCCGCCGTGCCTGCTGACGCCGTGCGACCAGGCGCCGGAGATCTTCGACATCGCCGGCCACTTCGCCGGGTTAGGCAGCGCCGATGACCTGCCCAGGACCCCCGTCCTGTGCAAGCCCAACGTCGGCGCCATGGAGGCGGCCCTCAGGATCGCCAACGTCAACCCTTACAAGGCGGTAAGTCATCACAGTTTCAGTTATCAGAACATTCGAATATTTACCTGCAGCATTTCAGTTTTGTGTTTGACCGTACGTCAGCTAACGAAGTCGAACTCGCTTGCTTACCGCAGATTTTCTTCGACGACAGCGTGCGCAACATTCAGGCGGGCAAGCGAATCGGCCTCCACACGGTGCTGGTTGGCACGTCGCAGCGGGTGAAGGGCGCGGATCACGCGCTGGAGAGCATCCACAACATCCGGGAGGCGCTGCCGGAGCTGTGGGAGGAGGCCGAGAAGGCGGAGGACGTCCTCTACGCCGACCGCGTGGCGATCGAGACCTCGGTGACCGCGTAGACACCGCTGGCTCCCGGTGCACCTTCAGTCTGACACCCCAAGCGCAACCCGATCCGACCCGAGCCTGCCGGACGGGTGATCTTCACGTGGAATTCAGCATTGGCCGGGAAAACAGTTACAGTATCCATCACGAGGAGAGGAGGGGGAGTTCAGAAAGTCAGGAATTAATGCAGCATGCACACCATGCCGGGCCGGTCCTAGTATATGTATATGTACTATGTGTCGATCAGATTTTTGCTTGTAAATTACTACTAGTAGGAGGTATAATAAAGAAAAACGGGGTTACTTGTACGCGAGTTATTCGTATTTAGCCGAAGCAATAAATCAAGGACTTTTGCCCAAAAAAATAAAATAAATCAAGGACTTGGCCGGATGAACGTGCATGTCTCCTCCTCTCAATAACTGGAAGTCTGAAACCCCACACTGGTGTCTCTCACTTTGCTCTCATTTCTCCTGTATCTTGATCTTGATGCCAAATCCTTGGGAGATTGGGGATATTCCGCGTGGATGGTAGTAGCAGCAGCTAGCATACGTCGTGATACGCCAAAAGCTACCACTACTTATTTGTGCCTTTGGCTTGCAAGCTTTTGCTACTTGGACTTGGAAAGCGTCCGTGTACACGCATAAAGCAAAAAATGGGAAGGGACCGTGCGTGAAGCATGTGAAAGCCTCCAGGTCATCGGCTGTTAGGGTCACTCGCAGACTTTGGATGCTAGACTACAAACCGGACGTGTCACAAGGGAGGAAATTACGGGGGGTTTAAGTATGGGTTACGGTGTAATTACCTGATTTCTGGTAAGTCAGCATCGTCTTATGTATGTGGACCAAACTTGCAAGCTAGGAGAAGGGTGAGTACGACTGAAATTACACGATGGATCCAGGGGGATAATTAATTAATCAACCACTCCCTCCGCCCCATAATGTAAGACGTTTTTTGACACTAATTAAAAATGGTTTGTTGATGCTGTGATCAAGAAAGTGTTAGCGTGCGGAGAAGAGCCCAAGGGGCCTAGACAGATCCTACTTTCCGTTCTTCCCTGTGATGTTAGGGAATCAGACAAGAGCGCCCGTACTAGTTATAATGGGGAAGTGACATGATTGACGAGACCTCCAGTGTCATCTAGTCGTTAAAGTTTAGGACCGGGAGCTTAAAAGAGGCAAATATTCAGTGTGCAAGTTGCGCAGCAAGACAAAGCCACAGAAATGTCAGAACATCAAGGCCGCTTTCCGGTGATACTTACCGGAGCCACTCCTCCGATTTTATACTCCTCGCCTGGCTTATCGGCCAATAGATAACCGCGACCTGGCGCTAGTGAACAAGCTTGAGAACAACGCCAAGTTGTGCAGTGACATCAGGAGAAATGACAAATGGGATGGGTCCGTCTATGTTCATTTCATTACCTCCCTCCGTTAGCCTTCCGATTAGCGAGCCGAGTTTCTTAGCGGTTTTCTAGCATCAGCGTGAATCACATGAAATACTAGTATGGAAAGCAGCTCATGATCAGGTCCCCCTCGTTGACTTAGCGCAATAGCTGTATTAATTAGTCATGAGCGTTTCCTAAATGAAAATCAGTCATGAGGGTTCACAAGTCGCTTCATGGACCGCTCGATTTATTTCAGTTGGTTGCTCGATCGCTGCTCAACTTAAAAACAATCGCCTCCGTTTCAAAAAAAAAAAAAAAAAAACGAGCTTGAAGGGACAGGAACAGGAGCCACCCGCGGCTCTGAATTGAACCGTGGCGACTAGGGAGTCCCGTGATGACAGCTTACCTGCGAGAAACATTTCTTTTCTGGCATGGAAAGTTATGTCACCGTTGAACTGTTCACGTTCATCAGGCATTGAGCCAACGGAAAAGAAACGTTTTGAGCTAGTGATATACATACGCACACACAGTTGACATGGATTGGACGACTCACACTCACGACCAGAATGGCAAGAAACGCTTTCATGTAAGATGGACACTGATTCATGGCTTTGCTCTTCTCATGTCTCCACTTTGTTGTTTCATGTTTAGCTGTCAGGCACTCAGCTTTCCCTTTGTTGAGATCGATCACTTTGTTATCCAGAATCCATTTCCCCCCTTCGGATCGTCTATGATTCGACGAAATGCGTCGATGGCTTCCTCGACCAACACTCAAGCTTTATTATGCAATCTCATCAGTCGTCACCGCCATATATACAAGAAATATGTATCGAGTTCCAGTTGCACAAGCTAAGCTGTTGATACGTGAGCTTGGCTCGGTGAGTGACACCTCAACTGTCCAATACGCACCAGTACATATCTGGTTTAGGGGTAACGTAAAAAAGCTAGAAAAGAGTACCCACATATATACAGGTGTTCATCACTTCATCCCAACTTGTGAGCTATTTTAACAAAGCTTACCAGGTTAGAACGAATGAATTTACCGCTGCCCGCACACGGTATCTAGCCTAGACTGATCCTGATGTGCGTAGAGCACAAACGGAAGAAGGATCCAGGCACGTCCGGAGCCGGCGATCGACAGAATTTGTCACTTTGCCGGCGGGGTTGAAATGGAATCAGGGAGCACACCAGCAGGAAGAAGATGTGATGGTGGTGGCTGCACTGCACACGACTAGTACAAAAGGATCTTAACTGTGCGGTGCTCCAAGTGGCCGGCAGGCATGACGGTGGTGAAATCGCTCACTGGTCACGGTGACCAAAGGAACAAAAATCCTCACCGGCCGGTCTAGCCTCGGCCCTTGCCTTTCGGCCCGCTTTTGTTCCTTTTCGGTTCGCTTTCCGTGTTCTCTAGTTAGTTTCCAGCCATCGAATCAGCGACGGGAGCGTCGCTGTTGCGGCAATACTAGCAGCCAGGCATGAGCTCCATGTTGCAGCAGTAACTCCATCTTCAGTTTGGTTGGTTAGTCGCTTGCTTGTCGCCTTTGTTTTTTCTTGATATATATATATACTGCATGGTGATGGTGTGCCATCTTTGTTCCTTTCTTCCTTGGAATCGAGGTGCCCTAGCTCGGCGGGCATATGCCCCAGGAACAGGAAGGGTGCACATATGGCACTGAAACATCAGCTGTTCTAAACTAGTGTTTTAATACAGAAGCTAATGTCGTAGAGGGGCCGAACCTAGTCCATTTTTAACATATCATATGGACTAATATATGCAGATCACCGTTGTTGCTTGTTTACGGGTATATATCACATCAGATATATTCGTGAGGAGGTGGCCGTCCAAATGTATCCTTGCACTAGTTAAGTCCCGGCGTCGTTCCACGTACCGTCATCTAGGATCGACGATCGTCCACACAAATTTGTTTTAGATTATCACCAGAGCTAGCCATTATTCGTTACTACCACATATATATCTCAATGTCTGTTTCAGATCATTTGTCACTCTGGAACTTTTGGACGAGTTGAATGAATTAACAACCAGAACGCGCTGCACCATGTATATTTTGTTTCCTCGAATGCTGTGACGAATTCGGCTCAAAACGATTCATCAAGAAGATGATGGCAACATAAGTAGCGGTTCCCATGGGATTTTCATAACATGAAATGATTTGAAAATGATGATGGCAACACAGAGAGTTATAGTACTGTAAGGCAGGCAGCTATGAGACAACAGGTGACAGAGCTACTCAAGAAACCATTGCTGGAGCGATCAAGCTATCTAATCCAGCTCAGCACTTATCCCCCGGGAACTGCAACACTAGTGGCGTGCGTTCACTCCCAATAACCATTACTGTTTACTAGAGGAATTCGGATATTATTATTTCTGATGGAGACGAGGGCTGTAGTACACTAGTGGTACGTGTGCAGGTGATGATGAGCTGGTGTGTGTGTGGCAGACGTGCTGTCCAATGGGGGCAAGGCAGAGGGGCTTTCGCCGGTCCACGAGCGATCTAGTCCTTGCATAATTTCTCACGTCTAGTCAAGAGGCTTTTGTACAATTTGTGACCGATTTTCGTCCGGAGGCCCCTCCTGCTCCGTCGTGTCCATGTAATCATCACCGTCTCCAATGATTTTTCTGGTTAGATATATGTTAACTGTTGTGGCCGAGGCAAAGGGAAGCTAGATAAAAAAGATCAGTGTTTTTTTTTGCGAGGAGGAAGATCAGTGTGTTAACCTTTAAAGAAAAAGGGTTTCCCCCTATTTATATTATAAAGCACACCACCACTACATCGATCCAAGTACAGAAAAGGAACAAACTAACAGAAAAACAGCAAAGATACAAGATGCCAAAAGAGCCGCTAACAAACATCGAATGCCCAAGCGCTGGCTTGAGCATCGAGGCTCTCGGCGAATAGGATCATGCAGACGACGCGACAAGGACAAGGGAGCAGCCCGCCGATAGAGGAAGACCGTGCTCCATCACCTCCATTAGGCCAACCAAAATTGGACCCCCATCCGTCTCTGCCCCCGAACGCCGTCGACAAGCAGAGCCACTCACCCCGAGTGGAAGGATAGGAACATTAGGCTGCCGAGGAGAGAGCGAGAGCACAACTACCTCACCGAGCAAGCGACACCCCAGACTTTGACACGGCCGTCGGCAAGGAACACATCCATCGCAAGCAGCCAAGCGGGAGCCCACCGACATCCGGTAGTCCACCGCCATCGCCACACCTCCGACCACCACACCACAGTTCCAAGGTGGCGCCTTCAAGAAGAAACACGACGCCCGAGCACCGTCACCACCCAATCCGGGGATTTGGGGTTTTCACCCGGAACATGGAGGAAGAGGGCAGTGTCAGATCTCGATGCCGCCTTCAGGAAGGAGAGCGACGCCCGGGGCGCCGCCGACATCGTGGCCGCAGAGACGGCCAAAGGTTTCCCCCAATCCAGAGCCACCGCCTCCCCCCCAACCCCACCCAGCAACCAGATCCAGCGAGCCAGAGGCCGTCGGTGGCGTGGGTTGGCGAGGCAAGAAGGCGCGTGAGGAGGGACCACCATCCGCCAGATCCGCTCCAAAGACCGCGGGGAGGTCCCGACAGCCATCTCCGAGCTTGCCACCGGCCCGCCGCCCGCGCGGCCAAGCCGGTGCCCTTCCGCATCCGCTCCTGCCACCCGCCGCAGGGCAACAGGAGATCAGTGTGTTAACCATTGAGTTAGAGCAACTCTAGCATAGCAGAGGCGTCGGTCGGATCGGCATAATAACTAGCAGTATAGTGATTTTGAGTTGTCATATGGCTGGCCATCAACATAATTTATGGAGCAGCTCGCTCCATAAACAAACCACCTACGTGGGAGGAAAGTTTCAGCATCTCCCTCCTCGCGCCATAGACCTCGCGCCACGGACGGCTTTGAAGCGGGGCGCTGCCCATACATGCATATCAGCACCCCAATTAATCATCGGCGAGTGGGTACCGGTAACCGCTGAGCCATTAATGGCGGCCACCACTCCCCTTGATTTCCAAGGCGGTTGTTTGGATGGCCACACCGCTTCATCCCCGGCTATGAAAGACCGACGACGAAACGTCCGCATCACCCAAGCACTAGCCCCCTTCCCATCTCCTTCTCACCGTCTCCTTTCCCTTCATCTTCTCCTCTTTCGCGCGATAATGTCACCACGCCGGAAGTTTGCCGACTTGCTGTGCTTCATCCCCGGCTATGAAAGCCCGACGACGAAGCGTCCGCATCACCCAAGCACTAGCCCCCTTCCCATCTCCTTCTCACCATCTCCTTTCCCTTCATCTTCTCCTCTTTCGCGCGATAATGTCATCACGCCGGAAGTTTGCCAACTTGCTGAATGCGGCGGTGGAGCGGAACGTCTCATCACAGACACTGCACAACTGCGGTGCAAACTCTCCCCGTGGTAGTCGTTGGTATATCTTCCCGTGAAAAAGACAAATCTGGCGGGAGCGGCGGACCAAGCGCATCTGTGGCACTGATGGCAACCACGGGGGAGCTAGGCTCCTCTTCCGGGTGAAGGAGGAGGATGAGGAAGATGTCCTCAATAACCCAACCGCCCCTCACCTTGGTGAAGGCCACCATCCCCGTTGCGGCCAGCCAGAATCTGAGCCCGAGGATCCGATCCATGTTGTGCTCGAGCTTGATGCCCTTTGAGATCCGGTTTGGATTGCAGAAGGTAGCTGTGCCTTTTCCCCAAGTAGGACCCCTGAGTTATCGAACCCATGAGATGTTGTGCACTATAACAAAGGCTCTGACAAGTTATTGCTAACGAAATAAATTCCAGTTTTCAACCGGACCTTTAACAACCTTTTAGGTGTAAACACTAGTATTAAAACATACATGGCTATGAGGTTTTACTCTCACAACCTTATACTTATCGGTGGGATCTTATCTTGATAATAACATAGCTCAGGAAGACAACTGCTATGATATGCTTGTGACACAATGATGTGGGGGATGTGTCCAAAGTACGTCTTGACCAATGTGTAACATGCATTAAGAGTTAGTTGTCCAACCGATAGCCCTTAACGTATCATGGGGTTACCTCGATTATTATGAATAAATATTCAGACAAACACAATGGACATTTATTGACTACACCTCATTCGTTCCCAAGGAATAACTTTTCGCTACTGTACTAACCCCTTCCCTCACTGCTATTTGGGATAGCATTCCATATACTCCTCGCTCTTTACCTTCTCCTTGATCAATCTATAGGATCCTATGCACCCGAGGGCCTTAGAACAAGAACAAGACAATAGACAAGTGCGTTGCAATTAGACACATACATGACGCTTATTATTCAAAGTCATTCAATGATCCCTTGCACAAATACATCGGACTACAAGGCCTTGTCTCAACCCATTGCCTTATCGAATTACTCACACATGGCGATCGGTTCGCAAGATCAACTCATTGAAGATGACATAAAGATGAATGGTTGATTGATAATATGTATTACAATGATTGTCGGATAGGATACAAGATTACAAGTATGACTAACTTGGAGAGAATTTCTACGGTGATGATGGTGGTGGTGGCTATGGAGATGAGATGGGAAATGACGACGACTAGGGTTGGAAGATTGGTTCTCATTCTCCGTTTCACGAATGGTGCTCTACCTATTGATATTCTGGCGTCAACCCCTTTATATAAGTGGTTAGGTGGACCATCTAGAGCTGACGACAAGTGTTACGAGCGGGGGCGCTCATACCATGCGTTGTCTAGCGTTCTATTGAACCTGGTGCGCCTTCTGTGGACTTGCCCCAATCACCAAACGCCACAATTCCTTGTATATGATGATATCCTTTCAGGTTTAGGCCCTTTTCCTGCAGAAACACATTAAATAAAGGATTTCGTGATCTCTCGCATTCATTAGTCATTTTTGGCAATATCGGAGTGATTTTCTCAAAGATTTCAGGATTATTTGGTTTAAACAAGATTGTGATGATCACAAAAATATTACTCACCAACCACCCCAAGAAACCTTGATTATCCCCGAGCAACAAAGAAAAACTCAATCGTAAGGAACTCAATTGTTTAAACCAAAATAACGAGAAGGTTTTGGTTCACTTTCGATCGCTACGCCTAGATAGCCCTCCACTTCTTCGCATGTAAACATAGTACAATTGTAGTGGTGGCTTAGTTATTATACCAGCGAAGTGAAGCAAAGGTAATTGACAAGTTATTCTTGCTGGTCTGTACAACATAATAAAGTAACATCTATTCTATTTCTTCTAGAAAACACTTGCTTGTCGGGGACACTTCGAAAGAGCTTTTCTTTCTTATGAAATGAAAACATATATTATGGGAGTGAAAGGCATGTAAAAGACAACATGATACCAGAGTAACTCACTAACGCCCACAAGTGTCGCCTCATTAAGGATCACAAACACTTCTTCCAGTCATTGCATGCTGGAACTTCTGTTGTCCAGTGACGGGATTATGCCAAAGAAATGGTGCATGCAAGTAGGGGTTTCATTGTGGCTGAAGTTTGAATACTATGGACCAACTGCTGTCTTTTTCGAGCTCTGCATCAGTATTCGTGTATTTCCACATCCACACACTCTCAAGAGAAAGCCAAATAATATTTACTATAGTGTCACTGATGTCTACTACACAACCTTCTTCTTGTAGACGTTGTTGGGCCTCCAAGTGTAGAGGTTTGTAGGACAGTAGCAAATTTCCCTCAAGTGGATGACCTAAGTTTTATCAATCCATGGGAGGCGTAGGATGAAGATGGTCTCTCTCAAGCAACCCTGCAACCAAATAACAAAGAGTCTCTTGTGTCCCCAACACACCCAATACAATGGTAAATTGTATAGGTGCACTAGTTCGGCGAAGAGATGGTGATACAAGTGCAATATGGATAGTAGATAATGGTTTTTGTAATCTGAAAATATAAAAACAGCAAGGTAACTAATGATAAAAGTGAGCACAAACGGTATTGCAATGTGTTGAAACAAGGCCTAGGGTTCATACTTTCACTAGTGCAAGTCCTCTCAACAATAATAACATAATTGGATCATATAACTATCCCTCAACATGCAACAAAGAGTCACTCCAAAGTCACTAATAGCGGAGAACAAATGAAGAGATTATTTGTAGGATATGAAACCACCTCAAAGTTATTCTTTCCGATCAATCCGTTGGGCTATTCCTATAAGTGTCACAAACAGCCCTAGAGTTTGTAGTAAAATAACACCTTAAGACGCAAATCAACCAAAACCCTAATGTCACCTAGACACTCCAATGTCAGCTCAAGTATCCGTGGGTATGATTATACGATATGCATCACACAATCTCAGATTCATCTATTCAACCAACACAAAGAACTTCAAAGAGTGCCCCAAAGTTTCTACCGGAGAGTCAAGACGAAAACGTGTGCCAACCCCTATGCATAAGTTCACGAGGTCACGGAACTCGCAAGTTGATCACGAAAACATACATCAAGTAGATCACATGATATCCCATTGTCACGACAGATAAGCACGTGCAAGACATACATCAAGTGTTCTCAAATCTTTAAAGACTCAATCCGATAAGACAACTTCAAATGGAAAGCTCAATTCATCACAAGAGAGTAGAGGGGGATAAACATCATAAGATCCAACTATAATAGCAAAGCTCGCGATACATCAAGATCGTACCACCTCAAGAACATGAGAGAGAGAGAGAGAGAGAGATCAAACACATATCTACTGGTACATACCCTCAGCCCCGAGGGAGAACTACTCCCTCCTCGTCATGGAGAGTGCCGTGATGATGAAGATGGTCACCGGAGAGGGATTCCCCCCTCCGACAGGGTGCCAAAACGGGTCTAGATTGGTTTTCGGTGGCTACGGAGGCTTCTGGCAGCGGAACTCCCGATCTATTCTGCTCCTCGATGTTTTTAGGGTATATTGATATATATAGGCGAAAGAAGTCAGTCAGGGGAGCCATGAGGTGCCCATGAGGGTGGGAGGGGGCGCCCAGGGGGGTAGGGCACGCCTCCCTGCCTCGTGGCTTCCTCGAAGCTTCCCTGGCGTCTACTCCAAGTCTCCTGGATTGCTTCCGTTCCAAACATAACTCTCCGGAAGGTTTCATTCCGTTTGGATTCCGTTTGATATTCCTTTTCTTCGAAACACTGAAATAGGCAAGAAAACAACAATTTGGGTTGGGCCTCTGGTTAATAGGTTAGTCCCAAAAATAATATAAAAGTGTAAAATAAAGCCCATTAACATCCAAAATAGATAATATAATAGCATGGAACAATAAAAATTTATAGATACATTGGAGATGTATCAACATCCCCAAGCTTAATTCCTGCTCGTCCTTGAGTAGGTAAATGATAAAAACATAATTTTTGATGCGGAATGCTTTCTAGAATATTCTTAAATGTATTTTTCTCTAGTGTGGCATGAATGTTCAGATCTGAAAGATTCAAGATAAAAGTTTATTGTTGACATGAAAATAGTAATACTCCAAGTATGCTAATCAAGCAATTATGTCTTATCAAAATACCATAGCCAAAGAAAACTTATCCCTACAAAATCATATAGTTTGGCCGTGCTTCATTTTTGTCACACAAAATGCTCTCATCATGCACAACCCCGATGACAAGCCAAGCAATTGTTTCATACTTAGCCTTTTCAAACTCTTTCAACTTTTACACAATATATGAGCGCGAGCCATGGACATAGCACTATGGGTGGAATAGAATATGATGATTGAGGTTATGTGAGAAGACAAAAAGGGAGAAAGTCTCATATTGACGCGGCTAATCAATGGGCTGTGGAGATGCCCATCGATTAATGTCAACGCAAGGAGTAGGGATTGTCATGCAACGGATGCACTAGAGCTATAAATATATGAAAGGTCATCAAAGAAACTAAGTGGGTGTGCATCCAACTTGCTTGCTCACGAAGATCTAGGGCATTTTAGGAAGCCCATCATTGGAGTATACAAGCCAAGTTCTATAATGAAAGATTCCCACTAGTATATGAAAGTGACAACATAGGAGACTCTCTATCATGAAGATCATGGTGCTACTTTGAAGCACAAGTGTGGTAAAAGGATAGTAGCATTGCCCCTTCTCTCCTTTTCTCTCATTTTTATTTTTCTCTCTCTCTTTTTTTGGGCCTTCTCCTTTTTTATGGCTTCTTTTTTCTCCTTTTTCTCTTTTTATTTTTCGTCCGGAGTCTCATCCTGACTCGTGGGGGAATCATAGTCTCCATCACCCTTTCCTCACATGGGACAATGCTCTAATGATGATCATCACACTTTTATTTTCTTACAACTCAAGAATTACAACTCGATACTTAGAACAGAATATGACTCTATGTGAATGCCTTCGGCGGTGTACCGAGATTGCGATGAATCAAGAGTGACATGTATGAAAAAATTATGGACGGTGGCTTTGCCACAAATACGATGTCAACTACATGATCATGCAAAGCAATATGACAATGATGATGCGTGTCATAATAAATGGAACGGTGGAAAGTTGCATGGCAATATATCTCGAAATGACTATGGAAATGCCATAATAGGTAGGTATGGTGGATGTTTTGAGGAAGATATAAGGAGGCTTATGTGTGATAGAGCGTATCATATCACGGGGTTTGGATGCACCGGCGAAGTTTGCACCAACTCTCAAGGTGAGAAAGGGCAACGCACGGTACCGAAGAGGCTAGCAATGATGGAAGGGTGAGAGTGCGTATAATCCATGGACTCAACATTAGGCATAAAGAACTCACATATATACTTATTGCAAAAATCTACAAGTCATCAAAACCAAGCACTACGCGCATGCTCCTAGGGGGATAGATTGGTAGGAAAAGACCATCGCTCGTCCCCGACCGCCACTCATAAGGAAATCAATCAAAGAACACACCATGCTTCAAATTTGTCACACAATGTTTACCATACGTGCATGCTACGGGACTTGCCAACTTCAACACAAGTATTCATCAATTTCACAATTACTCAACTAGCACACCTCTAATATTACCGCCTTTATATCTCAAAATAACTATCAAGCATCCAACTTCTCTTAGCATTTAAAATTTATAACCAAAGTGAATTACCATGCTGTTCTAAAGGACTCTCAAAATGATATAAGTGAAGCATGAGAGATCAATTATTTCTATAAAATAGAACCACCGCCATGCTCTAAAAGGATATAAGTGAAGCACTAGAGCAAATGACAACTACTCCAAAAGGTATAAGTGAAGATCAATAAGTAGTCGAATTTCAGATCTTGGTATTTTATTCAAACATAAAGCAAAACTAAATAAAATAAAATGACGCTCCAAGAAAAACACATATCATGTGGTGAATAAAAATATAGCTCCAAGTAAAGTTACCGATGAACAAAGACGAAAGAGGGGATGCCTTCCGGGGCATCCCCAAGCTTAGGATTTTGTTTGTCCTTGAATATTACCTTGGGGTGCCTTGGGCATCCCCAAGCTTAGGCTCTTACCACTTCCTATTCCATAGTCCATCGAATCTTCACCCAAAACTTGAAAACTTCACAACACAAAACTTAACAAAAAACTCGTAAGCTCCGTTAGTATAAGAAAATAAATCACCACTTAGGTACTGTTGTGAACTCATTCTAAATTCATATTTGTGTAATATCTACTGTATTCCAACTTATCTATGGTTCATACCCTCCGATACTACTCATAGATTCATCAAAATAGGCAAACACCACATAGAAAACAGAATCTGTCAAAAACAGAACAGTCTGTAGTAATCTGGATCAAACGTATACTTCTGGAACCCCCAAAATTCTAAAATAAATTGCTGGACGTGAGGAATTTATCTATTAATCATCTTCAAAAATAAATAATTAAATAGCACTCTCCAGTAAAACATAGCAGCAAATCTCGTTAGCGCTAAAGTTTCTGTTTTTACAGCAAGATCGCAAAGACTTTCCCCAAGTCTTCCCAAAGGTTCTACTTGGCACAAACACTAATTAAAATCATAAAACCACATCTAAACAGAGGCTAGATGAATTATTTATTACTAAATAGGAGCAAAAATCAAAGAACAAAAATAAAATTGGGTTGCCTCCCAACAAGCGCTATCGTTTAACGCCCCTAGCTAGGCATGATGATTTCAATGATGCTCACATAAAAGATAAGAATTGAAACATAAAGAGAGAATCATGAAGCATATTACTAACACATTTAAGTCTAACCCACTTCCTATGCATAGGGATTTTGTGATCAAACAACTTATGGGAACAATAATCAACTAGCATAGGAAGGCAGAACAAGCATAACTTTAAAACTTCAAGAACATAGAGAGGAAACTTGATATTATTGCAATTCCTACAAGCATATATTCCTCCATAATAATTTTCAGTAGTATCATGAATGAATTAAACAATATAACCATCACATAAAGCATTGCTTTCATGACCTACAAGTATAGAAAATTTACTACTCTCCACATAAGAAAAAAATTCTTCTCATTCGGAATAGTGGGAGTATCATAAGAAACTCGAATACTACAAATTGTTTCCACATTAAAAGAGTAATATTCAGGAAAAGGGTAATCATAATCATGACAAGTTTTAATATAATCATCACTACTTTTTATAGCATATGTGTCATCACAATAATCATCATAAGTAGCAACTTTGTTCTCATCACAATCAATTGAAGCCTCTTCCAAGATAGTGGAATCATTACTAAATAAAGTCATGACCTCTCCAAATCCACTTTCATAATTGTCACAATAAGATTCAACACCCTCCAAAATAGTGGGATCATTACTTCCTAAAGTTGACACTCTTCCAAACCCACTTTCATCAATATAACTATCATAAATAGGAGGCATGCTATCATCATAGTAAATTTGCATATCAAAACTTGGGAGGTTAAACATACCATCTTCATAAAACATAGCATCCCCAAGCTTGGGACAAACATTAATTGCAGCAAATACATTCTCAAACATGTCATTCTCATCAAACATAGCATCCCCAATCTTGGGACTTTTCATATCATAAGCATAATCACTCTCATCATTAATAGTATGGATAGCACCAATAGTATAGCAATTATCATCATCACAATGAGTAATAGGAGCAACATCATTTGGGAGGGATACCCCTTTACCTTTACTTCGCCGTCTTTTCTTTTTCTTCTTCACATCATGTGTGGGTTTATTGCTCTTTTTGGAGCTCTTTATTAGTGAGATTGGTTGAATAGAAAGCTCCTCCTCATTACCTGATTCATCATAAGAAAGAATAGGAGGATATGGGGAAATCTCTTCCCTTTAATTAGTATTCTCTTCATCTTCTATTTGTTTTCTTGACTTTATGTAATTGGCAATATAAGGATTCTCAATGCAATTCACCGCACAATACATATAAATTTCTTCTAGATCAAAATCAAGAAATCTATCAAGATTAAATTTGGAATACCCTCAGTTATACGTTTCATTTCTTCATACCCCAAAAGAAGACTAAGCTCTTTATGATGCTCAAGGGTAATCAAGTTATCACAATTTTTGGACACGATTTGATCATGAAACAAATAGCATTGGAGCTTTAAATGACCATGTTCATTGCAAAGTTCACAAGGATGGCGATAAATATTGAATCTTTCAGCACAATCATCTAGCCTTTCTTGCAACCATTTAGTTTCCAAATACTTATGCCTCTTGCAAAATCTATCTTCCCTATTTGGTGTGTGCTTGCAAACTCTATGTATTCCACAAAAGTTGACATGCTTATAAGAGACATTTTCATCATGACTAGTGCAATCATCATTAGTACTATGAATATTCAAAGAATTCATACTAACAACATTGCAATCATGCTCGTCATTCAAATATTTAGTGCCAAACATTCTAATGCATTCTTCTCCTAACATTTTGGCACAATGATCGGAATCCTTATTTTCATGAAAGACATTAAAAAGACGAAGCATGTGAGGTACCCTTAATTCCATTTTTTGTAGTTTTCTTTTATAAACTAAACTAGTGATAAAACAAGAAACTAAAAGATTCGATTGCAAGATCTAAAGATATACCTTCAAGCGCTAACCTCCCCGGCAACGGCGCCAAAAAAGAGCTTGATGTCTACTACACAACCTTCTTCTTGTAGACGTTGTTGGGCCTCCAAGTGCAGAGGTTTGTAGGACAGTAGCAAATTTCCCTCAAGTGGATGACCTAAGGTTTATCAATCCGTGGGAGGCGTAGGATAAAGATGGTCTCTCTCAAGCAACCCTGCAACCAAATAACAAAGAGTCTCTTGTGTCCCCAACACACCCAATACAATGGTAAATTGTATAGGTGCACTAGTTTGGCGAAGAGATGGTGATACAAGTGCAATATGGATAGTAGATAATGGTTTTTGTAATCTGAAAGTATAAAAACAGCAAGGTAACTAATGATAAAAGTGAGCACAAACGGTATTGCAATGTGTTGAAACAAGGCCTAGGGTTCATACTTTCACTAGTGCAAGTCCTCTCAACAATAATAACATAATTGGATCATATAACTATCCCTCAACATGCAACAAAGAGTCACTCCAAAGTCACTAATAGCGGAGAACAAATGAAGAGATTATTTGTAGGGTACAAAACCACCTCAAAGTTATTCTTTCCGATCAATCCATTTGGCTATTCCTATAAGTGTCACAAACAGCCCTAGAGTTTGTAGTAAAATAACTGCTTAAGACGCAAATCAACCAAACCCCTAATGTCACCTAGATACTCCAATGTCACCTCAAGTATCCGTGGGTATGATTATACGATATGCATCACACAATCTCAGATTCATCTATTCAACCAACACAAAGAACTTCAAAGAGTGCCCCAAAGTTTCTACCGGAGAGTCAAGACGAAAACGTGTGCCAACCCCTATGCATAAGTTCACGAGGTAACGGAACTCGCAAGTTGATCACCAAAACATACATCAAGTAGATCACATGATATCCCATTGTCACCACAGATAAGCAAGTGCAAGACATACATCAAGTGTTCTCAAATCCTTAAAGACTCAATCCGATAAGACAACTTCAAAGGGAAAACTCAATTCATCACAAGAGAGTAGAGGGGGAGAAACATCATAAGATCCAACTATAATAGCAAAGCTCGCGATACATCAAGATTGTACCACCTCAAGAACACGAGAGAGAGAGAGAGAGAGATCAAACACATAGCTACTGGTACATACCCTCAGCCCCAAGGGAGAACTACTCCCTCATCGTCATGGAGTGCGCCGGGATGATGAAGGTGGCCACCGGAGAGGGATTCCCCCCTCCGGCAGGGTGCCGGAACGGGTCCAGATTGGTTTTAGGTGGCTACGGAGGCTTTTGGCGGCGGAACTCCCGATCTATTCTGCTCCCCGATGTTTTTAGGGTATATTGATATATATAGGCGAAAGAAGTCGGTCAGGGGAGCCACGAGGGGCCCACGAGGGTGGGGGGCGCGCCCAGGGGGTAGGGCGCGCCTCCCTGCCTCGTGGTTTCCTCGAAGCTTCCCTGACGTCTACTCCAAGTCTCCTGGATTGCTTCCGTTCCAAAAATAACTCTCCCGAAGGTTTCATTCCATTTGGACTCCGTTTGATATTCCTTTTCTTGGAAACACTGAAATAGGCAAGAAAACAACAATTTGGGATGGGCCTCCGGTTAATAGGTTAGTTTCAAAAATAATATAAAAGTATAAAATAAAGCCCATTAACATCCAAAACAGATAATATAATAGCATGGAACAATCAAAAATTATAGATACGTTGGAGACGTATCAGTCACCACTATGAATGTTTACAAACTCATAGCCCAAATATGAGCTAAAACTCTGGTGGATCGTTCATTGGCCAGCGGAGTACTATAGGGAAACATAGTAGAAAACAAAAATAACTAACCTATGGATCAAGTTCCTAGGATCAATATGAAGATGCATAGGGTTTATATAGATCGTTACCTACTTGGAGTAGCAGCGAAAGAAGGGTTGGTGAAGAACCATTGACGTTGATTCCCGTAGCTAAGATTTACACCCCCAACCACGAGAATTTTCTCGCTCGAACAATCCCTAAAACAAAGACCGAAAGCACGAACTCTTTACGAGTTGCACACACACAAGATCAGAGATCCGGCAACGCTTCACCTTCAGAACTAGACATCGTCAGAGAACTAGAAGGGGATGGAGCAGCCTTACAGCATGGTGGAACTACTCTGGTGGAGAGACTAGAGAGAGAGAGAGAGAGAGAGAAAGAGAGGGGGTGTGGCCAAAGCACGAGAAAAGTTGTGTCCTTTGGGACTGCCCCTCCATTCTAGTTATAACAGTCAGGGCTAACCTACTTGGAGAGGGGCATCCCCAAGGGCCGACACACCAAGTGGGGCCTCCCTCAGATGGAGGAGCCCCTCCAAGGGTCGGTGTCCCAAGGGGTGCGCCGCCAAAACACTAGCCACCCAAAAGGGGGGCAAGCAAAGGGGGCACCCCCACTATTGGGAAAAGGCCCACTTGAGCCAAGAAAAGTCGCAACCCCTTTTGGTGTCATACAAGTTTAGAGGGTTTAGGAAAAATTCCCGGAGCTCTCCTGTATAAATATTTCTCCTCCAAAACTTTCTTCTTACCTGATTTTCTTTGAAATACTCTCTGTCCTCTCTTAAAACTATTTCCATGGCCTCTGCATTTTTTGGATGAATTTCTCTCAAGCTTCTAACCATCCAGGATTCAACATATCAATGACCCTTAAGTGTGTGAAACTGTAGGTTCGGTGAAGTATAGTCATGTTCAAAAAACTCCTTCTGATCAATGATCAATAGCGGAACCGTGGACATCCATATTGACTCCTATACCCACACGAATGATATTCAAGTGAATCTATAGTTACCATGTGCTATTCGCTTTGCATCGCTATACTTTATAAAATTCGAGGTGAGATATATCGGCATCCTCATGAATCAATACATGATCACTATGCTAGTTTCCTCGTTATCAATTTTGTTCTCTTTTCTCATTCTTGTGTTCCGACATCCCCGTGAGCAAGTCACGTTGTGTCTGGCCAAACCATGATGGATACCGTCACACTTAGAAAACCCTAAGAACATCTCTCCATTTTTGGAGGAGAAAATCTCAGTCTCAAGCTATCAAGTCCTTTATCATACATTTCTAATGAACCTGTAAGTTGTCATTATGAAGAACATGTTATGGTTGACGTTACAACAACCCCAAAGTGCATTGTTTAGTATGAAGTGACTCGATACTCTAATGGTCCAAGGAATAATGAATACATTCCCTTTAATTTTCTTATAAACCTTAAACTTGTGACAAAGGATCTCACAATATAAGAATCAACTAGGGTCAGTTCAACACAAGTGTTCTTCTAACAATCTTCCCTCAAAGTTGCTAGCATCCTTGTTAAGCTTAACTTATGACCATGATCAGGAAAACAGGACCATGATGCAACACTTGAGCTAGTCCTAGAGGCAAGACTAGGAACGCACTTGCCGTTTAACCATTGCAGTTATAGCATAGTGTTGGGAAATGTAGTACAAAACAAAAAAAATCGCCCTACAGTCACCCAGGAACAATATGAAGATGCATATAAGGTTTGGATCAACGATCGTTACCGGCTGCGGAGTGTAGCAGAAGTAGATGAGTCAGTGTAGATCATATTTGGAGTCCCTCAAACCGGTGATGACAATCCCGCGAACCGCCCTCGAATGGAAGACCAAAAGCATGACCTCTTGATTACCCACAAGTCTAGGGGATCAACCATAGTCCTTTCGATAAGTAAGAGTGTCAAACCCAACGAGGAGCATAAGGAAATGACAATATTGAATACAAGAGATGAACTAGGGATTGAGATGAGATGGTGCTGGTGAAGATGTTGATGAAGATTGGTCCTCCCATGATGAGAGGAGCATTGGTGATGTCAATGGCTTCGATTCCCCTCCCGGAGGGAAGTTTCCCCGGTGGAATCGCTCCGCTGGAGAGCAAACGTGCTCCTGCCCAAGTAACACCTCGAGACGGCGGTGCTTCGTCTCGAAACCCTTATTATGATTTTTTTCTAGGGAAAATGGCATCATATAGGAGAAGATGGCCCAGAGGCCTGCCAGGGCCCCACTAGTTCGGGGGGCGCGCCTAGGGGGTAGGACGCGTCCCCAGGCTTGTGGCTTCCTGGTGGGCCCCCCTCTGGTGATTCTTTTGTCAATATTTTTTATATATTCCAAAATAATTCTCTGTAAATTTTAGGTCATTTGGATTTGTGCAGAATAGCTATCTCTGTTGTAGCCCTTTCCAGTCCAGAATTCCAGTTGCTGGCAATCTCCTTCATGTGAAACATACGAAATAAGAGAGAAAAGGCATAAGAATTGTATCATAAAGTGAAATAAGGACCCAAAACATAATAAATAATAGTAGGAAAACATGATGCAAAATGGACGTATCAACTCCCCCAAGCTTAGACCTCTCTTGTCCTCAAGCAAAAGTTGATATCGATAATGATGAACACATGTTTAGAGAGAGAGAGAGAGAGAGAGAGAGGTGTCAATAAAATAAAATACGGACATGAAAGCAGCATGATTATTATCATAACAACAATATATGATCATAAAACTTCTCATGAATAAGTGACAATTTGTTCACAAGATAAAGTATGAACAATAAACTTCATTGAAAACTAACAAACTATGATGTCGATCACTAAAGCAATTGCACTTTATCATATTATCAGAAAGAGTATATAAGAGCTTTGTTTGGCAAGTTCACATACTCAACTATCATTTAGTCGCCCATGATTGCTGACACTCATGGCATATTTATGGAGCAAAAGTTTTAGTCAGACACATAGAAAGATAGGGGCTTATAGTTTCGCCTCCCAACTTATGTACCTCAAGGGTAATGTCAACAATAATAACTCATTATCACCTACATTCAGCTGGATATATATGCCTAGATCTTCACCACCACATGATGCTTGCCAAGAGAGAAAATAAAATAGAATAGAGAAGAACACTATTGACTCTTGCATAAAAGTAAATACATAAAGTAAAATATAGGCCCTTCACAGAGGGAAGTAGAGGTTGTCATGCGCTTTTTTTGCTTTTGGATGTGCAAGCTCTTAATGTAAAGGAACGTCACTTTATATTGCCCCTTGTGATAGCAACCTTTATTATGCGTGTTTGGAAACATTGCATGGAAAACAAAAAAAATCTACGCACACGCAAGATCTGTCAAGGAGATGCATAGCAACGAGAGGGGAGAGTATGTCTACGTACCCTCGTAGACCATAAGCGGAAGCGTTTAGTAACGCAGTTGATGTAGTCGAACTTCTTCGCACTCCAACTGATCAAGTACCGAACGTACGGCACCTCCGCGTTCAGCACATGTTCAGCTCGGTGACGTCCTCTGCCTTCTTGATCCAGCAAGACGACAAGGTAGTGGATGAGTTCCGGTAGCACGACTGTGACGCCCGGGTAATTAAGCTACAGTAATCCCCACTAATGATGCCACGTCACCTTTGTCACTGTAGTTAATCTCGGGTTAGTTCAAAAACCGGTTCAAATTTCAAATACAAAATCGAGCAAACAATAAAAGTTTTCAAATATTAAAATTTAAATGTTCGGAGTGAACCAAATAATACATAGGTAATTATGGAGGTGAAACCACATTTTTATAAAATGTTTAAATGCTCAAAGGAAAATAAAACAGCAGCAAAAGAAATTAATTAAATGCCTTTTGTGTTTTGTAAATATTAAACTATTTTATTTAGGGATGAAGCATTTTGTGGTTGTGGCTTAATTTGTAAGAACAATTTAGGTGCCACTTTGGTATTTACTAAAACAAAAAAATAAACTGCAACTAAAATAAAACAGAAAAGGTAAAGTAAATAAAAAGTAAAAATAAAACAAAAGAGAGTGGGGGAGGAAACCCCACTGGCCCAACTGGGCCAGCCCCTCCCCACCTGGCCCCCCTCACACCTGGCCCAGCCCCCTCCCCTGGCCCGGCCCAGCCGGCCGGCCACTTATCCACCTCTTCCCCCGGTCGGGAACCCTAGCCGCAACCACTCCTCCCCCCGATCCCCTTTCTCCCCCTCGCGCCGATCCGGATCGGCCCCCGCCCGATCCCGGTCCCCCTCGTCCTCCCCTCATCGCCGGCGGCCCCCGCCGCCCCGACACCGGTCACCTCCGCCCCCCTGCGCCCCTCGCCGCCGTCCGGACCCCCCCTCCACACCGTCGCCCCACGCGCGGGGCACCCGCCGCCGCGGGATCGTTCCCCGACCTCCCCCGCCTCACCGGACCCCCTCCCCGACGCCGGCGGCCGCCTCCCCGACTCCCTCCTCGCCGGTCGCCTCCAAGCTCCACCGCGCCCGCCTCCTAGACCCCGCGGACCCCCTGTGAGCTTCGCCCACTCCCCCCCCCGTCGCTCCCCTCTCCCCCTCCCGAACGACGCCGTCGCCCGGAGCCCCCGTCGCCGGCTCCGGCCGTCCCCCGCCTCCCTCGCCTTTCCCCCTGCCAACGAACCCGAACGGACCTCCCCGTCGCACCCCCCCCCCGGCGACGCCCGCCGACGCTGACGCCCGCGTCCACGCCCGCATCCCCCTCCGCCTACTTCCGCCGCCTCCGGCGACCCGGACCCCGTCTAGCCCCGCCACCGCCGAAGCCCCACCGGGGACCGCCTCGCCGGCTCCTCGTCGGGCCCCCCCCTCCGCCACGCCGGCGCGGGATCGGGCGGGCGCCCACGCCCGCGTCCCCCTGGGTTGCGCCCGAACGGGCCACCCCGCACGCCCGCACGCCCGTTTGGCCCCCTGGGGCCTATGACATTGGGGCCCCACCCCCCACAGAACTTTTAAATAAAAAGAAAAGGAAAATGAGATTTATATAAATAAAAAAATGAATAAAAACTAATTAATTAATTAATTAATCAATTAATTAAGTAAATAATTAATCTAATTAATCCTGGTTAATTAACCTAATAACTAATTAACCTAATTAACTACTGTTAATTAAACTTAATTAGGTTAATTAGTTAACAGTGTATGACGAACGGGACCCACCTGTCAGGGTTGACTCAGTCAACCCCTGTTGACTGCTGACGTCAGCATGACATCATGCTGACGTCATAAATACATTTTTCGAATTAATTAAATAAATAATTAAATTCCAAAATTGTTAAAATCTTTTAAAAATCATATCTTTTAATCCGTAACTCGGATTAAAATATTTTCAACATGAAAGTTGCTCAGAACGACGAGACGAATCCGGATACGCAACCCGTTCGTCCGCCACACACCCCTAACCTATCGAACTCGCAACTTTCCCCCTCCGGCTCCTCTGCCCGAAAACACGAAACACCGGGAATACTTTCCCGGATGTTTTCCCCCCTTCACCGGTATCACCTACTACCGCGTTAGGGCACACCGAACACCGCGTATTGCCTTGTTATATTTTGTGATGCTTTGTTTGCTCTGTATTCATTATTTCTTCCCCCTCTTCTCTCCGGTAGACTACGAGACCGACGCTGCTGCTGACCAGTTCGACTACGGAGTTGACGACCCCTCTCTCTTGCCAGAGCAACCAGGCAAGCCCCCCCCCTTGATCACCAGATATCGCCTATTCTACTCTATACTGCTTGCATTAGAGTAGTGTAGCATGTTACTGCTTTCGTTAATCCTATTCTGATGCATAGCCTGACATTGTCGCTACATCTGTTGATACCTTACCTGCAATCCTATATGCTTAGTATAGGATGCTAGTTTATCATCATTGGCCCTACATTCTTGTCAGTCTGCCTTGCTATACTATCGGGCCGTGATCACTTGGGAGGTGATCACGGGTATATACTATACATACATACATACTATACAGATGGTGACTAAAGTCGGGTCAGCTCATTGAGTACCCGCAAGTGATTCTGACGAGGGGGCTGAAAGGACAGGTGGCTCCATCCCGGTAGAGGTGGGCCTGGGTTCCCGACGGCCCTCGACTGTTACTTTGTGGCGGAGCGACAGGGCAGGTTGAGACCACCTAGGAGACAGGTGGGCCTGGCCCTGTTCGGCGTTCGCGGATACTTAACACGCTTAACGAGATCTTGGTATTTGATCTGAGTTGGCTACGAGCCTATACGCACTAACCATCTACGTGGGAGTAGTTATGGGTATCCCGACGTCGTGGTATCAGCCGAAGCACTTCAGACGTCAGCGACGGAGCGGCGCGCGCCGAATTGGACTGGAACGCCACTAGGCTAGGTCTGCTTTCGGCCGCCCTCGCAACGTGCAGGTGTGCTATGGGCGATGGGCCCAGACCCCTGTGCGCTTAGGTTTAGACCGGCGTGCTGGCCTCTCTGTTTTGCCTAGGTGGGGCTGCGACGTGTTGATCTTCCGAGGCCGGGCATGACCCAGGAAAGTGTGTCCGGCCAAATGGGATCAAGCGTGTTGGGTTATGTGGTGCACCCCTGCAGGGAAGTTAATCTATTCGAATAGCCGTGATCTTCGGTAACAGGACGACTTGGAGTTGTACCTTGACCTTATGACAACTAGAACCGGATACTTAATAAAACACACCCTTCCAAGTGCCAGATACAACCGGTGGTCGCTCTACCTCAGGGATATGAGGAGGGGATCGCCGGGTAGGATTATGCTATGAGATGCTACTTGGAGATGCTACTTGGAGGACTTCAATCTACTCTCTTCTACTTGATGCAAGACGGTGGCGGCGAGAAGCGTAGTCTTCGACATGATTAGTTATCCCCCTCTTATTCTGGCATTCTGCAGTTCAGTCCACTGATATGGCCTCCTTACACATATACCCATGCATATGTAGTGTAGTTCCTTGCTTGCGAGTACTTTGGATGAGTACTCACGGTTGCTTTCTCCCCCCTTTTTCCCCTTTCCTTTCTTTCTGGTTGTCGCAACCAGATGCTGGAGTCCAGGAGCCAGACGCCACCGTCGACGACGACCCCTACTACACCGGAGGTGCCTACTACTATGTGCAGCCCGCTGACGACGACCTGGAGTAGTTTAGGAGGATCCCAGGCAGGAGGCCTGCGCCTCTTTCGATCTGTATCCCAGTTTGTGCTAGCCTTCTTAAGGCAAACTTGTTTAACTTATGTCTGTACTCAGATATTGTTGCTTCCGCTGACTCGTCTATGATCGAGCACTTGTATTCGAGCCCTCGAGGCCCCTGGCTTGTATTATGATGCTTGTATGACTTATTTTATTTGTAGAGTTGTGTTGTGGTATCTTCCCGTGAGTCCCTGATCTTGATCGTACACATTTGCGTGCATGATTAGTGTACGATTGAATCGGGGGCGTCACAAGTTGGTATCAGAGCCGACTGCCTGTAGGAATCCCCCTTCCAACTCCTTGGCCGAAGTCGAGTCTAGACTTTACAAAACTTTTACTAACATGGCTGTGCGGCCCATGGGCCCACGTCGCCATTGGGTGGTAGTAGGATCTTTTACTCCTCGACCTTTACTCTGGGACTCTGAACTCTCTTCTACTCGGGATAAACGATTTCTACTAAAATCTGACTTTAGGTTCTCGAAAATACTTTCTCTCGGAGAGCCCCTTCAGTCTAGGTGATCGCCGACTGCACCAGAAGATTTCGAAGTTACTCGCCGAAACTCTTTTGAGACTTTGTGTCCGTTGCTTTTGCAATTCCCTACCATCGAAATATCCCTATGGATAAATACATACACTTGACGTTCTTACTTTTATTCTCAGTTGATCTTGTTATTACAAGATACCCCGAAATTCTCTCTATTGATCCGAGAATATCTTGTGCCTACTGTCTTGCAATTCCTTGTCACCTGAATACCCCTATGGATAATTCTCGCACTTGTCGAGTAACCGCTTATCCCCAGTTGTTCATGTGTTTCACGAAAGTCTTCAAAATAATATTCGATCTTCCGAAAATCCTCTGGAGCCTTTGGCTCTTGAAATTCTTGCTTGCTTGCATTATGGTTAATCCCATAAGTCTCGTAGTCTTAATGACATTCCTTGTCATTATCATTTTGAGTCTGTTGACTCAATATTCTGCGAATACACGCAATCATCATTGATCCTTATAAATTACCTTTCCGGCTGAGCTTCCATTCTTTTAACTGGAATTGGTTCTCGACCAATCCAATTGTCTTTGATTGTACCCTAAGGCTATTCAACTTATCCACCCCTAATCAGAGCATTGCTTCTGATCCCTTGATTTGGAAATCATAATTCCTTTGCATTTGACAATTGAGTTAGTCAGTTGTTTCTATAATTTGCTTCCTCTAGTTGAGTACCGATGCTCACGTCAGATCCCTTGTGGACCATCAGGCCCATTGTTGGATTTTATCCGTCAGCATCCTTCATATTCAATAACCTTGTGAGCCTTCCCTTGGATACATAATGCCCTTGGTAATTGTATCATCTACTTTCTCAACCTTGCTCTACTTTTGAGCTTGTGTTATTTACTCTTGAAACTTGTGGTATACGTTTCTAAGAAGCCCCTGTGGGTTGAACATATGCCTTCTCTAAACCGTGTGAACCCGAAAGTTTTCACGAGTCATACTCTTCTGGTGCTTCACCAGATAAAATTTCAACACTGCAACTTCATCGAACGTGAGAAGTGAATGAAAGGTTATGCATTGGAGAAGTGGGAGTCGACCTTGAACTTGTGTTCATGCCCATGGACACGATGTAGATCTTATCATTAAAGCTTCTTTTAAATAAATTATTCCTTTGGTATAAGTTCATCTTATATCTAGGATCTGGCCTTTTGCAACCGTGGTTCCGACCATGATTGTTCTTCTTTGATCTCATTTCTCGGACAAGTTAAAGCAATTGTCTTCTATGGATCAATACACCAGTCCCACCTTTACTTTGATCTTGTGTCGAGTATTACCCCCCTGGTATCTCGAGACTATCATGGAACTGCATAACTCCTTATGAGTTCTTCATCAAGTGCTACCTTCCAACTAATTCCAATTTTTCACGGGCTCTGAGTTATTATACACTCAAAGACACCGATAACTGAACCGAGTCCGCACTACGGTTCAACAACTCTTCAGTAAGCTTCTATAAATACGAGTTTGTACCCGATCACGCCATTCCTAGCCTGTTTGGCTATATCATTGTCATGATGATATTAACTGTGCTACCCGGTCCTTCTTCTCGGAGCACAATTTTCGACGATGAACTAACCTTACGTCGATCCTCATCGTCATACCATTTCGCCTTGAACAACAAGCTTGGTTTCGAGTTGTGTCGTACCCTTGGTTCCAATAACCTTTCACTTCATCATTACTTTGACTTGATGTCGTCGCCGATCGATTACATCTTCATGAACTCTCGTGACAAAGGTGTCGTGATCATCAACATTCTGAGCTCATCTAGGATATCAATTGAATTCATGATGAGAAATACCATCCTTGTCCCTCGATGATTTGAGTTATCATCGGCAACATTCTTGCCTCCCCCCCAACACAAACTTGTTCACAACTTGTGTTGTACCTTGGTTTCCTTGCTATCCAGCAATTGTTCTTCTTTACCTCGGAAGTATTACCATCTCTTTTTGTCAAGAATGTGGTGAGAATTTCACCACCTCTTAATAATTCTTGATATCATAATACTTCTTGCCATCTTCGTTCATTCCTTGGTCCCCGTATTGTTTTCAACCGGAATACCGGCAATGGAGCTATGACGTGTGAATTCAAAACTTCTAGCAACCCTATTGCTTTGAAGTTAATGATCGATAGTTCATTCTAAGTCCTTCGCTAATTGAATCACCATTCTGACATTGGTCGTGCAACCCAACCCATATTTCGGGCGCACCTTTCAACCAATGTTTAATTGTGTATGTTTTCCACGAGCATACTTCCTTATATCATTTGATCTGACAAATGTTATCTCCTTGTTCACTTAATGGTGGAAATCCATCTTTTGGGAATCTCGGTGAATTGCCGTTGAGTTCACCAGACACCTCCTTGTCCTCTCCTTGGGTTAATGATGGACTCTTGTTAACGGAAATCACTTCATAGTTCATTTCCCCGAGAATCTTACAATGTCATCTCGTCAATTTGCGTTGCACCTTTTCTTCTCAGGTATCCTAAGTCTGAGGTATCCTGACACCAATCGGATCTGAATCTCGGTCAGATATGATGGATGGGACAACTTTCCAGGAGTTATGTTGTTTGTCCTTTGATGACCCGGTAACATGATGTCATGCCTAGCACCCCCCCCCCGGCTGGAGGACCTATCATTATAGATTCCTTTTCAGCAAGGTTATCCGTTCATCCATGGGGAAATTGTAAGACTTATTCTACAAGTTATTCCTGACGGATCCTTCATGTTTCCAAAGTCTGATCTTCACACGAAGACCATGTCAATGCTATCTCGAAGCATGTCAATGGTACTCCGATTTTCAACAGGAACATTTGAAGCACGATGCTAAATTTTATTTATCTCTTATCCTAACACCGTTGTATGAGTAATATCATGAGATTCCTCCCCCCTTACCTAAATGGTTTTCTACTTTATATCCTGTCATGGATATCTTGCTCTGCTTGTCCTTGGGAAGGATATACCCTCGAAATATGTGTTTAAACATATTTTCCATTCCATTGTTCTATTTGATCTGATGATCACCTTTTCCTTTCCATTGTTTTGTTTGACCTTTCTTGTGATCTATATGATCTAAGCAGTAATGTTCTCCTGCTTATGTAAACACCTCGGTGTACAACTCTGTCAGCAAGACCCTGTTACTATTGTTGAAAACATTCCGGTAACCACCGATGGACGAGAACTTTGCCTATTGGCCCGCCTCGTTCAACGAGCAGGAAAATGGTTTTCTTCGTCCCTCGCCCTTGGTACCTATGTTGTTGCCGACATGACCCTCAGACTCTCCTCTGACATGCCTAGCTTACATGATCGTGCAAGATGTCACCAACCTTTCTACTTTTAACCACATGGTGGGCCCATAACCCACAGTTCCACAGGATCGGAACCAGACTCTCCTATACACCCCCTGTTCCCAAAGTTATTCCTCCCGCGTGGACTCGTATGTAATTCAGGGCCACCGTCATAGTGATCTATTCTGGTATCAGACGCGATACTTACTCTCGCTACTCTGAACCCCTTTCTCACCCGCTTGGAGCCTATTATGGTACGTTCGTACCTTACTCTCGAGGTATTTCATATGTTCAACTCGAGAGATAATCTTATACTAATTCATGGGTTAGCCCCAGATTGTTTCCCTTAAAAGCTTTATGTCGTAGTGAGCTGGCCCTTATCTTTCGTAAGTACGATGGAGTTCCCGAAGAAATGATGACCAGTTTATCATGATGCATCAGAATAAAGGATTGAAGACATCAAAGAAAGGGATTAACTTCTTCGAGAAGATCCGTTAGATTATCGTAACCAGACCTTTCCCCCTTGCTCCCCTCTTAAATCTCGGGACGAGATTTCTTGTAGTGGAGGAGAATTGTGACGCCCGGGTAATTAAGCTACAGTAATCCCCACTAATGATGCCACGTCACCTTTGTCACTGTAGTTAATCTCGGGTTAGTTCAAAAACCGGTTCGAATTTCAAATACAAAATCGAGCAAACAATAAAAGTTTTCAAATATTAAAATTTAAATGTTCGGAGTGAACCAAATAATACATAGGTAATTATGGAGGTGAAACCACATTTTTATAAAATGTTTAAATGCTCAAAGGAAAATAAAACAGCAGCAAAAGAAATTAATTAAATGCCTTTTGTGTTTTGTAAAATATTAAACTATATTATTTAGGGATGAAGCATTTTGTGGTTGTGGCTTAATTTGTAAGAACAATTTAGGTGCCACTTTGGTATTTACTAAAACAAAAAAATAAACTGCAACTAAAATAAAACAGAAAAGGTAAAGTAAATAAAAAGTAAAAATAAAACAAAAGAGAGTGGGGGAGGAAACCCCACTGGCCCAACTGGGCCAGCCCCTCCCCACCTGGCCCCCCTCACACCTGGCCCAGCCCCCTCCCCTGGCCCGGCCCAGCCGGCCGGCCACTTATCCACCTCTTCCCCCGGTCGGGAACCCTAGCCGCAACCACTCCTCCCCCCGATCCCCTTTCTCCCCCTCGCGCCGATCCGGATCGGCCCCCGCCCGATCCCGGTCCCCCTCGTCCTCCCCTCATCGCCGGCGGCCCCCGCCGCCCCGACACCGGTCACCTCCGCCCCCCTGCGCCCCTCGCCGCCGTCCGGACCCCCCCTCCACACCGTCGCCCCACGCGCGGGGCACCCGCCGCCGCGGGATCGTCCCCGACCTCCCCCGCCTCACCGGACCCCCTCCCCGACGCCGGCGGCCGCCTCCCCGACTCCCTCCTCGCCGGTCGCCTCCAAGCTCCACCGCGCCCGCCTCCTAGACCCCGCGGACCCCCTGTGAGCTTCGCCCACTCCCCCCCCCCCCGTCGCTCCCCTCTCCCCCTCCCGAACGACGCCGTCGCCCGAAGCCCCCGTCGCCGGCTCCGGCCGTCCCCCGCCTCCCTCGCCTTTCCCCCCTGCCAACGAACCCGAACGGACCTCCCCGTCGCACCCCCCCCGGCGACGCCCGCCGACGCTGACGCCCGCGTCCACGCCCGCATCCCCCTCCGCCTACTTCCGCCGCCTCCGGCGACCCGGACCCCGTCTAGCCCCGCCACCGCCGAAGCCCCACCGGGGACCGCCTCGCCGGCTCCTCGTCGGGCCCCCCCTGGGTTGCGCCCGAACGGGCCACCCCGCACGCCCGCACGCCCGTTTGGCCCCCCTGGGGCCTATGACATTGGGGCCCCACCCCCCACAGAACTTTTAAATAAAAAGAAAAGGAAAATGAGATTTATATAAATAAAAAAATGAATAAAAACTAATTAATTAATTAATTAATCAATTAATTAAGTAAATAATTAATCTAATTAATCCTGGTTAATTAACCTAATAACTAATTAACCTAATTAACTACTGTTAATTAAACTTAATTAGGTTAATTAGTTAACAGTGTATGACGAACGGGACCCACCTGTCAGGGTTGACTCAGTCAACCCCTGTTGACTGCTGACGTCAGCATGACATCATGCTGACGTCATAAATACATTTTTTCGAATTAATTAAATAAATAATTAAATTCCAAAATTGTTAAAATCTTTTAAAAATCATATCTTTTAATCCGTAACTCGGATTAAAATATTTTCAACATGAAAGTTGCTCAGAACGACGAGACGAATCCGGATACACAACTCGTTCGTTCGCCACACACCCCTAACCTATCGAACTCGCAACTTTCCCCCTCCGGCTCCTCTGCCCGAAAACACGAAACACCGGGAATACTTTCCCGGATGTTTTCCCCCCTTCACCGGTATCACCTACTACCGCGTTAGGGCACACCGAACACCGCGTATTGCCTTGTTATATTTTGTGATGCTTTGTTTGCTCTGTATTCATTATTTCTTCCCCCTCTTCTCTCCGGTAGACTACGAGACCGACGCTGCTGCTGACCAGTTCGACTACGGAGTTGACGACCCCTCTCTCTTGCCAGAGCAACCAGGCAAGCCCCCCCCCTGATCACCAGATATCGCCTATTCTACTCTATACTGCTTGCATTAGAGTAGTGTAGCATGTTACTGCTTTCGTTAATCCTATTCTGATGCATAGCCTGACATTGTCGCTACATCTGTTGATACCTTACCTGCAATCCTATATGCTTAGTATAGGATGCTAGTTTATCATCATTGGCCCTACATTCTTGTCAGTCTGCCTTGCTATACTATCGGGCCGTGATCACTTGGGAGGTGATCACGGGTATATACTATACATACATACATACTATACAGATGGTGACTAAAGTCGGGTCAGCTCATTGAGTACCCGCAAGTGATTCTGACGAGGGGGCTGAAAGGACAGGTGGCTCCATCCCGGTAGAGGTGGGCCTGGGTTCCCGACGGCCCTCGACTGTTACTTTGTGGCGGAGCGACAGGGCAGGTTGAGACCACCTAGGAGACAGGTGGGCCTGGCCCTGTTCGGCGTTCGCGGATACTTAACACGCTTAACGAGATCTTGGTATTTGATCTGAGTTGGCTACGAGCCTATACGCACTAACCATCTACGTGGGAGTAGTTATGGGTATCCCGACGTCGTGGTATCAGCCGAAGCACTTCAGACGTCAGCGACGGAGCGGCGCGCGCCGAATTGGACTGGAACGCCACTAGGCTAGGTCTGCTTTCGGCCGCCCTCGCAACGTGCAGGTGTGCTATGGGCGATGGGCCCAGACCCCTGTGCGCTTAGGTTTAGACCGGCGTGCTGGCCTCTCTGTTTTGCCTAGGTGGGGCTGCGACGTGTTGATCTTCCGAGGCCGGGCATGACCCAGGAAAGTGTGTCCGGCCAAATGGGATCAAGCGTGTTGGGTTATGTGGTGCACCCCTGCAGGGAAGTTAATCTATTCGAATAGCCGTGATCTTCGGTAACAGGACGACTTGGAGTTGTACCTTGACCTTATGACAACTAGAACCGGATACTTAATAAAACACACCCTTCCAAGTGCCAGATACAACCGGTGGTCGCTCTACCTCAGGGATATGAGGAGGGGATCGCCGGGTAGGATTATGCTATGAGATGCTACTTGGAGATGCTACTTGGAGGACTTCAATCTACTCTCTTCTACTTGATGCAAGACGGTGGCGGCGAGAAGCGTAGTCTTCGACATGATTAGTTATCCCCCTCTTATTCTGGCATTCTGCAGTTCAGTCCACTGATATGGCCTCCTTACACATATACCCATGCATATGTAGCGTAGTTCCTTGCTTGCGAGTACTTCGGATGAGTACTCACGGTTGCTTTCTCCCCCCTTTTCCCCTTTCCTTTCCTTCTAGTTGTCGCAACCAGATGCTGGAGTCCAGGAGCCAGACGCCACCGTCGACGACGACCCCTACTACACCGGAGGTGCCTACTACTACGTGCTGCCCGCTGACGACGACCTGGAGTAGTTTAGGAGGATCCCAGGCAGGAGGCCTGCGCCTCTTTCGATCTGTATCCCAGTTTGTGCTAGCCTTCTTAAGGCAAACTTGTTTAACTTATGTCTGTACTCAGATATTGTTGCTTCCGCTGACTCGTCTATGATCGAGCACTTGTATTCGAGCCCTCGAGGCCCCTGGCTTGTATTATGATGCTTGTATGACTTATTTTATTTGTGGAGTTGTGTTGTGGTATCTTCCCGTGAGTCCTTGATCTTGATCGTACACATTTGCGTGCATGATTAGTGTACGATTAAATCAGGGGCGTCACAACGATGGCATGGTGATGATGATGGTAAAGCTATCTCCGCAGGGCTTCGCCTAAGCACTACAAAAATATGACTGAGGGTGTAAATGGTGGAGGGGGGCGCCTGATAACCCACAAGTATAGGGGATCGCAACAGTTTTCAGGGGTAGAGTATTCAACCCAAATTTATTGATTCGACACAAGGGGAGCCAAAGAATATTCTCAAGTATTAGCAGCTGAGTTGTCAATTCAACCACACCTGGAAACTTAATATCTGCAGCAAAGTGTTTAGTAGCAAAGTAATATGATAGTAGTGGTAACGGTAGCAAAAGGTAATGATAGCAAAAGTAATGTTTTTGGTATTTTGTAGTGATTGTAACAATAGCAACGGAAAAGTAAATAAGCGAGGAACAATATATGGAAAGCTCGTAGGCAATGGATCAGTGATGGAGAATTATGCCGGATGCGGTTTATCATGTAACAGTCATAACCTAGGGTGACACAGAACTAGCTCCAATTCATCAATGTAATGTAGGCATGTATTCCGAATATAGTCATACGTGCTTATGGAAAAGAACTTGCATGCCATCTTTTGTCCTACCCTCCCGTGGCAGCGGGGTCCTAGCGGAAACTAAGGAATATTAAGGCCTCCTTTTAATAGAGTACCGGACCAAAGCATTAACACATAGTGAATACATGAACTCCTCAAACTACGGTCATCACCGGAAGTGGTCCCGATTATTGTCACTTCAGAGTTGCCGGATCATAACACATAGTAGGTGTTGGGGAACGTAGTAATTTCAAAAAAATTCCTACGCACACGGAAGAGCATGGTGATGCATAACAACGAGAGGGGAGAGTGTTGTCCACGTACCCTCGTAGACCGAAAGCGGAAGCGTTGGCACAACGCGGTTGATGTAGTCGTACGTCTTCATGATCCGACCAATCAAGTACCGAACGTACGACACCTCCGAGTTCAGCACACGTTTAGCCTGATGACGTCCCTCGAACTCCAATCCAGCCGAGTGTTGAGGGAGAGTTTCGTCAGCACGACGGCGTGGTGACGATGATGATGTTCTACTGATGCACGGCTTCGCCTAAGCACCGCTACAGTATTATCGAGGTGGACTATGGTGGAGGGGGGCACCGCACATGGCTAAAAGATCAAACGATCAATTGTTGTGTCTCTCGGGTGCCCCCTGCCCCCGTATATAAAGGAGCAAGGGGGGAGGTGCGGCCGGCCAGGAGGGGGCACGCTAGGAGGAGTCCTACTCCCACCGGGAGTAGGACTCCCTCCCTTTTCCGTGTTGGATTAGGAGAAGAGGGGGAAAGAGGTGGAGCAGAAGAAGGAAAGGGGGGCGCCGCCCCCCTCTCCTTGTCCTATTCGGACTAGGGGGGAGGGGCGCGTGGCCCTTGCCCTGGCCGCCTCTCCTCTTCTCCACTAAGGCCCACTATGGCCCATTAACCCCCGGGAGGTTCCGGTAACCCCTCCGGTACTACGGTAAAATCCGGATTTCACCCGGAACACTTCCGATATCCAAATATAGACTTACAGTATATCAATCTTCATGTCTCGGCCATTTCGAGACTCCTCGTCATGTCCTTGATCATATCCGGGACTCCGAACAACCTTCGGTACATCAAAACATATAAACTCATAATATAACTGTCATCGAAACGTTAAAGCATGCGGACCCTACGGGTTCGAGAACTATGTAGACATGGCCGAGGCACGTCTCCGGTCAATAACCAATAGCGGAACCTGGATGCTTATATTGGCTCCCACATATTCTATGAAGATCTTTATCGGTCAGACGGCATAACAACATACGTTGTTCCCTTTGTCATCGGTATGTTACTTGCCCGAGATTCGGTCGTCGGTATCTCAATACCTAGTTCAATCTCGTTACCGGCAAGTCTCTTTACTCGTTCTGTAATACATCATCCTGCAACTAGCTCATTAGTTGCAATGCTTGCAAGGCTTAAGTGATGTGTATTACCGAGAGGGCCCAGAGATACCTCTCCGACAATCGGAGTGACAAATCCTAATCTCGAAATACGCCAACCCAACAAGTACCTTTGGAGACACCTGTAGAGCACTTTATAATCACCCAGTTATGTTGTGATGTTTGGTAGCACACAAAGTGTTCCTCCGGTAAACGGGAGTTGCATAATCTCATAGTCATAGGAACATGTATAAGTCATGAAGAAAGCAATAACAACATACTAAACGATTGAGTGCTAAGCTAACGGAATGGGTCAAGTCAATCACATCATTCTCCTCATGATGTGATCCCATTAATCAAATGACAACTCATGTCAATGGCTAGGAAACATAACCATCTTTGATCAATGAGCTAGTCAAGTAGAGGCATACTAGTGACACTATGTTTGTCTATGTATTCACACAAGTATTATGTTTCCGGTTAATACAATTCTAGCATGAGTAATAAACATTTATCATGATATAAGGAAATAAATAATAACTTTATTATTGCCTCTAGGGCATATTTCCTTAAGTAGGTGACTATAGACTTGCAAGATAGGATCAAGAACTCTCATATATTGATGAAAACATAATAGGTTCAGATCTGAAATCATGGCACTCGGGCCCTAGTGACAAGCATTAAGCATAGCAAAGTCATAGCAACATCAATCTTAGAACATAGTGGATACTAGCGATCAAACCCTAACAAAACTAACTCGATTACATGGTAAATCTCATCCAACCCATCACCGTCCAGCAAGCCTACGATGGAATTACTCACGCACGGCGGTGAGCATCATGAAATTGGTGATGGAGGAAGGTTGTTGATGATGATGGAGACGGATTCCCCTCTCCGGAGCCCCGAACAGACTCTAGATCAGCCCTACCGAGAGGTTTTAGGGCTTGGCAGTGGTTCCGTATCGTAAAACGCGATGAATCCTTCTTTCTGATTGTTCTCTCCTCGAAAGCAAATATATAGAGTTGGAGTTGAGGTCGGAGGAGCTCCAGGGGGCCCACGAGGTAGGGGGCGCGCCCAGGGGGGCAGGCGCGCCCCCACCCTCGTGGCTAGGGTGTGGGCCCCCTGGTCTTCATCTTTTGCAAGGATTTTATTATTATTTCCAAATAGACATTCCGTGAAGTTTCAGGTCATTCCGAGAACTTTTATTTCTGCACATAAATAACACCATGGCAATTCTGTTGAAAACAACGTCAGTCCGGGTTAGTTCCATTCAAATCATGCAAGTTAGAGTCCAAAACAAGGGCAAAAGTGTTTGGAAAAGTAGATACAATGGAGACATATCAACTCCCCCAAGCTTAAACCTTTGCTTGTCCTCAAGCAATTCAGTTGATAAACTGAAAGTGATAAAGAAAAACTTTTACAAACTCTGTTTGCTCTTGTTGTTGTAAATATGTAAAGCCAGCATGCAAGTTTTCAGCAAAGATTATAAACTAACCATATTCATAATAACACTTAGGTCTCATGTTTACTCATATCAATGGCATAGTCAGCTAGCGAGCAATAATACTAAATCTCGAATGACAACACTTTCTCAAAACAATCATAATATGATATGACAAGATGGTATCTCGCTAGCCCTTTCTGAGACCGCAAAACATAAATGCAGAGCACCTTTAAAGATCAAGGACTTATTAGACATTGTAATCATGGTAAAAGAGATCCAGTCAAGTCATACTCAATGTAAACTAACAGTAATGAATGCAAATGATAGCGGGGCTCTCCAACTGGTGCTTTTTAATAAGAGGGTGATGACTCAACATAAAAGTAAATAGATAGGCCCTTCGTGGAGGGAGGCAGGGATTTGTAGAGGTGCCAGAGCTCGGTTTTGAAATAGAGATGAATAATATTTTGAGCGGTATACTTTCATTGTCAACATAACAACCATGAGATGGCGATATCTTCCATGCTACACACATCATAGGCGGTTCCCAAACAGAATGGTAAAGTTTGTACTTCCCCTCCACCAACAAGCATCAATCCATGGCTTGCTCGAAACAACGAGTGCCTCCAACTAACAAGAGTCCCAGGGGGAGTTTTGCTTGCAATTATTTTGATTTGATTTGCATAAAGCATGGGACTGGGCATCCCGGTGACCAGCCATTTTCTCATGAGTGAGGAGCGGAGTCCACTCCTCTTGAGAATAACCCGCCTAACATGGAAGATACGGAAAACCCTAGTTGATGCATGAGCTATTCGAGCATACAAAACAAAATGTTTATTTGAAGGTTTAGAGTTTGGCACATACAAATTTACTTGGAACAGCAGGTAGATACCGTATATAGGTAGGTATGGTGGACTCATATGGAATAACTTTGGGGTTTATAGAGTTGGATGCACAAGTAGTATTCCTGCTTAGTATAGGTGAAGGCTAGCAAAAGACTGGGAAGCGACCAGCTAGAGAGCGACAACAGTCATGAACATGCATTAAAATTAATCAACACCGAATGCAAGCATGAGTAGGATATAATGCACCATGAACTTAAATATCGTAGAGGCTATGTTGATTTTGTTTCAACTACATGCATGAACATGTGCCAAGTCAAGCCACTCGAATCGTTCAAAAGAGGACACCACCCTATCATACCACATCACAACCATTTTAATAGCATGTTGGCACGCAAGGTAAACCATTATAAGCTCCTAGCTAATCAAGCATGGCACAAGAAACTATGATCTCTAGTTGTCATTGCAAACATGTTTATTCACAATAGGCTAAATCAGGAACGATGAACTAATCATATTTACAAAAACAAGAGAGGCCGAGTTCATACTAGCTTTTCTCATCTCAATTAGTCCATCATATATCGTCATAATTGCCTTTCACTTGCACGACCGAACGATGTGGATAATAATAATAGTGCATGTGCATTGGACTAAGCTGGAATCTGCAAGCATTCAATAAACATGAGAAGACAAGGCAGTATGGGCTCTTTTGTCAGATCAAAAATAATGCATATAAGAGCCACTTCATCAATTTAATTATAGTCTTCTCCTATCGACCCCCCAAAGAAAAAGAAATAAAACTATTTACACGGGAAAGCTCCCAACAAGCAAAAGAAGAACAAGAAATATTTTTGGGTTTTCTTTTTAATTACTACTACAAGCAAGGAAATTAAAACTAGGTAAAAGCTACAACTAATTTTTTTGTTTTTCTTAAGGTTTATTAAACACACAAGAAGAAAGCATAAAAAGGAAAATAAACTAGCATGGATATTACAATGAAAAAGTATGAGCACCGCCATCTAGCAATGAGTGTGTGCACATGAATGTAATGTCTGTGAGAAATACATACTCCCCCAAGCTTAGGCTTTAGGCCTAAGTTGGTCTATGGCCAAGGTTGGCCTCGCGGATATCCATAGTAATAGTTGGGGTCGTACTGAGATGCAGCGGCTATCGCCTCCTGAGCTGCAGTGTGGCGACAAGCGGCCTCCACCCTCCTCTCGTACTCATCTACCTCCTCTCTGGTAATAACATATCTTCCTTTTGCCTCATAATCAAAGAAGGCAGGAGCAGGGAGAGTAATACGGACAACATGACGTCTGTCAAAGATTAAGCGATACTAGACAGGTGATTCGTTCCTCTCAACAAACTGTTGGTGAACCCTAGCATTAAAGTCTAGGCAAGCAGGAGGCAATTCAATATCATCATTACGTATGGTTACACCAAGAAAATCAGCTAAGCGGGTTGCATAAATTCCACCAAAGAAATCTCCATGAAATCTATTATTATGCAACCTACGTGCAAAATGGCTCCCAAATTATAAGATTTGTCTCCTAACACAACACTCCTAAGAATACTGAGGTCAGGAACACACAAATGACATGCTTCATTTTTACCATTTATGCACCTACCTATGAAGAGAGCAAAATAATGTATAGTAGGAAAATGAATGCTCCCTATGGTAGCTTGTCCTATATCTCTAGATTCCCCCACAGTTATGCTAGCAAGAAAATTTCTAAATTCATATTTGCGGGGTTCACTAGCACTACCGCATTGTGGGAGTTTGCAAGCAGTGGTAAAATCCTCTAAGTCCATAGTATAAGATTTTTCATAAAGATCAAACAGGACAGTTGGAGAATTACGTGAAGATGAAAATTCAAACCTCCTCACAAAGGAAATAGTGAGATAGTGGTACTGGCGGCACTTTTCTTCCTCGAAGCTCACAAGACCAGCGTTACGCAAATATGCGTTAAATTCTTCCTTAATTCCCGCTCGATCCATAAAGTTTTCCGAAGGCCATTCACAAGGACGCACTGGAGCGTCTCTTGGTGGCTCTTCATCAGCATCACGCATTGCAAGCCTGGGCCCTTGCTTCCTTGAAGAACCACCTTGGTACATTTTCCTAAGCATATTTCTTCCTCTGAAAAATTTCTGAAATTTTTAGTAACTTCAAGTAAAAGTGAGCCAAGCTCAACAAAATTGATAGCAACAACTCCTACAAGTGCCTAGAGCCTATATCATGCATTAGAACTACTTGGAACCATATAAATTTGACATGCAAGCTCAAGAACAGGGTCACCTAAGCAACAAAAATATGCAATGAATAAAGCACTAGAAAAACAACTAATTGGACCAATGGAGGAGTCACATACCAAGGAACAATCCCCCCAAGCAGTTTTGTGAGAGGTGCTTTGAGCAAGGAGATCGAAAATGGCAGCAAAATGAGCTTGGACTCGGGTTTGAACTGGATAATCGTGTTTGTGGGAGAAAGAAGGAGTGTGTGGGTGCAGGAATAAGTGGAGGAGGGCCACCGTGGGCCCACGAGGCAGGGGGCGCGCCCACGGGGGTAGGGCGCGCCCCTGACCCTCGTGGCCAGGTGGATGCCCCCCCTGCGGATATCCATAGTAATAGTTGGGGTCGTACTGAGATGCAGCGGCTATCGCCTCCTGAGCTGCAGCGTGGTGACGAGCGGCCTCCGCCCTCCTCTCGTACTCATCTGCCTCCTCTCTGGTAATAACATATCTTCCTTTTGCCTCATAATCAAAGAAGGCAGGAGCAGGGAGAGTAATACGGACAACACGACGTCTGTCAAAGATTAAGCGATACTAGACAGGTGATTCATTCCTCTCAACAAACTGGTGGTGAACCCTAGCATTAAAGTCTAGGCAAGCAGGAGGCAATTCAATATCATCATTATGTATGGTTACACCAAGAAAATCAGCTAAGCGGGTTGCACAAATTCCACCAAAGAAATCTCCATGAAATCTATTATTATGCAACCTACGTGCAAAATGGCTCCCAAATTATAAGATTTGTCTCCTAACACAGCACTCCTAAGAATACTGAGGTCAGGAACACACATATGACATGCTTCATCTTTACCATTTATGCACCTACCTATGAAGAGAGCAAAATAATGTATAGCAGGAAAATGAATGGTCCCTATGGTAGCTTGTGCTATATCTCTAGATTCCCCCATAGTTATGCTAGCAAGAAAATTTCTAAATTCAGATTTGCGGGGTTCACTAGCACTACCGCATTGTGGGAGTTTGCAAGCAGTGGTAAAATCCTCTAAGTCCATAGTATAAGATTTTTCATAAAGATCAAACAGGATAGTTGGAGAATTACGTGAAGATGAAAATTCAAACCTCCTCACAAAGGAACTAGTGAGATAATGGTACTGATGGCACTTTTCTTCCTCGAAGCTCACAAGATCAGCGTTACGCAAATATGCGTGAAATTCTTCCTTAATTCCCGCTCGATCCATAAAGTTTTCCGAAGGCCATTCACAAGGCCGCACTGGAGCGTCTCTTGGTGGCTCTTCATCAGCATCACGCATTGCAAGCCTGGGCCCTTGCTTCCTTGAAGAACCACCTTGGTACATTTTCCTAAGGATATTTCTTCCTCTGAAAAATTTCTGAAATTTTTAGTAACTTCAAGTAAAAGTGAGCCAAGCTCAACAAAATTGATAGCAACAACTGCTACAAGTGCCTAGAGCCTGTATCATGCATTAGAACTACTTGGAACCATATAAATTTGACATGCAAGCTCAAGAACAGGGTCACCTAAGCAACAAAAATATGCAATGAATAAAGCACTAGAAAAACAACTAATTTGACCAATGGAGGAGTCACATACCAAGGAACAATCCCCCCAAGCAGTTTTGTGAGAGGTGCTTTGAGCAAGGAGATCGAAAATGGCAGCAAAATGAGCTTGGACTCGGGTTTGAACTGGATAATCGTGTTTGTGGGAGGAAGAAGGAGTGTGTGGGTGCAGGAATAAGTGGAGGAGGGCCACCATGGGACCACGAGCCAGGGGGCGCGCCCAGGGGGGTAGGGCGCGCCCCTGACCCTCGTGGCCAGGTGGATGCCCCCCTGCGGATATCCATAGTAATAGTTGGGGTTGTACTGAGATGCAGCGGCTATCGCCTCCTGAGCTGCAGCGTGGTGACGAGCGGCCTCCGCCCTCCTCTCGTACTCATCTGCCTCCTCTTTGGTAATAACATATCTTCCTTTTGCCTAACAATCAAAGAAGGCAGGAGCAGGGAGAGTAATACGGACAACACGACGTCTGTCAAAGATTAAGCGATACTAGACAGGTGATTCATTCCTCTCAACAAACTGGTGGTGAACCCTAGCATTAAAGTCTAGGCAAGCAGGAGGCAATTCAATATCATCATTATGTATGGTTGCACCAAGAAAATCAGCTAAGCGGGTTGCATAAATTCCACCAAAGAAATCTCCATGAAATCTATTATTATGCAACCTACGTGCAAAATGGCTCCCAAATTATAAGATTTGTCTCCTAACACAGCACTCCTAAGAATACTGAGGTCAGGAACACACATATGACATGCTTCATCTTTACCATTTATGCACCTACCTATGAAGAGAGCAAAATAATGTATAGCAGGAAAATGAATGCTCCCTATGGTAGCTTGTGCTATATCTCTAGATTCCCCCACAGTTATGCTAGCAAGAAAATTTCTAAATTCAGATTTGCAGGGTTCACTAGCACTACCCCATTGTGGGAGTTTGCAAGCAATGGTAAAATCCTCTAAGTCCATAGTATAAGATTTTTCATAAAGATCAAACAGGACAGTTGGAGAATTACGTGAAGATGAAAATTCAAACCTCTTCACAAAGGAACTAGTGACATAGTGGTACTGGCGGCACTTTTCTTCCTCGAAGCTCACAAGATCAGCGTTACGCAAATATGCGTTAAATTCTTCCTTAATTCCCGCTCGATCCATAAAGTTTTCCGAAGGCCATTCACAAGGACGCACTGGAGCGTCTCTTTGTGGCTCTTCATCAGCATCACGCATTGCAAGCCTGGGCCCTTGCTTCCTTGAAGAACCACCTTGGTACATTTTCCTAAGCATATTTCTTCCTCCGAAAAATTTCTGAAATTTTTAGTAACTTCAAGTAAAAGTGATCCAAGCTCAGCAAAATTGATAGCAACAACTCCTACAAGTGCCTAGAGCCTATATCATGCATTAGAACTACTTGGAACCATATAAATTTGACATGCAAGCTCAAGAACAGGGTCACCTAAGCAGCAAAAATATGCAATGAATAAAGCACTAGAACAAAAACTAATTGGACCAATGGAGGAGTCACATACCAAGGAACAATCCCCCCCAAGCAGTTTTGTGAGAGGTGCTTTGAGCAAGGAGATCGAAAATGGCAGCAAAATGAGCTTGGACTCGGGTTTGAACTGGATAATCGTGTTTGTGGGAGGAAGAAGGAGTGTGTGGGTGCAGGAATAAGTGGAGGAGGGCCACCATGGGCCCACGAGGCAGGGGGCGCGCCCTAACCCTCGTGGCCAGGTGGATGCCCCCCTGCTGTGTTCTCAGTGCCAAATATTCTCAAATATTCCAGAAAAAATTGTATTTAAATTTTAGGGCATTTGGAGAACTTCTATTTTCGGGGTATTTTTATATTGCACGGATAATTCAGATAACAGACAGAAAATACTAATTTTATTTTATTTAATATAAATAACATAAAGTAAAAGTGGGGTACAGAAGGTTGTGCCTTCTAGTTTCATCCATCTCATGCTCATCAAAAGGAATCCACTAACAAGGTTGATCAGGTCTTGTTAACGAACTCATTCCGAATAACATGGAACCGGAGAAATTTCGAATAACACTATTTTTCCTCAACGGGGATATGCACATCCCCAATAATAAGAATATCATATTTCTTTTTGACAGCAGGTAGAGGAAATTCAAAACCTCCAATAATAATCGATGGAATTTTTCCAATAGAGTTGATACTATGAACTTGAGGTTGTTTCCTCGGAAAGTGTATGTATGCTCATTACCATTAACATGAAAAGTGACATTGCCTTTGGTGCAATCAATAACAGCCCCTGTAGTATTCAAAAAAGGTCTTCCAATAATAGACATACTATCATCCTCGGGAATATCAAGAATAACAAAGTTCGTTAAAATAGTAACGTTTGCAACCACAACAGGCACATCCTCACAAATACCGACATGTATAGCAGTTGATTTATCAGCCATTTTGCAAAGATATTTCTGTAGGTGTCAACTTATTCAAGTCAAGTCTACGATATAAAGAGAGAGAGGCATAACACTAACACCGGCTCCAAGATCACATAAAGCAGTTTTAACATAGTTTCTTTTAATGGAGCATGGTATAGTGGGTACTCCTGGATCTCCAAGTTTATTTGGTATTCCACCCTTAAAAGTATAATTAGCAAGCATGGTGGAAATTTCAGCTTCCGGTATATTCCTTTTATTAGTGACAATTTCTTTCATATACTTAGCATAAGGATTCATTTTAAGCATATCAGTTAATCGTATACGCAAAAAGATAGGTCTAATCATTTTAGCAAAGCGCTCAAAATCCTCATCATCCTTTTTCTTGGATGGTTTGGGAGGAAAAGGCATGGGTTTCTGAACCCAAGGCTTTGTTTCCTTACCGTGTTTCCTAGCAACAAAGTCTTTCTTATCATAGCGTTGATTCTTTGATTGTGGGCTATCAAGATCAACAGCAGGTTCAATTTCTATATCATTATCATTACTAGGTTGAGCATCATCATGAACATTATCATTAACATTTTCATTAGGTTCATGTTCATTACCAGATTGTGTTTCAGCATCAGAAATAGAAATATCATTTGGATTCTCAGGTGTTTCAGTAATAGGTTCACTAGAAGCATGCAAAGTCCTATCATTTTTCTTTTTCTTCCTTTTAGAAGGACTAGGTGCATCTATATTATTTCTCTGAGAATCTTGCTCAATTCTCTTATGGTGGCCTTCAGGATACAAAGGTTCCTGAGTCATTCTACCAGTTCTAGTAGCCACTCTAACAACATAATCATTATTCTTATTATTCAATTCATTGAGCAAATCATTTTTAGCTTTAAGTACTTGTTCTACTTGAGTGGTAACCATAGAAGCATGTTTACTAATAAGTTTAAGTTCACCTTTGACATAGCCATATAATCACCCAAGTGTTCAAGCATATTTGAATTGTATTTCAATTGTCTACCAAAATAAGCATTAAAATCTTCTTGCGTCACCATAAATTTATCAAACTCATCTAAGCATGAGCTAGCAAACTTAGTAAATGGGATTTTAGCTTTATCATACTCCCTCCGTTCCACAATGTAGTGCTTCCTCTATCCACGTGCTTCAACTTTGACCGTAAATTTAACTACCAAGACCGATTGCGGCAGGAGCAAAAATTATATCAGTGAATTCGTATTCGAAAGAAGTTTTCAATTATATAATTTTTTCTCCCGCCGCAGTTGGTCTCGTTGGTTAAATTTATGGTCAAAGTTGGACCTCGGGAAGCGCGGGCGCACTATATTTTGGAATGGAGGGAGTACCTATAGAGAGAAATTACCTTTACTACCTGTGTCGGGTTATCAAGACCATGTATTTCTTCAATAGGTAATGGATTAAGATCATATGTTTCTTCAACAGGCGGTAAATTAAGACCATGTATTTCTTCAATAGGAGGTAAATTCTTAACATCTTCAGCTTTAATACCTTTTTCTTTCATAGATTTCTTTGCCTCTTGCATATGTTCAGGACTGAGAAATAGAACACCTCTCTTCTTCGGAGTTGGTTTAGGAATAGGCTTAGGAGCTGGCTCAGGAAGTGTCCAGTTATTTTCATTTGTCAACATATTATTCAATAGAGTTTCAGCTTCATCCGGTGTTCTTTCCCTGAAAACAGAACCAGCACAACTATCCAGGTATTCTCTGGAAGCATCGGTTAGTCCATTATAAATGATATCAAGTATTTCATTTTTCTTAAGAGGATGATCAGGCAAAGCATTAAGTAACTTGAGAAGCCTCCGCCAAGCTTGTGGGAGACTCTCTTCTTCAATTTGCACAAAACTATATATATCCCTTAAGGCAGCTTGTTTCTTATGAGCAGGGAAATATTTAGCAGAGAAGTAATAAATCATATCCTGGGGACTACGCACACAACCAGGATCAAGAGAATTAAACCATATCTTAGCATCACCCTTTAATGAGAACGGAAATATTTTAAGGATATAAAAGTAGCGAGTTCTCTCATCATTAGTGAACAGGGTGGCTATATCATTTAATTTAGTAAGATGTGCCACAACAGTTTCAGATTCATAGCCATGAAAAGGATCAGATTCAACCAAAGTAATTATATCAGGATCAACATAGAATTCATAATCCTTATCAGTAACACAGATAGGTGAAGTAGCAAAAGAAGGGTTAGGTTTCATTCTAGCATTAAGAGATTGCTGCTTCCATTTAGCCAATAACCTCTTGAGCTCGTATCTATCTTTGCAAGCTAAAATAGCTAAAGCAGTTTTTTTCAAAAACATAACCCTCAGGAATAACATGTATTTCATCTTTATTAGGGGGAGAGTCTTCATCATCACTTTCATCAATATTATCAGTTTCAATAATTTCATTCTCTCTAACCCTAGCAAGTTGTTCATCAAGAAATTCACCAAGTGGCACAGTAGTATCAAGCATAGAAGTAGTTTCATCATAAATATCATGCATAGCAGAAGTGGCATCATCAATAACATGCGACATATCAGAACGAATAGCAAAAGCAGGTTTAGGTGTCGCAAGCTTACTCAAAACAGAAGGTGAATCAAGTGCAGAGCTAGATGGCAGTTCCTTACCTCCCCTCGTAGTTGAGGGATAAATCTTGGTTTTTGGATCTCTCAAGTTCTTCATAATGATAAGCAGATATAAATCCCAAGTGACTCAAAGAATAGAGCTATGCTCCCCTGCAACGGTGCTAGAAAATAGTCTTGATAACCCACAAGTATAGGGGATCGCGACAATTTTCGAGGGTAGAGTATTCAACGCAAATTTATTAATTCGACACAAGGGGAGCCAAAGAATATTCTCAAGTATTGGAAGGTGAGTTGTCAATTTAACCACACCTGGAAACTTAATATATGAAACAAAGTGTTTAGTAGGAAAGTAATATGATAGTAGTGGTAACGGTAGCAAAAGGTAATGATAGCAAAAGTAATGTTTTTGGTATTTTGTAGTGATTGTAACAATAGCAACGGAAAAGTAAATAAGCGAGGAACAATATATGGAATGCTCGTAGGCAATGGGTCAGTGATGGAGAATTATGCCGGATGCGGTTCATCATGTAACAGTCATAACCTAGGGTGACACAGAACTAGCTCCAATTCATCAATGTAATGTAGGCATGTATTCCGAATATAGTCATACGTGCTTATGGAAAAGAACTTGAATGACATCTTTTGTCCTACCCTCCCGTGGCAGCGGGGTCCTAGCGGAAACTAAGGGATATTAAGGCCTCCTTTTAATAGAGTACCAGACCAAAGCATTAACACATAGTGAATACATGAACTCCTCAAACTACGGTCATCACCACAAGTGGTCCCGATCATTGTCACTTCGGGGTTGCCGGATCATAACACATAGTAGGTGACTATAGACTTGCAAGATAGGATCAAGAACTCTCATATATTGATGAAAACATAATAGGTTCAGATCTAAAATCATGGCACTCGGGCCCTAGTGACAAGCATTAAGCATAGCAAAGTCATAGCAACATCAATCTCAGAACATAGTGGATACTAGGGATCAAACCCTAACAAAAATGACTCGATTACATGATAAATCTCATCCAACCCATCACCTTCCAGCAAGCCTACGTTGGAATTACTCACGCATGGCGGTGAGCATCATGAAATTGGTGATGGAGGAAGGTTGATGATGACGATGGTGACGGATTCCCCTCTCCGAAGCCCCGAACGGACTTCAGATCAGCCCTACCGAGAGGTTTTAGGGCTTGGCGGCGGCTCCGTATCGTAAAACGCGATGAATCCTTCTTTCTGATTTTTTCTCTCCGAAAGCAAATATATAGAGTTGGAGTTGAGGTCGGAGGAGATCTAGGGGGCCCACGAGGTAGGGGGCGCGCCCAGGGGGGCAGGCGCGCCACCCACCCTCGTGGCTAGGGTGTGGGCCCCCTGGTCTTCATCTTTTGCAAGGATTTTTTATTATTTCCAAATAGACGTTTCGTGAAGTTTCAGGTCATTCCGAGAACTTTTGTTTCTGCACATAAATAACACCATGACAATTCTGCTGAAAACAGGTCAGTCCGGGTTAGCTCCATTAAAATCATGCAAGTTAGAGTCCAAACAAGGGTAAAAGTGTTTGGAAAAGTAGATACGGCGGAGACGTATCAGCGCTGCACACGGCTAAGCAAGTGTTGTGTTTATGTGTGGCGCCCCCTCCCACATATATATATAGGTGGGGGAGAGGGGAGAGGCCAAGGGGCGCCCCCTTCCATATATGAGTGCGGGAGGAAGGCAGGAGGAGGAGGCGCCCCCCGCCTTTCCTTTCTCTCACGAGGAGGGAAAGGCAAGTGGGGCCACCCTCCCCTTTCCTTGCCCTAGGGCTGGCCAGCCATGTAGAGGGGCGCACGAGCCCCCTAGTGGGTTGGTTTGTCCCCTCCTTTGGCCCATTAAGCCCATACACTTACCGGGGGTGTCCGGAACACCTTTCGATGACCCGATGACTACCCGGTGCACTCCGAAACTATTCCGGTGTCTGAATACCATCGTCCTATATATCAATCTTTACCTCTCTACCATTTCGAGATTCCTCATCCTGTCCGTGATCTCATCCGGGACTCTGAAAAACATTCGGTCACCAAATCATATAACTAATATAACACTATATCGTCAATGGATGTTAAATGTGCGGACCCTACGGGTTCGAGAACTATGTAGACATGACCGAGACACCTCTTCGGTCAATAACCAATACCGGAACCTGGATGCTCATATTGGTTCCTACATATTCTACGAAGATCTTTATCGGTCATACCATAATGAGAACATACGTTATTCCCTTTGTCACCGGTATGTTACTTGCCTAAGATTCGATCATCGGTATCTTTATACCTAGTTCAATCTCGTTAGCGGCAAGTCTCTTTACTCATTCTGTAATACATCACCTCATAACAAACTCCTTATTCATTTGCTTGCAAGCTTATGATGTGTATTACTGAGAGGGCCCAGAGATACCTCTCCGATACTCTGAGTGACAAATCCTAATCTCGATCTATGCCAACTCAACAAACACCTTTGGAGATACCTGTAGAGCATATTTATGATCACCTAGTTATGTTGTGACGTTTGATAGCACACAAGGTATTCATTCGTATCCGAGAGTTGCATAATCTTATAGTCGAAGGAATATGTATTTGACATGAAGAAAGCAATAGCAATAAACTGAACAGTAAATATGCTAAGCTATCAGATGGGTCTTGTCCATCACATCATTATCCTAATGATGTGACCCCATTATCAAATGACAACACATGTCTATGGTTAGGGAACCTTAACCATCTTTGATCAATGAGCTAGTCTAGTAGAGGCTTACTAGGGACACGGTATTTGTTTATGTATTCACACATGTATTTAAGTTTCCGATTAATACAAATCTAGCATGAATAATAAACCTTTATCATGAATAAGGAAATATAAAATATCAACTTTATTATTGCCTCTAGGGCATATTTCCTTCAGTCTCCCACTTGCACTAGAGTCAATAATCTAGTTCACATCGCCATGTGATTAACACCCATAGTTCACATCGATATGTGACCAACACCCACAGAGTTTACTAGAGTCAATAATCTAGTTCACATCGCCATGTGATTAACACCCAAAGAGTACTAAGGTGTGATCATGTTTTGCTTGTGAGAGAAGTTTAGTCAACGGGTCTGCCATATTCAGATCTGTATGTATTTTGTAAATGGGTTTTTTACATCTGTGCCCCTGGTTCCTTATCTCTACTCATTCATCCCCGCGCTCTTAACTTTTGCTTAGTTTTGCCCACTCCCTTGCCCGAAACCCTCAGAACAGGTCACGACGGACGTTGCCGTCAGGTCAATGGCTTGACCGTTAACTCTGACGAGTGGGGCCGTGCCGAACTGTGTCGTCCGTTGGACCTAACAAGTGGGACCGCGTTGGGCGGTGTCGCTATTCGACCATTAGGCCATGGTTTCGTTGGGCCGTCCCTTGCATTAAACGCATGAGCGCACCGCCATGATAGAAGCCTGCTATGCAAGCACCCAGTAAAGCCCGCCTGCATGCGTCGATGCGCGCCGCCACGATGCGCCGACCGAGCCTGCATGCCCCGATGCGTGCCGCCACGATGCACTAATCGAGCAGCTTTCGTGCACACCAGCCGCCACGGAGGCAGCGACGGTCACTGTCGTTGGTTCCTCTCTTATCGCACACTTGTCTCCTCGATTTTGAGCATTGTCTTCAACAGCTTTAGTTTTGTCAATGGAGTGCAATGTGGACTCTGAGCTCGGCAGCAGAGGAGGAACTTGGGTTTTCTTGAACTTCTTCCTTGGCGGTTCAACCTAGTCGAAGTTCATTTGAAATTCCATAGCTGCAAGTTCTTCGTTTGATTTGAGGTGTGAGAGGATGGCCCATGATCTGTCAAAGATCTCATGAAGATAGTAGCGGTTCTTGCACACTGCATTATGCATCACAGTCATGTTGGCTTGAACAACAGCAAATTGACGCTTAACCCAATGATGGTGCTTGTCAACTTTCCGATGAAGTCTTATAAGCAACTCGCGGTCAGTCATGACACGTGGTGCTTTAGGTGAAGTAGGCAGCCTTAAAGCTTCTGCTGCAATATCCCGGCTAGCAGATTCATCAGCTATGGAGCTGGAGATAGGCTGATGAAAAATTGTCCATCGAGGGGACGAATTCCTTCATCAATGACGGTCTTGCCTTTGCCAGGTACAGTGGACAGAGTGCTTTGAATAATTTCGACTTCAGGCAAATAGCTCAGGTGATTTTAACAGTCAGCCTTGTAATGAATTGAAGATAGGGATATGATGAATCTCATGGTCCATGGAGCATAACGCTTCAAGTCAAAAGGAGATTGTGCCACAGTGACCAAAGTCCTTAGGAAGAAATCATGAATGTTGATGGGAGTCACATGAATGATGTGGAACAACAAGTTCTTCATAACTCCCACAACTTCTTCAGTATCTGAGTTGTGTCCTTTGATTGGACTGAGGGTTTTGGCCAAAATGCGGTGTACTTTCTTTGTCACATAGAGCAAATCCTTCACAAGGAAGGTTGTCCATGGAGCACTTTGTTCAGCCATTGGCTTCATCAGTACTTGCATCATATGGTTGGGCAGCTCAGGTTCTTCTTAGTTTTTCTTTGCTCCTTCTTGGGGTGGATCAACTAGAAGAGTACAAAGTAATCCATCAATTGGTGCTTTGTAGTGCGTGTCTTCACTCATCCAGTCTAGAGCCCAAGTTGCAGTGTCGTCAACGTTTCCAGAAAAGTGCACAATTGCATAGAACTGAAGAATTAGTTCTTCATTCCAATCGCAGACGTTAGTGCAGAAGTTGAGTAGACCAGAATCATGAAGAACAACCAGAACTGGACAGAAGCAGGGGATTGACTACATATCCACATGAGGAATATGGCGACGCGGGAATACTTTCTTCTTGTCAAATAGGAGCGAAGCATAGAAATTCATCTAAGTTCTTGTCCAGAACCTCAAACTCTTGAGTTTGGCCGAGTCATAGGGTGACTCGCCAATGAAGAAATTCTTCTCTTAGAAGAAATTAGCACTATCAAACTTTGGCCTCTTGACACCTTTGCTGATCTTGGGCATCACAAGAGAGGGTTGGAGATTATGCCTTTTTGTTCGCACATCAAACACCGGTTTTGAAGACCCAGTTGAATCATTTGGATCAGTGATAGCCAGTGATTTTGCAACCTCCTTAGCTGTGGCTTTTAGAACTATATCTATATTAGTTGAGGGAATTGAGTCTGTGTGCGGAGGAGATGAATTGGTGACGTCAGCATGAGGGTCATCTTGGGTGATTTCATTAGCTGTTGCATCTGGAATTTCTTCATGGATGGTTTGAAGCGATGGTTGTCGTTCTTTAGAGCCAATATGTATTTCTTCAATGCGCGTAGGTGACTAAGGCTCTTGTGTGAGGGGAGTGGTGAGGGGCGAATTTGGGTGAGTTGCTTCCCAAAATTCATCATGGATTGGAGGAGTTGTTTTGCCATCAGTGTCCATGTCCTCCTCATGTTCTTCAATCAACGGAGTTCCCTGAGGACTTTGTGTAGTATCTTGAGGCATTGATACATCAACATCAACCTCAATCTCTTCATCCATTTGCTTTGTGGTAGCAGCACAATGGGAATCTTCTTCATCTTCATCATCCTGAGGGATTTGGTATTCCACCCCATAGGAAACCATTTGAAGGTTTTCGAGATTATGAGCAGGGGCACTGATGAGATAGGAATAGCATCAATGGGAGTGAAAATTGAAGACAATGTTGCCATCTTCAATTTCTTCACAGATTCAGGCGTAGGCGGGGCTAACGCCTTTCTCTTCTTTGCTTCTCTCTCAGTAGCCTTGGTATTCTTCACTTCTGATGCAGAAGAACGGGTGATAAGCTTCAAAGATAAAGTTCTTGTTGGTGGTGCTGCTGAGGAACTAGTTGGTGCATTTTCATCAGGCATGACTGATGCAGTCACCCTGGCAGTTTCTTCATGAACAACTTCTTTACTTGCCCTTTCGTTTTCTTTAGGCGCAACTTCTTCATTGGCCTGTGCTGTTGGAGGTGGAGCTGAGGAACTTGATGGTGGTTTCATACCGAAGTTGGCCGCTTCTTGCTTGTTGTGGTCTTTAACAACCTTGGTTGAGGCAGTGATGAATCTCTCTTTGACACCATAGCAATGACTAGCCTGTCTCTCATATTCTTCAGACAGTTGGTGTATTTCAGACTGCAATGTCACAAGCTGTTGAGGAGATATGGACAACGTTTTCTTCCTCAATTCCTTCTCCTTCTGGATTTGTTGTTTCTTTACCAGCTTTACCTGAGCAATCTTGTATTTCTCATTCAGGATGAATGAAGAAATCATATGGCTTGGACCAGGTGGTAAGTTGAGGTCATCAAGAGGCATTTCTGGGTTCGTGCACCAGATGTCAATGAAGTCAAGCAATTTCTTTGGGTCCAGGAACATTGGAACAGAAGAATTCTTGCCAATCACAGCTTGCTCTTGCTTCCTTCTAAGGAACTCTGCGAGCTCGTCTTCGTCAGCTAGCCCATGTTCATCAACCTGAGGCACTGCGGTCTTACTCGTGGACTTGGCTTAGTTCCATGGACAGCAGTAGCTTTTTGCTTCAGCTTGGGTGTTGAAGAATATGGTTGCTGTCGGTGTCAAAACCGGCGGATCTCGGGTAGGGGGTCCCGAACTGTGCGTCTAGGCCGGATGGTAATAGGAGACAAGGGACACAATGTTTTACCCAGGTTCGGGCCCTCTTGATGGAGGTAAAACCATACGTCCTGCTTGATTAATATTGATGATATGGGTAGTACAAGAGTAGATCTACCACGAGATCAAGGGGGCTAAACCTTAGAAGCTAGCCTATGGTATGATTGTTGTATGATGAAGTTGTCCTATGGACTAAAACCCTCCGGTTTATATAGACACCGGATAGGGTTAGGGTTACATAGATTCGGTTACAATGGCAGGAGATCTTGAATATCCGCATCGCCAAGCTTGCCTTCCACGCCAAGGAAGGTCCCATCCGGACACGGGACGGAGTCTTCAATCTTGTATCTTCATAGTCCCGGAGTTCGGCTGAAGGCATAGTCCGGCTACCCGAACACCCCCTAATCCAGGACTCCCTCAGTAGCCCCTGAACCAGGCTTCAATGACGACGAGTCCGGCGCGCAGATTGTCTTCGGCATTGCAAGGCGGGTTCCTCCTCCAAATTCTTCATAAAAGTTTGTAAACACCAAGAGTAGTGTCCAGCTCTGCAAAATAAGCTTCCACGTATTGCCATAGAGAGAATAATATTAACACAAATCTAATCTGCTGACGTATTCCACAGCGTGACATCACACTATGGCCAAGCCTTTATTCGAATCGTTTTCACTTATCCACCTCAGCGTGTTTTGCGAGGCAGTTTGCTTGGCACGTCTTGTCAAAGCAGAGATCGTGTCCCCTTTGTTTACGGGATTCTCGTTAATATGGACGTGGGTAACCCAACCGCGCCACTTATCACGGCGCTTGGGAGGCAAGAGAGTTTTACTAGGCTGGTGGGGACGCATAGTCGCATCCGCCCATATAAGGGGATAAGGATCCACCTTTTTACCTACGCCTTCTTCCTCTTTTTCCTATCCATCTTCTGCGCACCCGAGCTCCAGCGCCCAAGACCACACTTCCTACCTCAACCCTCTCCAACAATGTCCGGAGTGGGAGGCAAGTGGATGGTCTCCTCCGCCACGGAGGGCCATATCAAAAGGTTAAGGAAGGCCGGATACTTGTCCAAAGACATCGCGCACCGGCTTCCTGAGGAGGGGCAGCTTCTCCCCACCCCAAGGCCCCATGAGAGGGTAGTATTTCTTCCCCACTTCCTTCGCGGACTAGGTTTTCCTCTCCACCCATTTGTCCGCGGGCTCATGTTCTACTATGACCTAGATTTCCACGATCTGGCCCCGAACTTCATCCCTAATATCTCGGCGTTTATCGTCGTGTGCGAGGCTTTCCTCTGCATTCGCCCCCATTTCGTCCTCTGGCTCAAGACCTTCAACGTCAAGCCAAAGGTGGTGCGTGGCAACCAGGCGGAGTGCGGAGGTGCGATGGCGGGCAAAATTGCCAACGTCCTATGGCTCGAGGGATCCTTTGTGGAGACCTTGAAGGGGTGGCAGTCATGGTGGTTTTACATCACCGAGCCACACGATCCAAAGTGGATTGCAGCCCCTGAATTCCGATCCAGACCCCCTACGTGGCTCACGTCCTGGAAGGAGACGAGCTTGTTGTGGGGCGACGAAGAAGAGTTGACCGGACTGCAAAAATGCATCCAGTCCCTGGTGAACAAGCAGCTCAAGCTTGTCAACGTAATCCAGGTCATGCTCGTCCGCCGGATCCTTCCGTGTCAAGAACGGGACTTCAATTTGTGGGAGTTCAACCCGGCGCAGCACCGCACTCTGAGCAGGCTCTTCGACACGATGTATGAAGATGCCTGGAGGGGGCTAACCAAAGGCGTTGAGGCTCCCACATCCGCCTCCGAAGACTGCGGATTCAGCTCGCAGCGTCCTGCTGGCGAGGTCAGATATTTCCATCCTTTACAGGATGTTAAGTTTTTTCATAGTTTGACTCTATGTGGGATCTAAACTCCCTCACCTTTGACAGGATTGGCGGGAGAAGTCCGGACATATTAACTGTCCGGCTCCCTTGCCCGAAGACCCAGCCCCTGCTCTCCTAGAGAAGCTGCTGGTTCCGACACCTTATGTGGTGCCGGAGAAGAAGGCCAAGAAGAAGAAGGCCACGGGGACTCGAAAGAGTTCCCGACATATGGTGGTGTTGGACTCGTCGTCCGACGAGTCCGAGACGCACTCCTCTCGTGAAAATGAGGAGGAGGAAGAAGAAACCTCTCCCCCTCCAGCGGGGGGAGGATAGAAGAGGAAGGCCGCCCCAGTAGGGGAAGCCGAGGGGTCCAAGAAGAGGAAAACCCCTCCATCGGACTACGTCCCCGACGCCGACGAGGACGAAGAGGAGTGGCCAGACAGGGCCAAGCGTCTGGCAAGATCGTAAGTGTTCGGATACCAGAGTAACTCGTGACATTCCTTTTGTTGCACAGCTTTCCCTAACATCGGATATAATCATGCAGTCCGCCCAAGGACGGGCTCGACGAGTCGTCGAGCGGCTTCCTGGATTCATCGGACGTGAATTCAGTTCCGCCCGCTGCTTCCCCCTGTGCTGCGGATGACGCCGAAGTGGCGTCGCGACAAGCTCCGGGGCAAGAGGAGGTGGTCCAGGTGGAGCCACGAGGCGACCTCCCGGATTCCAGGAGTGAAGGGGATAAGACCCCCTGGGCTCCAAGTCTGGCTTTAAGCCGGACACTGCACCGGAATCATCAACGGTTCCGGACCACGGTAGGCGAACTCCTGCCAAGAGGAGCAGGCCTTCTAAGCCGGCGTCCTCCGTCCAACCGGAAGCGCCGAACAATCTGCTGGAGGAGCTTAAGGGCGCCTCCATCGACGAGGAGCACTGTGCCATCATGAGTACGGTGGTCCAGAAGGTTCGGTCCGCCAAAAGCGGACTGAATGAAGCTTGTGCTAGCCTTCTAACAGGCTTCGAGGTAAGTAAAAATATGTAAAAATATTACCGTATAGACAATAGCCCCTGATGCTCTGTTTGGCATTCGGAAAGAAAAGCCGAATAGAGGATCTATTAAATATCGCAAGAGTCTAACTAAAAAGGAGTCAATATACGTATGCAGGCTTCGCTGCTGGCCACCGTCGCACTGACTGCGGAGGTGGGTGCCCTGAAGCAGGGCCTCGAGCGGACCCAGCAAGAGCTTGGCCTTGCCAAACGGCAGCTCGAGGAGAGAGAAGGTAAGAGATACCTTATAGAAAAAATGCCTATGGGAAGGCGCAATTGCAAAAAATGACAGGAGTATACTGCTTATTGTAGGGGCCACAACTGAGGTGGCGACCCTCAAGCAGGCGCTATCCGAGGCCGAGAAGAAAGCGGCCACGAAGTGCGCCGATCGGGAGAAATTTGAGGCGCAGGTCGGCGAGGTGCGGCAAGAGCTTTAGGTTCTCATGCAAAAACATGAGAGTTTGGAGCTCGACTCGAAGACACGAGCGTCCGAGCTTGCTGCGGCCCTTAAAACTGCCAAATCTGCCAAGGCCGAAGCCCAGAAGGCCCTCCAGGAATTGGATGCGGTGAAAAAGATAGCGGCGGGTAAGGCATTCTATATGCAAAGCAGACATGTAAAAGTAAACTACTTGTTACTTACCCGAATCCGGAGCTCTCCAGGGGCATTCACAGATCTTCCCCATAGCGTATCCGATGCCACCGCATTCTACCGAGCCGAGGAAGGCAGCTCGACGGAGAAGGTGTTCTGGTCTCAATACGCTGAGGCCGGACACCCTGTGCCCTTGAGCGACTAGCTGAAGCAGCTGGTCGAGCTCCACAAGGCGGCCGAACAGGCCCTAAAGGGCTTCATAGTTCGGCTGTGGCCTAGAGAGGCCCTGCCTGGGAGCTACTTCGGACTGGTGCGGCGGCTGGTGGAGGCTTGTCCAACGCTCGAGGTTGTCAAGCGCTCCGTCTGCATCGAAGGTGCCCGTAGGGCCCTTGCCCATGCAAAGGTGCATTGGGGTAAGCTGGACGGTGAGAAGCTTGTGAAGGACGGGCCGCCGCCGGGGAAGGAGCATCACAAGCTCGAGAACTATTACAAGGATGTTCTTGCTGGTGCCCACCTTGTGGCGGATGAATGTACCAAGGATGTAATTTTTGAATGAACTCGCTCGTGTTATCCTGTGCGCTGAAAACTTGTTCACATGCGCTAAGCAATGCTTGAATTTAAAATATTACTTTCTGTGCGGCCGTTTATCAAAAAATTGAGAGATGGCCAGTCGTCGGCTTCTGCCCCCATGCCACTAGTGCTGGGGCGTTCGGGATAAACCTGAGCGCTCTTTTTCCCATGATTGGGTCTGTCGAGGGAGGCGGTCAGCACAACGAACAAGGCAATCGGACTATAATGCTTGAACACTCTCACTTAGCCATAGAACTCTATAATTTTAAATTTCGGCGAAGCCCCTAGTATTCGAAAGACCGAGTTCGGGGCGCTATCCACGCCTTGGCCGGACTAAGCCAGTTCCTCGCTCGAAGCGGCATAAGCCTTTAAGGACTCAAAAAACCTCTCGAACAGTGACCGGTCTCTCGCCTCATCATGACAGTCAGTTTTAGCTTTCTCCACTGAGGTGCTCGGCCCAGCTCAACTGGGGCACAATCGCAGTGGTTCTCCTAGTGCTACCTTAGCCGATATAGCGGAACATAAGGCACCAAAACATAGGAGCCGGGCAAACCCAACTATTGACCCAAATCATGATTCGGAGCCGATGCATATAGTGCTATAAGTTTGGGGTGCCGCACTTGTGAAAGTGGATGGACTTCTCATGCCATATTGATGGGTACTGAAGCCCCTGGCGTATTTTGCCATACCACAGTGTACGGATGCGGCATGTTATTAATAAACATATATATAAAAAGAGGGTAATGCAAAAAATAGACAAAAAGCTATGCATTGTTTATAGAAAGGCATGCTATGAAAGCGGAACGATAGAAATAGTGCGATAGGCAAAATAAATTGGACTATTTAACATGTCCTGGCCAGGGGCAGGCCGCGGAATTGTATTAAAAACAGGTATACTGCTCGCAATGGAGACCACCTGGGAGTTCCATAATGCGGCGTGGCTTGTCTGCTTACTTGGATCATGCATCGTTTGTGCGGCAGTTGAATTGCCGAACGGGTCGTCCGAAGTATGGAGTCCTGAGAGTAAGAAAAAAAAAAGAAGGAATCCGGCAGCCCCTGGTGCGGTTTAAGCCGTATTTCGGGCGTGCCGTGATAGTGCCCCTTTCCCTGTGCCCATGGTATTTCAAGAGCGTAGTTATGTACGCGAAGCGCTGGTTTCTTTATATCGCGAGGGCTAGGGTTGGGGCCGCATTGCTACGCTAGCTCGGAACATGCCAGGCGGTCTTGTTGTAGGGTACTCCGGGCGCGCTTGACAGTGTCCGGCTTTTTGAAGGCCGAACTGGAGAACTGCCTAGAGAGGTTGCTTTGTACTTCTGCTGCGAGCGCTGCCGTGTGCTCCTCCGTTCGGAGGGAGCGTTCAGTGTTCCCATTGACCGTGATTACTCCTCTAGGGCCTGGCATCTTCAGCTTGAGGTATGCATAGTGCGGTACCACGTTGAATTTTTCAAATGCGGTTCGCCCGAGCAGTGCGTGGTAGCCACTACGGAATGGGACTATGTCGAAGATTAACTCCTCGCTTCAGAAGTTATCCGGAGATCCGAAGACCACTTCCAGTGTAACTGAGCCTGTACAGTTGGCTTCTACACCTGGTATGACGCCTTTAAAGGTCGTTTTGGTGGGCTTGATCCTCGAGGGATCTATGCCCATCTTTTGCACTGTATCCTGGTAAAGCAGGTTCAGGCTGCTGCCGCCGTCCATGAGAACTCTTGTGAGATGAAATCCGTCAATGATTGGGTCTAGAACCAATGCGGCAAAGCCGCCGTGACGGATGCTAGTGGGGTGGTCCCTTCGATCAAAGGTGATCGGGCAGGAGGACCATGGGTTGAACTTTGGGGCAACCGGCTCCATCGCATATACGTCCCGTAACGCACGCTTCCGCTCCCTCTTGGGGATGTGGGTTGCGTATATCATGTTCACCGTCCGCACTTGCGGGGGAAATCCCTTCTGTCCACTGTTGTTCGGCGGCCTGGGCTCCTCCGCGTCGTCGCTATGCAGCCCCTTGTCTTTGTTTTTGGCTCTTAACTTGCCTGCCTGCTTGAACACCCAACAATCCCTGTTGGTGTGATTGGCTGGCTTTTCGGGGGTGCCATGTATCTGGCACAAGCGGTCGAGTATTCGGTCCAAACTGGACGGGCCCTGAGTTTTTCTTTTGGATGGCTGTTTCCGTTGACCGGATTTGTAGCCTCGGAATCCGGCATTAACTGTCGTATCCTCATTGTTGTCGCTGTTAATGCAGCGCTTTTGTTTGTTCCACCGCGACCTGCCACTTTTGTCCTTGGTATTCGAATTACCAGTGTTCTTGGTTAAGTTGTTACTGCGAGCTAGCCAGCTGTCTTCTCCCGCGCAAAAGCAGGTCATGAGTGTCGTGAGGGCTGCCATAGATTTCGGCTTTTCCTGTCCCAGGTGCCGGGCCAGCCACTCGTCACGGATATTATGCTTGAAGGCCGCTAAGGCCTCTACGTCCGGACAGTCGACTATCTGGTTTTTCTTTGTTAGGAACCGTGTCCAGAATTGCCTGGCCGATTCTTCTGGCTGCTGAATTATGTGGCTTAGGTCATCGGCGTCCGATGGTCGCACATAAGTGCCCTGGAAGTTGTCAAGGAATGCGGCTTCCAGGTCCTCCCAAGAACCGATTGAGTTTGCTGGCAAGCTGTTAAGCCAATGCCGGGCCGGTCCCTTAAGTTTGAGTGGAAGGTATTTGATGGCGTGTAGATCATCGCCGCGGGCCATGTGGATATGAAGGAGATAATCCTCGATCCATACCGCAGGATCTGTTGTGCCATCGTACGATTCGATGTTTACGGGTTTGAAGCCCTCAGGGATTTTATGATCCATTACTTCATCTGTGAAGCATAGTGGGTGTGCGGCGCCTCTGTATTGGGCCTTATCACGACGCAGCTCGAAGGAGCTTTGTCTGTTGAGTTCGGCCCGGCCGGATTCATTGCGTCCGGAGTGATGATCACTGTCACATGCCGTGGGGCGCCTGCGCGATCCGTAGATCGATCTTGTTTACTTTGCCTTGTCCTCCAGGATGTCGCGCAGGTCAGGCGCATTTTCCCGTGCCTTAGTATGCTTGACGCGGTGCCGGGGCATGGCTTGAGTGGAGGGCCAAGAGGCCTCTCTGTCGCGGCCACGAGGTGGCCGGTCGGCCATGTCATGCGCTGGTGATCTAGGTGCTTCCTCCTCTAGTCGGGGTAGCAGCCTGCGCTTTGGGTAACTCTTGGAGGGGCGTTCGAGTTCATACTCTTCGGCCGCAAGGACTTCAGTCCATCTGTCAGCTAGCAAATCCTGATCAGCTCTAAGTTGTTGCCGCTTTTTCTTGAGGCTGCTTGCGGTGGCTATGAGCCTGCGTTTAAAACGCTCTTGTTGGCAAGATCCTCTGGCACGACGAACTCGTCGTCGTCGAGGCTTGCCTCGTCTTTGGAGGGAGGCGTATAATTATCATCCTCAACCTCTTGGTCCGCCGCCCTCTCGTGAGGGCTGGCTTCTCTGTCCTCTTGTGCTGAATTTTGCTGGAGAGGGTGTTCTTCGGCAAAGAAGTCCGCGGCGGGATCACCATTTTTGCTGGAATTAAGCATGTCGGTTAAGTCGTCGACAGTGGCTACGAAGTGGGTGGTGGCTGGGTTTTGAATTTCTTCATTGTCCGTATCCCAAACTTGCTGACCGTAGTCCGGCCAGGGCTCTCCTGATAAAGAGAGAGACTTTAGAGACTTTAGGATGTCGCTGAAGGGCGAGTGCTGAAAGATGTCCGCGGCGGTGAACTCCATTATTGGCGCCCAATCGGATTCGATCGGCGGGGGCGCGGGGGGCTCGGAGTTCGGAGAGGAATCCGGGTCCTCGGAGTCACAGGCCATGCGGAGTGCGGGGCTGGAGTTTGGCTCGATCGCCTCTGAGATCGCAGCCCCTGAGGCAGCGTCTAACCGCTGATCCTCGATCGGTGCAGTAGGCTCCGAATCAATGGTCGGAACCGGTGCGTGTGCGGCCTCCAAATCGCTACTCGGCGGCAGAGCTATATCATGCCCATCGAGACAGTGCGGCGCGCTTGGCTGTGGCTCGAATCCGTCGAAGGTCAAGTCCCCGCGGATGTCAGCCGTGTAGTTTAGGCTTCTAAACCTGACCTGATGGCCAGGGGCGTAGCTTTTGATCTGCTCAAGGTGGCCGAGCGAGTTGGCCTGCAGTGCGAAGCCGCCGAAGACGAAGATCTGTCCGGGGAGAAAAGTCTCACCCTGGACTGCATCGTTGTTGATGATCGAAGGAGCCATCGGGCCTGAAAGCGACGACATAGAGGAACTCTCAATGAAAGCACCAATGTCGGTGTCAAAACCGGCGGATCTCGGGTAGGGGGTCCCGAACTGTGCGTCTAGGCCGGATGGTAACAGGAGACAAGGGACACAATGTTTTACCCAGGTTTGGGTCCTCTTGATGGAGGTAAAACCCTACGTCCTGCTTGATTAATATTGATGATATGGGTAGTACAAGAGTAGATCTACCACGAGATCAAGGAGGCTAAACCCTAGAAGCTAGCCTATGGTATGATTGTTGTATGATGAAGTTGTCCTACGGACTAAAACCCTCCGGTTTATATAGACACCGGAGAGGGTTAGGGTTACACAAAGTCGGTTACAATGGTAGGAGATCTTGAATATCCGCATCGCCAAGCTTGCCTTCCACGCCAAGGAAAGTCCCATCCGGACACGGGCCGGAGTCCTCAATCTTGTATCTTCATAGTCCTGGAGTTCGGCTGAAGGCATAGTCCGGCTACCCGAACACCCCCTAATCCAGGACTCCCTCAATTGCCCACAAGCTGAGTCACTTGATGTAGCAATTGAGGCTATTGGAAAGCCCTTGGTGCACTGGCAAGATGCGAGCACGGCCGGTGTTGAAGCTCTAGCTGCAGCCATCGAGGAACTTGAAGCAGGAGGAGGCACTGAAGATTTTGAAATCTTAAGTGTTGTAGCCATTGAAGCTTTAGGCTTGGCCACTGAGGGCATTGGATCGGATGGCTTTGGCTTGTTGGCAGAATTTTTCTGCATAGCCTTCTTGGGAGCTCTTGCACTGCCACTGGCACTTGAACCAACTTCACTTGAAGCTTTTGTAGCCTGGTTGAATTCTTCAATGACTTTCTTAGCTTGTTTAGCCAGCTTAGCTTGATGTTTCGCCCATTCCTTGGGGAATTCTTCACCCCTTCTGATACTTGAGGGATCAGCTTTTTTCCAGGAGCAAGCGGTGGCCTATTGCATAGAGGCATCACAGCAAAGTCCTTCATGTCTTTGGAGGTGCCGTATCTATAATCCCTCCATTTATACATCCAGTACCATTTGATCTTTTGCAGATGTGTTTTGCACCGCTCTTTAGTTTCCTTGCCATGAGTTCCTTCATCTGGCATAGAGTATCCTGAGTAAATATCCTCAGGGATCTCAATAGCAGCGTGTTCCTCTTTCCTCTTGCCACCCTTCTGTGGCCTCTTTCCTTTAGCCATTTTCTTCAACTGAGGTTTTTGAACTTGTGAGGACTCTGAAGATGTTTGAAGGTTTTCCTCAAGCTGTGATGCAAATGAATTAATTTGATGAGAACCAAGAGATTTGTCAGCAGACATTGTACCTGTGAACAGAGTATAGTTGCGAGGAAATTGGGAAGAGTCACATGCGTTCTCAGATATTTTTCAAAACATAAACTAGTTGAGGAAATTGACCCTTATCGTCTTGACGCAATTCACTAAGTGTTCTTGACCTAGGTTCCAGAGTTCAGGAAATTGACCCTTATCGTCTTGAAGCAATTGCACAACTGAGGAATCTAGTAGTTAATCTTAACTTAGATGAAAGTACTCAAGACTGGAAAAAATGGAAGTGCTGAAGAATTGAAACAGTGGTAAAAATAGCACTTGAAGATTTTTGAGTGGAGTGAAGATCAAAGCGGGGCAGTAAATAAGCATTTAATTACCCTAGTGATGAACTCGATGAACTGGACGACGAGGTGAAGGAAATCGTCAGCTCAGATCTTCCGTGCCCTAACTTGCCGACGAAAGACGACTATGGCGGCGGCGGAGGTGAAGAAATCTGCGTCCGACATGAGTACGTCGATGAAGAAGTCGAGGAAGCGAAGCTCTTCTTCTCCAGCGGCAATGAATTCCAATGGTGGCACTAGGGTTTGAGAGTTGAGCGTGACAGGAGCTTGGAGGCGAAGTGAAATGAAGTTGACGGGGTCAAGGCTATTTATAGCCGTAATGAAAACCGAGTGGTCCAAAACTTTTGGACGGATAAGCCCCTGACCATTCACATCTTGGTGACACGTGTCACACATGCATTTTCATCCTTATTTGTCTATGTTAAAGCATGGGATGAAGTTACAGCGGCAACCGCTAGAAATAAAATTTTTAGAATAATTAAAGAGTGTTCACAAATTCTTCAGCTGTCAAGGACACAATGAAGACTTTGAATAGTGTCAAATAGAGCACATATGAAGAATGTGTGAACAGAGTGGTTTGAGCATAGCATAGAAGGGAGCGAGTCCGATCACATCCACATAGATGAAGAAATCAAACTGAAGAATTAGCAATATGTGGATGCTGTTGAGGACATGAAAAACTCAAATGAACATATATATATATATATATATATATATATATATATATATATATATATATATCAGCTTAAGCAATGAAGAATGACCTCAAATGATGTATTTGAAAAGTTTGACGAAATTGCAAATGACGAAAAACTCAAATTTGATGGATTTCATATAGAGGTGGTGGAATTACCCATTGTATAAGAACTATGATGACTACAACACCGCATACAATTATTGTAGGGTTCTGAGAGTCAAGTTCTTCATTAATTTCTTCACACTTAGAGGGTTAGTCTTCATTTATTGAAGAAAAATGTTACTTTGTGTGTTGTGCATCAAAGTCATTAAAAATGCATAAGCATTAGGATATGTGTCCACTTCATAGGACATTCGAAGATTCTTGGATGTTTAGCTCACACCGCAACTTGCAGAACCTCTTTTCATCCAAGGGCTTAGTGAACATATCGGCAAGCTGGTCTTCAGTCTTAACGTGGTTGATGATGATGTCTCCCTTTAACACATGATCATGAAGAAAATGGTGACAAATCTGAATATGCTTCGTCTTGGAATGTTGCACTGGGTTGTGGGCGATCTTGATAGCACTCTCGTTGTCGTAGAAGAGAGGGACTTTCTTCATATTGACGCCATGGTCCTTGAGGGTTTGCTTCATCCATAGCAATTGTGAGCAGCAGGCACCAGCAACAATGTATTCAGCCTCAGCTGTGGAAAGTGCCACACTAGTCTGCTTCTTTGAGGACCAACAGACAAGAGATCGTCCGAGGAAATGGCATGTGCCTGATGTAGACTTGCGATCCACACGACCTCCAGCATAATCAAAATTAGAAAATCTGGCTAGATCAAAAGACGAGCCCTTGGGATACCATAATCCAAGCGTTGGTGTGTGAGCTAAATATTGAAGAATTTGTTCCACAACCTAGTGGTGTGATTCATTCGGTGTCTCTTGAAATCGGGCACACATGCAAACGCTAAGCATAATGCCTGGCCTAGATGCACATAGGTAAAGAAGCAAACCAATGATGGAGCGGTATACCTTCTGGTCAAAATCTTTACCATTTTTGTCAGTGTCGAGTTGACCATTAGTAGGCATTGGAATTTTGAGGCCTTTGCAGTCTTGCATGCCGAATATCTTCCGGTAATCTTTGAGGTATTTCTCTTAAGAAATGAACATGCCATTTGGTTTTTGACGAATTTGAAGACCAAGGAAGAATTTCAATTCTCCCATCATAGACATATGATATTCTTCATGCATCATATATGCAAATTCGTCGCTGAAATGCTTGTTAGTGCAACTAAAGGTAATATCGTCAACATATATTTGGCACATGAACAGTTCACCATCATAAGATTTTGTGAAAAGAGTAGGGTCAAGTGAACCGGGTTTGAATCCCTTTTTCTTCAGGAATTCCTTCAGAGTTTCATACCAAGCCCGTGGGGCTTGCTTGAGGCCATAGAGTGCATTGTTCAATCTGAAGACTTTGTGGATGCTTTGGATCCTCAAAACCTGGGGGTTGAGCAACATATACTTCTTCCTCAAGTTTACCATTGATGAATGCACTTTTCATATGCATTTGATATAAGAGAATATAATAATAGCTTCAAGCCTAGCAACAGGTGCAAATGTTTCGCCGGAATCAATACCCTCAACCTGTGTGTAGCCTTGTGCTACAAGACGGGCCTTATCTCTTACCACTTGGCCATTTGCGTCTTGCTTGTTACATTAGATCCACTTAGTGCCTATGATATTGTGTGTGCGTGGATCAGGAAAATTCACAAGCTCCCACATATTGTTGAGCTCGAATTGTTGCAATTCTTCTTGCATGGCTTGAATCCACTCAGGCTCCGGAAATGCTTCATCAACTTTGGTGGGCTCTATGATAGAGACAAATTCAAAATGCCCACAAAAGTTAGGTAGATGTGAATATCTTGAGCAAGTGAGGGGACCAGGTGCATTGATGTTGTCGAGGATCTTCTCAATCTGCACTTCATTCGCCACTCGAGGAAGAATTGGACGGGGGCCTGATGACCCACTAGTATAGGGGATCTATCGTAGTCCTTTCGATAAGTAAGAGTGTCGAACCCAACGAGGAGCAGAAGGAAATGATAAGCGGTTTTCAGCAAGGTATTCTCTGCAAGCACTGAAATAATAGGTAACAGATAGTTTTGTGATAGGACAATTTGTAATGAGTAACAAGTAATAAAAGTAAATAAAGTGCAGCAAGGTGGCCCAGTCCTTTTTGAAGCAAATGACAAGCCTGAACAAACTCTTATATGATGTAAAGCGCTCCTGAGGACACATGGGAATATCGTCAAGCTAGTTTTCATCACGTTCATATGATTCGCGTTCGGTACTTTGATAATTTGGTATGTGGGTGGACCGGTGCTTGGGTGCTGCCCTTACTTGGACAAGCATCCCACTTATGATTAACCTCTATTGCAAGCATCCGCAACTACAACTAAAGTATTAAGGTAAACCTAACCATAGCATGAAACATATGGATCCAAATTAGCCCCTTACGAAGCAACGCATAAACTAGGGTTTAAGCTTCTGTCACTCTAGCAACCCATCATCTACTTATTACTTCCCAATGCCTTCCTCTAGGCCCAAATAATGGTGAAGTGTCATGTAGTCTACATTCACATAACACCACTAGAGGAGAGACAACATACATCTCATCAAAATATCGAACGAATACCAGATTCACATGACTACCAATAGCAAGACTTCTCCCATGTCCTCAGGAACAAACATAACTACTCACAAAGCATATTCATGTTCATAATCAGAGGGGTATTAATATGCATATAGGATCTGAACATATGATCTTCCACCAAATAAACCAACTAGCATCAACTACAAGGAGTAATTAACACTACTAGCAACCCACAGGTACCAATCCCGGACTTGGAGACAAGAATTGGATACAACAGATGAACTAGGGTTTTGAGAGGAGACGGTGCTGGTGAAGATGTTGATGGAGATTGCCCTCTCCCGATGAGAGGAGCGTTGGTGATGACGATGACGATGATTTCCCCCTCCCAGAGGGAAGTTTCCCCGGCAGAACAGCTCCGCCAGAGCCCTAGATTGGTTCCGCCAAGGTTCCGCCTCGTGGCGGCGGAGCCTTGTCCGGAAAGATGGCTTATGATTTGTTTCTCATCGAAAGACTCTATATAGCAGAAGATGGCCATCGGAGGGCCACCAGGGGGCCCACGAGGCAGGGGGCGCGCCTAGGGAGGTAGGGCGCCCCCACCCTCATGGGCAGGGTGTGCCCCCTGGTGAACTTCTTGCGCTCAGTATTTTTCATATATTCTGAAAACGTCTTCCGTGAAGTTTCAAGACTTTTGGAGCTGTGCAGAATAGGTCTCTAATATTTGCTCCTTTTCCAGCCTAGAATCCCAGCTGCCGGCATTCTCCCTCTTTATGTAAACCTTGTAAAATAAGAGAGAATAGGCATAAGTATTGTGACATAATGTGTAATAACAGCCCACAATGCAATAAATATCGATATAAAAGCATGATGCAAAGTGGACGTATGAACTCCCCCAAGCTTAGACCTCACTTGCGCTCAAGCGAAAGCCGAAATCGAAAAAATGTCCACATGTTTAGAGATAGAGGTGTTAATAAAAATAAAACACGGACATGAGAGCATCATGATCATTCTTAGAACAAAAACTTATATAATTCTTGTCATATGATCTCTTATGCTAGAGTAACAATTCAATCACAATTTCAAGTATGAATCATAAACTTCATTGAAAACTAACAAACTATAATCTCAGTCATTGGAGCAATTGCAATTTATCATAACATAGGAAAGATTCAATATAAGATCTTTTCAGCAAGTCCACATACTCGACTATCATATAGTCTTTCACCATTGCTAACACTCACGCAATACTTATGGGTCTGGAGTTTTAATCGGACACAAAGAAAGATAGGGGCTTATAGTTTTGCCTCCCAACGTTTTACCTCAAGGGTAATGTCAACAATAATAGTTCATGAAAACTCACATCCAATTAGCCGTATATACCAGGATCCTTCCAACATGTTGTGCTTGCCAAAAGATAAAATGTAAAAACGAAGGTTGAAGATCACCATGACTCTTATGTAAGGTAGGAGATAAAGGTAAAAGATAGGCCCTTCATAGAGGGAAGCAGAGGTTGTCATGCGCTTTTATGGTTGGATGCACAAAATCTTAATGCGAAAGAACATCACTTTATATTGCCACTTGTGATATGGACCTTTATTATGCAGTCTGTCGCTTTTATTTCTTCCATATCACACGATCGTATAAAGCTTATTTCCTCCACACCAATCAATCATACATATTTAGAGAGCAATTTTTATTGCCTGCACCGATGACAACTTACTTGAAGGATCTTACTCAATCCATAGGTAGATATGGTGGACTCTCATGGCAAAACTGGTTTAAGGGTGTTTGGAAGCACAAGTAGTATCTCTACTTGGTGCAAAGAATTTGGCTAGCATGAGGGGGAAGGGCTAGCTCAACCATGTTGGATGATCCATGACAATATAATTTATCTCAGATGTAAGAAAACATAACCCATTATGTTGTCTTCCTTGTCCAATGTCAGCTCTTTAGCATGTCATATTTTAATGAGTGCTCACAATCATAAAAGATGTCCAAGATAGTATATTTATATGTGAAGACCTATCTTTCTTTATTACTTCCTATTAATTGCAACGATGACCAAAACTATGTTTGTCAACTCTCAACAACTTTTATTCATCATACTTTTTCTATGTGAGCTCATTACTCTCCATAAGATCCATATGATCTCTTTGTTTCTTTTTATTTCTTTCTCTTTTCTTTTATTCACTTAATATCATGGAAAAATAATCAAGCCCTTGACTCAACACTAATCTTTATTATATATAGCTCACGGACTCGATTACATAGAAGGATCATAAAGCAAAACTCACAACTAGATCATACTAAAAGATTTTATTCTACTAGATCAAAATATTATCAAAATGATCGAACTAAGAAACGGTAAAGATAAAAGTGATGGTGATACGATACTGGGGCACTCCCCCAAGTTTGGCAGTTGCCAAGGGGCGTGCCCATACCCATGTGATTATGTGTCGTTTGTTGGTGAAGAAGTTGATGGTTTTGTTGATGGCGTAGGCTTGTCGTCCTTCTTCCAAGGCATAGGCTCACCATCATAGAAGGATGATCGAGTCTCCTGAAACCTCAAATCTGCAGCCAAACTCATCCTCTTGAATCTATATTCATACTCACAGTTTTGATTTTGCAGGTCATAGATCTGGGCTTGGAGGTGCTCGATTTTCTCTTGAAGCTTGAAGATGGCCTTCCCAATGTCCTTGACGTCCAGCTTGTGGTTGTTGGTGAACTCCGTGATCATAATGTGATTGGAATCGAGTCCACACTCCACCATCTCCTCACACTTGAAAACTTCTTACTCCAATGCCTCGAGCCTTGCCTCCGTGCTTACGGTCTTCCTTGGTCCCTCAACATCGCGGATGTGCAACAACCCCTCACACATCTCAATGGTTTGAGGGTGTTGCAGCACTTCCGCGAGGTAGGGGTTGATGACCTTCTCGAAGAACTGGTCCTTGGGGGAACTTGAAGATGACATGACGACCTGGATCTGTCAGAAAAATAGCTCGAAACAAAGACAAGAGATTTTTGTGTGATACAGGAGTCAAAACCTCCGAGAGAATATATAATGAATTTTTACCGACCAAAATATGTAACGTGTAAGAAAACAGAGTCCGAAAAGTGCACGAGGTGCCCACGAGGTAGGGGCGCGCCCTCCACCCTCGTGGAGCCCTCGTGTCCTTCCCGCACTGCTTCTTATTTTTCTATTTTTCTAAATATTCCAAAACGGAGAAATATTTCCATTAGAACTGTTTTGGAGTAGGTTTACTTACTATACCACATACCTATTCCTTTTTGGAGTCTGAAACGTTCCGGAAAGTGTCCCTTATGTATTCCTCCGGGGTTACGATTTCAATAACATTGGTTTCAACATTTATAGGATTACCTGAGATATAATGTTTAATTCTTTGACCGTTCACCACCTTCGGATTTGTGCCTTCGAAGCTGTTGATTTTTAAGGCACCAGAATGATAGATCTCCTCGATAACGTAAGGACCTTCCCATTTAGAGAGAAGTTTTCCTGCAAAAAATCTTAAATGAGAGTTGTATAGCAATACATAATCACCTACATTAAACTCAAGCTTTTGTATCCTTTTGTGATGCCATCTTTTAACTTTTTCTTTAAATAATTTGGCATTCTCATAGGCTTGGGTTCTCCATTCATCAAGTGAGCTAATGTCAAATAACCTCTTCTCACCGGCAAGTTTGAAATCATAGTTGAGCTCTTTAATATCCCAATAAGCCTTATGTTCTAGTTCAAGAGGTAAGTGACATGCTTTTCCATAAACCATTTTATACGGAGACATACCCATAGGATTTTTATATGCAGTTCTATAGGCCCATAATGCATCATCAAGTTTCTTGGACCAATTTTTTCTAGATCTATTGACAGTCTTCTGCTAAATTAATTTGAGCTCTATATTGCTCAGTTCTACTTGACCACTAGACTGTGGGTGATAAGGGGATGCAATTCTGTGATTAACATCATATTTAGCAAGCATTTTACGGAAAGCACCATGAATAAAATGTGAACCACCATCAGTCATTAAATATCTAGGGACTCCAAACCTTGGAAAAATAACTTCTTTAAGCATTTTAATAGAAGTGTTATGATCAGCACTACTAGTTGGAATAGCTTCTACCCACTTAGTAACGTAATCAACAACAACTAAAATATGTGTATAACCATTAGAGACAGGAAAAGGTCCCATATAATCAAAGCCCCAAACATCAAATGGCTCAATAACAAGTGAATAATTCATAGGCATTTCTTGACGTCTACTAATATTACCAATTCTTTCACATTCCTCACAGGACAAGACAAACTTACGGGCATCCTTGAAGAGATTAAGCCAATAAAAACCGGATTGCAATACCTTATGTGTAGTTCTATCTCCAGCGTGGTGTCCTCCATAAGCCTCGGAGTGACACTTGCGTAGGATCTGTTCCTGTTCATGCTTAGGTACACAATGTCTAATAACACCATCTACTCCTTCTTTATAAATATGTGGGTCATCCCAAAAGTAATGTCTCAAATCATAGAAGAACTTTTTCTTTTGCTGGTATGTAAAGCTAGGTGGTATAAATTTAGCAACAATGTAATTAGCATAATCAACATACCATGGAGCAGTATGAGAAGCATTTATGACATTTAATTGTTCATCAAGAAAGCTATCATCAATAGGTAGTGGGTCATCAAGAACATTTTATATCCTAGACAAGTTGTCTGCAACGGGGTTCTCAACTCCCTTTCTATCAATAATATGCAAATCAAATTCTTGTAGCAAGAGAACCCATCTAATAAGTCTAGGTTTAGCATCTTTATTTTCCATGAGATATTTAATAGTAGCATGATCAGTATGAATACTTACTTTAGAATCAACAATATAAGGTCTGACTTTATCACAAGCAAATACTACTTCTAAGAATTCTTTTTCAGTAGTAGCATAATTTCTCTGAGCATTGTCTAGAGTTTACTAGCATATTGAATAACATTTAGTTTCTTATCAACTCTTTGCCCTAGAACAACACCTACAACATAATCACTAGCATCACACATAATTTCAAAGGGTAAATTCCAATCAGGTGGCTGAACAATCGGTGCAGAGATCAATGCTTTCTTAAGTATTTCAAATGCTTCTACGCAATCATCATAAAAAACAAATGGTATATCTTTTTGTAATAAATTAGTCAGAGGCCGAGAAATTTTTGAGAAGTCCTTAATGAACCTCCTATAAAAACCGGCATGACCAAGGAAACTTCTTATACCTTTGATGTCCTTGGGACATGGCAACTTTTCAATAGCATCAACTTTGGCTTTATCAACCTCAATACCTCTTTCAGAAACTTTATGCCCCAAGACAATACCTTCGTTAACCATAAAGTGACACTTTTCCCAATTCAAGACAAGATTAGTTTCTTCACATCTCTGCAAAACTCGGTCAAGGTTGCTTAAGAAATCATCAAAAGAGGATCCATAGACAGAAAAATCATCCATTAAAACCTCACAAATCTTTTCACAAAAGTCATAGAATATAGCCATCATGCATAGTTGAAAGGTAGAAGGTGCATTACATAAACGAAAAGGCATACGTCTATAAGAAAAAGTACCAAAAGGGAAAGTAAAAGTAGTCTTTGATTGATCATTGGCCGACACAGGTATTTGAGAGAAACCAGAATAACCATCTAGAAAGCAAAAATATGTATGTTTGGATAATCTTTCTAGCATTTGATCGATAAAAGGTAAAGGGTAATGATATTTTTCAGTAGCTTTATTTAATTTGCGAAAATCAATTACCATCCTATAACCTGTAATAATTCTTTGCGGGATCAACTACGACAGTAATACCTCCCTTCTTAGGGACACAATGGACAGGACTTACCCACTGACTATCAGCAACGGTATAAATTATACCTGCCTCAAGAAGCTTTAGTATTTCCTTTCTTACCACTTCCTTCATCTTAGGATTCAGCTGTTGTTGATGATCACGAACTGGTTTGGCATCTTCCTCCAAATTTATTTTGTGTTGACATATAGTGGTACTAATGCCCTTAAGATCATCAAGAGTATATCCAATAGCAGCACGGTGCTTCTTCAGATTTTTCAATAATCTCTCTTCTTCATGCTTTGAAAGGTTAGCACTAATAATAACATGATATATCTTTTCTCATCAAGATAAGCATATTTAAGAGTATCAGGTAACGGTTTAAGCTCAAACATGGGATCACCCTTGGGTGGAGGAGGATCCCCTAGGATTTCAACAGGCAAATTGTGTTTGAGGATGGATTCCTGTTTAAAGAATACTTCATCTATTTCCCTTATTTCATTCATAAACATATCATTTTCATGGTCTAGCAAATATTGTTCTAAAGGATCACTAGGAGGTACGGCAATAGAAGCAAGACCAATAATTTCATCTTTACTAGGCAATTCCTCTTCACGGTGTTGTCTACGAAATTTAGAGAAATTAAATTCATGAGACATATCACCTAAACCAATAGTTACAACATCCTTTTTGCAATCTATCTTAGCATTAACAGTGTTCAAGAAGGGTCTACCAAATATAATGGGACAAGAGTTATCTTGTGGGGAACCAAGAACAAGAAAATCAGCAGGATATTTAGTTTTCCCACACAAGAGTTCAACATCTCTAACAATTCTAATTGGTGAAATAGTATCTCTATTGGCAAGATTAATTGTGACATCAATATCTTCTATCTCAGTAGGTGCAATATCATGCATAATTTCTTTGTATAAGTCATGAGGTATAGCACTAGCACTGGCACCCATATCACATAAGCCATGATAACAATAATCTCCTATTTTAATAGAAATAACAGTCTCATCACGGAAATGAATAACATGCCCATCAATATTATCAGACAAGAGATCTTTAAAAATAGCAATATTAGGTTCAACTTTAATTTGCTCAGGAGGTGTATAGGTTCTAATATTGCTTTTACGAACCACAGTTGAAGCTTTAGCATGATCTTTTATCCTAACAGGAAAAGGTGGTTTCTCAACATAAGCAGTAGGAACAATAGGATCATTATAGGTGACAGTCTTTTCTTCAAGTTTAATAGGTGCAACTACTTTTACTTCTATGGGAGGATGATATTTAAACCACTTCTCCCTAGGGAGATCAACATGAGTAGCAAAAGATTCACAGAAAGAAGCTACTATCTCAGAGTCAAGTCAATATTTAGTGCTAAATTTACGGAAAACATCGGTATCCATAAAAGATTTAACACAATCAAATTTAGGTGTCATACCTGACTCCTTACCTTCATTGAGGTCCCAATCTTCAGAGTTGCATTTAATTCTTTCCAATAAATCCCATTTGAATTCAATAGTCTTCGTCATAAAAGAGCCAGCACAAAAAGTATCAAGCATGGTGCGAGTGTTATCAGAAAGCCGAGCATATAAATTTTGGATAATCATTTCTCTTGAGAGCTCATGATTGGAGCATGAATATAACATTGATTTAATCCTCCCTCAAGCTTGAGCGATGCTTTATCCTTCGCGAGGCCATAAATTATATATATATATATAATTGCGAACAAGATGAACAAGATGCGTAGGATAAAACTTCTGATGAAATTCCAATTTCAATCGTTTGTAGTTCCATGACCCCGTATCATCACATAGCCCATACCATGTTAATGCATCTTCCTTCGAAGATAAAGGGAAGACCTTCTTCTTAATAACATCTTCGAGTACACCTGCAAGCTTTAGTAACCCACAAACTTGATCCACATATATTAGGTGCTCATCAGGATGCACTGTTCCGTCTCCTGCAAAAGGATTAGCTAGCAGGTTTTCTATCATACCCGAAGGAATTTCAAAGCAAACATTTTCATTTTCAGTAGGTTCAGTAGGTTGAGGAGAAACTCTTCGCTCTACTGGTCGGGGTGAAGATACCCCGAACAAGCCCCTCAGAGGATTACTTTCCATAGTAACAAGTGATAGTAAATTTCAGCACACTATATAAATTTTTTCTTACAAAATTCCACCTACCAAAGGCGCTTCACTCCCTGACAACGACGCCAGAAAAGATTCTTGATGACCCACAAGTATAGGGGATCTATCTAGTCCTTTCGATAAGTAAGAGTGTCGAACCCAACGAGGAGCAGAAGGAAATGATAAGCGGTTTTCAGCAAGGTATTATCTGCAAGCACTGAAATAATAGGTAACAGATAGTTTTGTGATAGGACAATTTGTAAGTAACAAAAGTAAATAAAGTGCAGCAAGGTGGCCCAATCCTTTTTGTAGCAAAGGACAAGCCTGGACAAACTCTTATATGATGTAAAGCGCTCCCGAGGACATATGGGAATATCGTCAAGCTAGTTTTCATCACGTTTATATGATTCGCGTTCGGTACTTTGATAATTTGGTATGTGGGTGGACCGGTGCTTGGGTGCTGCCCTTACTTGGACAAGCATCCCACTTATGATTAACCTCTATTGCAAGCATCAACAACTACAACAAAAGTATTAAGATAAACCTAACCATAGCATGAAACATATGGATCCAAATTATCCCCTTACGAAGCAACGCATAAACTAGGGTTTAAGCTTCTGTCACTCTAGCAACCCATCATCTACTTATTACTTCCCAATGCCTTCCTCTAGGCCCAAATAATGGTGAAGTGTCATGTAGTCTACGTTCACATAACACCACTAGAGGAGAGACAACATACATCTCATCAAAATATCGAACGAATACCAAATTCACATGACTACCAATAGCAAGACTTCTCCCATGTCCTCAGGAACAAACGTAACTACTCACAAAGCATATTCATGTTCATAATCAGAGGGGTATTAATATGCATATAGGATCTGAACATATGATCTTCCACCAAATAAACCAACTAGCATCAACTACAAGGAGTAATTAACACTACTAGCAACCCACAGGTACCAATCCCGGACTTGGAGACAAGAATTGGATACAAGAGATGAACTAGGGTTTTGAGAGGAGATGGTGCTGGTGAAGATGTTGATGGAGCTTGCCCTCTCTCGATGAGAGGAGCGTTGGTGATGACGATGACGATGATTTCCCCCTCCCGGAGGGAAGTTTCCCCGGCAGAACAGCTCTGCCAGAGTCCTAGATTGGTTCAGCCAAGGTTCCGCCTCGTGGCGGCGGAGTCTCGTCCGAAAAGATGGATTATGATTTTTTCTCATTGAAAGACTCCATATAGCAGAAGATGGCCATCGGAGGGCCACCAGGGGCCCACGAGGTGGGGGGCGCGCCTAGGGGGTAGGGCGTGCCCCCACCCTCGTGGGCAGGGTGTGCCCCCCTGGTGAACTTCTTGCACTCAGTATTTTTTATATATTCTGAAAACGTCTTCCGTGAAGTTTGAGGACTTTTGGAGCTGTGCAGAATAGGTCTCTAATATTTGCTCCTTTTCCAGCCCAGAATCCCAGCTACCGGCATTCTCCCTCTTTATGTAAACCTTGTAAAATAAGATAGAATAGGCATAAGTAGTGTGACATAATGTGTAATAACAGCCCATAATGCAATAAATATCGATATAAAAGCATGATGCAAAATGGACGTATCAGGGCCTTGTTGAGGTTGAGCATTATCCTCAGGGTCATTTTCTTTAGTAGCAGCAGTTTCTTCAGGATGGGTGATTATCACTTCTTCAGCTATTTCTTCACTAGGCATAATTTTACCAGTTCCCATCAGCTTGATAGATTCCTCAGGAGGCATTTCATCTAGCATAGGAGGCAGATGCTCTCTTTGTGAGCTGTTAGTTTCATCGAACCGCACATCTACAGTTGTGATAGGTGTTGAAGACTCTTGTAGGCGTGCGAGTCCTTTCTGTAACCAAGCATAAAACCCTCATGTGCTTTAGGTGAAAATTTGGAATTGTGATGTGGATCTCTAATCCATCATTTAACACCGAAGACTTTGAAATAATTTACATTGGGCTTCTTATCGGTGAGGGGCTCATATGAGGTCTTCTTGAGGAATTTGTGAAGATATACCCGATTGATGATTTGACAAACTGTATCAATTGCTTCAGACCACCATCGAGAAGGAGTCTTGTATTCGTCAAGAATTGTGCGAGCCATCTCAATAAGAGTCATGTTATAGCGTTCAACAACTCCATTGTGTTGAAGAATATAAGGAGCAGATAGCTCATGAGTGATACCAAGTTCTTCAAGATAGTTATCAAGGCATGTGTTCTTGAACTCTGTGCCATTGTCGCTTCTGATATGCTTGATCTTAAGACCATAATTCATCATGGCCGATTTGAGAATCGTATGAAGACACCCTGCACTCCAGTCTTGAAAGTAATGATATGCACCCAGGTGTAACGAGAATAATCATCAACTATGACGAATCCATAAAGTGATGCTACATTGGTTAGTGTGTCATAATGAGTAGGACCAAAGAGATCCATATGAAGTAATTCAAAGGAACGAGTAGTGGTCATGATTGTCTTCGTGGAGTGCTTGGATCTGGTCATCTTTCCAGCCTCACAAGCACCGCAAAGGTGATCTTTGACGAATTTGACGCCTTCGACGCCAATGATGTGCTTATTCTTGACGAGTGTGCTCAAATTCTTCATGCCAGCATGTTCAATTCATCGATTCCATAACCAATACTCTGAAGCTTTTGCCAGTAGACATGTGGTCTGTGGAGTACTTAGAGAGAAATCTACAATATACAAATCACCTCTCCTAAGCCTTCAAAGACTTTGTACTTGTAAGATTCCATTAGCACAATGCATCTATATTTGCCAAAGATGACAATCATATCAAGATCACAAAGCATTGAGGCAGACATGAGGTTGTATCCTAGGGACTCGACAAGCATCACTTTTTCCATGTGTCGATCCTTTGAGATAGCAACCTTACCTAGACCCAATACCTTGCTCTTACCTTTGTTAGCGTAGGTGATATGCTTCAGATGAGACGAATCGAGGGGAGCATCGGTGAGGAGATTCCTGTCACCAGTCATGTGATTGGTGTAGCCATTGTCCAGAACCCATTCAGTAGATTTTGGAGTATCATCCTGTAGAAGCATTAGTCTCACTTACAAATTCATATACTTCAGGTGAAGAATATGATAACAAATTTCGTCAGTGAATTTCATTAGTAAGCATATAACAAGCAACATAGGGATGTGTGAAATGAAGAATTCATATCATCATGATTAGCTTGCATCCCAACAAGCATTATGTCAGGTCTTCAGCAAATTCGTCAGACATTCATTGTATTTGAAGACCTGACCCTACAAAAGAGATTAGTTCTTAACCACCCACATTTGAATGGGTGACTGAGAAGTAGTGTAATGCCAGACATTGATAGAGAACTTAGGCATTGAAGAATATGCATTTCTCTTCTTAGGAGGACTCTGGTACTCATAAGAATATGCACATAAATTCTTAGCAGTTTTGTGCATATAGTGATTTGAAGAATAATGCACATATTCATTAGATCGTTGTCTATTTCCCTACATAGAATTGTTAGTATGAGCATGAGTTGGCCTGTGTCCATTTGACGACTTTGATCCAAGTCAAGAATTTGCCCTGTGGTTGTTCCTTTTCTTCGGTGGTGTCATGATGACATTCACCTGAAGATTTTGAAGAACACTTTTGGGCACCCAGATTTTCTTCACTGGGGGACCATTCCTACAGTTAGTACCAACAAAGCTAGAAAATACTTCACCATTCTGATATTTGATCAGCTTATAGTTGGAGTCAAGTGACTCATCAGAAGAATGTGGAGTATCACAATTATAGCCAGATTGAGTGGATGGATCAAGTGGAGGTCCTTTTGCAGCAACCCATGTGGTTTAGGGATACTGCTTAGGTTTCCAATAAGATCCATCAACGTTTAGCTTTCTCACAAAAGCAATACCCTCTTTCCTAGGGTTCCTGTTGAGAATTTGCTTCTTTAGCATGTCACAAAGAGTTTCATGCCCTTTGAGGCATTTTCACCAGTGACACTTGTAGTCTCCTCAGATGAGGGTATTGAAACCATAGAGACAATTGAAGATATAGCAGCAGTTGAACCATTTGAATAGTCGGCTAGAGATTTGCATTGTCACGTTCGAGGCATTTTAAGTAAGGAGCAACATATTCTTCCCGAGCAGCGCTGATCTGTTGAGCAAGTAATGAATCATTGTCTTTCTGAAGATCATGATGAGGCGTTCTCAACTTCTCGAGCTCTTGCTTCCTTTGAAGAAATTCATAGGACACCTTCTCGTGTGCGGCTGAGAGGGCCACATCACAACTTTCAAGTTCATCAAATTTTGACTATAGACGCTCAAGGTCTTCAGTCAGATTTGAGACCGTTCCATTTCATCATTCAACAGACTGTCACTTTTATCTAGCAGTTTGTGAATCCTTTCCATGGCAGTTTGTTGCTTTGTAACAAGTTTAGAAAGTCTGGAGTAGCTAGGAGACATGTTTTCATCAGATTCACCTTCACTTGAAGAAGATGATGAATGATTGAGTACCCTGGTGCCTTTGGCCATTAAGCACGATGCTGAAGAAGATGGATCATGTTCGAAAGTCATCGTTTCGAGCAACTCCTTGAACTCGAGGAACCAGGGATCCTGACAGGTTCAGTGCCTGATGTCTACTACACAACTTTATTCTTGTAGACTCGTGTTGGGCTTCCAAGCATAGAGTTTTGTAGGACAGTATCAATTTTCCCTCAAGTGGATGACCTAAGGTTTATCAATCGGTGGGAGGTGTAGGATGAAGATGGTCTCTCTCAAACAACCCTGCAACCAAGTAATAAAAAGTCTCTTGTGTCCCCAACACACCAAATACAATGGTAAATTGTATAGGTGCACTAGTTCGACGAAGACATGGTGATACAAGTGTAGTAATGATAGTAGATATTGATTTTTGTAATAGTAACAATAAAAAACAGTAAGGTAGCAAGCAACAAAATTGAGCACAAATGGAATTGCAATGCTTGAAAATGAGGCCTAGGGTCCGTACTTTCTCTAGTGCAATCTCCCAACGATGCTAATAATTGGATCATATAACCATCCCTCAACGTGCGATGAAGAATCACTCCAAAGTTCTTATATAGCAGAGAACATAAGAAGAAACTGTTTGTAGGGTACGAAAGCACCTCAAAGTTATTCTTTCTGATCAATCTATCCAAGATTTTGTACTAAAATAACACCAAGTTATCCATTCCGATCGATCTATCTAAGAGTTCGTACTAAAATAACACCATATGATACACATCAACCAACTCTAATGTCACCTAGACACTGCAATGTCACCACAAGTATCCTTGAGTTAATTATACGATATGCATCAAACAATTTCAGGATCATAATACTCAATCCAACACAAAGAACTTCAAAGAGTGCCCCAAGATTTCTACCGGAGAAACAAGGACGGAAATATGCATCAACCCCTATGCATAGATTACCCTAATGTCACCTCGGGAATCCGTGAGTTAGTGCCAAAACATATATCAAGTGAATCAATATGATACCCCATTGTCACCACGGGTATTCATAGCAAGACATACATCAAGTGCTCTCAAATCCATAAAAGTATTCAATCCAATAATAATGAAATCTCAAAGGGAAAACTCAGTTCATCACAACAAAATAGAGAGGGGAAAAAACCACATGATCCAACTATATCAACAGAGCTCGCGATTCATCAAGATCATGCCAAATCAAGAACACGAGAAAGAGAGAGAGAGAGATCAAACACATAGCTAGTAGTCCAAACCCTCAACCTGGAGGGTGGACTACTCCCTCCCCATTATGGTGGTCGCCGGGATGATGAAGATGGCCTTCGGTCATGATTTCCCCCTCCGTCAGGGTGCCGGAACAGGGTCTGTCGGGGATATACCCCACAGTGTAACCCGGCTGGATGTATGACCCGGATAGATCTTGGCGACTCACTGGTGACTCGCTCGGAGCTTGGCGACTCACAAGTAACCCGCCCGATCTTGGCGACTCATTAGTAAACCGGTGGGCGGGTCAGACGGATGACAAGGCCCAAGACCCAGTATGCCAGTTCGTATGATGGTGGGCCGGTTTAAGAGGAAAGAATAAGGAATATTCCCTTACAAAGGAAGCAAGACTAGGACTCCACTTGTAATAGAGTAATCCTAATACTAATAGGACTAGTCATGTAAGCCGTCCCTTCAACATATATAAGGAGGGGCAGGGCTCCCCAAGGGGGACAAGTTCCACAAGTTAGACAAGTTAGGTTTAGACAAACAACTCAAGAGCTCTCGAGATAGAGCACCTTTGTAATCGTGATCATCATCATCAATATCAATGAAGTAGGATGTAGGATTTTACCTCCACCATGAGGGGCTAAACCTGGGTAAAACCTTGCGTCTCTTGTCCCGCTCAACCCCTCTCAAGCTACCACATAGATGTGTTGGCCTCACGACTAAGTCCTTTTCACGAGGACATCTGCCGTGACAATTCCACGACAGGGTCCATGTTGATTTTTCATCGCTGCAGTGGCTTGCATTGGCGGAACTTCTGATCTAGGTTAACTTTCAGAGGTTTCTGAATATATAGGATTTTTTGGCATCAGTTTCACGCGAAGATGGGCCTCAGGGGCCCCACTACCCACCAAGGCGCGCCAGGGGGGTGGAGCGCCCTGGTGCCTTGTGGGCGTCAGGGCCCCCCTCCAGTGGTTCTTTGCTCTGGTGTGTTTATTTTCTTCCAAAATACGTCAACAAGTTTCATCCTATTTCGAGAACTTTTATTTCTGCACAAAAACAACACCACGGTGGTTCTGTTGAAAACAGCGCCAATCCGGGTTAGTTCCATTCAAATCATACCAAAACCATATAAAATTGTTTTAAACATGGCATGAATACTTCATAAATTATAGATACGTTGGAGACGTATCAGCATATCCAAGCTTAATTCCTACTCGTCCTCGAGTAGGTAAATGATAAAAGAAATATTTATGAAGTGTGAATGCTAGCAAAGTGCATAAGTTTGATCAATGATAATTTCAATCACTTTTCCTAGCATCATAACAACAACTATTTCTCATAAAACTCATCATGATAAAGTAGCAATCAATTCACATGTTATGGTTCAAACAATGCCTTCTCTTGAAACTTAACAACCTATGTTCTTAGTCACCAAACAATCACAATTCAACTTATTCTCAACAAAGTCTAAGTAAGAGCTCCACATACTCAATCATCATTTAGTCTTCTAATTGCTAGTACTCAAAGCATATTTTTAGAACAAATGGCATCCATCAAACGTAGAGAAAGATAGGGGCTTAATGTTTCGCCTCCCAACTCATTTATCATAGAGATAATTGTCAACAATAATAAATCATGATCAAATATATTTGACTGGCCACATGATGCTTGCCAACTATAGAATAATTGAGGTTGAAATGAGAATGCATAACATTGACTCTTGCATAAAAGTAAATTCTGAAAAGTGAAAGATAGGCCCTTCGTAGAGGGAAGCAAAGGTTGTCAAGCGCTTTTTATTTTTGGATGCGCAAGCTCTTAATGCAAAGGAACGTCATGTTATATTGCCCCTTATGATAGCAACATTTATTATGCAGTCCATCACTTTTATTACTTTGCCATCACAAGTTTGTATAATGCTTATTTTCCTTTACAGTAGAAGATCAAACATATTTAGGAGTAATTTTTATTGCTTTGTTTATCGATGACAACTTACTTGAAGGATCTTATTCACTCCATATGATATGGTGGACACTCATGGCAAGAAAATGGGATTAAGGGTTTTTGGATGCACAAGTAGTACCTCTACTTAGTACGAGTTTTTGGCTAGCAAAAGATCCTAAGCAAGCACCGCATGTTGGAGGATCCATAACAATATAACTTCTATGCAAATATACACAATCATAACTCATTACGTTGTCTTCCTTGTCCAACTTCAACTAATTTTCTCAAGTTTAAAAATAATTAATGGGTATTCACAATCATAGAAGATGTCCAAGATAATATATTTGTATGTGAAAGTTCTCTTCCTTATACTAATTATTCATGAATTGCTTGTATGCCCAATATTGTGATTGTCAAGCTTCAAAAGATTTCACTTCCTAAACCCGATGTGAATCTACTACTAGGTATGATATGAACATATAATTTCAACTTCATGATATTCAATTCATTCAACAATTTACTCATAGGATATAAGTGAAGCACAAGAGTAAATGACAAACTACTCCAAAAACATACAAGTGGAGATCAAGTGACTAGTTAAGTAAATGGGTAGCTATTTTAGGACTCTCTCTTATTTAAAGACCTTCAGATCTAAGTATTTTATTAAAACAGCAAGCAAAACAAAATAAAATGGCATTCCAAGAATAGCACAACTCATGTGAATAAGCGAAAACTTAGGCTCGACCAATACTAACCGTAATTGTTGATGAAGAAAGGTGGGATGCCTACCTGGGCATCCCCAAGCATAGATGCTTGAGACTTCCTGAAATATATCTTGGGATGCCTTGGGCATCCCCAAACTTGAGCTTTTGTGTCTCCTTAATTCCTTTTATATCACGGCTTCTCTAAATCTCAAAAAACTTCATCCACACAAAACTCAACAAGAACTCGTGAGATAAGTTAGTATAAATCAATGCATAACCTTATCATTCTCTACTGTAGAAAATCACTAAAATCATTATTTAACATTAAATACTAAATGCCTCTGCATATTTAATACCCCTATCCTCAAATAGAATGATTAAACAAGCAAACATATGGAAACATAAGAACAATTTGTCTAAATAGTATAGTCTGTAAAGGATGAAGTAAGATCCATACTTATTTAACTTAAACAATTCCGAAAATTTACCGCACTTTAGAAAATTTATCATAGATTATTGTGCAAAAAATTCAACATTTTATCACATTCTGACTTTTCTGAAGAATTCACGCACTAGCGTGCAACTTTCTGTTTTCAAACAGCCACATATAGACTTGCAAAATAAGCATGGTAAAGGCTATACTTGACATTTTTATTGAAATGAAAGATGCAAAACATTATCTAAATAACAGCAAGAAAATCCTAACAAAATAAAATTATGCTCCAAACAAAACACATATCATGTGACGAATGAAAATATAGCTCCAAGTAAGGTTACCGATAATGTTGGAGACGGAAGAGGGGATGCCTTCTGGGGCATCCCCAAGCTTAGTTGCTTGGATCTTCCTTGAATATTAACTTGGGGTGCTGTTGGGGATGTAACTATCAGTTATGACCCGCCAAGGAGGGGCCGGGTCATGCCACTGGCGGCTTAAGAAGAGAAGGCCCAGGAGGACAATGAGGATGGCAGTTCATAGAGTAAGCTTTGTGAAAGCCCAAGACTCGGAGGTGATTTGAGGTCCACGAGTATGAACCGCCATATTGTATGACTTGTATTGTACGACAAGTTTAGTTGGTTACCGAGCTGGACACGTTGTGTATGAGCCGGCCGGGACTCTGTAAGCCGCTGGGCATCCACCAGTGTATATAAAGGGGTGACCCGGTGGCGGGTTAGGGCACGAAACAAGAGATCGAGAAATAGGTCAAGCGTATTCGCTCCCTAGTAATTGAAACCCAAGCAATACAACCCAAACTGGAGTAGGTCTTTTCCTCATCACTGAGGGGCCGAACTAGTATAAACTCTTTGTGTCCTTTGTCCCGATTAACCCCTTCAAGCTAACCTAGTTGTGATGGCTCCTCGACTAAGTCCTTTCGATACGGCATCTGCCGTGTTAAGTCCATGACAGTTGGCACCCACCGTGGGGGCAGCACATGGTGGTTTCGAATTCTTGAAGGGCATCTTCGTAGGGATCAAGGGATACACTGTGGGCCTGATGACCAAGAGTCGTCACGGCAAGCTCTACATCAACGACGCTCGCTGGGGCCCCGAGGCTGGCTCAATTGAGTACGGGTACCGGGTCCCCTTCGGTGGAATCCATGTCTTCATCGGCAAGATCAGCGAGTCGGGCCCTGAGCCGGACACCTGCACCGACATCATCGAGACGGCACAGCTTGCACAACCCGCCAAGGTTCAAGTCCCTGTGAAGCATGCCTTTGTCGATTTTATCCATGGGGCGCAGTTTGAGGAAGGATCTGTGTCTGGTGGTGAGACGGCCATCCGCTCTGATGGTGAGTCGTTGATATGTTGTCGGGACCCCAATCCTAAGTCACACCGATCTAGCATGTAACACATCCTATCACTTTGCGGCCACACGCGCAGTATTCCCACGGGTGCCACCTTACCTGGCTCGGGACCGTTTGCGCCTTTTGGCTCACGTATATGATAGTGTCGCTAGCATCCATATGACAGAGAACCCGGGCCGACATGACTAGTCGTGAACCCAAAGTGGCACTAACTTACAGGGACATGCATACATGAATCAACCTCGAGCATGTCGGTCAACATCGTATGAATCCGGGCTGTAGCAACTGGGCTAACAGGACTCCGGGAACCCGGGCTATAGCAGGCTAACAGGACTCCGGATGTCTCCGTGTGACATTTCCCCGAAGGGACAGACACAGGAACGAAGTGAATCACATGCCGGCCAGTCTAAGTGTTCCGAAGTAGTAGTGCTGGGCTAGCAGGACTTCGGTAAACCGGGCTGTAGCGGACTACCAAGGCTCAGTGGAAGCACTAGACTACATTTCCCCATAAGAGAGGCTACCAAGGATAAACAACTAGATTGTCGGATCCTACACATAGCAATACACGTTACACGTACACATAACATGCAAGTATGTGCTGTACAACATGGCATCACAACATAACTCAAACTCATATATATATATATATAAGACCAGAAGAGCCACATAGCATTCAATACAAACAGGGGTCTCATGACCCAACATTTAGAGCATACAAGCAACGGAAGCATTACATGTCTGAGTACAGACAGCAACAAAAGGAAAAGACTAAGAAGCCTGACTAAACACGACCCTCCCAAGGGTACAAGATCGTAGCTGGGATACAAGCTACTCGTCGAAGTCACTAGTGTAACCAACTGCAAAACATAAATAAGCAAATGTGAGTACGAAGGTACTCATCAAGTCTTACATCAGAACTATCTACATATGCAACATTATCAACAAAGGGGGGTGGTGGAGTTTTAACAGCAGCAAGCCAACTTTGACTCAGTGGCTAACCTATACTACGAGTATCAGAAACTTCTTTGAGGTGAGGAGATGCACACGAGTCCACATATTCACCATATCAAAACTCCACTATGGATCCGTTCCCGTCTCCCTACGAGAAGGCCATCCATAGCACTCACACTTATCTTGCATATTTTAGAGTATCCACTTCAAGTTGTCTATGTACTACATAAGTCCTCCAAGTTTCCATATCCGAGGAAAACGGCTATTCGAATAGATAATGATAACCCTGCAGGGGTGTACTTCTTCACACACGCTCTCGCCACTTATCGCCCTGTACACATCATGTACCTCGGCAACATTCAAGCGGAAGCCGGGCGAGGTTGTCGGCCACGACCTGACTAACCACACAAGTCTCTCGTCCATGTTTATCGCCTATTCGAGTTCCATCCGCAAGGAGTTCCGGCCGAAGTCTCCAGTACGGCCCCAAACGATGTGTGCAGGGTTCCCAAGCCCACCATCCGGGTGCCACTTGGTACACCGTGCCATGGTGCCTAGTCTGTCCCAAGCCCGTCCCGTCGGACACCACCTGGTAGACAAGTAGCACTACCTACAAACGCCAGAAACTAGTTGGAACTCCTAGACAGAGATCAAGTGGATTAATAAGCCGAGAGGGGCCGGATAACCGGAACCCAATGTGTGGTAGTAACTGGACTTGGATAACATACACAGAACTTAGTGCTTAGGGACGGTTCCAATGAGACAACCCACCATGTACTCCTACATGGCCTCTCATCGCTACCTTTACCAAAATGTGTTCACACACTTAGCCTTTATCGGTAGGACATGTTCACCACTCTGATTCATTCCCGATGAATCAGACCTGACACAACTCTAAGCATAGCTGGCATAAAGAAACAAGTAAGGATGAGTAGGCACATCAAGGCTCAACCAACTCCTACTCCTGCTAGTGGGTTTCAACTATTTACTGTGGCAATGACAGGTCATGCAGAGGAATGGGTTCAACTACCGCAGCAGAAAAGTAGCAGTTGAATCGTTGTTGTCCTAATGTAGTATAAGGAGCAGGAGCGAGAGAGTGGGGTTTCTCGAAAAGCTCAAGGGGGTTTGCTTGCCTGATAGACGGCGAAGGGGCACTGCTCCTCTGACAGGTACTCGGGGACACCTTCCGGAGTGGAACCTATCGAGAAGAAACGGTGCCAGCAATCAATACACAAACAAATGCAACAATATGATGCATGAACATGACATGTGCAAATGCTAGTGTTTGGGCTAATGCAAGATGCTACCAAGTTGGTTGAAGCCCATTTGAATCAAAGATTCAAATGCAATTCAAAATGAAGCATTTAAAATGCCCATATTATGTTTTCACTTATACAGCATGTATAAGTTGGTTTTTCATGCATGTAACTGGCATAAATGGATTCCTTGCATTTGTTTGATAATTTTTCATATATAAATTATTTCATTCTGAGCTACGGTTGAATTATTATGATTTTTTGAAGTTTAAGCAATATTCTGGAATTTCCTGAGTTAAAATAATTCCAGAAATCAATTATTGCGTCAGCTTGAGGTCAGCACTGCGTCAGCAGTCAACCTAGGTCAAACCTAACGTGTGGGGGCCACTGGTCAGTGACTAACTAAACTAACCTAGTTAAATTAGCACTAACCTAGGTTAAACTAATTAGTTTCAAACCTAAACTAGACTAATTAACCGGGTGGGGCCTGCATGTCATAGACCCATGGGAGGTCACATCCCCTGGTCAACCGGGCAAACCTGCCGGCGGCTCGACGCCGGCGAGGCAGACACGGCAGTGCGTTGCGGGTTTTGCCTACAGGGCGCAATTTGGCGCGCGGAGCGCAACTACGGGGTGCGGACGCTCGTCTGCATCCAACCGTGGTGGTGGCGCAGCCGGGGAGTGGCCGGAGTGGTGCCGGCAACGAGGAGTGCGACGGACGGAGTTTGGCCAGGTGCCCGCGGGGTATTGCAGGGCACGGCAGGAGCTGCGAGCAGGTCCGCTCGACTCGTCGGAGTGCACTGAGTGCAACGGCGAGCTCGGTTGCGAGCCGCGGTGGCCCTGGCCACGACGACACCATGGCCGGCGGCACGGAGCTCTCGGCTCCGGTGGCAGAGGCGGCTAGAGGAGAGGAACGAGCTCGGGGAGGAGGGGAAAAAGCGGCGAAGCTCAGAGAGAGGCTAACGGAGGGCTCGACAAGCGCGTGGACGGCCGATGGGCAGCAAATCGATGGCGAGGGTCTCCGAGCACCAAAGTGGAAGAAGACGGCGGGGACGGCGTTGCAGGGCCTCCGGCGAAGCCTGGCTCGGCGTGGAGGTTGAGGGAGACACAACAGAGCTTCTTTGCATGTCCAGGGGGCGAGGGGGAGGCAGTGGCCGCGGGAACGGCGAGCGGTGGCGTCGGCTGCACTCGGTGGCACTGTGGGGAAGAGAAAACAGAGGAGGGGAGGAGCACGGGAGAGAGTGAGTGAGGTCCAGGGTGCGTGGCGTCGTCCTGGGCATCGAGGCAGCAACGGGAAGCAGGAGGTGGTTGGGCGCGTGCTCGCGCGCGGCGGCCACGCGCGCGCTGTCCTCTTGGCGGGAGGTAGGTGGTGACTGGCAGAGGCCAGTGGGCTGGGCCTCTGCTGGGCCGTGGTGGGGCGCCAAGTAAGTCAGGTAAGTTTTCTTTTTTTGTTTTCTTTTCTATTTTTGATATTTGTTTTGACTTAAAATAAATACTAGCACAATTCCAAAAATGTTGGGATTCCTTATGACCACTAGTTATAATATACCAGAGGCCCTCACCAAATTCCAACATTTTTGGAGCCTTTTAAAATATTTATATTATTTTAAACAACTCCAATTCAAATACATATGGGTTCATTCAAAAATCCAAAATGTTTAGCAAAAATGTGCATCACCTCTGGTTGTTGTTTTCCAACATTTTCCAAAGACCATGAACATGTTTGAAAAGCATTTTGGGTTCATTGAAATTCCATTTTTAATTTGAACCTATTTTAATTTGCTTTGGTGCTAGGGTTTGAAACATTCCCCATTTCAAATTCATTTGAAACTTAAACATGATGCACAAAGCAAGCCTAGGTCATACCAGAACTAGGGATGTGACAACTCGCCCCCACTCTAAAAAATCTCGTCCCGAGATTCAGGAGTCGGCGGAAAGAAAGCGGGGTACTCAAGTCGAAGACGATCTTCTCGCTCCCAAGTAGCTTCTCTCTCGGAATGATGAGACCACTGAACCTTGAGAAACTTGATGTTATGACATCGAGTGACACGCTCTGCTTGATCCAGAATGCGAAAGGGGTACTCTCGATAAGTGAGGTTATCTTGGAGATCAAGCGTTTCGTGGTCAACTCCACGGATGGGATCCGAGAAGCAACGCCTGAGTTGAGAGACGTGGAAGACATCATGAACTCGAGAAAGATGTGGGGGTAGTTCCAATTGGTAGGCAATCTCTCCTCGTTTAGCGAGAATGCGAAAAGGACCAATGTAACGAGGAGCCAACTTGCCCTTGATACCGAAACGATGGGTATCCTTCATCGGAGTAACCCGAAGGTAAGCCTTGTCGTCAACTTCATAAGCCACCTCCCTATGATGACGGTCATACTGGCTCTTTTGATGAGATTGGGCGGTTTTCAAATTCTCACGAATAATGCAAACTTGATCTCCTGCTTCCTGAATCATATCCGGCCCAAAGAATTGTCTTTCACCAGTTTCTGACCAGTTCAAAGGTGTTCGACATCTTCGTCCATAGAGAATCTCAAAAGGAGCTTTCTTAAGACTGGATTGATAGGTAATGTTATAAGCAAACTCGGCGAAAGGAAGACACTTCTCCCAATCCACACCGAATGAGATAACACAAGCTCTAAGCATGTCTCCGAGAATTTGGTTGACTCTTTCCACCTAACCACTTGATTGAGGGTGGAAAGCAGTACTGAAAGAAAGATGGGTTCCCATGGCATTCTGGAAACTTCCCCAGAAATGAGAGGTGAAAAGACTGCCAGGGTCTGAATTGATCTCTAGTGGAACACCATGGAGTGACACTATTCAGGAGATATATAAGTCAGCGAGCTGACTAGCAGTGATACTCTCTCAAACAGGTAGGAAGTGAGCCACTTTGGAGAGACGATCAATGACTACGAAGATAGCATTATTTCCTTTCTTGGTCCTGGGAAAGCCGGTGATGAAGTCCATACCAACTTTGTCCCATTTCCACTCAGGAATAGCTAAAGGTTGAAGGGTGCCAGCAGGTCTTTGATGCTCTGCCTTAACGCGACGACAAACGTCACAATTGGCAATATACTGAGCGATTTCTCTCTTCATCCTAGTCCACCAGAACCTTTGGCGTAGGTCCTGATACATCTTTGTACTACCGGGATGAATCGTGAGAGGGGATTCATGGGCCTCCTTAAGGATCAGTTGCTGCATCTGTTGACATTTGGGAACCACCAAACGGTTTCCAAAGTAAACAACACCTCGTTCATCCATATAGAAATAGTCGGCAACTCCCTTGGAAATATTTTTCTTGATCCGGGAGATTTCCGTATCATGCTTCTGAGCCTCTATGATCTGATCCGTAAGGGTAGGTTTCGCCACCAAGGTAGAAAGGAAACCATGAGGAGCTATGTGAAGGTTAAGCTTACAGAATTCCTCATGGAGGGGTGGTTGACATTGTTGCAACATGAGGTTGTTGCAATAGGATTTACGACTTAAAGCATCAGCCATGACATTGGGTTTGCCTGGGGTGTAGGTGATTCCTAAGTCGTAATCCGAGATCAACTCCAACCAATGTCTCTGTCTGAGATTCAGATCCGGTTGGGTGAAGATATACTTGAGACTCTGATGGTCAGTGTAGATTTCGCAAACGGTTACCAAGAAGGTAATGTCGCCAAGTCTTAAGTGCATAAACTACGGTTGCAAGCTCTAGATCATGTGTAGGATAATTTTCCTCATGTGGATGCAACTGTCGAGATGCATAGGCAATCACATGATGATCCTGCATAAGAATGCAACCCAGTCCTTGACGCGAAGCGTCGCAATAGATAACAAAGTCTTTAGTGAAATCCGGTGGCACGAGTATGGGCGCAGAAGTCAGGCGTCTTTTCAGTTCCTGAAAACTGTGCTCACACTGTGGGGTCCACTCAAACCTTTTATCTTTCTTGAGAAGTTCCGTGAGGGGTTTGGCCACTTTGGAGAAGTTTTCAATGAAGCAGCGACAATAACTAGCTAGACCAAGGAAACTCCTAACTTGCTTGACCGTTTCGGGTGGAGTCCAATCGAGAACGGCTTTAACTCTCTCGGGATTGACAACAATGCCCTTACTAGAGATCACGTGGCCTAGATAGGTCACTTCTGGCAACCAAAATTCACACTTGGAGAACTTGGCATAAAGGCGGTGCTCTCTGAGTTTTTCTAACACAAGTCTAAGATGTTCGGCATGCTCTTCCTCGTTCTTCGAGTAAATAAGAATACCATCGAGATAAACCACGATGAACTTATCTAAGTACTCCATGAAGATCGAGTTCATCAAGCGGGAGAAAGTAGCTGGAGCATTGGTTAGGCCTAAAGACATCACGGTGTACTCGTATTGACCATAACGAGTGACAAAGGCCGTTTTGGGGATGTCCCCATTTATGATTTTGATTTGGTGGTAGCCTAACCTCAAATCCATCTTGGAAAAGACTGAGGATCCAGCGAGCTGATCATACAGGTCATTGATCCTGGGGAGCGGATACTTGTTCTTTATCGTGACCAAATTAATGGGACGATAATTTACAACCATCCGATCCGTACCATCCTTCTTCTTGACGAAGAGGACAGGACAAGCCCAAGGAGAAGAACTGGGACGGATGAAACCCTTTTGCAAGGACTCATCAAGCTGTTTCTTAAGCTCGGCTAACTCCAAAGGTGCCATCTTGTATGGTCTCCTAGAGATTGGAACCGTTCCTGGGATAAGTTCTATGACAAACTCTACATCTCTGTCAGGTGGGTCACCTAGCAGTTCTTCTGGAAAGACATCCGAGAAGTCACGGACTACCGGAATATCTTCAAGGTCTGGAAGAGGGCTGGCATTAAGAGAATAGAGTTGACGCCTTGCAACTCTAGTGGAGACAATGACTATTTTGCCAGATGGATGTGTAAGTTGAACAGATCTAGTGTAACAATCGATCTTGGCATGATGAGCTGTCATCCAGTCCATGCCCAAGATGATGTTAATATCTGAGGACTTAAAAGATATCAAAGAAGCAAGGAATACCAATCTGTCAACAAGGATTTCATTACCATGGCTTACCTTGGAGGTTTGCCATTTGGAACCAGGAGTCTGGATTATTAGTGGAGTTGGCATATCACAAAATGACATGTCGTGCAACCGAGCATAACCTTCGGATATGAAGGAGTGGGATGCTCCAGTATCGAACAGAACTGAAGCTGGGTGACAATTGACAAGAAGCGTTCCCAATACGACGTCGGGTTCATCTTGAGCTTCTATAGTTGAGACGTGGTGCACACATGCTCGTTCAGTGGTGGCTGGCTTGGTATTGATCATCTTGCCTGATGGCTTTTCATGACCAACATACCTCTCATACTGGGGTGCAGTATAATTGGACTGAGGGCAGTCACATGCATAGTGTCCTGGTTCTCCGCCGGTGAAGCAAATTCCTGAGGTAGGACGTGGACCTACATTGGCAAGTGGTCCACTAATAGGCCTGGGTGGAGCACGTTGCTGAGTTAGGTGAGGCGCCACATCGGATGGTCTCGGTGCATGTCCAGGTGGAAGAGCTGAGTTTGGAATCCAAATCTGTCGCTTCTGAGAGCCAGAGTGGGAGGAAGAACCCAGATCACGATTGTGCTTACGAGACTCCTCGTAAGTGAGCTGAGCTGTCTCTGCATTAATGGCTGTGGGAGTCCTGGATTAGGGGGTCTCCGGACAGCCGGACTATCTCCATTGGCCGGACTTTTAGACTATGAAGATACAAGATTGAAGACTTCGTCTCGTGTCCGGATGGGACTCTACTTGGCGTGGAAGGCAAGCTATGCAATACAGATATGTGAATCTCCTCCTTTGTAACCGACCTTGTGTAACCCTAACCCTCTCCGGTGTCTATATAAACCGGAGGGTTTTAGTTCGTAGGACACAACAAATGCAACATACAATCATACCATAGGCTAGCTTCTAGGGTTTAGCCTCTCTGATCTCATGGTAGATCTACTCTTGTACTACCCATATCATCAATATTAATCAAGCAGGACGTAGGGTTTTACCTCCATCAAGAGGGCTCGAACCTGGGTAAAACATTGTGTCCCCTGCCTCCTATTACCATCCGCCTTAGACGCACAGTTCGGGACCCCCTACCCGAGATCCGCCGGTTTTGACACCGACATTGGTGATTTCATTGAGAGTTCCTCTGTGTCGTCGCCGTTAGGCTTGATGGCTCCTATTATCATCGATATCGATGCGGTCCAGGGTGAGACTTTTCTCCCCGGACAGATCTTCGTGTTCGGCGGCTTTGTACCGCAGGCCAATTCGCTTGGCCATCTGGAGCAGATTGAAAGTTACGCCCCTGGCCACAAGGTCAGGTTTGGAAGCTTAAACTACACGGCCGATATCTGCGGAGACTTGATCTTCGATGGATTTGAGCCTCTGCCTTGCGCGTCACGCGGTCACGATGAGTATGATTTAGCTCTACCATCGGACAGTGTTAAGATCACACCGGCAGCCGCTCCGACCCTCAATTCGGAGCCAGTTGCACCTTCCGCGGACGGGTGGATGGACCCCGCCATGGAAGCCTTACCCTTAGCGGCGATCGAGCCGAACATCGACCTTACCTTGCACGAGAGCCATGTTGTTAAACTGCCGGATCCTTCTCCGGCCACGGACTCCAAGCCGCCTGCGCCCGTTCCCATCGAATCCGATTGGGCACCGATCATGGAATTTACCTCCGCGGATATTTTTCAGCACTCAGCCTTTGGCGACATACTGAACTCATTAAGGTCTCTCTCATTGTCAGGAGGATCCTGGCCGAACTATGTCCGGCAGGACTGGGATGCGGACGACGAAGAAATTCATGCCCCACCCACCACCTACTTAGTAGCCAGTGTCGATGAGTTAACCGACATGCTCGACTTCAACTCCGAAGACATCGACAGTATGGACAACAATGCAGGAAACGAAGAGGAACCACTGCCCACAGGGCACTGGATGCCCACTTCACCACATGACGTATACATGGTGAACACACCAAAAGAAAACGACGACGTGGAATGGAAGGACGCAATGAAGGGTTGTCCCCTCGAGAAGCAGTCAAAGTGGCGGCGTAAGCGCCACCCCAAATCCCGCCTCGGTAGAAACAACGATCATATAGACCCAGCGTTAGAGCAGGGTGAACCATTGCCGGACCACGGCAACACGGAGAATCAAACCAAACAACCCGATTCTGTCAAAGATAATAGTCCGAATGACGTAACACCGGACAGACACCCGGAGCAACAGAATGCCCATCAAAGGCTTGTTGCCACCGCGACGAGTCTAAAAAAGCAGAAACAAAGGCTCAAGGCTGCGCAAGACACACTCCAAATCAGATGGAGCAAAGTACTCAACACAACAGCGAAGTATGGCGGTAATCGCCCCACCAAGAGCTACCCGAAGTGGAAGTTGCTACCTGAATTCGATGAGGAGGCCTTAGATCCCCCGCAACCAAAAATTAAAACGGCCACCTGGCCGGATAGACGACCTCACGGCCAACATAGAGCGGCAAGCAATGCCGCACATAAGCCAATACGCGATCCACGCGAGGGCTCGCATCAAAAGGACGACGCAACCAGATCCATCTATGGACCATGCAGGCGCGCTCCAGCATACAATGCAACACAACAAACATCCGCACACTACGGTACACCCAGATACAGGGGTGCCACACACCCCCTATGTTTCACCGACGAGGTGCTGGACCATGAATTTCCAGAGGGATTCAAACCCGTAAACATAGAGGCATACGACGGAACAACAGACCCTGGGGTCTGGATTGAGGACTATATCCTCCATATCCATATGGCTCGAGGAGATGATCTCCAGCCATTAAGTACTTACCCCTCAAACTCAAAGGGCCAGCTCGGCACTAGCTTAAAAGCCTCCCCGAAAGCTCCATTGGAAGCTGGGAAGAGCTCGAAGATGCTTTTCAGGCAAATTTTCAAGGGACTTATGTCCGACCTCCGGACGCGGACGATTTGAGTCATATAACTCAACAGCCCGGAGAGTCAGCCCGAAAGCTTTGGAACATGTTTCTTACTAAAAAGAACCAAATAGTCGACTGTCCGGACACCGAAGCCTTAGCAGCTTTTAAGCATAGTGTCCGTGACGAATGGCTTGCCAGACACCTCGACCAAGAAAATCCGAGAACAATGGCAGCATTAACAAGCCTCATGACCCGCTTTTGCGTGGGTGAGGACAGCTGGCTAGCCAGATGCAGCACCAGCGACCCCAGTACATCCGAAGTTAGAGATGGAAACGAGAAATCACGGCGCAACAACAATAACAAACGCCGGAATAAAGAAGACATCATGAAGAGCACGACAGTAAACGCCGGATTCAAAAGCTCTCGGCCAAGTCAGCAAAAGCCGCCCTCTAAAGGTGCCAGAGACGAACTGTCCAGCCTAAACAAAATTCTGGACCAAGTATGTCAGATCCATAGCACCCCTGGTAGACCTGCTAATCATACCCACAGAGAATGTTGGGTCTTCAAGCAGTCCGGCAAGCTCAACGCGTACACAAGGGGGAGGATACACCAAGCGAAGACGAGGATGAGCCTCTCACGTAAGACACTGGGGAACAAAAGAAATTTCCACCAGAAGTCAAAACAGTAAACGTATTACACATGATAAAGGGGAGAAACAAAGCGGCACTCCCAGATAAATATGCCCAAGGGCCTATCACCGTGGTGTCCTACCACTGGTCGTTTCAACCGATCACTTTTGACCATCGGGATTACTCAACAAGTATCCGCGTGCAGGATGGGGTGCCCTGGTATTAGATCCAATAATTGACGGATACCACTTTACACGAGTCCTGATGGACGGTGGCAGCAGTTTAAACCTGATATACCAGGATACAATCCACAAAATGGGGATAGACCCCACGAAAATCTGCCACAGCAACACTACCCTAAAAGGAGTAATGCCAGGCCCAGGGGCTCATTGCACGGGCTCCCTGCTACTAGAGGTTATATTCGGCTTCCCCGATAACTTCCATAGCGAAAATTTAACATTCCACATTGCTCCGTTCCAAAGTGGCTTTCAAGCACTGCTTGGACGCGAAGCTTTCGCTCGCTTTAATGCAATACCGCATTACGCTTCCCTTACGCTTAAGATGCCCGGTCCACGTGGCATCATTACAGTGAATGGAAATATTAAGCGATCCCTACACGCCGAAGAGAGTGCGACTGCCTTGGCAGCCGCACACTAAAAAGGGCCTCACCAACTAAAGCATTTGATAGGTCGTCAAGACCACAGACACGGTTGGACGAGTCTGGCGCAACTATATGTAACTCACACAGGTTTGATAAGCCACACCCCTATTACAAATACAAGGGGCTCAACGCGCGCAGACAAGTGGCAATTTTTACTCATCTTGAATTCTACATGGTTTCTTCAAACCTACCTTTTGGCATTCTCTCTTTTACAGATGACCATCGGGTTTCTCTCTTTTACAGATGACCATCGTGCTACACCCGTCCAGGATACGGCACAACGAAGACACGGGCACAGACGTGCAGCAGGGACCCGCTCCAAGGATTCTTTTTAGATTAAGACCCTGCGTAAACCTTTTTCTGTCTCTTGTTGATACACATCCCTCGGATTCTCAAATACAATTGAGAAGGATGCTGACGTCTTGGCATGTGGCCACGTCAGAGTAAACACCCGTACCTGGACACAAGGGGCTTCTTACAAAGGGCACTATTTAGACCCGGTTTATACCATAAAGACCGAATACCTTAGGGAGTGTTTGGCGTCGCGAGTTTGGCCTTATATGCATCAGCTCCGAATCATGTCTTTGCTCAAATGTTGGGTTTGCCTGGCTCCTATGTTTTGGTACCTTACGTTCCGCGCTATCGGCTAAGGTAGCACTAGGAGAACTACTGCGATTGTGCCCCGGGTCATCCGGACGAGCACCTCAGTAGAGAAAGCCGAAAAATGATTGTCATGATATAGCATGAGACTGGTCAACCACCCGATGACCTATCGGAATGTTAGAATTCCTCCGCCTTAACGAAGGGCCGTTTCCCGGCTAGGCACGTACGCACCCGAATTCGGGAGAATACGGAGCCAACAGGGGCTATATAGTAGCCCCACCGTCAAACTCCTATGGCTAAGTGAAAGTGTTAAAGCATTATAGTCCGGTTGCCTCGTTCGCTGCGCTATCACCTCCTTAATAGGACCAAGACGTTGGGTTAAGTGTGAACACGCGTCTTATGCGAACACCTCTGCATTATATGCGTGGGGGCTGAAGCCGATGACTACAATCTTTCAGGTTATATACAGATATACATAAACGGCCGCATAGGAGGCACCATATTACTTTCCAACAAAAGTATAAATACAACCTTACTACATTTCATAAAAACATTGTGTTTACAATGGGAACACATGTCACTCAAACATAATATTCTTCGAGCACTGGGCCTCTATCAAACGAGCACCCTCAAGAACCTCTTCAAAATAGTGCTCGGCAGCTACTCGGCCTATGGCCGAACCTTGCGCCACAATAGTGGTAGCATCCATCTCCGCCCAGTATGCCTTGACACGGGCAAAGGCCATCCGCGAGCCTTCTATGCACGCCGACCGCTTCATCGCATTGATGCGCGGCACCGCACCAAGGAACTGTTGCACTAAGCTAAAATAGCTTTTCGGCTTCGGCTTCTCCGGCCACAAGTGATCTACGACGGACCTCATGGCAAGCCCGGACAACCTATTAAGTTTGGCCCATTCGGCTAGCTGATCAGTCAAGGGAAGCGGACGCTCTGGAACGTTAAATTGCTACCAGAACAGCTTGTCCACTTCACGGTCTGTCTGATCTCAGAAGTATTCAACCGCATCGACAACGCTTGCCGCCAAGTCCATATATGTGTCTGCCGAACTCTACAGCCGATCCAGAGGGGCATATCGCGGATCCCCGAACTTCCTCTGCAGCAGAAAGGGCTTCCCAGCCGCAATATCCCCGGCTTCGCGCAGCTCCTCCTTCTTCGCCCTCATAACAGAGCGAGTGCCTTTGGTCACCATCGTGGCCTTTTCAAGGTCTGTTGCCTTCAATCGGTTCTCTTTTTCAAGGAACTGGCAACAGTCGGCAGTGTCTTTTAATTCTATGGCCATCTTGGACATCTTCTCTTTGCTTTCGCAATGCGTGGCCTTCTCGGCTCTTAACTCTTCGGCTGCCTTCAAAGCAGCCGCATTACTAACTCTTGCTTGTTCCTTGGCTCGGGCAAGTTCCGCCCGAAGGGTCTCCACGGTGGCAGCTCCGTCTGCAGTCACAACATATTAAAGATACCGGCATCATGCTGCTCTTATTATGTGACATTCACCCGAAAAACATTACTTACCATGTGACTCGTCAAGCCGCTTGTTAACAAGCTCGATGTCGGCGTCTGCCGCATCTAGTTGTCGCTTTAGTTCGGCAAACTCATGAGTCCGGCTAGCCACCGGAGCTCCCACTACCTGCACATTAAAGCGGTATGGTTATTGCCTGGGACTACGATCCTCTGTTTGCCACCATCCTCGGCGACAACCAGAGTCTCAGGGGCTACTATCTACACAGGGCACACCTAAAAATGTGCGGTACCATCACAAATGTACATCATTTTACGTACCTCAAAGCCCGTCAGTAGACTCACAAAGGCATCATGCAACCCGCTTTCGGCGGATGAAATCCTTTCCATCACTGTACCCATCAATGTACGGTGTTCCTTTGAGATGGCTGCTCGCTCCAACAGCTCCCTCAGTACGTCCGACCACATACCAGACGGTGCCGGACTCTTTTGTTTGCTCTCTTCAAGAGCCGGACGCTGAGGACTTCGGGTAACTATAGGATTATCTTCTAGCCTCACCGGATCCGGAGAGGCCCTCCGCGACGACACTTCATGGTCGCCCGCTTCTTGAGCGGGGGAGTCCGGGGGAGGCGTTTCGCTCTCCATCATCTCCGGAAGAAGATCCCCTGAAGACGAGCTCTGTTGAGAAGGGCTAAGATCCGAACTGCAAGATAAACGCTTCGGTTATTTTCCTCGGAGGTAAGGTAGTATATCTCCACTATTAAAGTACTTTCTGATTACTTACAGCTCGTTGGAGGGCTGATCCTCGCGCGGGCTTTGTGCGGCAAAATCACCCTCCAAGGCAGGACCCTCAAGTGGAGACTTCTTCTCCCGTTTGGAAGCCTCGGTTTCCGGGTCTTTAGAGGCAGTCCTCTTCCTTCCCCGAAGCGAGATAAGGTCGGATTCTTCTCCTTGGTTATCCTCCTTCATGGAGGTGCTCATTCCCTCCGTTGGAATTGGTAGCGATGGGGGACCGCTTTCGACCTCATTATTCCCCCCTTTATCTTCCTTTGAGGGCTCCGGGCAAGGTGCTAGCTCGAGCATCTTTTCCAGTACCGGATTCTCCAAACCCTCAGGAAGGGGGGCCGAACACCGAATCATCTTCACCTTTGTTAGCCAGTCCTGGTCAAAGAGCGATTTCTCAGAATGACGTCATGGTAAATAAAAGATGGTGTGTTCGGCTAAAGGATTACTTACTTGGTCGGCGATACGGTTGGTGCTCAGGCCCACATCTTCGGTAGTATACGGACACTCTATTTGGGGTCCGAAGAATGATTTGTACATCTCCTCGTGTGTCAGGGCGAGGAAATTCTGAATAGTACGCGGCCCTTCTGGGTTGAACTCCCATATGCGGAGGGGCCGGCGTTTGCAAGGCTGGACTCGACGAACCAGCATGACTTGCGCCACCATAATCAAACTGAAATCTCCTTCGAAGAGATTTTGGATGCGGCTTTGCATTACAGGCAGGTCCTAGGCAGGACCCCAGCTCAGCCCTCTGCTAATCCATGACATCAGTTGTGGTGGAGGGCCTGAGCAGAAAGCAGGGGCAGCCACCCACTTGGCACTTCTGGGAGCTGTGATGTAAAACCACTCCTGTTGCCACAATCCGGACACCTCTGGAAAGGAACCTTTGGGCCACGGAGCTCCTGCTATCGTGCTTATTAATGCGCCTCCGCACGCTGCATAGTGCCCCTTGACCATCTTCGCCTTCACGTCAAAGGTCTTGAGCCACAGGCCGAAGTGAGGAGTAATGCGGAGGAAGGCCTCACACACAACAATGAATGTCGTGATGTGGAGAAAGGAGTCCGGGGCTAGATCGTGGAAATCTAGCCCGTAATAAAACATCAACCCCCTAACGAAGGGATCCAGAGTGAGGCCTAGTCCTCGAAGGAAGTGGGAGATGAACACGACGTCTTCGTTGGGTTCAGGAGTAGGGACGACCTGCCCTCGGGCAGGCAGCCGATGCGAAACCTCGGCGGTCAGGTATCTAGCCTCCCTCAACTTCTTGATGTCTTCTTCCGTAACAAAGGAGGGCATCCATCGGCCTTGAAGGCTAGATCCGGACATGATTGAAGGTCTAGAGCACCTGACTTGGGCTTTGGGTATTAGAACTCGAGGCGGGGGAAGGATTCGATTGAGCACGGGAGGGAAACAAGTAAAAGCCTTGTCCCTTTATAAAGAGGGTGAATATCAAGCGTCCTCTCTGTAGCCGTTTGGGACTTGCCTATAATCTAGGAGTCCTACACACGGTTGGGTTACCCACGCCCGTATTGATAAGAATCCCGTAATAAGGGGACACGATCTCCGCTTCGACGAGACGTGTCAAAAAACTGCCTCGTGTTATGTGCGGGGCTAGTTAAAGGAAACGGTTCGAATAATCACCGGGCCATGGCTTAATGTCATGTTGCCAAAACAAGTCAGCAAATTTTATTTGTGAAAATATTATTCTCTCTACGGTGGTATGTGGAACTTATTTTGCAGGGTTGGACACTATCCTTATATTCAAATTCTTCCATGGTATATTCGGAGGAGGAACCCGCCTTGCAATGCCGAAGACAATACTGCGCACCGGACTCATCGTCATTGAAGCCTGGTTCATGGGCTACTGTGGGAGTCCTGGATTAGGGGGTCTCCGGACAGCCGGACTATCTCCATTGGCCGGACTGTTAGACTATGAAGATACAAGATTGAAGACTTCGTCTCGTGTCCGAATGGGACTCTACTTGGCGTGGAAGGCAAGCTAGGCAATACGGATATGTGAATCTCCTCCTTTGTAACCGACCTTGTGTAACCCTAACCCTCTCCGGTGTCTATATAAACCGGAGGGTTTTAGTCCGTAGGACACAACAACTGCAACATACAATCATACCATAGGCTAGCTTCTAGGGTTTAGCCTCTCTGATCTCGTGGTAGATCTACTCTTGTACTACCCATATCATTAATATTAATCAAGCAGGACGTAGGGTTTTACCTCCATCAAGAGGGTCTGAACCTGGGTAAAACATTGTGTCCCCTGCCTCCTGTTACCATCCGCCTTAGACGCATAGTTTGGGACCCCCTACCCGAGATCCACCGGTTTTGACACCGACAATGGCCTTGTTCACAAGAGCCTGGAAAGTATCACAATGATGCAGGTGGAGATCACGACAGAACTTAGGGTTGAGACCCTTCCGGATCCTAGCCTGCTTCTTGGCGACCGTGGACACTTCTTCTGTAGCATAGCGGGCGAGGTTTTCAAACTCTCTACTGTAAGCATCAACAGGCAGCTTACCCTGGGTAAAACTACAGAACTCTTCCCTCTTGCGGTCAATGAGAGCCTGAGGAATGTGGTGCTCACAAAAAGCCTCGGTGAAATCCCTCCAGGTAGGAATCTGGCCAGCTGGAAGCATAGCCTCATAGCTCTGCCACCAAATACTAGGAGGACCTTCCAGGTGATAGGTAGCATAGGTGACCTTGTCACCTTCAGCTATGTTCGTAGAATGCAACTTGTGAGTGATGCTCCAGAGCCAGCATCTGCATCGAGTGGCTCAATGGAATGATGGAAAGTTGGTGGTTTCAGACCAATGAAGTCGGTGATGAAAACCAACTTCTTATGCTGATGTGCGGTGTTCTGCTCAATCTGTGCCAGCAAGCGGTTAGTCTCATGCTTGTTCCTCTTGGAAGCTAACAAGAACTCTACCATCAAAGGCTGGTCAGGAGGATCCTCATCCCTACCATCTCCGTGGTTCTTGCTATGAGCAACTGAACCTCGATTAGCAGACGTCATCCTGGCACATAAACCAAGGAAACAAGGATGGAATTAGCATCGACATAAGGATGCAGAATGTAATGCAAAAGCATTGGAAACTCTTGAAATCCTAGGACAATTCCAGCAGCATAACGGCTGTAAATGCTCAAAAAGTATTTTGAGACATTCATCAAAGGAATAGCATAATCACTCAGCATCATAATATCAAGGTTCTGGGTCAAATTGATGACACATGGAAGTAGTAGAACTGAATAGAGACACAAACCCAACAATCCTAAGACTTTACGGTTTAGTAACACGTCATCCTGAGAGCTAGAGGAGAAGCCTAGTCCTTAACCCTCGTAGAAAAGAAGAGACTAACTCAGAAAGAATGACATGAGGTAAAGGAGTTAAAAAGAGCCTTACGTTCCCTTCCACAATCAATTCCCTAATATAACTAAAGCATTTCTAGACTCAACTTCGACCAGTTTGGCTTGGTAATCCTACAGTCAGTCAAGGCATTGATACCAACGCTGTCGGGACCCCGATCCTAAGTCACACCGATCTAGCATGTAACACATCATATCACTTTGCGGCCTCACGCACGGTATTCCCACGGGTGCCACCTTACCTGGCCCGGGACCGTATGCGCCTTTTGGCTCACGTATATGATAGTGTCGCTAGCATCCATATGACAGAGAACCTGGGCTGACATGACTAGTCGTGAACCCAAAGTGGCACTAACTTACAGGGACAAGCATACATGAATCAACCTCGAGCATGTCGGTCAACAACGTATGAATCTGGGCTGTAGCAACTGGGCTAACAGGACTACGGGAACCCGGGCTGTAGCAGGCTAACAGGACTCTAGATGTCTCCGCGTGACATTTCCCCGAAGGGATAGACACAGGAACAAAGTGAATCACATGCCGGCCAGTCTAAGTGTTCCGGAGCAGTAGTGCTGGGCTAGCAGGACTTCGGTAAACTGGGTTGTAGCAGACTACCAAGGCTCAGTGGAAGCACTAGACTACATTTCCCCATAAGAGAGGCTACCAAGGATAAACAACTAGATTGTCAGATCCCACACATAGCAATACACGTTACACGTACGCATAACATGCAACTTTGTGCTGTACAACATGGCATCACAACATAACTCAAACTCATATATATAAAAGCCCAGAAGAGCCACATAGCATTCAATACAAACAGGGGTCTCATGACCCAACATTCAGAGAATACAAGCAAGGGTACAAGATCGTAGCTGGGATACAAGTTACTCGTCGAAGTCACTAGTGTAACCAACTGCAAAACATAAATAAGCAAACGTGAGTACGAAGGTACTCAGCAAGTCTTACATCAGAACTATCTACATATGCAACATTATCAACAAAGGGTGGTGGTGGAGTTTTAACAGTAGCAAGCCAGCTTTGACTCAGTGGCTAACCTATACTACGAGTATCAGAAACTCCTTTGAGGTGAGGAGACGCACACGAGTCCACATATTCACCATATCAAAACTCCACTATGGATCCGTTCCCGTCTCCCTACGAGAAGGCCATCCATAGCACTCACGCTTATCTTGCATATTTTAGAGTATCCACTTCAAGTTGTCTATGTACTACATAAGTCCTCCAAGTTTCCATATCCGAGGAAAACGACTATTCGAATAGATAATGATAACCCTGTAGGGGTGTACTTCTTCACACACGCTCTCGCCACTTATCGCCCTGTACACATCATGTACCTCGACAACCTTCAAGCGGAAGCCGGGCGAGGGTGTCGGCCATGACCTGACTAACCACACAAGTCTCTCGTCCAGGTTTATCACCTATTCGAGTTCCATCCGCAAGGAGTTCCGGCCAAAGTCTCCAGTACGGCCCCAAACGATGTGTGCAGGGTTCCCAAGCCCACCATCCGGATGCCACTTGGTACACCGTGCCACGGTGCCTAGTCTGTCCCAAGCCCGTCCCGTCAGACACCACCTGGTAGACAAGTAGCACTACCTACAAACGCCAAAACTAGTTGCAACTCCTAGACAGAGATCAAGTGGATTAATAAGCCGAGAGGGGCCGGATAACCGGAACCCAATGTGTGGTAGTAACTGGACTTGGATAACATACACAGAACTCAGTGCTTAGGGACGGTTCCAATGAGACAACCCACCATGTACTCCTACATGGCCTCTCATCGCGACCTTTACCAAAATGTGTTCACACACTTAGCCTTTATCGGTAGGACATGTTCACCACTCCGATTCATTCCCGATGAATCAGACCTGACACAACTCTAAGCATAGCTGGCATAAAGAAACAAGCAAGGATGAGTAGGCACATCAAGGCTCAACCAACTCCTACTCCTGCTAGTGGGTTTCAACTATTTACTGTGGCAATGACAGGTCATGCAGAGGAATGGGTTCAACTACCGCAGCAGAAAAGTAGCAGTTGAATCGTTGTTGTCCTAATGCAGTATAAGGAGCAGGAGCGAGAGAGTGGGATTTCTCGAAATGCTCAAGGGGGTTTGCTTGCCTGATAGACGGCGAAGGGGCACTGCTCCTCTGACAGGTACTCGGGAACACCTTCCGGAGTGGAACTTATCGAGAAGAAACGGTGCCAGCAATCAATACACAAACAAATGCAACAATATGATGCATGAACATGACATGTGCAAATGCTAGTGTTTGGGCTAATGCAAGATGCTACCAAGTTGGTTGAAGCCCATTTGAATCAAAGATTCAAATGCAATTCAAAATGAAGCATTTAAAATGCCCATATTATGTTTTCACTTATACAGCATGTATAAGTTGGTTTTTCATGCATGTAACTGGCATAAATGGATTCCTTGCATTTTTTGATAATTTTTCATATATAAATTATTTCATTCTGAGCTACGGTTGAATTATTATGATTTTTTGAAGTTTAAGCAACATTCTGGAATTTCCTGAGTTAAAATAATTCCAGAAATCAATTATTGCGTCAGCTTGAGGTCAGCACTGCGTCAACAGTCAACCTGGGTTAAACCTGACGTGTGGGGGCCACTGGTCAGTAACTAACTAAACTAACCTAGTTAAATTAGCACTAACCTAGGTTAAACTAATTAGTTTCGAACCTAAACTAGACTAATTAACTAGGTGGGGCCCGCATGTCATAGACCCAGGGGAGGTCAAATCCCCTGGTCAACCAGGCAAACCTACCGGCGGCTCGAAGCTGGCGAGGCCAGACACGGCAGTGCGCTGCGGGTTTTGCCTACAGGGCGCCATTTGGCACGCGGAGCGCAACTACGGGGTGCGGACGCTCGTCCGCATCCAACCGTGGTGGTGGCGCAGCCGGGGAGTGGCCGGAGTGGTGCCGGTGATGACGAGTGTGATGGACGGAGTTCGACCAGGTGCGCGCGGGGTATTGCGGGGCACGGCAGGAGCTGCGAGCAGGTCCGCTCGACTGGAGTTCACTGAGTGCAACGGCAAGCTCGGTTGCGAGCTGCGGTGGCCCTGGCCACGGCGGCGCCATGGCCGGCGGCATGGAGCTCTCGGCTCCGGTGGCAGAGGCGGCTAGAGGAGAGGAACAAGCTTGGGGAGGAGGGGAAAAAGCGGCGGAGCTCACAAAGAGGCTAACGGAGGGCTCGGCAGGCGCGGGGACGGCCGATGGGCAGCAAATCGATGGCGAGGGTCTCCGAGCACCAAAGTTGAAGAAGATGTCGGGGACGGTGTTGCAGGGCCTCCGGCGAAGCCTGTCTCGGCGTGGAGGTTGAGGGAGACACGACAGAGCTTCTGGGCATGTCCAGGGGGCGAGGGGAGGCAGTGGCCGCGACAATGGCGAGCGGTGGCGTCGGCTGTGCTCGGTGGCGTTGCGGGGAAGAGAAAATAGAGGAGGGGAGGAGCACGGGAGAGAGTGAGTGAGGTCCAGGGTGCGTGGCGTCGTCCTGGGCGTCGGGGCAGTGGTGGGAAACAGGAGGTGGCGGGGCACGTGCTCACGCGCGGCGGCCACGCGCGCGCTGTCCTCCTGGTGGGAGGTAGATGGTGACTGGCAGAGGCCAGTGGGCTCGGCCTCTGCTGGGCCGTGGTGGGGCGCCAAGTAAGTCAGGTAGGTTTTCTTTTTTTGTTTTGTTTTCTATTTCTGATATTTGTTTTGACTTAAATAAATACTAGCACAATTCCAAAAATGTTGGGATTCCTTATGACCACTAGTTATAATATACCAGAGGCCCTCACCAAATTCCAACATTTTTGGAGCCTTTTAAAATATTTATATTATTTTAAACAGCTCCAATTCAAATACATATGGGTTCATTCAAAAATCCAAAATGTTTAGCAAAAATGTGCATCACCTCTGGTTGTTGTTTCCAACATTTTCCAAAGACCATGAACATTTTTGAAAAGCATTTTGGGTTCATTAAAATTCCATTTTTAATTTGAACCTATTTGAATTTGCTTTGGTGCTAGGATTTGAAACATTCCCCATTTCAAATTCAATTGAAACTTAAACATGATGCACAAAGCAAGCCTGGGTCATACCAGAACTAGGGATGTGACATACGTCTCCAACGTATCTAAATTTTTTGATTGTTCCATGCTATTTTATTATCAATCTTGGATGTTTTATAATCATTTTATAGTCATTTTATATCTTTTTTGGTACCAACTTATTGACATAGTGCCCACTGCTAGTTCCTGTTTTTTACATCGCAGGAAATCAATATCAAACGAAGTCCAAATGGCACGAAACTTTATGATTATTTTTATGGGTCAAAAGGAAGCAGATGGGCCCTGGTTGCACCTGGGGGGTGCCCCGAGGGGGGCACAACCCACCAGGGCACGCCAGGAGGCTCTGGCGCCCCCCGGTGGGTTGTTCCCACCTCGGGTGCCCCCCGGACCACCTCTTTGCTCTATAAATACCCAAATATTCCCAAAACCCTAGGGGAGTCGACGAAATATTCATCCAGCCGCCGCAAAGTCCAGAACCACCAGATCCAATCTAGACACCATCTCAGATGGGGTTTCACCACCTGCATTGGTGCCTCTCCGATGATGCGTGAGTAGTTCTTTGTAGACCTTCGGGTCCGTAGTTAGTAGCTAGATGGCTTCATCTCTCTCTCTCTTGATCCTCAATACAATGGTATCTTGGAGATCCATGTGATGTAACTCTTTTGCAGTGTGTTTGTTGGGATCAATGAACTTCGAGTTTATGATCAGATCTATGTTTTTATATCCATGAAAGTATTTGAGTTTCTTTGATCTCTTTTATGCATGATCTCTTATAGCCTCGTATTTCTTCTCCGATATTTGGGTTTTGTCTGGCCAACTCGATCTATTTATTTTGCAATGGGAAGAGGTGCCCGGTAGTGGGTTCGATCTTACGGTGCTTGATCCAAGTGACAGAAAGGGAACCGACACGTATGTATCGTTGCTACTAAGGATAAAATGACGAGATCTATATCTACCGCCATATAGATAAACGGATCTTGTCTACATCATGTCATCGTTCTTATTGCATTACTCCGTTTTCCATGAACTTAACACACTAGATGCATGCTGGATAGCAGTCGATGTGTGGAGTAATAGTAGTAGATGCAGGCAGGAGTCGGTCTACTTATCTTGGACGTGATGCCTATGTAATGATCATTGCCTGGATATCGTCATAATTATTTGAAGTTCTACCAATTGCCCAATAGTAATTTGTTCACCCACTGTTTGGTATTTTTCTTGAGAGAAGCCACTAGTGAAACCTACGACCCCCGTGTCTTATTTCTCATATATTTTCCTTTGCGGTCTACTTTTTCCTTGCTTTTATTTTCAGATCTATTAAAACCAAAAATCCAAAAATACTTTGCCGCACTTTATTTTATTTGGCATTCGATCTATCAATATTTACAACTTTATCTCCTGTCACACGCTGATTCGGGCGCCGTTACCTGAAAGGGATTGACAACCCCTTTAACATGTCAGGTTGCGAGGTGTTATTATTTGTGTGCAGGGGCTTTTTACATTGTGTTGCTTGGTTCTCCTACTGGTTCGATACCTTGGTTTCATAACTGAGGGAAATACTCTACCGTCCCTATGCTACATCATCCCTCCCTCTTCGGTGAAATACCGACGTAGTTCCAGCTGCCATCAAGGAGAATTTATGGCGCCGTTGATGGGGAGGATCTTCAACATATGCAGGTTCCTAATCACAAACCCCATTTCCTCGCAATTTACATTATTCTCCATTTGCCTCTCGTTTTCCTCTCCCCTACTTCACAAAAATTTGCCGTTTTATTCGCCTCTCTTTCTTCATTCTCTGTTTTCTTGCTGGATTTGTTTTTGAGTGCAATCTTGTTGTGTGGTCATCATGACTCAAGAGAACACCAAGTTATGTGATTTCTCAAATACCAACAACAATGATTTTATTGGCACTCCACTTGCTCCTCCCACCACTAGTGCGAAGACTTGTGATATTAATACCGCTTTGCTGAATCTTGTTATGAAAGACCAATTTTCCGGTACTCCTAATGAGGATGCCGCATCCCATCTTAATACCTTCATGGAATTATGCAATATGAAAAATAAAAACGATGTGGACAATGATGTGGTCAAGATGAAATTAGTTCCGTTCTCTTTGCGTGATTCTGCACAAATTTGGTTCTCTTCTTTGCCTCACAATAGTATCGATTCTTGGAATAAGTGCAAAGATGCTTTTATCACTAAGTATTTTCCTCCCGCAAAAATTATTTCCCTTAGAACCCAGATCATGAATTTTAAGCAACATGAACATCAACATGTTGCACAATCTTGGGAAAGGATGAAAATGATGCTAAGGAATTGCCTAACTCATGGGTTAAATCTTTGGATGATCATACAAATTTTTTATGCGGGATTGAATTTTGTTTCTTGTAACCTTTTAAATTCCGCCGCGGGTGGTACTTTTATGGAAATTACTTTGGGTGAAGCCACAAAATTGCTTGATAATATTATGGCAAATTATTCTCAATGGCATACCGAAAGAGCTCGTACTAGTAAAAAAGTTAATTCGGTTTAAGAAATTTCTTCTTTGAGTGATAAAGTTGATGCTCTTGTGAAATTTGTTGCTAGTAGAAGTGCTCTGATTGATCTTAATGATATGCCTTTGTCTACTTTGATTGAGCAAAATAGTGATGCTATTGATGTGAATTTTATCTCTAGAAATAATTTCAACAACAATGCTTATAGAGGTAATTTTAATCCTAGGCCTTTTCCTAGTAATTCCTCTAATAATTATGGTAATTCCTATGGAAATCAATCTTATAATAATAATAGGAACACCTCTGATCTTGAGAATAATATTAAAGAATTTATCAACACACAAAAAGTTTTCAGCACTTCCATAGAAGAAAAGTTGAATAAGATTGATGATTTGTCTAGAAGTGTTGATAGAATTGCTCATGATGTGGAAAATCTCAAGATGAAAATTTTGTGCCTAAGGTTGATGAATAAATTAAATCTCTTTATGTTTCTATGGATGAAATTAAGAAAAGAACTGCCATGCTTAGAGGTAAACAAGAATTTTTGGAAAAGGCTTTTTCTAGTGATTATTCTTGCAAAAGTGATGAAGATCTTAAAATGATTGGTGTTTCTTATATTGATTCCTTGTTTAGTAAAGTTAAGAATGATGAAAAAGGTACTGGATAAGAGTCAACTTTAGGTAGAAGGCGTGCCAATATTTCGAAGGGTGAAAATCTTGTTGAGAAAATTGATGAAAGTGGGTTTGGAGAGGTCAAAACTTTAGCTAGTGATGCACCCACTATTTTGGATTACAAATACTTTAATTATGATAGTTGCTATTTGATTGATTGTATTTCTTTGTTGCAATCCTTTATAAATTCACCCCATGCTTATGAACAAAATAAAGCTTTTACTAAACATATGGTTGATGCTATGATGAAAGCTTTTGAAGAAAAAATGGAATTAGAAGTTTCAATTCCTAGAAAATTGTATGACGAGTGGGAACCTACTATCAAAGTCAAGCTTAAAAATTATGAGTGTTTTTCTTTGTGTGACTTGGGTGCTAGTGTTTCCACAATTTCGAAATCTTTATGTGATGTGCTTGGTCTTACCAATCTTGAAGAATGTTCTTTGAATTTACACTTGGCGGATTCTACTATTAAAAAGCCTACAGGAAGAATTAATGACGTTCTTATTCTTGCAAATAGGAATTATGCGCCCATATATTTTATTGTTCTTGATATCGATTGCAATCCATCTTGTCCAATTATTCTTGGTAGACCGTTTTTACGCACTATCGGTGCCGTGATTGATATGAAAGAAGGCAATATTAAGTTCCAATTTCCTTCGAGGAAGGGTATGCAACACTTTCCTAGAACTAGAATTAATCCACCCTATGAATCAATCATGAGGGCATCTTATGGATCTCGAACCAAAGATGACAAAACTTAGATCCTTGCTTCATGCCTAGCTAAGGGCGTAAAACTATAACGCTTGTTGGGAGGCAACCCAATGAATAAATTTATTTTTTCTTTTTGCTTTCTGTTCTTGAGTGTTAGCACAATTATGCTACTATTATGATTGTGTTTTTTATGTTTCAATTAGTGTTTGTGCCAAGTAAATCCCTTAGGATCTTCTTGGGCAATAGTTGTTTGATCTTGCTGAAAAAAACAGAAAGTTTGCGCTCACGAAATTAATTTTAGTTTTTTACCAAAGAGCAATAAAATACCCATTCCACTTGCAGTAGATCAATATACAAATTTCTCAGGTCGTCCTAATTTTTCTGGGTTTTTTGAGTTATAGAATTATTCGAAATAGTCAGATTGCTACAGACTATTCTGTTTTCTTTGTGTTGTGTGCTTATTTTGATGGTTCTATGGTTTTCTTTGATTAGTTTTTGCCATAGAAAAGTTGGAATACAGTAGATATAATATAAAAACAAAATATGAATTGGTTTGATACATCACTTATAGTTGTGGTTTATTATTCTTATACTAACGAATCTAACGAAGGTTTTGTTGAGTTTTGTGTGATTCAAGTTTTCAAGTTTTGAGTTATCTTACGGTGGATGAAGGAAGGATGTAAGAGCCTAATCTTGGGGATGCCCCGGCATCCCAAGCTATTATTCAAGAATGAGCAACCAACTAAGCTTGCGGATGCCCCCGAGTGGCATCCCCGCTTTCTTCCAACAACTATCGGTATTTTACTCAAGACTATATTTTTATTCGTCACATGATATGTGTTTTGCTTGGAGCGTCTTGTATGATATGTGTCTTTGCTCGTTTTATTTTGTGTTTTAAGTTATCAATCATTGCTGGACACACCTATTTCAGAGAGCCAAAATTATGTCATGACTTGTTATAATTGCTCTCTATGCTTCACTTAAATCTTTTATGAGCTAGGAGTTGCTCTAGTGCTTCACTTATATCTTTTTGAGCACGGTGTGCTTTGTTATTTTTGAAGAAATGCTCTCTTGCTTCACTTAGATTTATTTGAGAGTTAGTGAAATTTTGAAGAAATTCTCTCTTTCTTCACTTAAATTATTTTGAGAGAAAGAAAATTTGTTATGCTCATGATCTTCACTTATATTTGTTTGAGATTATGAAAAGCAACTCATGAAAATTAGTCCCAAAGTTATAGATATCCAAGAAGGATAAAGTAAAGAAAATGTCATGAAGATCATTGGACAAAATAAACTTGATTCTTAGTAATAGTTTTGAGATATGATGATGTGATATGTGAGTTATGTTGATGAGTAATTATGCTTTAGTAGGAATATTGGTGTTAAGGTTTGTGACTCCCTATGCATGCATGAAAGTCAATATCATGCAATGAAAATTATATCCTACTTGTGGTGCATTATTCGGTGTTAATTATGCTTAGTGCTTGCTTATGAGATTATTCGTTTCTTGGTTGGTCGTTTCCCAATCTTTTGCTAGCCTTCATTTTGCACTAAGTATGACCTCTACTTGTGCATCCAAAATCCTTTAAACCAGTTTTGCCACACGAGTCCACTATATCTACCTATATGCGGTATTATTTTGCCATTCTAAGCAAATTTGCATGTGCCATCTCTAATTTTTCAAAATAAACTTCCCTTTTCTGTGTTTGTTTCGCTCGCGGAGCGGTGACGGGTGGCTAATATTTTCCATGCTAGATGTGTTATTCTCAAGATGAGTGTTTATTCACTTGTCATTGCACGAGAGTAAGGCAAAGGTATTAGGGATGCCTAGTACCGAAATGCAAAAACAAAATTGAATTTACTTTATGTTGTCAAATAATAAATTCCTTGGAAAGGGTTGGTATGGAGGGCACCCATGGATACGGCTAGCCATCGAAAGTGAAAGTTATGGTGGTAAAAGGAATAAACTTTAGTTTCTGTTCAGGAACCACCTATGGCATATCTAGCATGGAAAGTGTTCGGAACTCTAAGTCATTTCGTTGGTGGGATGGATACACCTCCCAAAATGTTTTTATCTCAAATTTTTCGCTTTGAGCTCTGGCACATCTACAAATCCCTACTTCCCTATGTGAAGGGTCTATCTTTTACTTTGTGCAATTTTTATTTTGAAATTTCAGTCTCCATCTTCTCTTATAAAAGAACCAACTAGGAGGCAATACGATCATGCTCAAGTATTGGGTGTAGTTAATATTCGAGTGTGTTTCATCAATGGATCAATGTTTGAGCATGATGGGCTTGGGATAACTTATTTTAGCATTGATATTTTGAAAGACATGGTTGCTTATTGATATGCTTGAGTATCTAAATTATTATGTCAAAACTAGCCTATTGCTTTGAATCACATAAAAGTCCAAATGTCGATGCTATAAATAAAAGAATATGATATGACTTGATGAACAACACTCCACATCAAAAATTCTGTTTTTATCACTTACCTACTCGAGGACGAGTAGGAGTTAAGCTTGGGGATGCTGATACGTCTCCAACGTATCTATAATTTTTGAATGTTCCATGCTGTTTTATTATCAATCTTGGATGTTTTATAATCATTTTATATCATTTTTTAGTACTAACCTATTGACATAGTGCCCAGTGCCAGTTCTTGTTTTTCCATGTTTTTTACATCTTAGGAAATCAATATCAAATGGGGTCCAAATGGCACGAAACTTTACGGTTATTTTTTTGGGCCAAAAGGAAGCAGATGGGCCATGGTTGCACGTAGGGGGTGCCCCATAGGGGGCATAACCCACCAAGGCGCGCCCCGGTGGTTGTGCCCACCTCGGGTGCCCCCCAGACCACCTCTTTGCTCTATAAATACCCAAATATTCCCAACACCCTAGGGGAGTCGACGAAATATTCATCCAGCCGCCGCAGAGTCCAGAACCACTAGATCCAATCTAGACACCATCTTGGATGGGGTTCACCACCTCCATTGGTGCCTCTCCAATGATGTGTGAGTAGTTCTTTGTAGACCTTCGGGTCCGTAGTTAGTAGCTAGATGGCTTCATCTCTCTCTCTCTTGATCCTCAATACAATGGTCTCTTGGAGATCCATATGATGTAACTTTTTTGCAGTGTGTTTGTTGGGATCGATGAACTTCGAGTTTATGATCAGATCTATGTTTTATATCCATGAAAGTATTTGAGTTTCTTTGATCTCTTTTATGCGTGATCTCTTATAGCCTCGTATTTCTTCACCGATATTTGGGTTTTTTCTGGCCAATTCAATCTATTTATCTTGCAATGGGAAGAGGTGCCCGGTAGTGGGTTCGATCTTACGGTGCTTGATTCCAGTGATAGAAAGGGAACCAACACGTATGTATTGTTGCTACTAAGGATAAAAAGACGAGATCTATATCTACCGCCATATAGATAAACGGATCTTGTCTACATCATGTCATCGTTCTTATTGCATTACTCTGTTTTTCCATTAACTTAATACACTAGATGCATGCTGGATAGTGGTCGATGTGTGGAGTAATAGTAGTAGATGCAGGCAGGAGTCGGTTTACTAATCTTGGACGTGATGCCTATGTAATGATCATTGCGTGGATATCGTCATAATTATTTGAAGTTCTATTAATTGACCAACAATAATTTGTTCACCCACCATTTGCTATTTTTCTTGAAAGAAGCCACTAGTGAAACCTATGGCCCCCGGGTCTTATTTCTCAAATTTTTGCCATTGCGATCTACTTTTTCCTTGCTTTTATTTTGAGATCTATTAAACCAAAAATCCAAAAATACTTTGCTGCACTTCATTTTATTTGGCGTTCGATCTATTAATATTTACAACTTTATCTCCTGTCGCACGCCGGTTCTGGCACCGTTACCCGAAAGGGATTGACAACCCCTTTAACATGTCGGGTTGCGAGGTGTTGTTATTTTGTGCAGGGGTTGTTTACGTTGTGTTGCTTGGTTCTCCTACTGGTTCGATACCTTGGTTTCCTAACTGAGGGAAATACTCTACCGTCGATGTGCTACATCATCCCTCCCTCTCTGAGGAAATACCAATGTAGTTCCAGCTACCATCAGTCGTCAACCGGTGAGACGAATTCAATGTATCAACTACAGGACGACCGGCTTGGGGGCTGTTCCGATGGCGATAGTATTCCGGACCTCTATGAACCGTCGAATAGGGTTGCAATCTTCATGGCTGGTACACAACCGTTTCTTAGTTCGACAATCGCCGCAGCTATGACCTCCAGCTCAACGGCTGCGCGTCGACCGGGGCTAGAGGCTCTGCGCGCCCGCTGGCTCAGGTTCTGACCGAACTGTTGGATGCTTTGGCAATGTTGATGGGGACGGAGGTAACCCATGACACTCAAGAACAACATAAAGTGGATGTTGCGACGCTACGAGGTGAGATAGCTCAAGTTAAGGAAGAGCTAGCGGCTGATAACACTAGGATGGCCATAGAGCGAGCTGCTTTGGACGCTCAGGCGCAACAGATTCATGCAGAATCTTTCTGGCTTACCTTGGATCAAAACGCTTCAAATGCCATCATGAGAAGAAGGCATCAGAGTCATTTACCTCCAGAGTACGATGCGAGGAACCTTTCAACACACCTGGGGAAGGCATCAGTGACCCGCCCATAGTGAACCGGGCAGTTGAGACGCCCGTGACGGAGCGCCGATTCAGCCGCATGTTGTGGATCCGCCCATTTGGATATGGCTCCACCTCAACATTTTTCGACACCATCGGGTCATTATTCTAAACCTCTGGATAATATGATTGTTGCAGCGACACGATTGGCGGCTCTCCCGGTGGAAGGTGAATCTCCGGCTGTGATAGAGACACGGAGGGCCAGAGAACTTCTTCAGACAACATTGGCTCAACATGAGGCTTACTCATATAGCCGTGAACGAATTCACTCAACACCTCGTCCAAGCCGTAGTTATAATAGACATATGGACTCGCCAGCAGTTTCAAGAAGTGAGCAACACCGTAACCATCCTCATAGGCATGATCCAGTGCGTGGTGGTGTTGATGCTCAGACTTTGGTGGATCAGGGTAGGGCGCGTCCGGAGGCTGAGCGGGCGGCACAGCTGGCGGCTCAACAACAATCTCCCGTTTACCCGTCAACATCGGTGGAGGAAGGAGTGACCTCTAGAACCTTGGGTGTGCCGTGTTTAGTGCCGTCTCTGTGCAACGAGCATTTGCCTAAGGATTTCAAGGGCCCTCGTAAGGCGCCTAATTACACAGCGGATCAGCCCCCAGAGGCTTGGATTGAGAGCTATGAGATGGCTATAGAGATGTTAGTGATGCTGCATGCGCTAAGTATTTCACCATGATGTTGGATGGGCCAACTCGTACTTGGTTGAAAGGGCTGCCCGCTAACTCCATTAGGTCAAGGGCGGAGCTGAAATGCGTTTTATCCAAAAATTTAAAGACACATGCAAGCAGCCCATGTCGATTCTGGATTTAGACTCTTGTGTCCAGGGTGAGGGTGAGTCGACAACCAATTGGGTGCGCCGGATCTCAGCCGTTATACACTCATCAGATAGTATCAACGCTGGTTTAGCAGTCCTGATGTTGGAGAAGAATTGTCATTTCCTCCCCCTTAAGTAGAAGCTGGGGCGGCTTAAATGCCACTGCAATGACATGGGGGATCTCATGGCGGCCCTCATCAAATATGCCGACTCTGATAGTACCAAAGACCCCGACTCTGATGAGGAGAAGGCTGGTAAGGGGAAGAAGAGCGAAATACAAAGGGGCAGCAACATAATATGGCAGGTCAAAGTGGCAACGGTAAGCGCAAAGCTGATGGCGGTTTAGACTTTCTGGCCAACACCAATACGTGGAGCAACAATTAGTGTCATAAGGGCAAGCCACCCCAGCTTGGAGGGCCAAAGTTTAACATTGAAGCGATGATGAATTGGCCTTGCCCAAAGCATGGTACGCATGAGAAGCAGGCCAATCATCTATGGAAGGATTGCTTCATCATGAGGGAGTATAGGAATTCCAATTTTTTCCAAAATAATCATGTCCCAAATGGAGGCTCAGGATCCGGCTCTCACGGGCCTGGCTTTGGTGGTGGCGGCTCAATCTCTGGTTTCCAGGGCCAAGGCAATCAAGGCGGTTTCAATCAACAATCTAATCAAGGGAATCAGCAACAGTAGTCTGGTTATCAGAGTAATCCAAAGCAATTGAATAGTGGTCAGTATCATGTGTTTACCACAAGTTTATGTAGACGGGACCAGAAGGTTCATAAGAGGGCGGTCAATGCAGTTGAGCCCGCAATCCCTTGATACTTGCCATGGTCCGAACATGCTATTGTGTGGAGCCGTGGGGATCACCCGCCCCGGGTTGACAATCCGGGTCACTTGGCTTTGGTGGTTGTGCCTTAGGTTGGAGGTTACAAGTTCACTAAAGTGCTAATGGATGGAGGCAGCAACATCAATATCCTTTATTATGATACTTTTCACCGTATGAATTTAACTGATAAGGATCTTAAGCCGTCCTCTACTGTTTTTCATGGAGTGGTGCCCGGTAAGTCGGCGTATCATGTGGGTAAGATAGCTTTAGAAGTGGCCTTTGGAGATGATAATGATTTTAGAGATGAGATGCTGACTTTTGAAGTGGTCAAGATCATAAGCCCTTACCACGCCCTATTTGGATGACCGGCTTGTGCTAAATTTATAGCGCAACTTTGTTATGTTTATCTGTAGCTTAAGATGTCGGGTCATAAGGGTTCCATCACTGTACATGGCGACAAGAAGATAGCTTTAGAGTGTGAAGAGGGCGATGCTGCTTATGCTGAGACTGCTTGTGCAACGGAGGAGTTGAAGTTTTACAAAGATAATGTTGACTCGGCAGATATGACACCTTTGAAAAATCAACCACAGAGCATGACCCTCTGTTGAAATTTAAGTTGGCAGATGACACTAAGCTAGTTGACTTTTTTCCTGGCGAATCATCCAAGAAGTTTAGCATCAGTGCTAATATGGATCCAAAATAGGAAAGCGCGCTCATTCATCCATGAGAACCGGGACATCTTTGCATGGAAACCTTCTGACATACCAGGTGTACTGAGGGAGCTCGCTGAGCACACTCTTAATGTTGATCCAAAGTTTAAACTGGTCAAGCAATTCCTTCGTCGTTTTAATGAAGAGAGGAGCAAGGTCATCGGTGAAGAAGTGGCCCGGCTCTTGGTGGCGGGGTTTATCATTGAAGTTTTCCATCCTGAGTGGTTGGCTAACCCGATGCTGGTGCTTAAGAAGAACGACACTTGGCGGATGTGTGTGGATTACATAGACCTTAAGTAAGCTTGTCCGGCTGATCCTTTTGCTCTCCCTCGTATTGATCAGATCATTGATGCTACGGCGGGTTGTAAGCGTTTGAGATTTTTAGATGCTTACTCTGGTTATCATCAGATCAAGATGGCAGTTAAGGACCAGGAGAAGATGGCTTTCATCACCCCCTTTGGAGCTTTCTGTTATGTGTCTATGCCTTTTGGGCTCAAGAGTGCCCAGGTGACTTATCAGCGGTATGTGTAGAATTGCCTCCATGACCAAATTGGACGTAATGTTCATGCTTATGTATATGATATTGTTGTGAAATCCAGGAAGAAGGAGACCTTGATAGATGATTTAAAGGAGACATTTGACAATCTCCGGGTCTACAAAATGATGCTTAACCCGGCCAAGTGTGTCTTTGGTGTGCCAGCAGGAAAACTCTTAGGTCTTTTGGTTTCTCAAAGGGGCATTGAAGCTAACCCGAAGAAAATCAAGGCTATCACTTCTTTAACTAAGCCGGCATGTATTAATGATGTCCAGCGTCTGGCAGGTTGTATTGCAGCCTTAAGACGATTCATAAGCCGGCTGGGCGAGAAGGCTATCCCTCTGTATCAGATGATGAAGGAAACATATCACTTTGTCTAGAGTGATGCCGCTGATCAGGCATTTGAGGCCTTGAAAAACAGTTAGCCGAGCCGCCAATTCTTGCTGCTCCCATTGATAAGGAGCCCTTGTTGTTATATGTGGCTACTAATAGCTGAGCCGTGAGTGTGGCAATTGTTGTGGAAAGAAAGGAATCAGGCAAGGAGTATCTGGTTTAGTGGTCGATTTATTATATCAGTGAGGTACTCATTGAATCCAAGCAGAGATACCCACATTGGCAAAAGCTGGTTTATGGGGTGTTCATGGCTAGTCGGAAATTGAAGCAGTATTTCTTTGGTCATCCTATCACTGTGGTCAGTTCTGCTCCCTTGGGGGATATTATTCAAAACAGAGAAGGCACAGGCCGGGTAGCCAAATGGGCCATTGAGCTTGGGCCCCATGGTTTGAAGTATATGCCTCAGGCAGCTATCATGTCTCAAGCACTTGTGGATTTTATTAATGACTGGACTGAGCTGCAGATGCCTCGGGAGAAGCCAGGTAGCACATATTGGACTATTCACTTTGATGGATCCAGGCAGTTGGAAGGCTCGAGGGCTGGAGTTATCTTGACTTCCCCACGAGATGATAAATTTTGTTATGTTTTGAGGTTGATGTTCCCTTGTACTAACAATGCAGCTGAGTATGAGGCCTTGCTCCATGGTCTTCGGATGGCTAAAGAGATGAATCTAAGCCGGGTGAGGTGTTTTGGCGACTCAGATTTGGTGGCTCAACAAGTTTTAGGCACTTTGGATTCTAAAGATCTACTCATGGCGGCTTACCACCGAGAGGTTGATGCTATTGCTGGCCATTTTAAAGGTTATCAAGTGGAACATGTTGATCGTGGGAAAAATGAGGCGGCTGATGCTTTAAGCCGGCTATGGTCTCAGCGTAAGCCGGTGCCACCTAATGTTTTCCTTGATATTCTGCATAACCCCTCAATCAAATTGCCTACGGAGGAAGATCTTGTTGTTTCGGACCCGGAGGCGCAATTGGTGGAAGCTCTCCATGCTATTCCTAATTGGACAGTTCCATATTTGGCTTATATGACCTAGGGCAAGTTACCTGAAGATGAAACTTCGGCCAGGCAGATAACATGGCAGTCTAAGTCAATGACTATTGGCAATGGAGAGTTGCACCGATGCAGTGTCACAGGGGTGTTTCAACGTTGTGTTTACCCTGAGGAGGGACGTGAGATTCTACGAGAGATTCATGAAGGATATCGTGGTCATCATGCCAGCTCTAAGTCCCTCGTGGCCAAGGCTTTTCATCATGGGTTTTGTTGGCTGACGGCTCATGCTGATGCAGAGGATTTGGTCAGTACATGTGATGGTTGTCAAAAATTTCAAGACGAGCTCATGTGTCGGCTCAAGAATTGAGGATGATTCCAATTAGTTGGCCGTTTGCAGTCTAGGGGCTGGATATGGTTGGACCTTTTAAAAGATCCAAGGATAAAAAGACCCATCTCTTGGTGGCGGTTGACAAATTTACAAAGTGGGTTGAGGCAGAGCCGGTCAGTAAGTGTGAGGCGGCGATGATGGTTCAATTCATCAAAAAGGTGATTTTCCATTTTGGCTACCCACATAGCATTATAACTGATAATGACACTAATCTGTCTAAACGTGCTATGAAAGAATTCTGTCAATGAGAGCATATTCGTCTTGATGTGTCATCAGTCGCTCACCCCCAGTCCAATGGCCAAGTTGAAAGACCTAATCAAGAAATTTTGAGAGGCATAAAACCCCTACTTATGGTCCCTTTGCAGAGGACACCAGGTTGTTGGATGGAGGAGCTGCCTTCAGTGCTATGGAGTATCAATACTACCCCCAACAGATCTACGGGTTAAATGCCTTTCTTCATGGTTTACAGAGCAGAGGCGGTTCTCCCTAGTGACATCCGTCACGACTCGCCCCATGTGGCGGCTTATATTGAAGCTGACAATGAAAAGGCACGCCAGGATGCTATTGACCTATTGGATGAGGTGCGTGACTTTGCGACGACTCATTCGGCGATTTACCAGCAGGATCTGCGTCATTATCATAGTCGCCGGGTTAAAACCAGGACCTTTCAAGAAGGAGATTTGGTGCTCCGGCTCATCCAGGATCAAACTGACATGCACAAGCTATCCCCACCTTGGGAAGGGCCCTTTGTGGTCTGCAAAAATCTAAACAACGGGTCATATTACCTTATCGATGTTCGGGACCACAAGGACTCATGCACATCGGAGGAGGAGACCCGCCGACTGTGGAATATTGCTCATCTTCGGCCTTATTACACCTGAGCCACCGACTCTTGTGATGTACATATTTCTACCAATGTATATATTTATCACTAGTATAATAAAGCCAGCATCCCTGATATTTCAGGGCCTTGGTCGTTTCATTTCTGAGAATCTGAGTCTTTATTGTCTCTTCATAAGATCATTTGGGGACTTCCTGCTCATTGAGCATAGCTATGACTACCCTCTTGATCCGTCTTGTATGCCTTGATTGCAGAATGCTTGGGTGCTTCCTGCTCATTGAGCATAGCTATGACTACCCTACTGATCCGGCTTATACGCCTGGAATGAAATATTACTTGGGGGCTCCTTGTTAATGAATAGAGCTTTGTTGTCCCTTGTAATAGGTTTGGACGCCAGGTGTATTCACCAAAAATCCGGGTTATCCTGCCTTTGTTTGCCTGCCACTCCGACCAGGTAATCCTGGAATGACTCGTCATACTCTTGAAAATCAATCTTATAAAGACCCTGAATTTTCCAAAGTTAAAACAACGATTGGTCATGTGAGGTACGTCTTATGGGTTTGAATTAAGGTTTAACTCAGTGGTTGTGCGGCCCTTGAATAGCACTTGACATTGAGGCTTGGCAGTCTATGAATGCCTTGGTTTTTCTGATTTATATTTGTTTTGAACATTTTTGAGGTTCATCTTTTGTGCAATGTTGATATATGGTTGAAAGTTGATCAGGGCCATGTTGCCTTATGATTCATACATAAATCTACCCAAAGTTTTGTTAACCCGGCCTGGTTTTGGACTTTACATCGCCTGCGTGATGATTATGTGTTTGGAGTTCTGTACTATAAGCTTTGGGATATTACCCTTGGTGCACATGGCATTGTAAGCCAGCAGCATGAATAAATTGTATAGGGCCCCGTGCTCAAAGTGTTTGGGTTGTTACCCTTACTGCATGACGTGTGGTAAGCCGGCAGTATGAACAAATATCACAGGTATGATATTTATTTTGTTATGATTATACAAGGTTTTGATAAACCTGCCCTGATTATGGACTATTCAGTCACCAGTGGATTTTATATGGGGCATTATGACCGGCCCAGGGCTAAACCGCCAGGGTACCTATTATCTGCTTATGTGCAGGAATAGTGATAAGCATGGTCTGCATAATTGATGAGATTATAAGCATAAATTACAGATCTTCAAATAATGAATCAGCAGTGTTACGCAAATAAACACGCACGATGGCTTGGCAGATCATGGTTTTTTCAACTAGCCTATTACAAGGCATCAGGTGGCCGCAAAAGAGTAAGTGTTTTTGAGACACACAACATTCAAATGATATGGCTGGTAAACTGGCTCATGAATTAAGACTTCTAATCTTGGCGGGTCGAGGCCTCCGGGTCATCCTATGCTGCTGCTTCTTCTTCTTCTTCCTCCATCGCCTGGAAGTCAGAGGTGGCCTAGCTGATTCTAGTCAAAGCTTTCAACACTGCCTCATCATCAATAAGTGTTGATGGGTCGATACTAGGGGCATAGGTGTGCTTATGAACTGGCGGAATAAGTTCCTGGGCCTCATGAACCGGCGCCTTCACCTTCTTGTTTTCAGCATCATAAGCCGCCTGGTATTGGGACATATCTGTTTCTTCAGCCAGGTTACTTGCTAATGGATGCATTGATCTTGCTATTTGGGCAAAGTCAGCAGCACTGAAGGCGGACCTATCTTCTTGAACGCTTGGGTAGCCACTGGCTAATTCTTCTAGATCAAGATCTGCTTGCCAGGCCTTTACCCGGCTCAGGGTAGTCATGCCGCCTGCTCTTGCCGCCGACAGCTTCAGATCATCAAGCCTCTGGGGCACCACTAACAGTTTCTCCAATACTTCTTTGATAAGTGACGGAGGTTTCTTTTTATCTGAAGCGGTACATATGACCCGTTGGGCACCAGTATATAACTGTTCAACCAAAGTGTAAGTGGCTTTGAGTTTTTGGTGCATATCTTGACCAAAGTTGGAGCTTCTGGGGCCTGTATCAGCAAATGAGATTGGTAAACCAACAAAGTATTGATATATGTTATAGAGGAATGGTCAACAACCAGTGTTATTTATCAAAGATAGCAGTTGTCATGTTATTGATCTGGCGTTTTAAGCCGGACAACTCTTCAGTCACCGGTTTAAGGGCAGCTTCAGCTTCTTCTGCTCTTCTGACTAGAGCCGCCTTTTCAGTGTCCTAGCTACTCCTGTCAGCCTTGAAGTCCTTCTTCATCTTTTCCATTTCTTCCAAAGCTTTTTTCAAAGATGTTTGAGCCTTTGATGTTGTAGCTTGTTGAGCGGAGATGTTTTGATGAAGATCAGCGACTTGGGTTTCTTTCATATTAAGCTCAGCATGTATAGTACAAATATAAGGGGTATTATGATCATCCTATCTGAAGTCCCAAGAACAATACAAGTATTTTACTTGGCACTTGGGGGCTAATGCTTATTGCTCTTTTTTATGAAGAAATTCTATGATGACCCGGCTATGCTGCTATGACTATAGCTGACTCATGATGGCTATGTAGTTGGATTTTATTCACAGTAATGGTGGTAAGTCCCCGCTTATTCATGATGATTAAGCCGGCCCTTGGGGGCTACATGTGCAGGCTTGATTGTTACTACTTGAAGTTCTGGTTTAACTTGTCAGTTTAAGCCGGCCCTGATGAGCTATATATGTGAAATTAAAATCTATGTATTGAAGACCCGGCTTTAGCTGTACAACTTAAGCCGGCCCTTGGGGGCTACTTATTGATTCTGCAGTTCTAACAGGTTATGACATGGATATCAAATCCAACAAGAATCTTTAAAAGTCTACAACATATTCAAGTTTATCATATCCAGTAGACTTGGCGGCTGACAGCTATATATATGGAGAAGATGATAATGTTTACCTCAAAATGCTCCTTCATCAGGTTGACCAGGCCGGCTTCAAAATCACGGCTGGTGTGAAGGCGGTTTAAGTAACCGGAGTGAATTTCTTAGGCACTGAACTGAGCATAGCTTTTCAAATCCACCTTCCACTTGCCTTTATCAACAACAGCAAATTCTTCTTTTGCGCTGTGCTTGGATAAGGCAGTGGAGTTACCCGGCGTTGTATAACCAGGCCCAGTAATAAGGACATCGTTAGCCTTTTCTTCAGCAGGCTTGATGGGACTTGGCGGTTTAGTGATGGCCGGTTCAACATCAATATGGTCAATGGTGACATCTTGTTCTTTTGGTGGCGGTTCATCACTGGTAGCCTCAGCAGTTTGATGGGAGGCTTCTGGCAATTGCTTCTCCGGCTCAGAAGGGTTGGAATCTTTGGCCGACTTATTCAATTTTTCCTTCTTGGTGGGCTTGGCCATGCCACTGAAAATAAAGATGTAAAGATATTAGCATATAAATCCGCATGAAATTTGAAGTGATTAAATATTTCTTACCCAGGAGCAACTTTGAAAAACGAAATCTGAGTTCCAGTTGACTCGCCAGAAGAGGAGTGAGATGTTCCCTGATAATTTGAGTCGGATGAGTTAAGTGGCTGACGCATAAGACCAGCTTTTGGATAAAGCAAGGATGAAGTTTGTGGCACCTTGTTCCGGCGTTTTTGAGGGGCCGGTGTGTTGGGTAAGCCGGAGGAGAGTGTCCCTCCGCTATTCCAGGTCTGCCGTGGAGCCTCGTGATGTTGTTGCTTCAAAAGAAAGTTTGGATCTAAGTAATCTAAAGGGTGACAGAACCTTACTTTTTGGCTCACTTTTCGAGTTCTTTGTCTTGGTAAACTCTCTGAGTCGGAGGAAATGAGGGTTACCTCTTCAACATCTGCATGACTGGCCTCCGCGTCATCTTGATAGTAATTGTTGTCTATAATATGTATAAAAAATGAGCCAAGGGAGTCAAGTTCTACATCCGACTCATCATCATCATCATTGTCATCCAAGTTAAGTAAATCGAAGGGGTTGGTTTTCTTCTTGGCAGGTTTTTTGATAGCCTTGCTCTTTGTCCGGGTCTTCTTGGCCGGCTTGTCCTGCAGCTTCTTATTCCAAAAAGGAGAATCGGCCTATGAAAGTCAAAACGGTTATAAGAAGATAGTTTAAGTGGAAATATGATTCAGTGGAAAAATGTTCTACAAACATACAACTGGTGGATGGTTGAGGGTGTAGAACGGATTCAGTCCGACTTTGCTGCAATCTGCCAAGCTCTTGTTTAGAAGAGTCTTGGTCATATTATTGATATCTTCATTAGTCAGTTGGATCTGGCAGTGGCGTTATGGGTCTTTTAAGTCACCGGTGTACTCGCATATTAAGCCGGGATGACGGCTTAAGGGCAGAACTCTCCAGGCGACCCAACACAGAACGAGATCAATTCCGGTCAAGCCTTTGGCCGTCAAGGCTCGAATCTTTGAAAAAACAAGCATATTTTTCCATTCCGCTGTACTGATGCGATCTGGAAGAGGGTGCCTATTGCTAAGTCGGCTGACATGGTAACCCGACAGAGGGTTTTCACCTTACGGAGATGTATCTTGGCTGTAAAACCAAGTTCGGTTCCAGTCTTTAGGATGACTGGGTGGCTTAGCAGCTGGGAAAGTGGCTTCTTTATGTCTCTGAATTGAAATACCACCCAGTTCTAAACTGGGTCTGTCAGTAAATTCAGTCTGGCGGTTTAGATAGTAGAAGTCTCTAAATAGTTCTACGGTGGGCTCTTGATGAAGGTAGACTTCACAGAAGACTTGGAAATTGCAGATGTTTGAAACAAAGTTGGGTCCTATGTCTTGCGGATGAAGTTGAAAAAAGCTCAGTATGTCATGGAAAAACTTTGAGCCAGGTGGGCTGAACCCTCGGAGCAGATGGTCAGTGAAAACTATAGCCTCACCCTCCTTGGGTTGAGGAGGGACTTCTATGCCTGGGACCCTCCAATGAATGACCTCTTTCTTGGCTAAAACACCAGTCTGAACAAATTTGTTCAGTGTTTCTTTGGTGATCCGGGAGACGACCCAGTTGCAGGACGTAACGGATTTTGCCTTTGACATTATGAACTACAAAAGAAAGTGTTGCTAGGTTAAGAATGATGCTATTAAGCTGGCCAGAGTTATGAGGATAAATAAGCGAGCATGGTTAAACCGAAGTATGCCACCGGGTTATACAGGTTATGATGCATGTGATGGCGTCTTAAACGGGCCTAATGTTATGTGACAGGTTACAGTTTATGGTATTAGCCGCCATGGCAGTTATGGCACTTCAGATCTATGAGTGAAAATTTCGCTAAGTGATGGACAAACAGATTTTGTAGAATGATTATGTAGTTTTGGATCTACCTCGGTTTGAAAAAGAAAAGAAAAGTCTAAACCTAAGGTTGCGACAGTGGAGGAACTAGTGTGCTTGAGGGATTTTTGCGTAAAAAATATATTTTCTATGATTGGAAAGGGATGTTAAACTACTTCCACGCTACTCCTGCAATGTTTTCGGATCAAACTGAGCACGCTATGAAGGAATGATGAAGAACGACGAAGAATGATAACCCACAAGTATAGGGGATCGCAACAGCTTTCGAGGGTAGAGTATTCAACCCAAATTTATTGATTCGACACAAGGGGAGCCAAAGAATATTCTCAAGTATTAGCAGCTAAGTTGTCAATTCAACCACACCTGGAAACTTAGTATCTGCAGCAAAGTGTTTAGTAGCAAAATAATATGATAGTGATGGTAGCGGTAACAAAAGAGTAATGAAAGCAAAGTAATGTTTTTGGTGTTTTGTAGTGATTGTAACAATAGCAACGGGAAAGTAAATAAGCGTAAACTAGTATATGGAAAGCTCGTAGGCATTGGATCAATGATGGATAATTATGCCGGATTCGGTTCATCATGTAACAGTCATAACATAGGGTGACACAGAACTAGCTCCAATTCGTTAATGTAATGTAGGCATGTATTCTGAATATAGTGATACATGCTTATGGAAAAGAACTTGCATGACATCTTTTGTCCTACCCTCCCGTGGAAGCGGGGTCCTAATGGAAACTAAGGGATATTAAGGCCTCCTTTTAATAGAGAACCGGAACAAAGCATTAGCACATAGTGAATACATGAAGTCCTCAAACTACGGTCATCACCGGTAAGTATCCCGATTATTGTCACTTCGGGGTTAACGGATCTTAACACATAATAGGTGACTATAGACTTGCAAGATTGGATCTAGAACTCTCATATATTGATGAAAACATAATAGGTTCAGATCTGAAATCATGGCACTCGGGCCCTAGTGACAAGCATTAAGCATAGCAAAGTCATAGCAACATCAATCTCACAACATAGTGGATACTAGGGATCAAACGCTAACAAAACTAACTCGATTACATGGTGAATCTCATCCAACCCATCACCGTCCAGCAAGCCTACGATGGAATTACTCACGCACGGCGGTGAGCATCATGAAATTAGTGATGGAGGATGGTTGATGATGACGACGGTGACGAATCCCCCTCTCCGGAGCCCCGAACGGACTCCAGATCAGCCCTCCCGAGAGGTTTCAGGGCTTGGCGGCGGCTTCGTATCATAAAACGTGATGATTTCTTCTCCTCTATTTTTTCTCCCTGAAAGCAGTTATATAGAGTTGGAGTTGGAGTCGGGGGGTCTCCAGGGGGCCCACGAGGTAGGGGGGCGCGCCCTAGGGGGGGCGCCCCCACCCTCGTGAGAAGGGTGTGGGCCCCCTGGTCTTCATCTTTGGCGAGGATTTATTATTATTTATTGCAAGGTATTTTGTGGAGTTTCAGGTCATTCCGAGAACTTTTGTTTTCTGCACATAAAACAACATCAAGGCAATTCTGCTGAAAATAGCGTCAGTCCGGGTTAGTTCCATTCAAATCATACAAGTTAGAGTCCAAAACAAGGGCAAAAGTGTTTGGAAAAGTAGATACGACGGAAACGTATCAAAGAACACTGACAAACTAAATGAATCCTAGTGAAGATCTGAGGCATGGGAAGATGAGTACTTACGGATGCTAATGAACAGTGGTAGCGCGCCAGCGTTCTCTGGTCCAGTCAGGTTGATGCAGCGGCCGGAGTTGAGGAAGTTGACGAGGTCGACGGCGGCGGAGCTCGAGCGTGTGTGTGGCGTTGCGAAGAAGAAGATGAGGACGAGAAGGCAAAGCGGGGAAATGAAAAGGACCCTTGTCCCTATTTATAAGGAGGTGGATAACAGGCATGCATGGAAATTGATGAGGCCAAAAAGTGATTATGTGGCTGTGTGGTCGCCTCGAATTTCAGAAAGTCCATTAAAGATAAAAGATCTGTTGAGATATACTGAGCTTCGTGCAAAGTTAGTACAAGATGATGTCATGGCGGGTTAGCATGATTCTGTGAGCTGACGTCATGGCGGATTATAACAAATTCATAAAACTTGACGATGCAAGATCCTGCTAAGACAAGTATTGAAGATTGATGTGAACAAGTTCAAATCAACCGGGGGCCTAATGTTGGGGATGTAACTATCGGGTATGACCCACCCAGGAGGGGCCGGGTCATGCTACTGGTGGCTTAAGAGGAGAAGGCCCATGAGGACGACGAGGATGGCGGTTCATAGAGTAAGCTTTGTGAAAGCCCAAGACTCGGAGGTGATTTTAGGCCCACGGGTATGAACTGCCATATTGTATGACTTGTATTCTACGGCAAGTTTAGTTGGTTACCGAGCCGGACACGTTGTGTATGAGCCGTCCAGGACTCTGTAAGCTGCCGGGGTATATAAAGGGGTGACCCGGCGGCGGGTTAGGGCAAGAAACAAGAGATCAAGAACTAGGTCAAGCGTATTTGCTCCCTGGTAATCGAAACCCAAGCAATACAACCCCAAACTGGAGTAGGCCTTTTCCTCATCAACGAGGGGCCGAACCAGTATAAACTCTTTGTGTCCTTTGTCCCGATTAACCCCTTCAAGCTAACCTAGTTGCGATGGCTCCTTGACTAAGTCCTTTCGCTAGGGCATCTTCCATGTTAAGTCCATGACAGGTGCCTTGTGCATCCCCAAGCTTAGGTCTTGTCATTCCTTATTCTCCTCATATCGATATCTCACCCCAAACTTGAAAACTTCAATTAGACAAAACTTAACGGAACTTGGTGAGATGGGTTAGTATGATAAAGACAAATAATTCACCTTGATACTATCAAGATAAGATTTATGATTGTTCTCACACAATTCCTACTGCACCCTACAATTTCTACAACTTATATTGACCAATATAAGCCATGGAAACTACAAATCAAGCAAACTATGCATTGAAAACAGAATCTATCAAAAACAAAACAATACATAAAGATCTGAATTATGGTCATACTTTTGTAACTCCAAAAAATTCTGAAACATTAGGACAACGTAGAAAATTTGTATACCCATGAACTGTAAAAAAACTCAGAATTTTTCAACGCCCCAGTGATTTTTATCACTTCTGTTACTGGGCACAAAAAGTTTTAGTTTTTCCACTGAGTCAAGCAACTATCATCCACACTATCCCAAAGGCTTTACTTGGTACTTTATTGAAACAAAAGCTATAAAACATGATTACTACAGTAGCTTGATCATGTTAACACACAAAAATAGTAGGTATAAGTGTTGGGTTGTCTCCCAACAAGCACTTTACTTTAATGCCTTTTTAGCTAAGCATGATTATTTCAATGATGCTCACATAAAAGAAAAGAATTGAAACATAACGGGAGCATCATGAAGCATATAACTAGCACATGTAAGCCTAACCCACTTCCTATGCATAGGTATTTTGTGAGCAAACAATTTTTTGAAACAAGAATCAACTAGCATAGGAAGGCAAAACAAGCATGACATCAAAACTTTCAACACATAGAGAGGAAACTTGATATTATTGCAATATGTAAAATCATATGTTCCTCTCTCATAATAATTTTCATTAGCATCATGAATGAATTCAACAATATAGCTATCACATAAAGCATTATTTTCATGATCCACAAGCATAGAAAATTTATTATTCTCCACATAAGAAAAATTATTCTCATGAATAGTAGTGGGAGCAAATTCAACAAAGTAACTTTCATGTGATTGAAAATTAAAATCATAATGACAAGTTTCATGGTTATCATTATTCAATATAGCATACACGCCATCACCATAATCATCATAGATAGCAACCTTGTTGTCACAATCAATTGAAACCTCTTCCAAAATAGTGGATTCATCAATAAATAAAGTCATGACCTCTCCAAATCCACTTTCATAATTATTATTATAAGATTCAACACCCTCCAAAATATTGGGATCAATACTACCTAGAGTTGACACTCTTCCAAACCCAATTTCATCAATATAATCATCATAAATAGGAGGCATGCTTTCATCATAAAAATTTTCTCATCAAAACTTGGGGGACTAAAAATATCATCTTCATCAAACATAGCATCCCTGTCGGTGTCAAAACCGTCAGATCTCGGGTAGGGGGTCCCGAACTGTGTGTCTAGGCCAGATGGTAACAGGAGGCAAGGGATACAAAGTTTTACCCAGGTTCGGGCCCTCTTGATGGAGGTAAAACCCTACGTCCTGCTTGATTAATATTGATGATATGGGTAGTACAAGAGTAGATCTACCACGAGATCGGAGAGGCTAAACCCTAGAAGCTAGCCTATGGTATGATTGTTGTTCTGTGTGTTGTCCTACGGACTAAAGCCCTCCGGTTTATATAGACACCGGAGAGGTTTAGGGTTACACTAAGTCGGTTACAATGGTAGGAGATCTACATATCCGTATCGCCAAGCTTGCCTACCACGCCAAGGAAAGTCCCTTCCCGACACGGGACGAAGTCTTCAATCTTGTATCTTCGTAGTCCAGGAGTCCGGCTGAAGGTATAGTCTAGCCATCCGGACACCCCCTAATCCAGGACTCCCTCAGTAGCCCCTGAACCAGGCTTCGATGACGACGAGTCCGGTGCGCAGATTGTCTTCGGCATTGCAAGGCGGGTTCCTCCTCCAAGTACTTCATAGAAGATTTTTAACACAAAGATAGTGTCCGGCTCTGCAAAATAAGTTTCCACATATTGCCGTAGAGAGAATAATATTTACACAAATCTAATCTGCTGACGTATTCCGTAGTGTGACGCACCACGGCCAAGCCTTTTGTTCGAATCGTTTTATTATCCCACCTCAGCGCGTCATGCGAGGCGGTTTCCTTGGCACATCTTGTTAAAACAGAGATCGTGTCCCCTTATTCCGGGATTCTCATCAATACGGGCGTGGGTAACCCAACCGCGCCATTCATTACGACGCTTGGAGATAAGCGAGTTTTACCAGGCTGGTGGGGACACATAGTTGCGTCCACCCATATAAGGGGATAAGGATCCACCTTTTCACCTACGCCTTCTTCCTCCTTTGCCTGTCCATTTTTGCGCACTCGAGCTCCAGTGCCGAAGTCCGCACTCCCCACCTCAACCTTCTCCAGCCATGTCCGGAGCGGGAGGCAAGTGGATGGTCTCCTCCGTCACGGAGGGACACATCAAAAAACTGAGGAAGGCCAGATACTTGTCTAACGACATCGTGTACCGGCTTCCCGAAGAGGGGCAGCTCCTCCCCACCCCAAGGCCCCATGAGAGGGTAGTGTTCCTTCCCCACTTCCTCCGCGGACTGGGCTTTCCTATCCACCCATTCGTCCGGGGACTCATGTTCTACTACGGCCTGGATTTCCATGATCTGGCCCCGAACTTCATCCTCAACATCTCGGTGTTTATCGTCGTGTGCGAGGCTTTCCTCCACCTTCGCCCCCATTTCAGCCTATGGCTCAAGACTTTCAATGTCAAGCCGAAGGTGGTGTGCGGCAACCAGGCAGAGTGCGGAGGCGCCATGGTGGGCAAGATGCCCAACGTCTTATGGCTCGAGGGCTCCTTTGTGGAGACCCTGAAGGGGTGGCAATCGGGATGGTTTTACATCACCGAGCTGCGCGACCCTGAGTGGGTCGCAACCCCCGAGTTCCGGTCCGGACCCCCAACGCGGCTCACGTCCTGGAAAGAGACGGGCCTGTTGTGGGGCAGCAAAGAAGAGGTGACTGGACTGCAAACATGCATCCAAATCCTGGTGAACAAGCAGCTCAAGCTTGTCAACGTAGTCCAGGTTATGCTCATCCGCCGGATCCTCCCGTGTCAACAACGGGCCTTCAATCTGTGGGAGTTCAACCCGGCGCAGCACCGAACTCTGAGCAGGCTTTTCGACACGACGTACAAAGATGCCTGGAAGGTGCCTTTCAAGGGCGCCGAGGCTCCCGCATCCGCTACCGAGGATCGTGGATTCAGCGCGCAGCGTCACGCTAGCGCGATAAGTTGTTTGTACCTTTTACAGGGTATTAGTTTTTCATAGTTTAACTCTATGTGGGATCTAAGCTCCCTTACCTTTGACAGGATTGGCAGGTGAAGTCCAGACAGATCGACTGTCCGGCTCCTTTGCCCGAAGACCCAGCCGATGCTCACTTGGCGAAGCTGCTGGTTCCGGCACCCTATGTGGTGCCGGAGAAGAAGGCCACGAAGAAGGCCACGGGGACTCGAAAAAGTGCCCGGCGCCAGGAGGTGTCGGGTTCATCATCCGACGGCTCCAAGGCGCATTCCTCCCGTGAAGACGAGGAGGAAGAAGAGACCTCTCCCCCTCCAGCGAGGGGAGAGAAGAAAAGGAAGGCCGCCCTCACTGGGGAGGCCGAAGGGTCCAAGAAGGGGAAAACCCTTCCTCCGGACTACTCCACCGACGCCGACGACGGCGGAGAGGAGTGGCCGCTCAGGGCCAAGCCCCTGGCAAAATCGTAAGTATCCGGATACCAGAGTAATTCATAGTATTCCTTTATTGCACAGCTTTCCCTTATGTTGAATATGATTATGCAGCCCACCCAAAGACCGGCTCGACGCGTCGTCGAGCGGTTCACTGGACTCGTCGGATGTGAATTCGCTTCCGACGGCTACCTCCCCCCGCCCTACGGACAACACTGAAGTGTTGTCCCAACAGGTTCCAAGCCAAGAGGAGGTGGTCCTGGAGGCGCCGCAAGGCGACCTCCCGGACTCTAGGAGTAAAGGGGATAAAAACCCCCAGGGCTCCAAGTCCGGCTCTAGGCCGGACACCGCTCCGGAACCTTCAAAGGTTCCAAAGTCCAGCGGGCGACCTCCTTCCAAGAGGAGCAAGCCCACCGTGCCGGTGACCCCCGTCCAACCGGAGGCGCCGGACAATCTGTTGGACGTGCTCAAAGGCGCCTCCATCAACGAGGAGCACCGCACCATTATGAGTGCGGTGGTCCAGAAGGTTCAGTCCGCCAAGAGTGGACTAACTGAAGCTTGTGCTAGCCTTTTAACAGGCTTTGAGGTAAGTCAAGAATGTGTAAATAATATTACCGCATAAACAGTAGCCCCTGATGCTCTGTTTGGCGATCGGGAAGAAAAGCCGAATAGAGGATCAAATAAAATTCGCAAGAGTCTAACAAAAAGGAGTCAATATGCGTATGCACGCTTCTCTGCTGGCGTCCGCCGCACTGACTGTGGAAGTGGACACGCTAAAGCAGAACCTCGAGCAATCCGAGCAAGAGCTCGGGCGTGCCAAGAAGCAGCTCGAGGACAAGGAAGGTAAGAAATACCTTGTTTAAATATATATATATATATATATATATATATAAAGTGCAATTGCAAAAAATGACAGGATTATCGTGGCTATTGTAGGGGCCACGTCTGAGGTGGCGACCCTTAAGCAAGCGCTGGTCGAGGCCGAGAAGAGGGCGGCCACAGAGCGCATCGAGCGGGAGAAGTAAGAGGCCCAGGTTGGCAAGGTGCGGCAAGAGCTCCAGGCTCTCATGAAAAAACATGAGAGTTTGGAGCTTGACTCAAAGACGCAAGCGTCCGAGCTCGCGATGGCTATTGAAAATGCCAAGTCTGCCAAGGCCGAATCCCAGAAGACCCTCCAGGAGTTGGATGCGTTGAAAAAGATAGCGGCGGGTAAGGCATTCTTTATGCAAGGCAAACACATAAACATGAGTTACTTGTTACTTACCCGAATCTGGAGCTCTCCAGGAGCATTCGTAGATCTTCCTCGTAGTGTGTCTGATGCTGCCGCATTCTATCGAGCCGAGGAGGGCAGCTCGACCGAGAAGGTGTTCTGGTCTCAGTATGCTGAGGCCGGACACCCCGTGCCCCTGAGCGACTAGCTGAAGCAACTGGTCGAGCTCCACAAGGCGGCCGAACAGGCCATGAAGGGCCTCATAGTTCGGCTGTGGCCTGGAGAGGCTCTGCCTGGGAGCTATTACGGGCTGGTGCAGTGGCTGGTGGGGGACTGTCCAAGGCTCGAAGTCATCAAGCGCTCCGTCTGCATTGAAGGTGCCCGTAGGGCCCTTGCCCGTGCTAAGGTGCACTGGGGAAAGCTGGATGCTGAGAAGCTTGTGAAGGACCGGCCACCACCGGGGAAAGAGCATCGCAAGCCCGAGAATTATTATACGGATGTTCTGAAGGGTACCCGCCTTGTGGCGGATGAATGTTCCAGGGATGTAATTTTTGAGTAAAACTCGCTCGTTTTGTCCTGTGCGCTGAAAACTTGTTCGTATGTGCTAAGCAATGCTGTAGGAATTTAAAATATTACCTTCTATGTGGCTGTTTATCAATTCTGAGAGATGGCGAGTCGTCGGCTTCTGCCCCCGTGCCGCTAGTGCTGGGTGCTCGGGGATAAACCTGAGCGCTCTTTTTCCCATGTTTGGGTCCTTTGAGGGAGGCGCTCAGCACAACGAACAAGGCAATCGGACTATAATGCGTGAACACTCTCACTTAGCCATAGAATTCTATAATTTTAAATTTCGGCGAAGCCCCTGGTATTCGGAAGACCGAGTTCGGGGCGCTATCCACGCCCTGGCCGGACAGAGCCGACTCCTCGCTCTAAGCGGCATAAGTCTTTAGGGACTCGAAAATCCTCTCGAACAGCGACCAGCTCTCGCTTCATCATGACAGTCAGTTTTAGCTTTCTCTACTGAGGTGCTCGACCCAGCTCAACTGGGGCACAATCGCAGTAGTTCTCCTAGTGCTACCTTAGCCGACACAGCGGAATGTAAGGCACCAAAACATAGGAGCCGGGCAAACCCAACTATTGACCCAAGACATGATTCGGGGCCGATGCATATAATGCTATAAGTTCGGGGTGCCGCACTTGTTAAAATGTTCGGACTTCTCACACCATATTGAGGGGGTACTAAAGCCCCTGGCGTATTTTGGCCGTACCAAAGTGTACGGGTGCAACATGTCGTTAAGGAACATATATTTGTAAAAAAAAGTAATGCAAAAATAGACAAAAGCTATGCATTGTTTATTAAAAAGGGCCGCGATCAAAGCAGAACGATACAAATAATGCGATAAGCAAAAGGTTGGACTATTTAACATGTTTGTTCTAGGGGTAGGCTGCGGAATGGTATGCAAAACAGGTATACTACTCGTGATAGAGACCATCTGGGAGTTCTGTAATGCGGCATGGCTTGTCTGCTTCCCTGGTTCTTGCATCGTTTGTGCGGTAATTGAACTGCCGAACAGCCCCTGGTGCGGTTTAAGCCGTGTTTCGGGCGTGCCATGATGGTGCCCCTCCCCCTGTACCCATGGTATTTCTAGTGCGTAGTTATGTACGCGAAGCACTGGTGTCGCATTTTTGCGAGGGCTGGGGTTGGGGCCGCATTGCTACGCCTGCTTGGAACGTGCCAGGCGGTCTTGTTGTAGGTTACTCCGGGCGCGCTTAACGGTGTCCGGACGTTTAATGGCCGGACTGGAGAACTGCCTGGAGAGGCTGCTTTGTACTTCCGCTGCAAGGGCCGCCGTGTGCTCCTCCGTTCGAAGAGAGCGGTCGGTGTTTCCATTGACCATAATTACTCCCTGAGGGCCTGGCATCTTGAGCTTAAGGTACGCGTAGTGTGATACCGCATTAACTTGGCGAATGCAGTTCGCCCGAGAAGTGCGTGATAGCCACTGTGGAATGGGACTATGTCGAAGATTAACTCCTCACTTCGGAAATTATCCGGAGATCCAAAGACCACTTCAAGTGTGACTGAGCCTGTACAGTTGGCCTCTACACCTAGTATTACGCCTTTAAAGGTCGTTTTGGTGGGCTTAATCCTCGAGGGATCTATGCCCATTTTCTGCACTGTATCCTGGTAAAGCAGGTTCAGGCTGCTGCCGCCGTCCATAAGGACTCTAGTGAGATGAATTCCGTCAATAATTGGGTCTAGAACCAATGCGGCGAATCCGCCATGACGGGTGCTAGTGGGATGGTCCCTTCGATCAAAGGTGATCGGGCAGGAGGACCATGGGTTGAACTTTGGGGCGACTGGCTCTACCGCGTATACGTCCCTTAACGCGCGCTTCCACTCCCTCTTGGGGATGTGGGTTGCGTATATCATGTTCACCGTCCGCACTTGTGGGGGAAAACCCTTCAGTCCACTGTTCTTAGGCGGTCGGGGCTCTTCGTCGTCATCGCTATGCAGCCCCATGTCTTTATTTTCGGCATTTAACTTGCCTGCCTGCTTGAACACCCAACAATCCCTGTTGGTGTGATTGGCTGGCTTTTCGGGGGTGCCATGTATCTGGCACAAGCGGTCGAGTATTCGGTCCAAACTGGACGGGCCCCTAGGATTTCTTTTGAATGGCTTTTTCCGCTGACCGGATTTATAGCCTCTGAATCCGGCATTAACTGTCGTATCCTCAGCATTGTCGCCGTTAATGCGGCGCTTCTGCTTGTTGCGATGCGACCTACCACTACTGTCCCTGGTATCCGAATTACCAGGGTTCTTGGTCATATTGTTGCTACGAGCAAGCCATTTGTCTTCTCCCGCGCAAAAGCGGGTCATGAGTGTCGTGAGTGCTGCCATAGATTTCGGCCTTTCTTGTCCAAGGTGTCGGGCAAGCCACTCGTCACGGATATTGTGCTTGAAGGCTGCTAGGGCCTCTGCGTCCGGACAGTTGACTATTTGATTTTTCTTTGTTAGGAACCGTGTCCAGATTTGCCTGGCCGATTCCTCTGGCTGCTGAATTACGTGACTTAGGTCATCGGCGTCTGGTGGTCGCACATAAGTGCCCTGGAAATTGTCGAGGAATGCGGCTTCCAGGTCCTCCCAACAACTGATTGATCCTGCTGGCAAGCTGTTAAGCCAATGCCGAGCTGGTCCTTTAAGCTTGAGTGGGAGGTATTTGATGGCGTGGAGATCATCGCCGGGGGCCATGTCGATATGAAGGAGATAATCCTCGATCCATACCGCAGGATCTGTTGTGCCATCATATGATTCGATGTTTACAGGTTTGAAACCCTCGGGGATTTGATGATCCATTACTTCGTCTATGAAGCATAGTGGGTGTGCGGCGCCTCTGTACTGGGCTATATCACGACGTAGCTCCAATGAGCTTTGTCTACTGTGTTCGGCCCTACCGGATTTGTGTCTGGCATGACGGTCACCGTCTCGAGTCGTGGGGCGCCCACGCGATCCATAGATCGATCTTGTTTGCCTTGCCTTGTCCTCCAACATATCTCGCAGGTCTGGCGCATTTTCCCGTGCCTTGGTACGGGGTGCGGCTTGAGTGGAGGGCCGAGAGGCCTCTCTGTCGCGGCCACGAGGTGGCCGGTCGGCCGTATCAAGCACTGGTGATGTAGGTTTAAGTGCTTCCTCCTCTAATCGGGGTAGCAACCTGCACTTTGGGTAGCTCTTGGAGGGGCGTTCGAGTTTATGCTCTTCGGCCGCAAGGACTTCAGTCCGTCTGTCGACTAGCAAATCTTGATCAGCTCTAAGTTGTTGCTGTTTTTTCTTGAGGCTTCTTGCCGTGGCCATAAGCCTACGTTGAAAACGCTCTTGCTCGACGGGATCCTCTGGCACGGCGAATTCGTCGTCGTCGAGGCTTGCCTCATCTTCGGAGGGAAACATATAATTATCGTCCTCGACCTCTCTGTCTGCCGCTCTCTCATGAGGGCTGGCTTCTCCATCCTACTGTGTTGAATCTTGCTGGAGGGAGTTTTCTTCGGCACTCTCTGGAGTATTATTATCTCCCGTGCTGGAATCACCGTATTTGCTTTGGTGGGATTTTGAGCGGCGCCGCTGACGCTGGCGCTTAGGCTGTTTCTTGGAGGGGTCATCCTCCACTGTTCCATCGCCATCTCCTTGTTTTGGGGTGTCCACCATGTATATGTCGTACGACGAGGTGGCTTTCCAGGGCCCAATAGGTGTTGGTTCTTCATCGTCTCCTGCATCGGTGCCCATACCGTCGATGTCTTCGGAGTCGAAGTCGAGCATGTCGGTTAAATCGTCGACAGTGGCTACAAAGTGGGTGGTGGGTGGGCTTTGAATTTCTTCATCGTCCGTATCCCAACCTTGCTGACCGTAGTCCGGCCAGGGCTCTCCTGATAAAGAGAGAGACTGTAGTGTTTTCAGAATATCGCCGAAAGGCGAGTGCTGAAATATGTCCGCGGCAGTGAACTCCATTATCGACGCCCAATCAGATTCGATCGGCAGGGGCGCGGAGGGTTTGCAGTCCGGAGAGGAGTCCGGCTCCTTGGAGTCACGAGTCTCGCGGAGTGCGGGGCTGGTGTTCGGCTCGATCGCCGTTGGGATCACAGCCCCCGAGGCGGCGTCCAACCACCCATCCTCGATAGGCGCAGTTGGCTCCGAATTAAGGGTCGAAGCCGATGCGGGTGCGGCCTCCAAGGCATTGTTCGGCGCCAGAGCTAGATCATGCTCATCGTGACAGTGCGGCGCGCTCGGTAGTGGCTCGAATCCGTCGAAGATCAAGTCCCCGCGGATGTCAGCCGTGTAGTTTAAACTTCCAAATCTGACCTGACAGCCAGGGGCATAGCTTTCGATCTGCTCCAGATGGCCAAGTGAATTGGCCCACAGTGTGAAGCTGCCGAAGACAAAGATCTGTCCCGGGAGGAAGGTCTCACCCTGGACTGCATCACTATTGATGATTGTAGAAGCCATCAAGCCTAACGGCAACGACATAGAGGAACACTCAATGAAAGCACCAATGTCGGTGTCAAAACCGGCGGATCTCGGGTAGGGGGTCCCGAACTGTGCGTCTAGGCCGGATGGTAACAGGAGGCAAGGGACACGAAGTTTTACCTAGGTTCGGGCCCTCTTGATGGAGGTAAAACCCTACGTCCTGCTTGATTAATATTGATGATATGGGTAGTACAAGAGTAGATCTACCACGAGATCGGAGAGGCTAAACCCTTGAAGCTAGCCTATGGTATGATTGTTGTTATGTATGTTGTCCTACGGACTAAAGCCCTCCGGTTTATATAGACACCGGAGAGGGTTAGGGTTACACAAAGTCGGTTACAATGGTAGGAGATCTACATATCCGTATCGCCAAGCTTGCCTTCCATGCCAAGGAAAGTCCCTTCCAGACACAGGACGAAGTCTTCAATCTTGTATCTTCATAGTCCAGGAGTCCGGCTGAAGGTATAGTCCGGCCATCCGGACACCCCCTAATCTAGGACTCCCTCAATCCCCAAGCTTTTAGCTTTGCATATCATTAACATATTGGATATTTAAGGAATTCATACTAACAACATTGCAATCATGCTCATCATTCAAATATTTTATGTCAAAACATCTTATTGAATTCTTTTTCTATCAACTGAGCACAATTTTCCGATCCATCATTTCCAAGAAAGACATGATAAAGACAAATAATATGAGTCAACCCCAATTCCATTTTTTGTAGTTTTCTTTTGTAAACCAAACTAGTGATAAAACAAGAAACTAATAGATTCAATTGCAAGATCTAAAGATATACCTTCAAGCACTCACCTCCCCAGCAACGGCGCTAGAAAAGAGCTTGATGTCTACTATGCAACTTCATTCGTGTAGACTCGTGTTTGGCCTCGAAGAGCAGAGTTTTGTAGGACTAGCAATTTTTGCTCAAGTGGATGACCTAAGGTTTATCAATCAGTGCGAGGCATAGTATGAAGATGGTCTCTCTCAAACAACCCTGCAACCGAATAATAAAAAGTCTCATGTGTCGCGAACACACCAAATACAATGGTAAATTGTATAGGTGCACTAGTTCGGCGAAGAGATCGTGATACAAGTTTAGTAATGATAGTAGATATTTATTTTTGTAATAGTAACAATAAAAATAGCAAGGTAGCAAGTAACAAAATTGAGCACAAACGGTATTGCAATGCTTGAAAATGAGGCCTAGGGTCCGTACTTTCACTAGTGTAATCTCTCAACAATGCTAATATAATTGGATCATATAGCCATCCCTCAATGTGCGATGAAGAATCACTCCAAAGTTCTTATCCAACGAAGAGCATAAGAAGAACTTGTTTGTAGGGTACAAAACCACCTCAAAGTTATCCTTTCCGATCGATCTATCGAGCTATCCTTATAAGTGTCAAAACATCCCAAGAGTTCGTACTAAAATAACACCATATGATACAGAGGCTTGCGGCAGAGGAGCTTCTGATCTAGGTTACCTTTTAGAGGTTTCTGAATATATAGTATTTTTTGGCGTCGGTTTCACGTGAAGATGGGCCTTAGGGGGCCCACTAGCCACCAGGGCGTCAGGGGGGTGACGCGCCCTGGTGCCTTGTGGGCAGCAGCCCCCCCCCTCGAGTGGTTCCTTGCTCCAGTATTTTTCTTTTCTTCCAAAAGATCATCAAAAAGTTACGTCCAATTCTAAGAACTTTTATTTTTGCACAAAAACAACACCACGGTATTTCTGCTGAAAACAGCGTCAGTCCGGGTTATTTCCATTCAAATCATACCAAAACCATATAAAATTATTATAAACATGGCATGAATACTTCATAAATTATAGATACGTTGGAGACGTATCAGTGCCCTTCATATATGTCAGAGATCCTATCTGAAATGAGCTTAGCGTTGGCAAGGTGCATGATCCACCTGAACTCATCTCTAGATAGGCTGGAGCAGATGATATCCCTTACCAAAGTATCCAACGGAGTATACCTGCGAATGTCATCAGCATGCGCCATCTTGCATAGATCGATAAGACCAATCTCAGTGATGGTCCACAGCTCACTATTCGTCGCTAAGAGGCGCTTCCTCATCATGGACTTCCACTTGGGATAGTCATAGCCATTAAAGATGCGGCATGCAGCGGACACTTTCTTCATACCTGCGGTCGATATAACTAAAAATCCAGGTGGTTAAACCAAAATCACACAGAACAAGCGAGTATTTTGCTCTGATACCAATTGAAATCGTAGGTTATCTCCCAGGGGTGAATGGGAGATTTTTAGAAATTTGTCAAACTCTGAGGAATTTGATGAAGATTAGAGTGAAGAAATATAAATGCAAAGAAACTAAGTCATCACAAAATCATAGTACATGTAATCAGGATATGTAAGAGTGAAGAACATGCAATCATACAATCACACAAGCATGAAGAATATGAACTGAGGAAATGAAAAATATCTTGATGATAATCTTCATTTCAAATTCATTAGAGGATAGATCACAAATTCTTCAGAAGTGGAATAATATAAGAGAGGGTTGAGGAATTTTAAACCAGGTTGGTTCAGTGAAGACAATGCAATTTGGTAGACTCCGGTTGATGCATCAACTATACGTCTGGTTGAGGCGGCTGAGTCGCAACTCAGAGGACACACAGTCCTCAGCGTATTCCTCTTGAGCTAAGGCCCGCAGACCTCGACCAATTACTCTTCGTAAGTCTTCAAGGTAGACTTGTAAAACCTTCACAGACTTGCTCATCGGCACAACACAATGACTCTTGGTGTACTCAGAACTTGACGCCTAACTGTCTGGAAGAATGACAGCCTTCAAAGGTAACAGGCGTTGAATCACACAGATCAATCTCTTAAGTGATGCTCAATCACTTTGGCTCTGGGTTTTTCCAATTTTCATCACTTAGGATTCTCTCAAAGTCGTAGGAGGATGGGTTGCTCTCTTGTGACAAGTATCAAGTTCTCTTGAAGCAGCCAGCCAACAAGTGGTTGTGGGGGCAGCTATTTATAGCCAGGGCAACCCGGCATGAATTATCATAAATTCCCTTCTCCGATTCGATCGTTGTCAGGATAAGGAGCCACTGGACAGCTTGCCCGCAGTGCAGCAATGGTCGGAATTTAAACTCTTAAATTCGTCGGGTCACTCAATTTCCTCACGGTAGGCAGATCGCATAGGTGAACTCCTAACTCCTTCGCCTGACCAAATTCGTTAGCGACTAGATGAACTTTGTCACGGTCGCTAGCAAACGCGTCAGCTATTCCGGAGATATCCAAAGGCTTCACTCGAAGCTGCTTTTGTGTGTATAGGTTTGAGTAAGTTTGAGCATCACTTTGGAAATGTGAAATATGTTTCACCTAGACCCCCCCCTTTAACAGTATGGTTTTCCTATGACTCAAATAAGAAGAAAAGAAACTATGAAAACAAAATTCTTCAAGCTTCAAAGTCTTCACATCAATTACTTCAAAGGTTGTACCAATCTCATCATCAAATTCTTAACTTGAAGAATCCATTTTTAGGGGTCATCTTCCATGTGTTAAACCAAATCTTCACAGATTCTATTACCTGTGTATACTCACAAACACATTAGTTCCTCAACCTATTTGTCTTCAATACTCCAAAACCACAAAGGGGGCACTTGATGTACTTACAAATGGGTAATGATCTTTTCTAGTAACTTTATTTAATTTCTGAAGTCAATTACCATCCTCTAACTAGTTACAGTTCTTTGTGTGATAAGTTCATTTTTATCATTAGGAACAATTGTAATGCCTCCTTTCTTAGGAACACAATGAACATGACTTACCCATCTACTATCAGCTATAGGATAAATTATACGTGCCTCCAGAAGCTTTAATATTTCAGTTCTTACCACATCCTTCATCTTAGGATTCAACCGTCGTTGATGATTAACAACTGGTTTAGCATCGGGCTCCATATTAATCTTGTGATGACATAGAGTGGGACTAATGCCCTTATGATCATCAAGAGTATATCCAATAGTAGCATGGTGCTTCCTTTGAGTTTCAAGTAATCTTTTTTCTTCATGCTCTGAAAGGTTAGCATTGATAATACCAGGATATATCTTCTTTTCATCAAGATAGGCATATTTCAGTGTATCAGGTAATTTCTTCAACTCAAATACAGGATCACTCTTAGGTGGAAGAGGATCCCCAAGAGTTTCAACAAGCAAATTATATTTAAGGATTGGCACTTGTTTAAAGAATACCTCATCTATTTCATCCTTTCATTCATATGCATATCATTTTCATGGTTTAGCAAATATTGTTCTAAAGAATCAGTAGGAGGAACAACAATAGAAGCAAGACCAATAATTTCATCTTTGCTAGACAATTATTTCTCATGCGCTTGTCTACAAAACTTAGAGAAATTGAACTCATGAGATACATCACCAAATTTAACTCTAACCTTTTCTCTAACACAATCAATTTCAACATTAACGGTATTCAAGAAAGGTCTACCAAATATAATGGGAAAAAATTATCTTGTTGTGAACCAAGTACTAAGAAATCAGTAGGGTATTTGATCTTACCACACAAGACTTCAACATCTCGAACAATCCCCAGTGGTGTAATGATATCTCTATTTGCTAGCTTAATGGTAACATCAATATCTTCAATCTCGGCAGGTGCAATATCATTCATAATTTCTTGATATAAAGTAAATGGAATAGCACTCACACTAGCACCCATGCCAAATAAACCATGATAGCAATGATCTCCAATTTTAGTAGAAACAACTTGCATAACAATCACGGTCTTATTCTTATCTAACATATCTTGTTCATTTCTAACGGGTTTAGCAATTCTAGCAGCTTCCTCGCAGAAGTAAATAACATGCCCATCAACACTATCAACTAAGAGATCTTTAACCATTGCAATATTAGGTTACATACTTATTATTTCAGATGGTCTAGCTATTCTAATATTACTTCTATCAACCATAGTTGTAGCTTTAGCATGTTCCTTGATCCTAACAGGGAAATGGGGTTTCTCAATATAAGCAGTAGGGACAACTGGATCAACATTATAAATAATAGTTTCATCTTTAACTATAATAGGTCCCTCTAACAATTCTTCAATAGGTGGATGGTATTTAAACCACTTCACCTTTGGAGATCAACATGAGTATCAAATGGCTCACAAAAGGTGGCTACTATCCCAGAGTCAAGACCATATTTAGTACTGAACTTATGAAAAGCATAAGTTCCCATAAAAGATTTAACACAACCGAACTCAAGTTTTATACCTGACTCATTACCGTTGTCAAGTTCCCAATATCTAGAGTTGCATTTAATTCTTTCCAGAAGACCCCATTTTAATTCAATAGTTTTCTTCATAAAGGAACCCATAGATGGATTGATCATTGTGAGAAAGCTGAGCGTAATTTTTTGAATAATTATTTCTCTTGAGAGTTCATGATTGGGGCATGTACGCATCACGTACTTAAGCCTTCCCCAAGCTTGAGACATACATTCTCCTTCACGAGGCCAAAAATAATATATATAATTCCAATCATGATGAACCAAATGCATAGGATAAAACTTTTGGTGAAATTCCAATTTCAATCGGTTCCAATCCCATGTTCCAATATCATCCAATAGCCTATACCATGTCAATGCATTTCCCTCCAAAGATAAAGGGAATACTTTCTTCTTAACTCCATCCTCGGATAAACCTGCAAGCTTAAACAATCCACAAATTTCATCTATATATATCAAGCGCATATCAGGATGCATTGTTCCATCTCTTGCATAAGGATTAACTAGCTGTTTCTCTAACATACCCGAAGGAATCTCATAGTAAATATTTTCAGTGGGTTTAGTATGTTGAGGGGCAGCTCTTATTTCTTCTAGTCGAGGTGAAGATACCCCGACAAGCCACTCAAAGGATTGTTTTCCATAGTGACATGTGATAGTAAATGTCAGCACATAATATAAATGTTTCCTTAGCAAATTCCGCTTACCAAAGGCGCTTCACTCCCTGGCAATGGCATCAGAAAGGAGTCTTGATGACCCAAAGGTATAGTGGATCAATCATACTCCTTTCGATAAGTAAGAGTGTCAAACCCAACGAGGAACAGAAGGAAATGGCAAGCATGTTTCAGCAGGTATTCTCTGCAAGCATTGGAATTATCGGTAACCGATAGTTTGATAGCGAGGTAATTCGTAACGAGTAGTGCAATAGTGGCAAAGGTGCAGCAAGGTAGCCCAATCCTTTTTATAGCAAAGGATAGGCCGAAAAGTTCTCTTATAGTAAGTGTGACGCCCCCAAAATTTATCGTGCACTAAACATCCACACAACATGCATGATCAAGATAAGTGACTCACGGTAGAATATCACAACACAAACTCTAAGACTCAAATTTAAACAAAGAAACAAATTATTACAAGCCAGGGTGGTAAGACCCTATATTACATCAAGAGTTAGGTTTGTGTATAGACATTTACAAAGGTGCCTTAAGAATGCGAAATCAAACAACGACTCTAGATCGAAAAGGCGCACGCCTCTTGCCTGGAACCTCCAAACTAGTCCTAGTCATCGGGCTTCACGTAGTAGCCAAGCTCAAAATCCTTTGGCTCCTGGGCTCCATCATCTGATCGTAGCAACCGGGTAGAATAAAACGAGTGCAAATCAATGGTGAGTACCCACCCAAAGTACTCGCAATACTTACATCAGATCTATACTAAGTATGCATCATGTATCAAAGAAGGGGGTTATCTCAGTGGACTATATACTGCAGAAATGCCAAAAAAGAGGGGGAAGTTCTATGCAACACAAGGGCCACCATCTGGCAGCAATAGAAGAGAGGAGAGAAGATCATCTTATAGGAAGGGAAGAAGTATGAGTGCATACGATATCAATTTGTAATTAACACAACAATACAATACCCTGAGCTCCTTCCCCGACTCCCCACGAAAAAAGATATGCCGGCATTCCATATTTGTTGAGCAATGTATTCCATCAAGTATCTGGTTCAAGTTGTATAAGATCGAGATACTCTCATATATCCAAGTGTACTGTTACCGTGGACACGGCTAGTCAAATAGTTTAACTTCCCTGCAGGGGTGCACCACATTACCCGATACGCTCAATTACCTCTGGTTGGACACACTTTTCTGGGTAATTCCCAGCCTAGGATAATCGACGCACCGTAGTCCTACCTACACTCCGCAGAGAGGTCCCCGCTGGTCTACATCCTAAGTGCGCAGGGGTTGTCTGGCCGCTTACCCCTAAGCACGTTGGGTCATTGCACGGGTGACCAGGAGCAAACGAAAATCTTCCATGGCTGCTTGCTCAACCACTCTGGAATGTTGAATTAGACATCTGACAGAGCTTTCAGAATAAATCATACAGCACCGAGGGTCCCATATACCATTATCCCGCGCGATGGTTATTGTGTATATGCCAATGGCAGTCTTAGATCAAATACCCAATCTCATTAGCCGTGTTATTGTTAAGTAACCGCAGACACCGACCAGGGCCCAGGTCCACCTCTCTCCTAGATGGTCTCAAACTATTCCGCAACAGTGAATGTTTTGTGTTGGTTGTCAGGATAGATCCCAAGCTACGACCACATCCTGGGTGATACTACTAACAACCAGCCGCCACATTCTCGCGGGTGCTCTCAAAACTGACCCAACTTCAACACAATATCATTCACGGGTACTCTTGGAGCTACCTGACTTTATCATTGTAAAGGTTGGACTTCAGGTCCATACCGTCAAGGTGAATTAGGAGGAGTCACCCTCGATAGGTTTACCTTGATATATTGTATGGTAGAGTCATCACCTAGAGTGAAATATGAGGAATCGCCCTGAGTGGATCACACAAGATGTGCTACACTACAAAGTCATCATCGAGAGTGAAATACAAGGAATCACCCTCGGTGGATCACACTTGATACGGCTCGGTAGAGTCATACAATTGTAAGGGCCTTTAGGGGTGTTTTGGTCTCGGTATAGTGATCAATCATCTCGGTCAACCCAGATAGTATGGCATAGCAACACGGACAAGGGAGTAGGGCCACTGATGGTACACTAACTCATCAATTCTAAGCAGATAGGATAACAGATAAAGTATCAACAACAAGTTATCAAAAACAGGCTATGCATCAGAATGGGAGCTACCAGAAGAACAACAGTAGCAAAATCTAATGCAAGAATAAGAGAGTAAGAATGGGCGATATCTGGATGATCAAGGGGGCTTTGCTTGCCTTGTTGCTCTGCAGGAAAAATCGGATCCTCAATGATGTAGTCAATCACCGGATCATCAGCGGTCTCGGAGTCTACCGGAAAGGAACTAACAGAGGGGGAATTAATAAATAACAGAGCAATCAAATGCATCGCGGATGTATGTCACAACAAAATATGTTGGTGGATATGCTCTAATGCATTACTAAGCATTTTAAAAGAAGAGGGAAAATATCCGGGAATATTTTCCTAGCTCCATGTATTATTTAGTCAGATGATCCCAATGCAAATGTTCAATGTGTGCTATGTCGTTATATTTTTCTGATTGTTTGTCATATATAAATTATTTTCATCCGAGTTACGGATTATTTTATATGATTTTCAAAGTTGTATGATTTTCTGAATTTGTGCATTTTCTTGTATTTGATTTAATCCGACTTGACCAAGTCAATTTGACTAGTCAAAAGGGTAGGTGTGGCACACATGTCATAGGCACATAAATTAAACAAGTGTTTAGATTTAAATGGGGCCACATGTCATATGCACATAGGCTAATATAGCCACTAATTAATCCCTAACTAAAAGGCAATTAGCCCTAAACTAATTGGGCTAGCCCGCACGCAGTGAGCCAGCCGACCACACATGCGCACACATAGGCTATCCATGGCTAGCACGCATGGGCATAAGACCAGAATGAACATGACTAGTAGCAGCAGTAGGCAGCGGGCGGCTACCACAGCAAGCGGTAGCAGCAGCAAGTAGCGGCAGCAGAGCAACACGACATTAAGCAGCCACAAGCAGCGCGCACCAAGAGCAGCAGTAATAGCACGGCAAGTAGCATCAGTACCACAACTAGCAACGGCAAACTGGTAGTAGAAGCACTGACAGGGGCGAGCAGTAGGGGTGCGGGGATGCGTGGGCGCCCGGCCAGGTGAGGCAAGCATGATGAAGCACGGCGCAGAGGGCGTGGGTCGCAGCCAGGCGAGGCATGAGATCACTGATACGTCTCCAACGTATCTATAATTTATAAAGTATTCATGCCATGGTTACAACAATTCTATAGGGTTTTGGTATGATTTGACTGGAACAAAACCGGGCTGGCGTCGTTTTCAGCAGAACTATCGTGGTGTTGTTTTTGTGCAGAAATAAAAGTTCCTGAAATGGGATGGAACTTTTTGATGTTTTTTTGAACGAAAGACACCCCCGAAGCTTCATGGGAGGGCCAGAAGAGCCACGACGGCCCCAGAAGCCACCATGGCGCGCTGAAGGGGGGTGGTCGTGGCGTAGTGGCTTGTGTGCACCCTCTGGCCCATCTTCGCATGAGACCGATGCCAAAAAATCATATAAATAGATAAACCTTCATAAATAACCCTAGAACTTCGACTCCGCCGCTGCAAGCCTTTGTACCTTCGAAATACGATTTGGATCCCTGTTCTGGCACCCTACTGGAGGGGTAATCATCACCGGAGGACATCTTCATCATCCCGGCAGCCACCATGACGAGGAGGGAGTAGTTCACCCTCGGGGCTGAGGGTATGTACTAGTAGCTATGTGTTTGATCTCTCTCTCGTGTTCTTGATTTGGCACGATCTTGATGCACCATGAGCTTTCTTAATATAGTTGGATCATATGGTGTTTCTCCCTCTCTATCTTGTTGTGATGAATTGAGTTTTTACCTTTCAGATCTCACCATTATTGGATTGAATACTTTTGTGGATTTGAGAACACTTGATGTATGTCTTGCATGTGGATACCCTTGTGACAATGGGGTGTTCTATTGATTCACTTGATTTATGTTTTGGCACTCAACTCGCGGATTCCCGAGGTGACATTGGGGTAATTTATGCATAGGGGTTGATGCATGTTTTCATTCTACTTTCTCTGGTAGAAATCTTGGGGCACTCTTTGAATTTCTTTGCGTTGGAATGAATATTATGAATCTGAAGTTGTTTGATGCATATCAAATAATCAACTCATGGATACTTGTGGTGACATTGGAGTATATAGGTGACATTAGAGTTGGTTGATGCGTATCATATGGTGTTATTTTAGTACGAACTTTAGGACTGTTTGTGACACTTATAGGGATGGCTCAATAGATTGATCGAAGAAGATTACTTTGAGGTGGTTTTGTACCCTACAACAATTTCATCTTATGTCCTCCACTAGATAAGAACTTTGGAGTGATTCTTGGTCTCATGTTGAGGGTTTGTTATATGATTTAGTTATCTTAGCACCGTCGAAAGATTGCACTAGTTAAAGTATGAACCCTAGGCCTTGTTTTCAAGCATTTCAATACCATTTGTGTTCCATTTTATCACTTGCTATCTTGCTATTTTCTATATTTCAGATTACAGAAACCTATATCTACTATCCATACTACACTTGTATCGCCATCTCTTCGCCAAACTAGTGCACCTATACAATTTTTCATTGTATTTGGTGTGTTGGGGACACAAGAGATTTCTTGTATTTCTTGCAGGGTTGTTTGAGAGACCATCTTCATCCTACGCCTCCCACAGATTGATAAACCTTAGGTCATCGACTTGAGGGAAAATTGCTACTGTCCTACAAAACTCTGCGCTTGGAGGCTGCTACCTCTTGAGCATGCGTTGCTTTTCCCTTGAAGAGGAAAGGATGATGCAGCAAAGTAGCTTAAGTATTTCCCTCAGTTTTTGAGAACCAAGGTATCAATCCAGTAGGAGACAATGCTCAAGTCACCTAGTACCTGCACAAATAATCAAGAACCTTGCAACCAACGCGATAAAGGGGTTGTCAATCCCTTCACGGCCACTCGCAAAAGTGAGATCTGATAAAGATAATAAGATAAATATTTTTGGTATTTTTGTTGTATAGATTGGAAAGTAAAGATTGCAAAATAGTAAACGAGATGCAATGTAAATAAAAGAGATGCAATATAATAAGAAACAGACCCTGGGGCCATAGGTTTCACTAGTGGCTTCTCTCAAGATAGCATGTATTACGGTGGGTGAACAAATTAGTGACGAGCAATTGATAGAAAAGCGCATAGTTATGAAGATATCTAAGGCAATGATCATGAATATAGGCATCACGTCTGTGTCAAGTAGATCGAAACGATTCTACATCTACTACTATTACTCCACACATCAACCGCTATCCATCATGCATCTAGAGTATTAAGTCCATAAGAACAGAGTAACGCATTAAGCAAGATGACATGATGTAGAGGGATAAACTCAAGCAATATGATATAAACCCCATCTTTTTATCCTCGATGGCAACAATACAATACGTGCCTTGCTGCCCCTACTGTGACTGTGTCGGTGTACGAAAGTAGGGGCTCTCCTTTTGCACCCCTTTACTTGTGCACGGGCAGTCAGAGCCGCGCCCACGGCTGCACTAAGCAGGGCAGAGAAAGGATGCCTGAGCGCAAGACAACTAGAGCAAAGCCAAGACCAGAGGCGCAAAGAGAGCAAGAGGTCAAGGTGGACTCCCCCGGTAAGACTCTCGCCGGGGTGGCTTCCGCAGCCCCGACAAGATTCTTGCCGGGGCAACTTGCCTGACGCCAGCAGAGTGCGCCACCCTTGAGCCCAAGGGTTTCCGACGCCATCAGCCACGTCGAAACCAAGGCTCGGGAGGCACCTCCGTGGTGGCATGCAGATCTTTGTAGAGATCATAAATACACAAGATCAGACGAGAACCAGAAGACGATGATCCTTGGCGAGACCCTTGCCAAGGAGATCCACAAGACCCCCGGCAAGATCCTTGCCGGGGACGACCGTGGTGCCGCAGCGAGACCCTTGCCGGGCCCTCGGCAAGACACTTGCCGAGGACGCCTACGGGGCCGCAACCAAGCCCGCGTCTGCCAAAACTCCATCGCCACTCCCATGCAGCTGCCAGCTCGACCAGCTGGGCAGGCATCTGCGTGGTAGAGCGCGGCCTCCACACCAACTCAGCAAGCACCTTCATGGTGGCATGCAGAACTTCGTGAAGACTCCACCACCGCGCCAGCCCAGCAACCAGCCAACGTGGCGCTACAATGCCTCGTCAGCTTGGACGCGCGTCAGAGCCAGACGAGGCGACGACATCTAGGACGAGCTTCTTTACCGTCCCCAATAAACCAAGTGGGGCACGTCGTTAGCGCATTAAATGCGTTTGTTCGACGACGCTGGAGGATAGACTCAGCCACTGTATACCTTTCCACCTCCTGTGTGCCACTGTGGCGACCCCTTTTGTCTGTAAAAGGAGGCCCGAGGCATACTGGAGAGGGATTCAGATCTTTTGGACTAGAGAGACATGGCAGCTAGTTCAAGAACACAAGAACGCTCAAATATACATCAAAGCAGGACTAGGGTTTTGCGCGTCTCCGCGGACCGAAGCTGGGTAAACGATATGCGTGCTGACCGCCGACCCCGCTCTTTGCACAACCCCGCACCCACCAACCATAGAAGGGATCCCAGTGACCCCATAGGTGTCGTTTCCCACCGACATCTCTAGCGCGCCAGGTAGGGGGTGCGCAGTTGTGAAAATCTGGTCTAGCAGTTAGTTTAGTAGTTCTTCATCGCCATGTCTCCCAAGAAGAAAATGATCACAGCGAATGGTTCGTCGGGGGTCGAACGGCCCATACCAGTGCAAGCGAGTGGTGGGGCGGTCGCGGATGGAAGCCGAGGCGCGGCCCGCGAACACCCGCTTCGCTCTGGCAGCCAAAGCCTGGCGACCCGCGTCGTTCATGCGTGAGATGACGGGCCGCACGCCACCAAATCCAAAGATGGAGCTGCCCCCCCCCCCCCCCGCAGGCGGCGCGGGGTCCTCTAGGGGCGGCGCGGTGACTTCCTAGGCACCGACACCGGCGCCCACAACGCGCTCCACCCAGGCTGTGCATGACGAGCAGCGTCACCCCACTGGTGACCCGGGGCGCCGCCGTGGGAAGAGTCCCGTGCATCATTCATGGGATGTAGAAGGCCAGCATACACGCCGAGACGCTGGCGAAAACGACGCACGGCTGCTAGGCCGTTATAGAGCTCCTTCTAACGTGGTTAGAAGTCGGAGCACGTCATGGTCTGTGCAGCTTTCGATGCCACCCACACCAGCGGAAGCTCTGGCGCGTGCGTAGTTGCTCCTCGACTTTCCTCCTGCTGCGGAAAAGCTCGACGAGTGGAGAGCCACCATCCGGAGCCTCATTGGCGTTGCCAACAAAGATGAGCCACAACCAGCGGGGCCCTCGGGCCGGCGCTCTGTCGAGCCACCGCATGCCAGTGGTGGAAGGACCGAGGGTGTTGCGGCCACGGTGCACTCTCCTCCTCCACGCCAGCCACCGCGGGTGCCGGTCCATCGTGATGATGCTTGTGATAACATCTCCATAGCATCGTCTGACCCACGGACCCACCACGATCAGCGCCAAGTTCTTCGGGAGCGATCATGTGAAGACGCTCGAACCACCATCGAGCGCGGGCACGACGCACGCCACCCATCAGATCGGCGGGCGGGACCCACTATGGACCACCCAGCCCCGGAGGCTTATGCGACCTACCCTATGAGGTGGGTTGCCCAGCCTTTACCCGTGAGCTGCCACAGTTCCAGTGGCCCTCCCACTACACATTCAAGCCCGACGTTGGCGAGAAGTACAACGGCAAGACACACCCGTCGGAGTTCCTCAGCATCTACACCATCGCAATGCAAGCTGCTGGAGCCCGCGACGACAAGGTGCTTGCCAATTACTTCTCGTTGGCACTTAAACCAAATGTTATGTTGTGGTTGATGCACTTGCGGGCAGATTCCATTTCTTCTTGGTTGGACTTGTGCCATGAGTTCATTGGCGCCTTCACCGAAGGCAACCAAGTTCATGGCCAGGCAAGCGATTTGCATATCGTCCCCCAGAAGGAAGGTGAAACCATGCGCAAGTACATACAGAGGTTCAGCCGGGTGCAATACAACATCCCAGATGTTCATCCCGCCGCCGTGATCAGCGCATTCCATCAGAATGTGCAGAACCGCGAGATGCGTGAAGAGCTGGCGATGAACAAGGTCAAAGATGTGGCCGAACTTTATGTTCTGGCCGATAGGTGCGCTCGAGCTAAAGAGGGGAGGAAGTACCCCGGTGAGGACGCCAGTGCGGAAACCGACTCCACAGACGAAGGCACAGCCACCCGATGAAGAAGGGCCGGCACCGCAATAGGAAGTGCAAGAGCAATACTGTGCTTGCCGTCGAGGGATCCGAGGACACCGGCGCTACCAAGAAGGCCAAGGCAGACGACCCCGGCAAGGAAATTGACCGGTGTGCCGCTTGCCGGGCCTTGGTGGCTGCCGACAAGCCAGGAAGCTCCGACACGCAATACTGCAAGATCCACCGCACCAAGGGCCACGACCTCCAGAACTGCCAGCAAATCGAGCTGCTTGTTGAGAAGCAAAAAGCTGAGTATGAGAGGCGGGACAAGGAGAAGGGCCAAGATGGTGCCGAGGGATCTGGCAAGAAGCATGGTGGCCAAGGAGGTCGCCGTGGAAAGGATAACCAGCAAGAGAGGCCCTCTCGGGGCCGCGACAAGAAGAAAGGAGACGATGATCATGACGAAGACGACTAGTCCGGCGAGCATGAGTTCCAGAAGGCTACGGAGGCCATGTGCGTCGATAGTGGCACCTCACTACACACCTCTCACCGCCAGCTCAAGCAATGGGCGCGTGAGATCACAGCAGCGGAGCCATCGCTCGATGCTCAGAAGCCGCCGAAGTGGTCCAGCACGCCTATCATTTTTGACACTGAGGACCACCCTGATCGCACAACTGCGGTCGGGTGTTTGCCGTTGTTGGTCTCGCCAACAATACGCAACCTCAAGGTGATGAAGATGCTAGTTGACGACGGGGCCAGTTTGAACTTGATCTCGCCCGTTGTGATCAAAAGGTTGCAGATTCCTGATGGAGACCTCGAAGAGATGGGCACGTTTCAAGGGGTCAACCCAGGGAGGAGTCAGTCGAAGGGTAAGGTCACGCTGCCCGTAACATTTGGAGGCGAGTTAAACTACAGGACGGAGAGGGTTTTTTTGATGTAGCCGAGATCCCCTTTCCCTACAACAGGATTCTCAGCCGCCCAGCGCTAGCCAAGTTCATGGCGGCGTCACATTACGCCTACAACACACTGAAGATGCCTGGGCCGATGACCATCATCACCGTCCCCTCCGACAAGAAGGATGCACTGATCTGCACCGACCAACTCTACCGGGAAGAAGTTGCAAAGGCACTTGCTCCTGCCGCTGGAGCCCCGGGAGAGAAGAAGACCGGCAAGACCTCTCGCACCCACTCCAGCAAGCGCACCTCTTCGGAGTGTTGTGCTCCCGTCGAGGACGTGCCAGAGAGCTCTATCGGCAAGAGCATGAAATCCAGAGCTGCACCACCAGAGACCAAGAAGGTGTCCGTTAAGGAGGATGGCACGGGAGGGGCTTTCACCATAAGCTCCACCCTGGACAGCAAATAGGAAAGCACGCTGATCACCTTCCTATGGGCGAATGTCGACGTGTTTGCATGGCAAGCATCTGACATCATCAGCGTTCCCAGGGAGGTGATTGAGCACCATCTTGTTGTCTGTCCCCATGCACGACCCATCAAGTAGAAGGTCAGGAAGCTAGATTTGGAACGGCAAGAGTTCATTACAAAGGAGATCAGGAAGTTGGAAGTAGCATGCTTGGCGAGAGGAGTACTCCATCCAACGTGGTTGGCCAATCCGGTGGTGGTGCGTCAGGCAAATGGGAAGTGGAGGCTGTGTATTGACTACACAGATATCAATAAGGCTTGTCCCAAGGACCCTTTCCCGTTGTCGCGCATTGACCAGATTGTTGACTCCACGGCCGGGTGTGATCTGTTATCATTCCTTGACGCCTACTCGGGGTACCACTAGATCTTCATGACAAGAGAAGACAGCGTTCATCACCTCATGTGGCACGTATTGCTTTTAACGGATGCCTTTTGGGTTGAACAGTGATGGCTCGACGTTTGCAAGGGTAGTCCAGATTGGTTTTGAGCCCTAGCTGCATAGAAATATGGAAGCTTATATGGATGACATAGTGGTCGAAACCAAGGACAGGGCAACGCTTGTACGAGATTTGGAAGAGACGTTTGCAAATCTGCGCAAGATCAACCTCAAGTTGAACCCTGAGAAGTGTGTCTTCGGTGTTCCGTCCGGCAAACTTCTCGGGTTGTTTGTGTCACAGCATGGGATCGAGGCGAATTCAGACAAGATCAAGGCTATTGAGCAGATTGAGGCGCCTAAGCAGATCAAGGATGTGCGTCGGCTCACTGGTTGCGTTGCCGCCATGAGCAGATTCATCTCCAAGTCCGCTGAGTGCCCTTCCCTTTTTCAAAATCTTGAAGAAGGCGGTCCCAATGGAATGGACTCCGGAGGCTGAAGCAGCACTACAGGATTTGAAGAAATACCTCTCCTCTACACCGATATTGGTTGTGCCCAAACCACAATAGCCATTGTTGTTGTATCTGGCGGCAACGAATCAAGTGGTCAGTGCCGCGCTAGTGGCATAGAGGGAGGTCGACGAAGAGGCAGTGGCAGCGGCAGGGCTGGCGGACGGCAAGCCAGAGCTCCCCCTAGTAGGGCCTGGTGCCGGCAAGGCAAGGCCCCCGGTAGAGTCTGACGCTGGCAAAACAGGGCCTATGCAACCAAACAAAGCAATGGAGAAGAAGAAAATGATGTAGCACCCAGTTTACTTTGTCAGCTCCCTCTTGCAGGGGGCTAGGTCAAGGTACTCCGGTGTGTAGAAATTGCTCTTCGGCCTCCTTATGGCTTCGAGGAAGCTGCATCATTACTTCCAAGCACACAAAATCACCGTCGTCACCCGCCTCCTGTTGCAACGGATATTGCACAACCCAGACTCAACCAGGAGGATTGTGGAGTGGGCCGTGGAACTATCAAGCTTTGGTTTGAAGTTTGAAAGTACCTCAAAAATCCAGAGTAGAGTCTTAGCAGAGTTCATTGCCGAGTGTACCTCAATGCCCGACAAAGAGATCCAGGAGACCACCCTCCCTGGCAAAGAGGCAGGTCACCACTGGATTATGTACTTTGATAGGGCTTTCTCACTGCAAGGCGCCGGGGCTAGTGTACTGCTCGTTGCACCCACCAGAGAGCACCTCAAGTATGAAATCCAGATGCACTTTCCTAGGGAGATGTCCACGAACAACACTGCTGAATACGAGGGGTTGCTTGCCGGTCTCAGGATCGCATCAGACCTCGGGATCAAGAAGCTCATCGTCAGGGGTGATTCATAGCTTGTCGTCAGGAAAGTCAACAAAGATTATCAAAGCCCGTTGATGGAGGCCTACGTAGATGAGGTGAGGAAGCTGGAGGAGAGTTTTGACGGTATACAAGCGGAGCATGTTCCCTGAGTGGAGAATGACATCACTGACTACCTGTCGAAACGCGCCACCTTCAAACTACCTGTGGAACCAGGTACCTTTGTGCTTCGGTTGACTCAACCATCCGTTGAACCATCAACAGAGCAGAACAATCGAAGAAAATCAGGTCCCGGCAAGTACTTTCCCGCCGAGCTCCCAGGAGCCGTCGGCAAAGATGTTGTCATGGACGCTGAGCCTGCCATGGGGTAACCGACTCCGGCAGGGCGTCAAGCCCGGGCTATAGAGACAGCCGCCCTCATGGCAGAGGAAATGCCTTTAGTCCTTGCCGTCGAGCCCCAGGCTCCGGCATGGGCACAACATACCGCCCGATTCCTCCAACCAGGGGAACTCCCTGAGGAGCAGGAAGAAGCGGAGAAAGTAGCCCGTCGGTCTACCATGTATCAGTTCATCGACGACGTCCTGTACAGGAAAAGACCAAACAGTGTGAAATTGAAGTGCATTCCCCGGGAGGAAGGACTGGAGCTGTTGGCGGAGATACACGGAGGCATATGCAGCTCCCACATAGGGTCAAGAGCCCTTGCCGGCAAGGCATTCCGGCAAGGTTTCTTCTGGCCCACTGCCCTCCAGGATGCAACGGCACTAGTAACCAAGTGTGAAGCGTGTCAGTTCCATTCGAAGAAGCTTCATCAACAAGCTCAATCCCTTCAAACAATTCCTCTTTCCTGGCCATTTTCGGTCTGGGGGCTCGACGTACTGGGCCCCTTCCCCCGTGCTGTCGGGGGCTTTGAGTACTTCTATGTTGCAATCGACAAGTTCACAAAGTGACCGGAGGTGGAAGCGGTCAGGCAGGTGATAGCGCAATCAGACGTCAAGTTCAGTTAGCCAAAAATTCCAACAAGTTGACGCCAAAGTGGGAAGGCCCTTATCGGGTAATACGAGTCACCAGGCCTGGCGCAGTCCACCTGGAGACCGAAGATGGCATTCCAGTGAGCAACTCCTGGAACATTGAACATCTTCACAAGTTTTATCCATAAGGCACGGTTGCCGGGCCCCCCGGCAAACTAGCTTTTGTACAAGCCTTGCCGGCAAGGCATGTAACCCTTTGTACAAAGCCAGGTGTAGACCCTGAGCATAAATAAATGAAGCGCTGGCGCCCTAAGTTTTAGCATGCATGCTAGGTTGAGTCTCTTCCTCGGTTAGGGTTAATAGTGCTTAGCGGCGGCCAACCCCTAGCATAGAGTTCGAGTGTGCATCTCTCTATTCCTTTCCTCCTCTTTGGTTCGCAGGGTACATGGATGTTTCTGCTGAGCTATTTGTAAGAAAGAGAACATGCCAACGCCCCGACCCCGACAAGCCAAGGTTGCCGGCGGCTGCAGGTCTAAGGATCTAGTCTCGGCAAGCCAAGGTTGTCGGGGGCTGCGACATCAGATAAGTCTTTCTCCCCCACTCTGTGCCCCGTATGAACCTTGAACGTATAAGGCTTCGCTCGCTCTCGTACCATCTTGCTCCCTCAGTCCCATGTCCGAAAAACTTACTTTGGGCCGGAACTTGGTTGTAGTGCGATGGAAAGAGGGCGAGCGAAGGGCCTAATCCTACTCAGACCCTACCTCCACCAAGGGTGTGAGTGTAACCGAGCCATAGAGCAGGAGGACAGCAAGGCCTGCTGCCGGGATACAATGTTTATCTTAAGATGACGAGGACGCATTCCTCGGTGTGGCCCTCGCCCACGTGCAAGCAAAACCCGGCAAACACCCTTCTTTTCATTCATACGTTGCAGACAAGTACAATTCATACGGAATGGGTACACGACAAACAGGATTACAAATATTGAAATTTAACGAGTGCCTGCAGGCTTACAAACTAGAAAAGACAAGTGACCCGTGATCCCCGTTCTTGCCCTTTTCCTCCCAGGTACGGCAGGTGAAGGCAAAAAGGAGGAGACGGGGAACGCGCCGATGGAGAGCTTGACGAAGAAGGCCCTTGACAGAGCGCACGGCGGAGGGAGGGGTGACGCGGTCATTTAGAGACAAGGTCGATGTGCCCTCGCTCGACGTCCTCGTCGTCGCTGTCGCTGTCACTGTCCTCCTTGTCACTCCCACTCGAAGAGGAGTCTTCATCATCGGAGGAGCTCTCCACGCAGCACTTCAGGCGAGTTCCAGAGTCTCCAAAGACCTTGACGGAGGGCAGGCCGTTCTCCATTAAATTGAAATAGAGAACGAGCCCCGCCGTCAGGCTGTGGATACGAGCAAAAGTCTTCCATCCGCAGCAAAGGTACATGACGTGAGGGGCGGGAAAGTCGACGTCGACCCGCGTGCCGCCGTTCCCGCAGCCCCTCATATGCAACCTAAGGGTCTGGGGCGGATCGAGCTCCATCTCTTGAGCGAATGGCGCAGGAAGACGAAGGCGACGACACGGTGGCTGACGCAGCCTGATGAAGAACTCACGAGGCTGGTCCCCGACATGGCCCTTCATTGGGGGAGGCATTGCTGGTGAAGGCAAGGCTGATGCACCACCCCGTCCCCCTCTTCCCCGAGCGCCACGCCGGCCTCGGCCTTGCCCCCTCCCCCTTCCCCTTATGACCGGCTCCACCGCCGTGAGCTCTTGGGAGGGAGGGATGCGCTGTAAGGCATAGACCCTCGCCGCCACCGTCGAAGGGACAGCGATGATGAAAGATTGTGGGGTGCCATCCCCTCCCCCCTTCTTATAGAGGGGAGGGCTCGGGGCTCGGCCGCCCCACTCAGCCAATCCGACCATCGGGGCGCATAGAATCGAGGCTGACCCGCTACTCCAATCAGCAGCGACCCGTTTCCCCGCCCCGTCATTCAAGGCCCACACCCACCGCCTTCCATATTCGGAGCAAGGGGGACACGTGGCGAGCAAGCGGAAATTGAGGGGATGGGTGAGGTGACCGTTCTCCGCCCTGTGATCGTGGGGCACGGACGCCTTGAAGACCACGACCCGAGTCCACTCAGTAAATGAGCCGCGCCTCTGCGTTTTCCTCTTTTTATGAGGAATGCGTGAACCGCCACTTTACCACGATGCGACGCATGCGTGCGGAAACCACCCCTCGGATGATCCCCACGTCACGCATGACCCCCACGTCGCGCGTGCAACGCGAGTCGTGGGGAAGCGCAGTGGACAGGAAAGTTACCGCAGTAAAAATCCGCCCCTCCTGCCCACGCACCGTTCTGGGCCTAGCCCAACAACGCATCGCGCTTATGTGTGGCCCATGCCCGGGGGCTCCTGTCGGTGTACCAAAGTAGGGGTTGTCCTTTTGCACCCCTTTACTTGTGCACGGGAACTCAAAGCCGCGCCCACAGCCGCACTAAGCAGGGTAGAGAAGGGATGCCAAAGCGCAAGACAGCCAGAGCAACTCCAAGACCAGAGGCGCAAAGAGATCAACAGGGCAAGGTGGATTCCCCCGGCAAGACTCTCGCCGGGGTGGCTTCCGCAGCCCCGGCAAGATTCTTGCCGGGGCAAATTGCCTAACGCCAGCAGAGCGTGCCACCCTTGAGCCCAAGGGTTTCCGACGCCATCAGCCATGTCGAAACCAAGGATCCGGAGGCACCTCCGCGGTGGCATGCAGATCTTTGTAGAGATCATAAATACACAAGATCAGATGAGAACCAGAAGACGACGATCCTTGGCGAGACCCTTGCCAAGGAGATCCACGAGACCCCCAGAAAGATCCTTGTCGGGAACGACCACGGTGCCGCAGTGAGACCCTTGCCGGGCCCTTGGCAAGACTCTTGTCGAGGACGCGTGCGGGCCGCAGCCAGGCCCGCGTCCGCCAAGACTCCACCGCCACTCCGATGCAGCTGCCAGCTCGACCAGCTGGGCAGGCATCTGCGTGGTAGCGCGCGGCCTCCACACCAACTCAGCAAGCACCTGCGTGGTGGCATGCAGATCTTCATGAAGACTCCACCACCTCGCCAGCCCAGCAACCAGCTAACGTGGCGCTACAAAGCCTCGTCAGTTTGGAAAAGGCCCCAAGATGGGATCTCACGGGTACAGAAGGTTGCGGCGATGGAAAAGTGGTTTCTTGGCTCCCCTGATGTTTCTAGGGTATAAGAGTATATATAGGCAAAAGAAGTATGTCGGTGGAGCTTCGTGGGGCCCACGAGGGTGGGGGCACGCCTACCCCCCTGGGCGTGCCCTCCTGCCTCGTGGCCGCCTCGCGGAGTTCCAGACTTCAACTCCAAGTCTTCTGGTTTGCTTTCGGTCCAAGAAAGATCATCGCGAAGGTTTCATTCTGTTTGGATTCTGTTTGATATTCCTTTTCTGCAAAACTCTAAAATAGGCAAAAACGGAAACTAGCACTGGGCCTCCGGTTAATAGGTTAGTCCCAAAAATAATATAAAAGAGCATATTAAAACCCATTAAACATCCAAAACAAATAATATAATAGCATGGCACAATAAAAAATATAGATACGTTGGAGACGTATCAGAGGCCCAACACGAGTCTACAAGAATAAGTTGTGTAGTAGACATCAATCACTACGAAAAAATACTTCCATGATGACACGTGTTTGTCACAGTAGGTCACGTTTTCTATCATTCATGTAGACAATTTTGTGACAAAATCAAGATAGTCATATCTGTGTTGTCGTAGAAGTGTTCCATGACAATACTCAAATTATCATCATGTAAGTGTCCACTTCCATGACAATAAATGGCGCGACATTGAAGTGTTTTCGTCAAGGGTAACCAACGGCGATTTTCCATGTGTAAACTTCTCATTGGCCGAAGGAACCACGTGTCAGCTCTGCATTGGGACATATGTCAACCAGGAAAGGTGGGGATGTGCCTATGATACGTCGACACGTGGCTCGGCTCAACGGTGGCCCATTTAGGTTAAAAGGCTAGCCCGTTTGACTTGGTCAAAAGGTAGCGGGCCGGCCTGTTTGACTTAGTCAACAAGTAGTGGGCCGACCCATGGAAACCATGTTAACGGCCTCTTAGAATATAGCCCATTTACAACTCGCTAACTCATGACCTGTTATTGCCTATTCAAATTAGGCCCAGTAGCATCATGTGGGCCATCCAATATGATTCAAGCCCGTTGTATCTTCCGGCCCATGTATGGCCCATGATTTCTTTCAGCCCAAGCATGTGAGGCCCTTTGTAACTCTGGGCCCTTTAATGGCCCATGGTGAAACAAGCCCATAATGAGCTGTATATTACTTTATACCCATTAATGACCCATCGTCCAGTCTGTGTTATATTTCGGCCTTCTAAGGGCCCATTTATTATTGGTCTCATTTCCAGCACTCGATTACTTACAGTCCATTACTGGTCTGTTCAGTTGAGGGGCCAAATTCAGACCGTGGTTATAGTCGGCCCATTGGTGGCCCGTTAATCCATTGGGTCATTTTCATAGCGTCATCTAATACGGCCCATTAACGACCCATTTTGCCTGTTGATAGAACTAAACCCATTATACATACTGGCCTATTAATGGGCTGTTATGGCCGGGCCCATAATCAGATAATTACCATTTTAGCCCGTTTACGGCCCATATTGTGGTCCGTTATTGGTCCATGCATAGTACGACCCATATTTGGCCAATCCATCATACGGCTCGTAGAAGGCCCATTGATTATACGGCCCATAGAAGGCCCATGGATCCTACAACCCATAGGAGGCCGATGGTCACTACAACAGGTAGCAGGACCATGGTTACAATGGTTTGTATGTTGCCCATGGTTATTGTGGCCCAGATCTAAAAAAAGGTTATAGCGGCCACTAGCAAACCATAGAAAAAGAACTGATGTGATTACAAGCAAACAAATAAACAAGACAATAAGGAAATAAATAAGCAAGCAACTTACGCTAGGCTATTGCAGCTATTACACATATTACATCCAATGGGCGTCAAAGTTCGCCACCAATGCAAATATAGGGAACAAAGCAGCATATTACATACATTGGCAATCAAAATTGGCCACCAGTGCAAATAAACGCGGCAACAAAACAAGTCCATAAATGAAACAACTTCGGAAGAGCAAAAGAAGCATTATCCTGGGTATCCACCATGCTGGCAATAAGCTTAGCAAGCTTATTAGCTTTCTCTTGTTTGGGGCTAAAGTCCTCCAACGGTTGTTGTTGCACCAGAAGTGTGCATCTGAATTCTGCAGGGACTTCCTGTTGGGGAATGTAGCATGCTATTTCAAAAAAAACCTACGACCACGCAAGATCTATCTAGGAGATACATAGCAACGAGAGGGGGAGAGTGTGTCCATGTACCCTCGTAGACCAAAAGCGGAAGTGTTAGGTTAACGCGATTGATGTAGTCGAACGTCTTCGCGATCCAATAACCGATCAAGTACCAAACTTACGGCACGTCCGTGTTCAACACACGTTCAGCTTGATGACGCCCCTCGAACTCTTGATCCAGCAGCGGGTCAAGGGAGAGTTGCATCAGCATGATGGTGTGGTGACGGTGATGGTGATGTGATCCGCGCAAGGCTTCGCCTAAGCACTACGACGCTATGACCGGAGGAGTAAACTGCGGAGGGGGGCACTACACAGGGCTAAGAGAACAATTGATGTGCCTTTGGGGTGCCCCCCGCCCCCGTATATAAAGGAGGGGAGGAGGAGGCGGCCGCCTAGAGGGGGCGCTGCAAGGAGGAGTCCTACTAGGACTCCTAGTCCTTGTAGGATTCGCCCCCCCCCCCTTTTTCCTTTCTTCACCGGAGGGAAAAGGAAGGAGAGGGAGAGGGAAAGGGGGCGCCACCCCCTCCCCTAGTCCAATTTGAACTGCCATGGGGGGGGGGCGCGGCCACCCCTGGCGGCCCTCCTCTCCCTCCACTAAGGCCCATGCAGGCCCATTAATTCCCCCGGGGGGTTCCGGTAACCCCTCGGTACTCTGGTAAAATACGTGAATAACTCGGAACCATTTCGATGTCCGAATACTACCTTCCAATATATGAATCTTTACCTCTCGACCATTTAGAGACTCCTCGTCATGTTCGTGATCTCATCTGGGACTCCTAACAAACTTCGATCACCAAAACACATAACTCATAATACAAATCATCATCTAACATTAAGCGTGCGGATCCTACGGGTTCGAGAACTATGTAGACATGACGGAGACACATCTCTGGTCAATAACCAATTGCGGAACCTGGATGCTCATATTGGTTCCTACATATTCTATGAAGATCTTTATCGGTCAAACCGCAATAACAACATACGTTATTCCCTTTGTCATCGGTATGTTACTTGCCCGAGATTCGATCGTCGGTATCATCATACCTAGTTCAATCTCGTTACTGGCAAGTCTCTTTACTCATTCCGTAATACATCATCTCGCAACTAACTCATTAGTCACATTGCTTGCAAGGCTTATAGTGATGTGCATTACCCAGAGGGCCCAGAGATACCTCTCCGATACTCGAAGTGACAAATCCTAATCTTGATCTATGCCAACCAAACAAACACCTTCGGAGACACCTGTAGAGCATCTTTAAAATCACCTAGTTATATTGTGACATTTGATAGCACACAAGGTGTTCCTACGGTATTCGAGAGTTGCATAATCTCATAGTTAGAGGAATATGTATAAGTCATGACGAAGGCAATAGCAATAAAACTTAACGATCATTATGCTAAGGTAACAGATGGGTCTTGTCCATAACATCATTATGTGATGATGTGATCCTGTTCATCAAATGAGAACACATGTGTATGGCCAGGAAACTTAACCATCTTTGATAAACAAGCTAGTCAAGTAGAGGCATACTAGGGACACTCTGCTTTGTCTATGTATTCACACATGTACTAAGTTTCTGGTTAATACAATTCTAGCATGATTAATAAACATTTATCATTATATAAGGAAATATAAATAACAACTTTATTATTACCTCTAGGGCATATTTCCTTCAGTCTCCCACTTGCACTAGAGTCAATAATCTAGATCACATAGTAATGATTCTAACACCCATGGAGTCTTGGTGCTGATCATGTTTTTCTTGTGAAAGAGGCTTAGTCAACGGGTCTGCAACATTCATATCCGTATGTGTCTTACAAATCTATATGTCTCCCTCCTTGACTTGATTGCGGATGGAATTGAAGCGTCTCTTGATGTGCTTTGTTCTCTTGTGAAATCTGTATTCCTTCGCAAAGGTAATTGCTCTAGTATTGTCACAAAAGATTTTCATTGGACCCGATGCACTAGGTATTACACCTAGATCAAATATGAACTCCTTCATCCAGACTCCTTCATTTGCTGCTTCTGAAGCAGCTATGTACTCCGCTTCACACGTAGATCCTCCCACGACGCTCTACTTGGAACTGCACCAATTTACAACCCCACCATTCAATATAAATACGTATCCGGTTTGCGACTTTGAGTCATCCGGATCAGTGTCAAAGCTTGCATCGACGTAACCATTTACGACAAGCTCTTTGTCACCTCCATAAATGAGAAACATATCCTTAGTCCTTTCAAGGTATTTCAGGATGTTCTTGACCGATGTCCAGTGATCCACTCCTAGATTACTTTGGTACCTCCCTACTAAACTTATATCAAGGCACACATTAGGTCCGGTACACCGCATTGCATACATGATAGAATCTGTGGTTGAGGCATAGGGAATGACTTTCATTTTCTCTCTATCTTTTGCTGTGGTCGGGCATTGAGTCTGACTCAACTTCACACCTTGTAACACAGGCAAGAACACTTTCTTTGACTGATCATTTTGAACTTCTTCAAAACTTTATCAAGGTATGTGCTTTGTGAAAGTCCAATTAAGCGTCTTGATATATATCTATAAATCTTGATGCCCAATATATAAGAAGCTTCACCGAGGTCTTTCATTGAAAAATTCTTATTCAAGTATCCTTTTATGCTATCCAGAAATTTTGTATTATTTCCAATCAGCAATATGTCATCCCCATATAATATTAGAAATGGTACAGAGCTCCCACTCACTTTATTGTAAATATAGGCTTCTCCAAAAGTCTGTATAAAACCATATGCTTTGATCACACTATCAAAGCGTATATTCCAACTCCGAGAGGCTTGCACCAGTTCATAAATGGATCGCTGGAGCTTGCACACTTTGTTAGCACCTTTAGGATCGACAAAACCTTCTAGTTGCATCATATACAACTCTTCTTTAAGAAATCCATTAAGGAATGCAGTTTTGACATCCATTTGCCAAATTTCATAATCATAAAATGCGGCAATTGCTAACATGATTTGGACAAACTTAAGCACCACTACGGGTGAGAAGGTCTCATCGTAGTCAACTCCTTGAACTTGTCGAAAACCTTTCGCAACAAGTCAAGCTTTGTAGATAGTAACATTACCGTCAGCGTCAGTCTTCTTCTTGAAGATCCATTTATTCTCTATGGCTTGCTGATCATCGGTCAAGTCAACCAAAGTCCACACTTTGTTCTCGTTCTCATACATGGATCCCATCTCAGATTTCATGGCCTGAAGCCATTTCATAGAATCTGGGCTCATCATCGCTTCCTCGTAGTTTGTAGGTCCGTCATGGTCTAGTAACATGACTTCCAGAATAGGATTACCATACCACTCTCGTGCGGACCATACTCTGGTTGACCTACAAGGTTTGGTAGTAACTTGATCTGAAGTTTCATGATCATCATCATTAGCTTCCTTACTAATTGGTGTAGGAATCACTGGAACTGATTTCTATGATGAACTACTTTCCAATTCGAGAGAAGGTACAATTACCTCATCAAGTTCTACTTTCCTCCCACTCACTTCTTTTGAGAGAAACTCCTTCTCTAGAAAGGATCCATTCTTAGCAACGAACATCTTGCCTTTGGATCTGTGATAGAAGGTGTACCCAATAGTTTCCTTTGGGTATCCTATGAAGACACATTTCTCTGATTTGGGTTCAAGCTTATCAGGTTGAAAAAATTTCACATAAGCATCGCAGCCCCAAACTTTAAGAAATGACAGCTTAGGTTTCTTGCCGACCATAGTTCATATGGTGTCGTCTCAACGGATTTAGATGGTGCCCTATTTAACGTGAATGCAGCCGTCTCTAAAGCATAACCCCAAAACAATGGTGATAAATCGGTAACAGACATCATAGATCGCACGATATCTAATAAAGTACGGTTACGATGTTCGGACACACCATTACGATGTGGTGTTCCAGGTGGCGTGAGTTGCAAAACTATTCCACATTGTTTCAAATGAAGACCAAACTCATAACTCAAATATTCACCTCCATGATCAGATCGTAGAAACTTTATTTTCTTGTTATGATGATTTTCCACTTCACTCTAAAATTCTTTGAACTTTTCCAATGTTTCAGACTTATGTTTCATTAAGTAGATATACCCATATCTGCTCAAATCATCTGTGAAGGTCAGAAAATAACGATACCCGCCGTGAGCCTCAACACTCATCGGACCGCATACATCAGTATGTATTATTTCCAATAAGTCAGTGGCTCGCTCCATTGTTTCGGAGAATGGAGTCTTAGTCATCTTGCCCATGAGGCATGGTTCGCAAGTATGAAGTGATTCATAATCCAGTGATTCCAAAAGCCAATCAACATGAAGTTTCTTCATGTGCTTTACACCAATATGACCTAAACGGCAGTGCCACAAATAAGTTGCACTATCATTATTAACTTTGCATCTTTTGGCTTCAATATTATGAATATGTGTATCACTACGATCGAGATTCAACAAAATAGACCACTCATGAAGGGTGCATGGCCGTAAAAGATATTACTCACAGAAATAGAGCAACCATTATTCTCTGATTTAAATGAATAATCGTCCCGCATCAAACAAGATCCAGATATATTGTTCATGCTCAACAGTGGCACCAAATAACAATTATTTAGGTCAAAAACTAATCCCGAAGGTAGATGTAGAGGTAGCGTGCCGATGGCGATCACATCGACCTTGGAACCATTTCCAACGCACATCGTCACCTCGTCCTTAGCCAATCTTCATTTAATCTGTAGCCCCTGTTTCGAGTTGCAAATATGAGCAACAACACCATTATCAAATACCCGGGCGCTACTACGAGCATTAGTAAGGTACACATCAATAACATGTATATCAAATATACCTTTCACTTTGCCATCCTTCTTATCCACCAAATACTTGGGGCAGTTCCGCTTCCAGTGACCAGTTCCTTTGCAATATGTAACACCCCGAGAATCATGCTACAGTGATCTCACACTAATGGGGCCACGTCATCAAGTTTAACTAAGCCAAATTGCCACTCGAGAAAAATCAAAGCCAATTTCAAAATTTAAAATATAGTCAAATATAATATTTCTTGAAATAGTAAACCTAAAATGTTTGCATTATTCTAAAATTCTTCTGACCAATTGTAACATTGAAGTCAACATCATTTGAGTCACCAATTAACACCTAGGAAGTTATAAAGTGGTCCAACAACAAATAAGAATAGCCTTTTCAAAATAAACAAATACTTATACAATTCCAAATGCCCCCAAACTTTGTGCACACTCCAGAATATTGCATAGTAATTGTTTGAAAAGTTTGAGCCCAAGCAAAACTCATTTGCTATGTAAACTAAATAGAAAACTAAGACAAAATGATTAAGATAAAAAAAGAGAAAGGGAAATGGATAAACTTGCCTATTGGACTGGGCTCTACGTGCACAGTGCACAATTGGCCCAGCCTAGTCGTGCCTTCTCCTTCCTTCCTATTCACAGGAGACCGTGGCGCGCATCTGGCCGCCGTGGCCGCGGATGGACGTGTGCCGGCCATCCCACGGCTCCCCTATCGGATAAGGCCGAGCCAGACACCCTACAAACCCTAGCGCCTCCCCACTTCCCCTCTCCTCGCGCCGCTTCGCTCTCTCCCACACCTGCCCGTGTCGTCGTTGCCATAGCTTCCTCCGTCCGTGTGGCCATCATCCACCTCGTCGGTTCAGGCCCTCGCTTGGAGCTGCGTCTACTTTGTCTTCGTCGACTCCGAGGAGTAGTTCGAGCAGGTCATCGCCATAGCGCCGGGATCGACCGCTTCTTCACGCTTCAGTCGTCGGAGCTCCCATCGAATTCACGTATGTCTGCTGCTACTAAGCTGCCAACGGGTCCCCATGCGCCCCTAGGTGAGCTCATGGTCCTTCTCGACCTCCTCTTGCTCCTCCTTGTGCCTCGTTGGTTCGTTTTCGTCGCGGCTGAGCCATCACCGCCGTTGAACGTTGTCGTTCGGGCCACTTTCGGCCATTCTAGCTCGCACCCGTGCCACCTACGGACGCGGTGTGGTGCCCTCGTTCGAATGGCTTGAGCCGTTGCTTGAATTGCACCCCGTAGATACATTCACGTGTGTCGCCGCCGCTACTGAAGCTCGTCGCCATCACGCGCGTGCGTGCATCCAACGACGGCTGTGCCCGCGCTCGCTGAACCTGGCCGCGCTCCTCGCTGTGCCCCGTGACTAGCGCCAGCCGCGCCTCGCATCCAACCCCGCCGCGTCCCGGCGCGCTCACTGCCGCTGTTCCCTCCAGCTGCGCCCCTGCTCAACCATGCTGCCGCCCGCGCCTGTGCCTTCTTGCCGCCGCTGCCCTCTCGCGCTCGGAGCTCCGCTCCCGCACCCTCGCCGATCCTGCCGTTACGTATCACTGCTCTGCTGCCGCTGCTACAGTAACTGAATGTTAGTGTAGCGCTGGCTAGCTTTTGCTATTTCTACCTTCTTAGCTCTCTAGATGGCAACAAACTATGGTCAAACAAAGTCTAACTTCGTTGAAATTAATTTGTGTTAGGAGTTCACATGACAACCTCCAAATTATTCCATTGGACCAAATTCAAATATGGCATGGATTAAATTCTATAAAAATCGCAAAATGCTTTGTTCTGTTACCAGGAACATAAGTAACCCCTAGCTATGTGTTCTGTGTAGTGCGTGTGTGGCCGGCTGGACTCTGTCCACTAATGGCCGGCCCTTGTTAATTAGTCTATGTTTAGCTTAGGATTAGTTTGGTGCTAATTAGCCCTTTTAGCAAATGACAAGTGGGTCCCATCTAAATAGATTAGATACATATTTTAGAAATTATTAAATCAGGGTCATATGGGCCACCACCTCTCCTTTTGACTAGTCACATTGACTTGGTCAATTCGGATTTAAATTAAACACAAAATTCTAGAATACTGTTAAAACTTTGGAAATTCATATATGAAAAATGATCAGAAAAATAAGATGAGTCCGAATATGCTTCACGTCCATCCGTCACATGCCTCCAACACAACAAACATGGAACCTCCCCCTTCGGATCGTCCATTCGGTAAATGCCCAAAGCCCGGGAGATATCCACAGATATTTTCTCGCTTCGTCTGTAACATGTAGCACCGCGTTAGGTCATCCCTAGGACCGCGTATTGCCATAGTTATGCTTTGTGATGCATTTGTTTGCTCGGTATTTATTGTTTCTTCCCCCTCTTCTCTTGCTAGACACCGAGACCGATGCCGCCGCTACCCAGTACGACTACGGTGTTGACGACCCCTCTCTCTTGCCAGACAACCAGGCAAGCCCCCCTTTGATCACGAGATATCGCCTATTCTTCTCTCTACTGCTTGCATTAGAGTAGTGTAGCATGTTACTGCTTTCCGTTAATCCTATTCTGATGCATAGGTTGTCCTTGCTACTACTGTTGTTACATTTACCTGCTATCCTAATGCTTAGTATAGGATGCTAGTGTTCCATCAGTGGCCCTACACTCTTGTCCGTCTGCCATGCTATACTACTGGGCCGTGATCACTTCGGGAGGTGATCACGGGCATATGATATATACTTATACTGTTACATTACTTATGATACTGTTCGGAGATGGGGGCTGAAGGGGCAGGTGGCTCCATCCCGGTAGAGGTGGGCCTGGGTTCTCGACGGCCCCCGACTGTTACTTTGTGGCGGAGCGACAGGGCAGGCTGAGACCACCTAGGAGAGAGGTGGGCCTGGCCCTGGTCAGAATTCGCGGATACTTAACACGCTTAATGAGATCTTGGTATTTGATCTGAGTCTGGCTACTGGCCTATACGCACTAACCATCTACGCGGGGGCAGTTATGGGCACTCGACGTCGTCAGCGACTGAGCGGCGCGCACCGGGTTGGACCGCATAACGCAACTTCCTTTCAAATGGAGGTTGCTAGGTCTGCTCACCGGCCGCGTACGCAACGTGCAGGTGTGCAATGGGCGATGGACCCAGACCCCTGCTACATAGGATTTAGACCGGCGTGTTGACCTCTCTATTGTGCCTAGGTAGGGCTACGACGTGTTGATCTTCCGAGGCCGGGCATGACCCAGAAAAGTGTGTCCGGACAAAGAGGTTCGAGCGTGTTGGGAAATGTGGTGCACCCCTGCAAGGAAGTTAATCTACTCGAATAGCCGTGATCTTTGGTAACAGGACGACTTGGAGTTGTACCTTAACCTTATGACAACTAGAACCGGATACTTAATAAAACACACCCTTCCAAGTGCCAGATACAACCGGTGATCGCTCTCTCACAGGGCGACGAGGGGAGGATCATCGGTTAGGATTATGCTACACGATGCTACTTGGTGAACTTACCATCTACTCTCTTCTACATTCTGCAAGATGGAGGTGGCCACAAGCATAGTCTTCGATAGGACTAGCTATCCCCCTCTTATTCCGGCATTCTGCAGCTTAGTCCACATATGATAGCCTTTTCCATTTGATACCAATGCATACATATGTAGTGTAGCTCCTTGCTTGCGAGTACTTTGGATGAGTACTCACGGTTGCTTTGCTCCCCCTTTCCCCCCTTTCTATACTCGATTGATGCGACCAGACGTTGGAGCCCAGTAGCCAGACGCCACCGTCGATGACGACTACTACTACTCGGGAGGTGCCTACTACTACGCGTAGCCCGCTAACGACGACCAAGAGTAGTTTAGGAGGATCCCAGGCAGGAGGCATGCGCCTCTTTCGATCTGTATCCCAGTTTGTGCTAGCCTTCTTAAGGCAAACTTGTTTAACTTATTTCTGTACTCAGATATTGTTGCTTCTGCTGACTCGTCTATGATCGAGCTCTTGTATTCGAGCCCTCGAGGCCCCTGGCTTCTAATATGATGCTTGTATGACTTATTTTATTTGTAGAGTTGTGTTGTGATATCTTCCCGTGAGTCCCTGATCTTGATCGTACGCGTTTGCATGTATGATTAGTGTACGATTGAATCGGGGGCGTCACAGAAGCACTCAGTTTCAGGCTTAGGTCCAAACTTGGGCTTCTTCCCGGGAGCAGCAACTTTCCTTGAAACTAGTGGTCTTGTTATTCTTCTAGAAGTTCCCCTTCTTCCCTTTGCTCTTTTTCTTAAAACTAGTGGTCTTGTTAACCATCAACACTTGATGCTCCTTCTTGATTTCTACCTCCGCAACTTTAAGCATCGTGAAGAGCTCGAGAATTGTCTTTTCCATCCCTTGCATGTTATAGTTCATCATGAAGCCTTTATAGCTTGGTGGCAATGATTGAAGAACTCTGTCAATGACACTATCATCAGGAAGATTAACTCCCAGCTGAGTCAAGTGGTTATGGTACCCAGACATTCTGAGTATGTGTTCACTGACAGAACTGTTCTCCTCCATCTTGCAGCTATAGAACTTGTTGGAGACTTCATATCTCTCAACTCGGGCATTTGCTTGAAATATTAACTTCAACTCCTGAAACATCTCATATGCTCCATGACGTTCAAAACGTCTTTGAAGTCTCGATTCTAAGTTGTAAAGCATGGCACACTGAACTATCAAATAGTCATCAGCTTTAGTCTGCCAGACGTTCATAACATCTGGAGTTGCTCCTGCAGTGGGTCTTGCACCTAGTGGTGCTTCCAGGACGTAATTCTTCTGTGCAGCAATGAGGATAATCCTCAAGTTACGTACCCAGTCCGTGTAATTGCTACCATCATCTTTCAACTTAGCTTTCTCTAGGAATGCATTAAAATTCAAGGGAACGGTAGCACGGGCCATTGATCTACAACAACATAGATATGCAAAGACTATCAAGACTAAGTTCATGATAAATTAAAGTTAAATTAATCATATTACTTAAGAACTCCCACTTAGATAGACATCCCACTGGTCATCTAAATGATCACGTGATCCATATCAACTAAACCATATCTGATCATCACGTGAGATGGAGTAGTTTTCAATGGTGAAAATCTCTATTTTGATCATATCTACTATATGATTCACGTTCGACCTTTCAGTCTCAGTGTTTCGAGGCCATATCTGCATATGCTAGACTCGTCAAGTTTAACCCTAGTATTCTGCATGTGTAAAACTGGCTTGCACACGTTGTATGTGAACGTAGAGCTTATCACACCCGATCATCACGTGGTGTCTCGACACGATGTACTGTAGCGATGGTGCATACTCAGGGAGAACACTTATACCTTGAAATTTAGTGAGGGATCATGTTATAATGCTACCGCCGTACTAAGCAAAATAAGATGCAAAAAAGATAAACATCACATGAAATGAAAATATGTGACATGATATGGCCATCATCATCTTGTGCCTTTGATCTCCATCTCCAAAGCACCTTCATGATCTCCATCGTCACCAGCTTGCACCTTGATCTACATCGTAGCATCGTTGTCGTCTCGCCAACTATTGCTTCTACGACTATCTCTACCACTTAGTGATAAAGTAAAGCAATTACATGGCGATTGCATTTCATACAATAAAGGACAACCATAAGGCTCTTGCCAGTTGCCGATAACTTTTACAAAACATGATCATCTCATACAAAAGTTTATATCTCATCATGTCTTGACCATATCACATCACAACATGCCCTGCAAAAACGAGTTAGACGTCCTCTACTTTGTTGTTGCAAGTTTTACGTGGCTGCTACGGGCTTCTAGCAAGAACCGTTCTTACCTACGCATCAAAACCACAATGATTTTTCGTCAAGTGTGATGTTGTAACCTTCAACAAGGACCGGCCATAGTCAAACTCGATTCAATTAAAGTTGGAGAAACAGACACCCGCCAGCCACATGTGTGCAAAAGCACGTCGGTAGAACCGGACTCATGAACATGGTCCTGTAATGTTGGTCCGGGCCGCTTCATCCAACAATTCCACCGAATCAAAATAAGACGTTGGTGGTAAGCAGTATGACTATTATCGCCCAGAACTCTTTGTGTTCTACTCATGCATATCATCTACGCATAGACCTGGCTCGGATTCCACTGTTGGGGAATGTAACACGCGATTTCAAAAAAAACCTATGACCATGCAAGATCTATCTAGGAGATGCATAGCAATGAGAGGGGGAGAAGAGAGTATGTCCATGTACCCTCGTAGACCAGGAGCGGAAGCGTTAGGTTAACATGGTTGATGTAGTCAAACGTCTTCGCGATCCAACTGATCAAGTACCGAACGTACGGCACCTCCGTGTTCAGCACACGTTCAGCTCGATGAAGTCCCTCGAACTCTTGATCTAGCAAAGGGTCGAGGGAGAGCTCCGCCAGCACGATGGCATGGTGACGGTGATGGTGATGTGATTCACGCAGGGCTTCGCCTAAGCACTACAACACTATGACCGAAGGAGTAAACTATGGATGGGGGCACCGCACACGGCTAAGAGAACAATTGATGTTCCTTTGGGTGCCCCCCGCCCCCGTATATAAAGGAGGGGAGGAGGAGGCGGACGGCCTAGAAGGGGCGCACCAAGGGGGGAGTCCTACTAGGACTCCTAGTCCTAGTAGGATTCGCCCCCCCCTTTTTCCTTTCTTCACCGGAGGGAAAAGGAAGGAGAGGGAGAGGGAGAGAGAAAGGGGGGCTGTACGCACCAGCCCAGGACCACTATGGAGACTGCATACAAGGCTTGATCTTTTCGTTACCGACTCGTAGCGCAACGGAAGTAGAGTCGATGAAGATTGGTGGTGCAGATCCCCGTAGCTAGGATTTACAACCTCCCAACCGCGAGGATGTGTACCCTCATCTGCCCCTCGGGTATCCCTCCGGGAGGTGGTCGGATAGTCCCCTGGACGGTGTCGCGGACAGCCCTTCGGGAGGACCTTCAAAACAAGGACGATCACTCGGATAGCCCTTCGGGAGGACCTTCGAAACTCAGACGGTCACACGGACAGCCCTTTGGGAGGCACTCTCAAACTAACACCGAAACTAAGATCTCTCTACAGATTTGCACACATACGGTGTCATCTATCCGGTAGGGCTTCGCCGTCCAGAACTAGTTCCCACCAGAACCCAGACAGCCTTTCGGCTCTACGAAACTATTTTGCGGGGAGGGAGAGAGAAGCTAGATCATTGCAATGGCACTTGTATGTGAGAAAGAGTGTGTCTTTAGGCAACCCCCTCCACCCCTATTTATAGGCCAAGCCCAAGGGTGGCTTCTCCAAGAAGCCAAGGGGATAATACCAAAAGGCCCTCAAGGTGGCTTCTCCAAGAAGCCAAGCAAAAAGCACTTTCACTATTCATGTTGACATTTTTCAGCGTCCGTTCGAAATGAAAATATTTATGTGGGCTCAAAACATTTCCAGTACCCACTAAAATAATTTTCATCGCGTTCCGAAACAATTTCAGTTTAGTGATTATCATATGCGAAAAGCAAACAAGAATGTGTTTTCACTATTCATGAAGACAATTTTTCGCGTCCCTTAAATCCGAAAATATTTTTGTGGGTCTTAGAATAATTCCAATACCCACTAAAATGATTTTGGATTCATTCCAAAACAATTTTAGATTAGTGAATTTCATCTGCGAAAAAACAACCAAAGTGGTACCGGAAGCTCCGAAACATTTTCGGTTTTTATCCCGAAAAATTCCCAGAAGTTTCCAGAATAATTCTGGCACCCTACAAGAATTATCAGGCGTGTCCCGAAACCAATTTGACTTAATGGTATATCCCGAAACAACTTTTCAGTTTTACGAAACTATTTTGCTATTCTTTCTCCGGAACTCTTCCATTGTCTCCGAAACTTTTTTGGCAAATTTCTCTCAGACTCCGTGTCTAGTATTCAGCAGATAGATGACCCTATAGGTTCGGTAAAGCATAGACATGACCGGAACACTTTCCGATCAATGATCAACATTAGAGTCGTGGACACCTATATTGACGCCTACACCCACATGAATGAATATTCGAGTGAACCTCCAGTTGTCGTATGATATTCCTATTACTTCATGATATGTTACAAATACTCGAGGTGAGACATGTTGGCATCCCCGTGGATCAACAACTTGTCCACTATGCCATTTACCTCATTACCGGTATTGTTCTCTTTTCTTGTTCCCGTGTTCCGGCATCCCCGTGATCGAATCACAAAGTGTCTGGCCAGACGATGATGGATACCGTAACACCGAGAGGGCCCAGAGATATCTCTCCATCGTCGGAGGAGAAAATCCCAATCTTGAGCTATCAAGTTACTTGACATACTTTTCCATGAACCCGTAAGCCGCCGTAATAGCCACCCATTTACGGATGACGTTTAACAACCCCCAAAGTTCATGAAGCAAGCATGAAGAAACTCGATACTCTCATGGTCTAAGGAATCATGCAAACGTTAACCATCTCTGTGTTATGTACCATTAACTTGTGACGAATGAATCTCATAGCATAACATCAATCCGGGTCGATTCAACACAAATGTTCTCTTAACATTGTGCCCTCAAAGTTGCTGGCATAGACATGCCCATGATCAGGAAAACAGAACCATCATGCAACACTTGAGCTAGTCTTAGAGGCCAAATTAAGAATACTTCTTATCGTTTATTATTCCACACATGCATATGAGTCTTCCTCCGAGCCTCGTGTTATTGCAGACTCGAGAACCATAGTAGTTATAGCATGGAACATAAACATAATTATGAACTTGGAGATAAATAATATCATTTATTATTGCCTCTAGGGCATATCTCCTACAATGTGATATGGACAGACTTTGCCACACAGTTTCTTCTATGCACTGTGTGTGATGCATTCAATAATGCAAACGATAAAATTGTTAATACTGTGTGCAATGACAACGTTATCACAAATGATTTAACGGGGAAAATTGTGTGTGATGTACCTGCGAACAGAAACATTTTCCTTGGAGCGACTATGTGGGATGTATATACGAACGGAAACGTTTAGCGGGGACTGACTGTGTTGGATGAACTTACGACCGGAAACGATTTCGCCTGTATAATTGAATTTTTTTTAGCACTACTGTATGTATAACCGTATTTGATCGCTCGCCAGTCACACACGACCTCATTTTGCCGAGCGTGTGTTCTAGGAGGGCATATCCCTGACGGTTTTTGGGTCATATGGGAAGGACCCCCCCCATCACAGTCACTCACTAGGCGACGGTTCCAAGTGCCGTCGCGGAAAGGGGTTAAAAACCGATTGTATAGCGCCTCGCTATACTAGTGGGGTACAATCTGTGAGAGTCTGGGTTATGTGTGGTGGGGCTAGTTCTTGGGCAAGTACAACCGTGGTTCTATCTGCATTGATGGGTAGCACTATCTTTTCTGAAGACCGTGTTTTTACTCCCTTAGATACTGCCATCACCCCCTCCAATTCAAATGGCTGGTAAACAAGAAAAGTAATTGAATGTACAAAAATTGTATGATAGACAGGTGCAATGGATAGTGGGGAATAAAAGAGGGCATGAAATAATTCACATTTATGCTATCTAACCAAACAACATAGCATGACACAATTTGTATATGATGGCTAACTAAACAGGATAGCATGACACAATTTCACATATATGATGACTAACTAAACAGGATAGAATGACATAATTCAAAATATAATGACTATGTAAATAGGATGAGATGATATAACTATATGATGTCTTTATTAAATGGGTTGGCATGCCATAATTCAGATACATGTTGTCTCTGTAAACAGATGGCAATCGCATATATGATATCTAATCTAAGCAGATGGCATTGAATATTGTGTATATGATGTAAAAACTAAGGAATGCAAGAAAACATATGCATGATATGAGTAATATAACCCTGCCAAGTTTGAGCATACACCTCAAGGGGGAAATAGGACTAGTCACGTGTCTCTGAATCCTCCTCTGATGAGCTATCTGTAACCAGCAAGATATCTTCTTCAGTAGGTAGCATTGTCTGCTCTGAAGACCTTGTTTTTAGTCCAGATTTTTCCATCACCAATTCAAATGGCGGATGCATAGGAAGAGTAGTTGAATATACAAACATTGTCGAAAAATGGAATACATAATACAAAAAAGGATGACACGATATAATTCACATATATGATGCTTGGCTAAACATCATGGCATTGCATAATTCACATATATAATGCCTTACAACAAGATAGCATTGCATATTTCACATATATAATGCCTTCCAACAAGATGGCATTGCATAATTCACATATATGGTAATTAGACACTAAATAAGTGCATTCACACAAACCATGTCTAAACTAAGCAAATGACACCGCAATACAAGACACCATATGCATGATGTGAGCAATATAACCCTGCCAAGTTAGAGCATACACCTCGGGGGGGGGGGATAGGACTGGTCATCTATCTCTAAATCCTCCTCTGAGGAGCTATCCATAACCAGCAAGATATGCACTTCGTCAGATAGCATTGTCTGCTCTAAAGGCCTTGGTTTCACTCCAGATTTTCCATCATCGTGCCAAATGGTTGATGCATAGGAAGAGTAGTTGAATGTACTAACATTGTTTATAAATGTAATACGTAATGAAAAAAGGATGGCATGATAAAATTCACATATAAGATGACTGGCTAAATAAGATGGCATTGCATAATTCACATATATGATGCATGGCTAAACAAGATGGCATTGCATAATTCACATATATGATATATAAACTAAACATATGACATTCACATAAAGCATGTCTAAACTATGTAGATGGAATATTTGATGTATAAAGTAAGCAATGCAAGGCGCCATATGCATGATATGGCCAACATCAGCATGCCAAGTTAGAGCAAAGACCTCAGGGGGTAAATAGGAGTGGTCTGCTCCCTCTAAACCCCCCTCTGAATAGTTATCTTCCTCTTGATTACAATATGGAATGGGGGGAGGGGTTGCCTTTGCACCCACCATGGAGAGACGTTTGCATGAAATTTTATTGCCATGCAAGGCTCGTCTCTTTTGCTCTACATGTTCAGTACCATTGTGTACAATAACTGACATGCATAGGAATAAAACTTAGTGAGATTATGTAAGGAGTGCATGCAAAAATCCAGAGTGATGATAGCAACCTGTGGATAGACCCAAAACTAGTGATAGTAGGCAGATTATAGCTTCCGTTAAAAAATACAGATAATGTCTCCTTTACTGTTTGTTTCCCACCCAACATGAAACTCATAGTAGACACTCAATATTAACCAGATAATAGACATATACTATTTGCTCCTGCCCCGACATGTACCCCACAACCATTTAAAACTCAAGTTTTAGCATTAGTTTGGACCTGACTCGGAGTCTAAGAGGTGAATAGGACAATAAAGTAGCAGGTAATATTGAGCGATGCATAACAAAAGCAGACACAAAAGAGTGTGACCTCTCTTGCGGACCCGTGTAGTACTCAAGGTCATCTGCACAATTGATGATGATAATGTAGTTGTGGTGGCTGCCAGTGGCGGGGAAGAAGATCTGAGGCGGCGAAAGACAGCCTGGAGGGCAGAACCCTGCTGTGGTGGACTGTTCTGTTGTTGGAGCAGCTGAGATGGGGTGGACGACTGCGCGGCAGAAGCGGGACAAAACACATAAGATTTTCTTTGACACCTATTTGTAATAGAGGTAATTATGTAAGGGCTTGTTTGAATGGAGGACCCTAACAACGCAGGGATAGAAAATACACAGGAATAGGATAGGAATGCATGTGCAAAACGGAGCATTTGCAAACACATGATTTATGTCAATCTGGGTGTTTGGTTCATAGGAATTGGAAGATCACAGGAATGCAAAGAAGCATGGTCAAATTAAGTCAAACCACAAGAAAATGTACAGTTATAATGCTATTATGCTACTATCACTTAGTGTTGTTCTTCATGAATAGGAATTTGAAAAGGAGGGCTAAGTGGATATTAAAATTCCTATGGTTTTTCTTTGAAAGAGACACTAAAGGAACAAATCCCATAGTTAAGCATTTTTAATTGCTTTTCTATTTATGAAAAATCCAAACTATTTCAAATGCTTCCCAAACTTTTTGTGGCAATGCCTATAATTGCAATGTAAATTATGCACCAAGTTTCATATTTTACATAAGTCAATTGCTATTAAACATAAATGCAAAATAGAAATAATAAAAGAAAAATAAATAAAAATTAAAAAAGGAAAGAGCACATGCCACTGTGCACTGGGCCAAGTGCACAGTGCCTAGCCCAAGCCGGCCCAGCCCACCCCTCGGTTGCCTCCTACCTTGCAACGGGAGGAGTCGACCGAGCACATGTGTGCGCCCGCTCGTCCTCGACGGACCACCTCGCCGGCCCCGCCACGGAGAGGATATGGGCACCATCCCGCGGCCCCTCGGGCGCCTCCCCTCCACTTCCCCACTTTCCCACTCACTCTCCCCCTCGCGCCGCTTTCTTCCTCGTGCTGCCGCTCGCCTTTGTCATTGCCATGGCTCCTGTGTAGCCACGACCACCGTCCTCCCCACGCCTGGAGACCGTGTCCAAAAGACGCGCCGCTGACCGCTACTTCCTCTACGACAATGAACGTGACCCGGGAGCCACCACCTCGCTGGATCGCGTCGTCTTCCTCATCGTTTCTGGCTCCATTTGTGCTCCTGTTCACTCACCGGGCCTTCGTGCGCCTCCGCGGTGAGATCCTGGCCAAAACCCCTCTCCTCTCGCCTTGATCCCACCCCCATAGTTCCCTCCGCCACCACCATCAAAGCTCGCAGCCGTTGCCATGCTCACCGTTGTGGCCACTGCCATCATGGCTCTCGTCCAGGCACGACATCGTGTTCTGGGTGCTCCCACTAGCCGAATGCGCCCATGCACACGCCCTTCCGTGCCCTGTAGCACCGTAACTGACACGCCTAAATCCGGTCGCCGCCCTCGTTTGTCACCCCATCAATGTAGCCCTCCTTCAACGACACCACCGATGCCATTCGACGCGGCGCCAAGCACTCGGTCAAATGCGTCCAACTACATGCAAAACGGTGCCCCATAGTCGATTTCCGACGAGGTATCGAGCCCTCCTTTATGTTTTGACGTCACCTGTGGTCTGACGTGGCATGGCCCTGGGTCGCTGCCAGTGGGCCGTGCGGGTCCCATTGACTGGGTTGACCGGGTCAACCTTGCTGACTAGGCAGCTCCAGTCATTGACACGTAGGCCCCACTAATTAATTAACCAAACTGTTAATTAAATTAAGTAGTTTAATTTAATGTGTCACTCACAGGTGGGTCCTACCCCCTTATTAATCAAAGTATATATTTAAACACAGGGATTAGCCCTGGACACTAACATGTTGGGTCCCTCCACTGTTTTAGTGGATAAGGCTGACCCAGTCAGCATGCTGACTAGGCAGTTGGTCCACCAGTCAGCCTCTCCTGACTGGGTTGTTGACCCAGTCAACAGGGCCCACCAGTCAACCCTTGTGTGGCCTGACTGGGTACACTTTCGTGTACATACATCATTTTGCTATTATTTCCAGTTAATAATAAATTTCAGAAATTATATAAAACTTTGAAAAATCATGTAAATTAATCTATAACTCGGATGAAAATAATTTATATATGAAAGTGGCTCAAAAAATATGATGAATCTGAATATGTTGTCGACATACCTGTCACATGTCTTTAACACTACAAACATGGAACCTTCCCCTCCGGTTCGTCTGTCCGATAACTGCCTAAAGCCGGGGAAATATCCACAGACATTTCCCGCTCCGTTTGTAACGTGTAGCACTGCAATAGGTCACCCCTAGCATAGCATATTGCCATGCCATGCATCGTGATGCATTTGTTCAGTTTGTATTTATTGTTTATTCCCCCTCTTCTATCCGGTAGACCCCGAGACCGACGCTGCTCCCGAGTTCGACTACACTCCTGAGGACCAGCCCTTTCAGCAGAGCTTCCAGGCAAGCAAAACCCCCTTAATCATTCCTATATCGCTCATTCTTTCTCTCTCATGCTTGCATTAGATTTTACTACTGTTATTCGATAGCTCATATTCTAATGCATAGCCTGCTTTTGTAACCTGCTATTGATACTATACGTGTTATCATATATGCTTAGTATAGGTTGGTTAGTGATCCGTCAGTGGCCCCTCACCCTTGTCCTTGTTGCCCTGCTTTGTTACCGGTAACTCGATCAATGTGATCGGTGTGTAGAGACCGACACATCATCGCATAACCCCTTAGTTGTACGACTCTACAGAGCTACTATCGAGTGTCGAGGGTGATACCTCGTATCGCACTTCTGATGATATCTCTATAGTGTAGCTAATCGGCCGTGGATTATGGAGGGTGATTCCTCATACCCCACTCTCGATGACTCTGTCATTGAACACCTCAAGTGTGAACCCTTCAAGGGTGATTCCTCTAACTGGGGTTACCGGAATGTCATCAACAATAGTAACAGGGTTTTACTTGGGGGTGTTGACATAAGCAGGGAATTATCACTACTCAGATAAGTTAGATTACAAGAAAGGTTAAATGGACCAATGGAAAGGAAAATGTGATTATACACAAGTATTAGGTGTATATCCTTCCCAAGGAAAAGCAGAGCATGATATACATGACAGGACAGCAAGTACAAAATCATTTAGATAAAGGGGGGAGGAAATGCATGATGTTACCCATATAATGGTGTTTGGATAACTGATCAAGAAACATTTAGCATTGTGCTTCCAATGCTCTTCTTGATATATTGAGTACCACAATCATGCTTCGGGGTAGCAATAATATGGTGTTTCAAGTAAGGGTTGGATCTGAAGATCACAAGAATACACAAGGAACTATTCCGGGAGTAGCAAGGAAATTAAGGTATAAGCAAAACATGACCAAGTTTGTGTTGGCAGGAAGTCAAGGATGTGTCGATGATAACACAAATCATCGAGGGGCAAGGATGGTATTTCTCATCATGAATTTAATTGGCATCTCAGAAGAAGTCAAAATGTTGACGATGATCACAACACATTTTGTCGAGAGGTTTCAAGAGGATGCAATCGAGCAGCAACGGCATCAAGCAAGGGAATTACAAAGTGGAAAGTTATGGGAACAGCAGATAAGATGCAAGCTCGGAATCGGAGTTGCTTTTCCAGACAACAAAATGATGTTAAAAACTCGACGTAAGCGTTGCTCACAGTCTGAAGAATTCATGCACCAAAGAAGGACGAGGTAGCATGGTCAAAGGTAGCATGATAAGGATGTAGCTGGTAGTCTAGGAATGAAAAGATTGAGTTTAAATTTCCCAGCAACAAATTACTAGGGGTATTGAATTGCTGTGCAGATTTGATTCACTAACCGGTGTTCTCGGTTGACAACAACCTAGAACCATAGAATGACTAAGACAAGGAAAGGTATTACTTCATCAAAAACTAATAAGATGTAGTGCAATGGCATGATATCCTCGAGATACGAGGGGTAATACCCCGAAGGTAGAACACAATAGAAGTTGAACTGGGTCATTAACCTGCGACAACAGATACTTTAACCTTGTCGAAAAGTAGAAGAGGCACTAGAATGGATTCTTTTTAGATGTATTGAATAAGGAAAGCATGGACGGAACCATAACTACAAGGGATCAAATTTAATGATATTGAAAGAATCATTCAAATGTTAAATATTTTACAAGAAGCTTCTGTGACGGTCTACATCGTTTCCATGGGCATGAACACAAAGTTCAAGGTCAACTCCCGCTTCATCGATGCATAAACTTTCATTCACTTATGGTTTTCAAAGAAGTTGTAGTGTTGAAAATTTATCTGGCGAAACACCAGAAGAGTATGACGTGTGAAAACTTTCGGGTTGACAAGGATGGCAAAAACATAGATACAACCCATCGGGGCATCTTAGGGGCCTATTCCACAAACTTCAGGAGTAAACTACACAACCTTGAAGGCAGAGCATGGTTGACAAAAGCAGAGGATACAAATTGCCAAAGGCATTATGTATCACGGGAGGAACTCATAAAGGGTTCATATTTACAAAGGAACTACCGGGTCATAACCCACCAGAGGGGTCATAACAGTTAAACAATGGCTCCACATTAGAGTCCATCGAGAGAAGAAAGGAGGTAAGGACATTGGATTATGGAAATATCAGAATAATTCGATGCTTAAATACAAAGGAATTATGATTTCCAAATCGATGGATCAAAAGCAACTCCTTTGATGAAAATTGAGTAAGTTGAATACAGTTAGAGGCACAACCAATAAAAACTTGACAACCAACTCATATCAGGAATGACTTTTGAGACGAAAGGATTAATTGATGATTGCGAGTATTCGCACACATCTTGAATCAATAGGATCAGAATGACAATCACAAAGGATTTTAATGAATATTGCTAGACATATGGAATTAACCAGAATGCAAGCTTGCAAGAGCAATAAGCTGTAGAGAATTTCATAAGATCCGATAGCATTTCAAATTATTTTGTGAAACACATCAACAATTAGGGATGAACGAATCCTCGGTAAGTGTGAGGATTTATTCATACGTGTATTCATGAGGAAAAGGGGTTGCAAGCCAGTAGGCACAATGGATTCTCGAGATATAGGAAGATGTTTTGGGGTATCTTGCAATAACAAGAGCAACGGGGAATGATTGTATGAATGGCACGTGTATGTGATTATCCATAGGGAATTATCGGTGGTAGAGAATTGCAAAGGCGATGGTCACAAGGGTCTCGGGAAAATATCGAAGTGTATCATCAGAATCTTCTGATGAATCAAGCGGTCATCTAGAATGAAGGGCTCTCCGGGTGATGTGGGCCTATATGCCACACAACAATAATGAATAAAAGAAGAGAGATCAGAATCCCAGAGTAAAGGAAATGAATAAAAGATCTGAATCCCATCCATTGGTGATGTGGGCCTATAAGCCACACAACAATGTTAGTAAAATAGTTTTTCAAACACTAGACTCAACTTCCGCCAAGGAGTTGGAAAGGGGCTTCCTATAGGCAGTCGACTGTCATAACAACTTGTGACGCCCTGATGTCTCTGGAAGCTACATCAGTATATCCCCAAAGAGGAAGGGATGATGTAGCACAGTGGTGGTAGGTATTTCCCTCAGATATGAAACCAAGGTTATCAAACCAGTAGGAGAACCAGGCAACACAACGTAAACATCCCCTACACACAGATAACAAATCCTCGCAACCCGACGTGTTAAAGGGGTTGTCAATCCCTTTCGGGTAACGATGCGAGAAATTGGTGCATGACGGGAAAAGATGTAATAGATTTAATAAATAGATCACAAATAAAATAAAGTGCAGCAAAGTATTTTTGGGTTTTTGGATTAATAGATCTGAAAATAAAAGCAAATAAAAGTAGATCGCAAAGGCAAATAATATGAGAAAGAGACCCGGGGTCGTAGGTTTCACTAGTGGCTTCCCTCGAGAAAAATAGAAAAACGATGGGTGAACGAATTACTGTTGGGAAATTGATAGAAATTCAAATACTCATGACGATATCCAGGCAATGATCACTATATAGGCACCACGTCCAAGATTAGTAGACCGACTCCTGCCGACATGTACTACTATTACTCCGCACATCGACCGCTATATAGCATGCATCTAGTGTATTAAGTTGATGGAGAAATGGAGTAATGCAATAAGAACAATGACATGATGTAAACAAGATGTATCTATGTAGATATACCCCATCGTTTTATCCTTAGTAGCAACGATACGTACGTGTCGGCTCCCTTTCTGTCACTGGGATCAAGCACCGTAAGACCGAACCCACTACAAAGCACCTCTTCCCATTGCAAGATAAATAGATTAAGTTGGCCAAACAAAACCCAAATATCGGAGAAGAAATACGAGGCTATAAGCAATCATGCATAAAAGAGATCAAAGAAACTCAAATACTTTCATGGATATAAAAAGAGATAGATCTGATCATAAACTCAAAGTTCATCGGATCCCAACAAACACACTGCAAAAGAGTTACATCATTGGATCTCCAAGAGACCATTGTATTGAGAATCAAGAGAGAGATATATGAAGCCATCTAGCTACTAACTACGGACCCGAAGGTCTACAAAGAACTACTCACACATCATCGGAGAGGCACCAATGGAGGTGGTGAACCCCATCCGAGATGGTGTCTAGATTGGATCTGGTGGTTCTGGACTCTGCGGCGGCTGGATGAATATTTCATCGACTCCCCTAGGGTTCTAGAAATATTGGGGTATTTATAGAGCAAAGAGGCGGTCCGGGGGCACCCGAGGTGGGCATAACCGACCAGGGCGCGCCTGGGCCTCCTGGCGCGCCCTGGTGGGTTGTGCCTCCCTCGGGGCACCCCCAGGCGCAGCCAGGGCCCGTTGTGTTCCTTTTGGCCCATAAAAATTCTTCGTAAAGTTTCGTTGCATTTGGACTCCGTTCGATATTGATTTTCTGTGATGTAAAAAAACATGGAAAAACACCAACTGGCACTTGGCACTATGTCATTAGGTTAGTACCAAAAAATGATATAAAATGATTATAAAACATCCAAAATTTGATAATATAACAGCATGGAACAATAAAAAATTATAGATACGTTGGAGACGTATCAGCATCCCGAAGCTTAAATCGTACTCGTCCTAGAGTAGGGAAGTGATAAAAACAGAATTTTTGATGTGGAGTGTTGCCTAACATGTCATGTCATGTTTATTTCTTTATAGCATGGATATTTGGACTTTTAGATTGTTCAAAGCAATAGTCTAGTTTTGACACGATAATTTAAATACTCAAGCATATCAACAAGCAACCATGCCTTCCAAAATATCAACGCTAAAATAACCTATCCCTAGCCCATCATGCTCAACCATTGATCCATTCATGAAGCACACTCGCATATTAGCTACATCCAATACTCAAGTACGATCATATTGCCTCCTAGTTGGTGCTTTTATAAGAGAAGATGGAGACTCAAATTCAAAATAAAAATTGTATAAAGTAAAAGATAGGCCCTTCGCGGAGGGAAGTAGGGATTTGCAGAGGTGCCAGAGCTCAAAGCGAAAAACTTAGAGATAAAAACATTTTGGGAGGTGTATCCATCCCACCAACGAAAACAACTTAGAGTTCTCAATAATTTCCATGCTTAGATATATCATAGGCGGTTCCCAAATAGAAAATAAAGTTTATTCCTGTTTGCACCATACTTTCACTTTCCATGGCTAACCGTATCCACAGGTGCCTTCCGTACCAACACTTTCCAAGGAATTTATTATTTGACAACAGAAAGTAAATTCATTTTTTCATTTCAGGACTGGGCATACCTAATACCTTTGCCTTACTCTTTAGTAATTGCAGATGCTTGCTAGAGTTTCAATCCTAAGTGCATATGATCCAAGTAGAGGAAGTATGTTAGCTCATGCCTCTCCCTCATATAGAATTGCAAGAATGATTACCGGTACTTGTTATCAATTGCCTAGGGACAAATAACTTTCTTGTTGACACAAACCCTTTTACTAAACACCTAACTTTTATTATCTGGCAAAGTAATTCTAGCTTTGTTCTTGCAAAGTAGTTCTAGCATCACTCCTACAAACTATTTTCATACTTGTTTCCGGTAAAGCAAACGTCAAGTGTGCGTAGAGTTGTATCGGTGGTCAATAGAACTTGAGGGAATATTTGTTCTACCTTTAGCTCCTCGTTGGGTTCAATACTCTTATTTATCGAAGAAGGCTACAAACGATCCCCTATACTTGTGGGTTATCACAACCTTGATCAAGTTTTGCAGAGATGTGAAGAAACTAATCTTGTCTTGAATTGGGAGAAGTGCCACTTTATGGTTAATGAAGGTGGTCTTGGGGAATAAAATTTCTGAAAGAGGTATTGAAGTTGATAAAGCTAAAGTAGATGCTATTGAAAAGATGTCGTGTCCTAAAGATATCAAAGGTATAAGAAGTTTGCTTGGTCATGCTGGTTTCTATAGGAGGTTTATCAAAGACTTATCTAAAATTTCTAGGCCTCTCACTAATCTCTTGCAAAAAGATGTTCCTTTTGTTTTTGATGATGATTGTGTAGAATCATTTGAAATACTTAAGAAAGCCTTGGTTTCTGCACCTATTGTTCAACTGCCTGATTGGAATTTACCCTTTGAAATTATGTGTGATGCTAGTGATAATGTTGTTGGTGTCGTTCTCGGACAAAGAGTTGAAAAGAAATTTGAATGTTATTCATCATTCTAGTAAAACTCTAGACAGTGCCGAGAGAAATTATGCTACTACTGAAAAAGAATTTTTAGCAGTTGTATTTGCTTGTAATAAGTTCAGATCTTATATTGTTGATTCCAAAGTGACTGTTCACACTGATCATGCTGCTATTAAATATCTTATGGAAAAGAAAGATGCTAAACCTAGACTTATTAGATGGGTTCTCTTGTTACAAGAATTTGATTTGCATATTATTGATAGAAAGGGAGCTGGGAACCCCGTTGCAGACAACTTGTCTAGGTTAGGAAATGATCTTGATGACCCACTGCCTATTGATGATAGCTTTCCTGATGAGCAATTAGCTGTCATAAATGCTTCTCATAATACTCCTTGGTATATTGTTGCTAAATTTATACCACCTAGTTTCACATACCAGCAAAATAAAAATTTCTTCTATGATTTAAGACATTACTTTTGGGATGACCCACACCTTTATAAAGAAGGACTAGATGGTGTTATTAAACGTTGTGTACCTGAGAATGAACATGAACAGATCCTACCAAGTGTCACTCCGAGGCTTATGGAGGACACCACGTTGGAGATAGAACTGCACACAAGGTATTGCAATCTGGTTTTTATTGGCCTACACTCTTCAATGATGCTCGTAATTTTGTCTTGTCTTGTGATGAATGTCAAAGAATTGGCAATATTAGTAGACATTGGGAAATGCATATGAATTATTCACTTGTTATTGAACCATTTGATGTTTGGGGCTTTGATTATATGGGACCTTTGCCTTCCTCTAATGGGTATACACACATTTTAGTTGTTGTTGATTATGTTACTAAGTGGGTACAAGCTATTCCAACTATAGTGCTGATCATAACACTTCTATTAAGATGCTTAAAAAAGTTATTTTTCTGAGGTTTGGAGTCCCTGGATATTTAATGACTGGTGGTGGTTCACATTTTATTCATGGTGCTTTCCATAAAATGCTTGCCAAGTATGATGTTAACCATAGAATTGCATCTCCATATCACCCTCAGTCTAGCGGTCAAGTAGAATTGAGCAATAGAGAGATTAAATTGATTTTGCAAAAGACTATTAATAGGTCTAGAAAGAATTGGTCTAAGAAACTTGATGATGCATTATGGGCTTACAGAACTGCTTATAAAAACCCTATGGGTATGTCTCCATATAAGATGGTTTATGGAAAAGCATGTCACTTACCTCTCAAATTAGAACATAAAGCTTATTAGGCAATCAAAGATCTCAACTATGATTTCAAACTTTCCGGTGAGACGAGGTTATTTGATATTAGTTCACTTGATGAATGGAGAACCCAAGCCTATGAGAATGCCAAGTTGTTTAAAGAATAGGTTAAAAGATGGCATGAAAAAAGGATACAAAAGCGTGAGTTTAATACAGGTGATCATGTTTTGCTATACAACTCTTGTTTAAGATTTTTTGTAGAAAAGCTTCTCTCTAAATGGGAAGGTCCTTACATTATCAAGGAGGTCTATTGTTCTGGTGCCATAAAAATCAACAAAGGCGAAGGCGCAAATCCGAAGGTGGTAAACGGTCAAAGAATCACACATTATATCTTAGGTACTCCCATAAATGTTGAGATCAATATAATTAATAGCATAACATCAGAGGAGTACATAAGGGATACTTTCCAGAATGTTTCATACTCCGAAAAGGAATAGGTATGTGGTACGGTAAGTAAACTGACTCCAGAACTGTTCTAATGGAAATTTTTCTCCATTTTGGAATATTTAAAAAAATAGGAAAATTAAAAGTAGCCTGAAAGATGCATGAGGAGACCACAAGGGTGGAGGGCGCGCCCTACCCCCTAGGCATGCCCCCCTGCCTTATGGCCACCTCGTGTACCCCCCGGACTCTGTTTTCTTGCACAATACTTCTTTTGGTCGGTAAGAATTCATTATATAATCTCCCGAAGGTTTTGACCACCGTACTACGACAAAATCATCTATTCTTGTTTCGAGCTATTTTTTTGACAGATCTAGATCACCATGACGTCTCGAAGCACCCCCAAGGACAAGTTTTTCGAGAAGGTCATCAACCCCTACCTTGCGGAGGTGCTGCGACACCCTCAAGCCATTGAGATGCATGAGGGGGTGCTGCACATTCGCAATGTGAAGGGCCAAAGAAGACCGGAAGCATGGAGACACGACTCAAAGCAATGGAGCAGCAAATTTTCAAGTGCCAATGGATGGTGGAACATGGAATCAACACCAATCACTTGATGATCACGGAGTTCACCAACAATCATAGGTTGGATGCCAAGAACATCGGGGAGGCCATCTTCAAGCTTCATGAGAAAATCGAGCATCTCCAAGCTCAGATCTATGACCTGCAAAACTGAAATTGTGAGTATGAATACATATTTAAGAGGATGAGTTTGGCTGCAGATTTGAGTATCCCGGAGACTCGTTCATCTTTCTTTGGCGGTGATCCTATGCCTTGGAAGATGGATGAGAATCCTACTACATCAACAACTCCATCATCACCACCTCCTAAGAAAGAGATATAAATACATGGGTATGGGCACTCCCCTGGGCAACTGCCAAGCTTGGGGGAGGTGCCCCGGTATCGTATCACCATCACACCTTTACCTTTATCATTTTTCTTAGTTCAATCCTTTTGGTATTATCTTGATCTAGTAGAATAAACTTTTAGTATGATCTAGCTTTGAGTTTTGTTTCAAGATCTACCTATGTAATCGAGTCCTTGAGTTATATAATAAAGAGTAGTTTTGAGTCGAGGGCTTTGCTATCTTGCTATGATCTTGAGGGACTAAAATAAAAGAAGAATAAAGAAATAAAAAGTTCATATATTGATCATATGGAGAGTAATGACTTCACATATAAAGAATATGATGAATAAAAGTTGTTGAGAGTTGACAAACATAGTTTTGGTCATTTTTGCAATTAATAGGAAGTTGATGTCGCTTGAAGCTACGTCGGTATTTCGCCAAAGAGGAAGGGATGATGCAGCACAGCGGCGGTAGGTATTTCCCTTAGATGTGAAACCAAGGTTATCGAACTAGTAGGAGAACCAAGCCACACAATGTAAACAACACCTGCACACAAATAACAACTTCTCGCAACCCGACGTGTTAAAGGGGTTGTTAATCCCTTCCGGGGTACGGCGGCTCGAGATAGGCAAACGAACATGAGATAAATTTGTAGTAGATTAATAGATCGAATGCCAAATAAAATAAATAAGGATAAATTGCAGCAAGGTATTTTTTGGGTTTTGGTTTAATAGATCTGAAAATAAATGCAAGGAAAAAGTAGATCGCAAAGGCAATTATGTGAGAAAGAGACCCGGGGGCCATAGGTTTCACTAGTGGCTTCTTCGAGAAAAATAGCAAATGGTGGGTGAACAAATTACTGTTGGGCAATTGATAGAATTTCAAATACTCATGACGATATCCAGGCAATGATCATTACATAGGCATCACGTCCAAGATTAGTAGACCGACTCCTGCCTGCATCTACTACTATTACTCCACACATCGACCGCTATCCAGCATGCATCTAGTGTATTAAGTTCATGGAGAAACGGAGTAAGGCAATAAGAACGATGACATGATGTAGACAAGATCTATCTATGTGTCGGTTCCCTTTCTGTCATTAGGATCAAGCACCGTAAGATCAAACCAACTACAAAGCACCTCTTCCCATTGCAATATAAATAGACCAAGTTGGCCAAAGAAAACCCAAATATCAGAGAAGAAATACGAGGCTATAAGAGATCATGCATAAAAGAGATCAAAGAAACTCAAATGCTTTCATGGATATAAAAAGATAGATCTGATCATAAACTCAAAGTTCATCGATCACAACAAACACACCGCAAAAGAGTTACATCATATGGATCTCCAAGAGACCATTGTATTGAGAATCAAGAGAGAGAGAGAGAGAGAGGAAGCCATCTAGCTACTAACTACGGACCCAAAGGTCTACAAAGAACTACTCACTCATCATCGAAGAGGCACCAATGGAGGTGGTGAACCCCATCCGAGATGGTGTCTAGATTGGATCTAGTGGTTCTGGACTCTGCGGCGGCTGGATGAATATTTCGTCGACTCACTTAGGGCTTCTGGAATATTGGGGTAATAGAGCAAAGAGGTGGTCCGGGTGCACCCGAGGTGGGCGCAACCCACCAGGGCGCGTCTGGGCTTCCTAGCGCACCCTCGTGGGTTGTGCTCTCCTCAGAGCACCCCGCAGGCGCAGCCAAGGCCCATTATGTTCCTTCTGGTCCATAAAAAATCTCCCTAAAGTTTTGTGGCATTTGGACTCCGTTTGATATTGATTTTCTGCGATGTAAAAAACATGGGAAAACAACAGCTAACACTTGGCACTATGTCAATAGGTTAGTACCAAAAAATGATATAAAATGATTATAAAACATCCAAGATTGATAATATAACAACATGGAACAATAAAAAATTATAGATACGTTGGAGATGTATCAGCATCCCCAAGCTTAACTCCTACTCGTCCTCGAGTAGGGAAGTGATAAAAACATAATTTTTGATGTGGAATGCTGCCTAACATGTCATATCATATTTCTTTTTTTATAGCATGGACATTTGGACTTTTATATTGTTCAAGCAATAGTCTAGCTTTTACATGATAATTTAAATACTCAAGCATATCAACAAGCAACCATGTCTTTCAAAATATCAACGCTAAAATAAGTTATCCCTAGCCCATCATGCTCAACCATTGATCCATTCATGAAACACACTCGCATATTAACTACACCCAATACTCAAGTACGATCATATTGCCTCCTAGTTGGTGCTTTTATAAGAGAATATGGATACTCAAATTAAAAATAAAAATTTCATAAAGTAAAAGAAAGGCTCTTCGCATAGGGAAGTAGGGATTTGTAGAGGTGCCAGAGCTCAAAGCGAAAAACTTAGAGATAAAAACATTTTGGGAGGTGTATCCATCCCACCAACGAAAACGACTTAGAGTTCCCAATACTTTCCATGCTTAGATATATCATAGGCGGTTCCCAAAAAGAAAATAAAGTTTATTCCTTTTTTCCACCATACTTTCACTTTCCATGGCTAGCTGTATCCATGGTGCGCCCTGGTGGGTTGTGCTTCCCTCGGGGCACCCCTCAGGCGCAGCCAGGGCCCGTTGTGTTCCTTTTGGCCCATAAAAATTCTTCGTAAAGTTTCGTGGCATTTGGACTCCGTTTGATATTGATTTTCTGTGATGTAAAAAACATGGAAAAAACAGCAACTGGCACTTGGCACTATGTCAATAGGTTAGTACCAAAAAATGATATAAAATGACTATAAAATGATTATAAAACATCCAAGATTGATAATATAACTACATGGAACAATAAAAAATTATAGATACGTTGGAGACGTATCACGCCCCCGCCTCGACCGTGCACTAAGCAAAGATGCAAACATGCACGATCAAGGCCAGAGACTCACCGGAAGATGTCAAAACACAACCAACTTGACAAAAATTCAAATATAAAGCTTTAAATTATAGGCCAGGGCCACGAGGACCCGAATGCATAAGTCAGGGAAAGCAACAATATCTGAGTACAGACATAAATAGACGAGCTTTCCTTAAGAACACTAGTAAAACAATGATATCTAGATCAAAAAGGCATAGGCCTCCTGCCTAGGGCCTCCTAACTACTTCTGGTCGTTGGTATCCTCGTAGTAGTAGTAGGCTCCATTGGGGTAGTAGTAGCCATCGGCATGATTAGCTAGCTTCGGGGCTCCATCATCTGATCGCAACAACCGGGTAATGGGGAAAAGGTACCCAAGCAACCGTGAATATTCATCCAAAGTACTCGCAAGACTTACATTAGATCTATGCTAAGTATGCATCAGTATCATGGGAAGGGTTTGTCTAAGGACTATACTGTAGAAATACCGGAATAGAAGGGAAGACCTAGCCTAACGAAGACTAGCCTCTTGCAGCGTCTTGCAGCAACAGGAGAGAGTAGAGTAACATATCAAATAGTAACAAGTATATAATTTCAACGCCCAGAGATCCTTCCTCGTCTACCCCGCGAGGAAGCAATCCCGAAGCCATCATATCAGTTTAGTGTAACAAGTATATAATAGCAACGCCCGGAGATCCTTCCTCGTCTACCCCGCGAGGAAGCGATCCTGGAGCCATCATATCAGTTTAGTGTAACAAGTATCCAGTTCTAGTTGTAGTAGATCGGGATACAATTCGGAGTGTCCATTACCATGGGCACAACTATTCGAATGGATTACTTCCCTACAAGGGTGCACCAACTTACACATCACACTCGGTTAACTCTGGCAGGACACACTTTTCCGGGTCATGCCCGCCCTCGGCTGATCGACACGCCATAGTGCTACCTAGTATCTAGGCTCAACAAAGAGGTCAGCACGCCGGTCTACATACTAAGTGTGAAGGGTCATGGGCCAATCGTCCTAAGCACTCCTAAGCGTTGTGCGACTCGTCGGGGACCAGACCCACCTCCTTATACAAGCACAGGCGGTTGCTGTCCACCCCAACAATCAGATAACATCTCTAAACTATGACATCTGAATAGCTTTTCGGAGAATCATAAGACATCGAGTGCCCATAACTTATCCCACGGGGTGGCTAGTGCGATAAGGCCATAGGCCTACTCAGATCACATATCCACACCCGTTAGTGTATTGAGAGCTCGCGGAGACGATCAGTGATCATGTCGCCCTGTCTCACGATCTTACGAGAAGGGCTAGGCCCATCCCTCTCCTGGGGCGGTCTCTGCCTACCCGGTTTTGCCGCATCATTAACTCTCATGGGTACACTTAGGGGCAACCCGTCTTCATCATAGGACTGCAACAACTCCTGCGGGTATCCTTGGGGTTGACCCGACTTCTACAAAGGACTATATGAATACTCAAAGTAACAGTGTGTCCATAACATCAAGGGAATCTGAGGAATCACCCTCATCAGATTGTCATTCGATGTAAAATATCAAGGTGAACTTGGGGGAATCACCCTCGATGGGTTCATGCTTGAGGTGTTGCACGACACAGTCATCATTGAGAGTGGTGAGTGAGGAATCACCCTTGATAAACCACAACTGAGGTGCTACACTATTGAGATATCATTGAAAGTAAGAAACAAGGCATCACCCTCGGCACTCGATAGTAGCTCTGCAGAGTCGTACAACTAAGGGGGTGTTGGTTGCTTGTTCGGTCTCCGTACATTGATCACATTGATTGAGACACCCGGTAGTACAACATGGCAACAAGCACAAGGGTGTGAGGCCACGGATGGATCACTAACCAGCCTATACTAAGCATATAGGACAACAGGTGAATTATCAACAACATGTTACAAAATTAGGCTATGCATCAGAATAGGAGCTATCGAATAACTGTAGCAAAATCTAATGCATGCATGAGAGAGAAAGAATTGGCAATATAGGAATGATCAAGGGGGTTTTGCTTGCTTGGAAGCTCTATTTGCAGCATAGTCTTACTCAGTTTTGTCGGTGTCAGTTTTGAGGTCTACCGGAGAAGAAACAGTAAATATAAAATACACAGATGCAGCATGATGCATGACATGGTAGTAGGCTACACTAGGGGTGATCTAATGTAGTGCTAAGTGTTATAAGCGGAGGCATTTATCGGTCAGACGGTCTGGAGGGGAAGGTTCCATGTTTGCTATGTTGGGGGCATGTGATACGTATGTGGATGGCGTATTCGGATTCGTCTTATTTTTCTGATCATTTTTCATATATAACTTATTTTCATCCGAGTTACAGTTTATTCTATGAATTTCTAAGGTTGATTGCATTTTTTGAAATTATTATTAATTCGAATTAAAACAATGATTTCTATGTGTACCCACTATAGGCTAGCCACAATGGACCACAGGTGGGTCTAGAGGGCCCAGTTGACCCAGTCAACAGTTGATTGGTCAACTGCGGTTACTATACAATGGGGCCCATATGTCATTGACTGTTAGTCTAGCAAATTAAATAAATTAGGCTAATTAGAGAGGGGGGGCACATGTCATGGGCACATGATTTATTTCAAGGGTGATCTAACAGGTGGTTTAACAATAACCAGTTTTAGGCCTAAATAAATCGGGCGAGGCCCGCTAGCAGTGGCACAAGCCAGCCCCTGCTTGGAGCAGCGGCGAGTGTCGGTGTCAAAACCGGCGGATCTCGGGTAGGGGGTCCCAACTATGTGTCTAGGATCGATGGTAACAGGAGACGGGGGACACAATGTTTACCCAGGTTCGGGCCCTCTCTATGGAGGTAATACCCTACTTCTTGCTTGATTGATCTTGATGAATATGAGTATTACAAGAGTTGATCTACCACGAGATCGTAATGGCTAAACCCTAAAAGTCTAGCCTGTCTGACTATGATTATGAGAATATCTATCTACGGACCTGGCCCTCCGGTTTATATAAACACCGGGGGGGGTCTAGGGTTACATAAGGTCTGTTATAGAGAAAGGAATCTTCATATTTGGTCGCCAAGCTTGCCTTCCACGCCAGGGAGAGTCCCATCCGGACACGGGTAGAGTCTTCGGTTTTCGTATCTTCATGGCCCATCAGTCCGGCCCATATCCAATAGGTCGGATGCCCGAGGACCCCTTAGTCCAGGACTCTAAGGGAGTCCTGGATTAGGGGGTGTCCGGGTAGCCGGACTATACCTTCAGCCGAACTCCAGGACTATGAAGATACAAGATTGAAGACTCTGTCCCATGTCCGGATGGGACTTTCCTTGGCGTGGGAGGCAAGCTTGGCGATGCGGATATTCAAGATCTCCTACCATTGTAACCGACTTTGTGTAACCCTAACCCTCTCCGGTGTCTATATAAACCGGAGGGTTTTAGTCCGTAGGACAACTTCATCATACAACAATCATACCATAGGCTAGCTTCTAGGGTTTAGCCTCCTTCATCTCGTGGTAGATCTACTCTTGTACTACCCATATCATCAATATTAATCAAGCAGGACGTAGGGTTTTACCTCCATCAAGAGGGCCCGAACCTGGGTAAAACATTGTGTCCATTGTCTCTTGTTACCATCCGGCCTAGACGCACAGTTCGGGACCCCCTACCCGAGATCCGCCAGTTTTGACACCGACATTGGTGCTTTCATTGAGAGTTCCTCTATGTCGTCGCAATCAGGAAGGATGCCTCTTCCTGTCTTTAAAGACGGCGCCATTACTAAGGGAGCCTTGGATGTCGGCCAAACTCTCGGGCTAGGCGGTTTTCTCATGACCGCCTGTTCGGTCGTTGCGCCGACGGTGACCTCTTGGGTCATCAAAAGCAATCTTCACATCAGCTCGGAACTCGTCGAGCAGTTAGATCCAATGGAGCTCTCTTCCGTAAATGAGCTCTTGGATCGCATCGCCGCCTTGGGGTCACTATGGATTATGACCAGGTTGGGCTTAAACCCGATCTAAGAGAAATTAATTCTCCCCAAGTCACCCATCATGTCGCCATAGTAGAGGCACAGTGTGGCGACTATTCATCTATCTTAAGGACTAGCTACGTCCGGATTCCAGATCCCTCCAAGCCGGATACCTAAGAGACAGGCAACGGGCTAGATTCACTAGACAACATCCAAGAATCCAAACCTCAGAGTTCGGAAACTGCTTGGCCTCTGAGTCTTAGATTGGGTGAAGTTCCGGATTTAATTCCACCCACCCGCCCGAACATAAGTGATCTATCCCAAATCTGGCAAAAGCCCGAAGAAACAGTACATCATTACTGGGCAAGGTTCCTCCTGGTTATGAACAGGATAAAGGACTACCACGAGGAAAACACAATCTCAATCTTCTGCAATAATTGCACGGACAAGGGAATCCTCAACGCCACAGGTCGTCGTGATCTTACACGCTTCGCTGACTTGGCGTCCATAGTACAAAAGTATTGTGCGATGGAAAGCGCCCGAAAAACCGAAACTAAATTTTGGGATAATCCGGCCCTGAATAGAAACCTCGTCCGAAATAAAAGGGTGCATCATCATCAGACACCCGGGTTAAAAACCAAAAAACCAAAACCCTCTACAGGGCATGGAACCATACTGGAGGGATGGCTTAATGGACCCTGTAAAATTCATAGTACAGAGGACGCCACACCAACTCATAGCCTTAGAGCATGTTGGATACTCCGGCAGGTGGCCAAAAGGGGCGAAGATCTCCTAATTCTAGAGGCCGCAAAAAGCCGCCTCAGGGACTCCAGTACAGTCTTAACAGTCTTCGAGACTTTCGAATCAAATAAAATGCGAAAAAGAATACTCCGCAGCTTCGCCTAAGTCTATCAAGTAGCAACAATAAACCCATGGAGTGACACGGCTATTACCTTTAATGCCGGCGACGAACCTAAATTCCGAACAGCTCGAGCACCAGCCGCATTGGTACTCAGTCCTATAGTGGATGGTTATCACCTCACCAAGGTACTCATGGTTGGAGGCAGCGGATTGAACCTCATTTATGAGGAAACCCTTCAAAAAATGGAAATAGACTGGAACCGCATTGAGCGAAGCAGCACAACCTTCAGAGGAATAATCCCCAGTCGGGAAGCACGTTGTACAAGAAAAATCACACTAGATGTGGTGTTCGGCACGCCGGATAATTATAGGTCCGAAGAGGTCACATTCCAAGTGGCCCCGTTCAGCTGCGGATACCACGCTCTGCTGGGGCGGGAAGCGTTTACAATCTTCCAAGCAATACCCCATTACGGGTACATGAAGCTCAAGATGCCCGGGTCGAACAGAATCATCACTCTCGCTAGTGATCCGGACATAGCACTCCATGCCGAAAACAAGACAGCCGCACTGGCCCTTGAGGCACTGTCCGAAGCCCTAGCAGTTGAGGAACTGACTACGCTGCGCTCCACGGTAAACAGGGACGATGTGATACTCGACAAAAGATCCAAGTCCACCTCCTTTAAACCAGCAGATGAAATAGTCAAATTCCAAGTCCATCCATCGGACCCCAATAAAACAGCTTCCATCGGGGCACAATTAAACCCCGATGTAGATGCCGCACTGCGAGAATTCCTACGGGAGAACTGGGACATATTTGCATGGCACCCTTCGGACATGCCAGGAATCCCACGCAGGCTAGCCGAACACAGCTTAAATATCCTAAAAGGATTCAAACCTGTCAAACAAGCCCTTTGGCGTTTTTCCGAACCCAATAGACAGGCAATGGGAGAGGAGCTAGCCAAACTATTGGAGGCCGGATTCATTAGAGATATAAAACATCCAGACTGGCTAGCAAACTTGGTGATGGTACCAAAGAAGGACAAATCCTGGCGCTTATGCGTTGACTTCAAAGACCTCAACAAGGCCTGCCCAAAGGATCCCTTCTCCCTCCCCCGCATCGATCAAATTATCGACGGCACTGCAGGACACGATTCGTTGTGCTTCCTCAATGCATACTCCGGTTACCATCAAATCAAGATGGCCGAGTCAGACCAAGCCGCAACGGCATTCATCACCCCATACGGCCCATTCTGCTTCAACACAATGCCTTTCGGGCTCAAAAACGCCGGCGCAACATATCAGCGCATGATTCAGACATGCCTAGCAAACCAGATCGGCAAAACAGTAGAGGCATACGTGGATGATGTGGTCGTAAAAACAAGACATGTCGAATCTCTAGTAGACGACTTGAGGCTTACATTTGACAACCTCCGAGCATATGACATCAAGCTAAATCCGGAAAAAATGCATTTTTGGCATTCCAGCCGGAAAGCTCTTGGGCTTCATTGTATCCGGTAGGGGAATCGAAGCAAATCCAGCCAAGATCCGAGCTTTGTCGCAATTGGATATCCCAAAGGACCTCAAACAAATACAAAAATTAACCAGATGGGTGGCGGCTCTAAGCCGCTTTATCTCCCGGTTGGGAGAAAAGGCGCTACCCCTCTATCGCCTCCTTCGGCGCACCGAACACTTCGAGTGGACGGACGCCGCCACGGCCGGACTCGAGGAAATAAAAGCCATATTGGCAGCAAACCCCGTCCTGGCCGTGCCAAACATCGGCGAACCAATGCTATTGTACATTGCAGCAACCCATCAAGTTGTCAGCGCAGTACTCGTCGTCGAGTGGGAAACGGACGGACACAAATTCCCCCTTCAAAAGCCGGTTTACTATGTGTCCACTGTCCTCACCCCATGCAAATCACGATACCCACATTATCAAAAGATTGCATATGCGGTATTCATGGCATCCCGGAAGCTACGACACTACTTTCAAGAGTGTTCAATCACAGTAGCATCGGAAGTACCACTCAATGATATTATAAACAACCGTGACGCAACGGGCCGGATTGCAAAATGGGCCATCGAGCTCCTCCCGTTCGACATAACTTATAGGCCACGGCGAGCTATCAAGTCACAAGTTTTGGCCGACTTCGTCGCAGAATGGACAGAGGCCGAACTCCCTAAAGAGTACGGCACATATTCAAACTAGATCATGCACTTCGATGGTTCCAAAATGTTGGCCGGACTAGGGGTCGGCGTCGTTTTGACGTCCCCCACAGGAGACATATTTTCAATATGTACTCCAGATTATGTACACAGACTCCAACAATGCAGCCGAATATGATGCCCTTTTACATGGTCTCCGGATGGCAGTATCCATGGGCATTCAACGCCTAGAGGTGCGTGGGGATTCGAACCTTGCAATATCCCAAATAAATGGAGACTTCGATGCCAAGGATCCAAAAATGGCAGCTTACCGCAACGCCGTCCTCAAAATGTTAGCTCGGTTTGAAGGGCTCGAATTTCACCATATAGCCCGAGAAAACAATTAGGTGGCAGACGTCCTGGCACGCATCGGCGCAAAACGCGATGCGGTCCCCCCCAACATCTTGCTGGAAAGGCTGTTCAAGCCATCCGTAGTATGGGAAGGGGAACATGGCAATATTAGTCCGGACCCAACCGCACTGTCCGACGCCGAACAATCTGACATAATCGGAGGCTCTGCCAATGAAATAACAACCTCAGCCCACGTACTAATGGCCGTTATCGCCCCGTGGACAGAATCATTCCTAGCCTACCTTACTAGGCAGGAACTCCCAGAGGACCAAAACGAGGCACGCTGTATAGTGCGGTGATCTAAAGCCTGTAAAGTCCATGAGGGAGAACTTTACAAGAAAAGCACTACCGGAGTCCTTCAAAGGTGCATCTCCGAAGAGGAAGGGCGGAACCTGCTGGCTGAAATTCATGCCGGACTCGGTGGCCATCATGTCGCAGCCCGGTCCCTCGTAAGCAAGGCTTTCCGTACAGGCTTTTATTGGCTGATGGCCCGGGCGGACGCTCAGGACTTGGTCCATAAATGCGTCGGTTGCCAGCTTTTTGCAAGCCAAAGCCATATGCCACCCACCGCCCTCCAAACTATCCCCATCACTTGGCCTTTCGCGGTCTGGGGGCTTGACATGGTGGGACCCCTTAAAGGCGGAACCCACAAGAAAAATTACTTACTGGTCATGGTGGATAAGTTCACCAAATGGATAGAAGCCAAGCCTGTTAAGATGGCCGAATCCGGACTTGTGATAGAATCTATATCGGGGTCGTACACCGTTATGGCGTCCCCCACAGCATCATCACCGATAACGGCATGAACTTTACGGCCGATGAGGTAAAACTCTGGTGCAAAAACATGGGCATCAAGCTCGATTATGCTTCCGTCTATCACCCACAAACTAACGGTCAGGTCGAACACGCAAATGGTCTCGTCTTGAACGGCATCAAACCCAGATTAGTGCGGTCCCTCAAGGAATCTAACACGCACTGTGTAGAGGAGCTCGACTCCGTACTCTGGGGGCTGCGGACCACGCCAAACCACACCACCGGATACACACCATTTTTATGGTGTACGGCGTAGAGGCAGTCTTGCCCTGCGACATAATTCATGACTCACCTCGAGTGCGCATGTACGAAGAAAGGGAGGCCGAGCTCGATCAGCAGGACAGTTTGGACGCCTTAGAGGAGGAGTGCGACGTGGCAAAAGCCCATTCCACATTCTATCAACAGCAGGCTCGAAGGTATCAAAGCAGAGAAGTGCGGGCCAAAAGCTACAACGTTGGCGAATTAGTTCTACGCCTGCCGGACAAGAAAAAGGACAAGCTGAAGCCCAAGTGGGAAGGTCCCTTCATAATCGACCAAGTCCTGACTGGTGGAGCATACCGCCTGTGAGATGCGTCGGATAACCGACTCGAGCCGAACCCATGGAACGCCGCCCGTCTCCGAAGATTCCATGCCTAGCGCCGGACTCTGTGTTTGTCTACTTCCTCTGTCCATTTTTTACATTTTCTGTCTTAAATTTCTCTCCTTCCCCTCTTCTCTTTTATAGCCCTTAAAGGCTCCTCAAGTGAAGTGCTACTCACGCTCATTAAACCTGGGGGCTTCTTTAACAGAAGCTTATTTATACGGGCTTCACGCCCACCACATGTGTCAAACTTCCGCATGTACCTTTTATTCACCATTATATGCATCGATATGACTTAAGTTTTGGCCAAGCTGGGTTGCCTGGCTCCTGTGCTTACCCTTACGTTCCCGATTGTTCGGCTAGGTGGTAAAGGGAGCACCTCTGCGATTGTTACTGCCGGATCAGCCGGATGTGTACCTCAGACTGGATGAAGCCGAAAGCTAGCGTTCTTAAGGGAATATTCGGTCGGTGAACTAAAAGATGACCTTTTTTACTTATTTATGTATATGCCCCCAGATGATTTTCCTGCGTTTGCAGTCCGGACATGCACTTTAGGGCATGCCTCCCAGAGAAAGGAACCCCTAACGGAACTATTCTCTCTGGAAGATGTTTCTTACTAACCATGTAATATAACATAACTAGTTGGGCACTTGTCTGATAAAGCACTAATGACCCCTACGCCTGGTCTCCATGCATACCCCGGTTCTTACATAACTGGTAGGGTATTCGGACACACTCCAGACCGTCAGGTCCTGAGGTTGAAGCGAAAAGGTCGGCAACGACAAACGATCTACAATCCGGCTAGAAGGCATTACACATGTCAATTAAAAATTACATAGTCACTCTGACTGATTGTATTCCTCTTCAATACTATCTAACAGGCTGTCAAACTTACAGTCCTGCTGGGAATACTTTGCGGCCAATTCTACTTGGCCGTACACTAAGCTTACAGGGATCTCCTTCCTGTCAGGCCCCACAGGTCCGACCTCGGCCATATGGTTTGGCTCAGACTTCGTGTACTGCGTCTTCACCATGGCCCAGGCCTCCCTAGTGCCTTGTCGGCAGGCCGATATCTTCCACAACCGGAAGCGCCGCCGAGCTCCCTTAAGCTTCTCCGAAAGCTCTCTAAGGCCCTCGGGCATGGAGTGAGAAGGCCATAAGGCTTGGGCAACGCCTCGCATCGCCTGCTGAACTCGCTCGTGCAGTTGCGAGAGCTCGGGAAGAAGGTCATTCGTAGAACCAGGCATCTCCTCTGCAGGACGACTCGTTAGCATACCTACAGACATTACTCTGTTAGTCGACTTCCTCGCCGAACTCTTTTCTTTCAAAGATTCGCTTAAGCACTTACTAAATATGCCGTGTCGAAGCCACTGATTCTCCTTAGTAGAGTCCGATAGCTGGCCACGAACATCTTTAAGTTCAATGTCCAGCTTGGTGTTGGCATCCTGAAGCTCATTCTTCTCCCGCCTCACCCTTGTCAACATACTCTCACCGGCCTTTAGCCGGTGTAAGAGTTGTTGCCTCTCCGGATCCAGTCTGGCGCCATCTGCAATATGATTTGGCAGATTCATACCCACGCCGCACTTCGCAAGGTATTAATCTTTCGAAGTGTATCTTACTAGAGGGGGTCTCTTTAGGCTCCCCTGCCGCGGCTAGTGCGGCCTCCAGTTGGGCTTTGCACTCTTTCAGCTCCTGGGACAGTACGGTATTCTTCTCTGTAAGAACCTGCATAACAAATGATCCTTAAACCAGTTACTCTAACTGTTTCAAGTCTCGGGGGCTACTGGTATATACATATATATTTACCAAAATTTTCTTACCCGTATGTCTTTTACATATTGCTCCGTGGCTCTGGTTAAACCATTTTGAGCGGCACGGAGGTACGCATCTCCCGAGTTGAAGGCATCTAATGCCTCTCGGGAGAAACAAGCGTCGCGAAGAACTGTCCGGCGACGCCTGTGGTTCATGGCACTCTCCACCTCGGAATTGGTGGCAGACAGCCTGTCCGCATCCTCTGTCAGAGGAGCGTCCGGTGCGCGCCTCGTGTTCGCTCCCGCTTTCGGGCCAGGCGTTGGAGCCTGGCTGGTGGAGGCGCGGTTGGCGACCTCTTCGGATGTAGTCCGGCGAGGTCTCTTCGTCCTGAAGATAGCACGAACGTTAATTTTCCCTGAGGAAATAACACCAGGGAAAAGGAGGATGCGCTATACCATTGCGCCGGCGTCCCGGTCTGGACTACATTCCTTTTTGCCCCAGGGGCCCTGCGGCCCCTCGTTGGCTAGCCGCCGCAGGTTCGGCCTCCCGCCTTGGAAACCTCCCCTGCAAAACACAGTCAGGAAAACTGAAATGCATGAGAATGGATTCCTTCTCAAAGGGATGAGACTCCGCTCTCTGTTACCTGGGAGGCCGGGATTAACCCTGGGTAATCAGCCGTAATGTCCACCAAGGTATTGTCCTTGCTTAACTGATGAAGCACCCCGTCAATCAACTCCACCGATATATCCGGATCCTCTTCGGAGTCCGCATTGAGGGACCATTCTGGATCCTCGGGTTGTGGTGGACGGCTGTTTATATCCTTTACCTCCTGACGCAGTTCCTGCATTGAAATCGTTGGACTACATATTTAATCATGGGAATATAAAGCGGATGGGCAGGCACAATTGTTCACTTACCCAACTCGGGGGGTTGTACATACTAAATCCGCCCTGCGGGTTGACGCGGAGGAATTCCTCCTCTTCTCCCTTGTACAAAGAGGATAAGATCTTTACTAGAGCGGCAGCTGAGGCTGACCCCTTACGACCGTAACGGGTGGAGTCATCCTCCCTGTTAAAATCCCACATGGGGTGGCCTCTATATTGAAGCGGCTGCACCCCCCGCATAATGCATGCGGCCATGACTCCAATCATGGTTAGTCCGGAATGAGCTAATAGTATTATCCGGCCCATCAGGTGAAGGACGTCCCTGTCGCTTTCTCTCTGAGGGCTCCGCGGACGCCAGCTTAGGCGTTTCTTTAAGGGAGCACTGTTGAATTCGGGGAGACCGACCCGGATAGGGTCCGGTAGCGGTACATCATCTATACAAAACCATTCCGAAGGCCAGTCCTCGGACGCCTTCTTTGGGGTTCCGGATAGATATCGGGTCCCGGTGATACGCCACACTTCGGCTCCGCCCACTTGATATATAGACCCCTCTTGAGAGCGGCGCACCAGACAGAATAATCTCTTCCACAGCGCGAAATGAGCCTCAACACCCAAGAATAGCTCGCAAAGAGCGACGAAGCCCGTGATATGCAATATAGAGGCGGGCGTGAGATCGTGCAGCTGGAGGCCATAGAACTCCAGAAGCCCACGGAGAAATGGATGGATTGGAAATCCAAGTCCTCTTACTAGATAAGGGACGAGGCACACCCGCTCTACTTTGGAGGGACAGGGGTGCTCTCTGCTTGCTCTCCGCCATTATAGGTGGCGAGTCCGGCTCGGACCAGGACCATATAGGCCCGAGGGAGAAATCCCTTGGCCTGAAGCGACACTAGCTCGCTGTGCGGGATGGAGCACCTCTCCCAGTCTCCAGGTTTAGGACTGGAAGGGCGAGAGGAGGAGCTGCAACGGCTGGCCATGTTGGAATGAACCTTTTCTGGAGGCGCTCTGATGATTACTCGCGGAGAGGAGAAGGTGTGGTTTGGATCTGAATCCCCATCCCATTAAATAGGTGGCTCGTTTATGCGGCTAGGGGTGTGAATGTAAAAACACCCCGACTTTTCACATTCGTTTGACACGTGGAAGACAACCATTATTGGGCGTGGAAGCCAAGGTGCGCTACATTATGAAAATCGGACATTATTCAGCAGGTACACGGAATTTGGAGAAGAACCCGCCTTGCAATGCCGAAGACAATCTGCGCGCTAGACTCGTCGTCATTGAAGCCTAGTTCGGGGGCTACTGAGGGAGTCCTGGATTAGGGGGTGTCCGGGTAGCCGGACTATACCTTCAGCCGAACTCCAGGACTATGAAGATACAAGAGTGAAGACTCCGTCCCGTGTCCGGATGGGACTTTCCTTGGCGTGGGAGGAAAGCTTGGCAATGCGGATATTCAAGATCTCCTACCATTGTAACTGACTTTGTGTAACCCTAACCCTCTCCGGTGTCTATATAAACCGGAGGGTTTTAGTCCGTAGGACATCTTCATCATACAACAATCGTACCATAGGCTAGCTTCTAGGGTTTAGCCTCCTTGATCTCGTGGTAGATCTACTCTTGTACTACCCATATCATCAATATTAATCAAGCAGAACGTAGGGTTTTACCTCCATCAAGAGGGCCCGAACCTGGGTAAAACATTGTGTCCCTTGTCTCCTATTACCATCCGGCCTAGACGCACAGTTCGGGACCCCCTACCCGAGATCCGCCGGTTTTGACACCGACAGACTCCCTCAGTAGCCCCCGAACTAGACTTCAATGACGAGGTGTCCGGCATGTAGATAGTCTTCGGCATTGCAAGGCGGGTTCCTCCTCCTATGACTTTAAAGTGATGTATTCGGCTTTCCATTTAATGTCGTACCCACGGCTTCCGCGCCTTCTTGACTTCAGCTTCCATGTGTCGAGTGAATACAAGAGGTCGGGGTATTTTTACATATACCACCCTAATTGTACCAGAAAGGTGCCTATTTAAAGAGAATAGATCTGAGATCCATTCCAAATCCTACGGAAAAAATCCTTAGAGCTTGCGGAGCAGAACCACCCCAACATGGCTAGCGCTCCCAGCTCTTCCTCTCATCCCCACAACTCCTAAAAGGGTGATTGGGAGAGATGTTCTGTATCTCACAGTCAGCTGGTGAAGCTGCAAACACAGGGCTTTCTTCCTCCCGTGGATTTGGTCCCCGTACAAGCAGGGATGACGTCCTTCAATGGCGGGGCTCAAGCGGAGAACTTCCACCAATCCGTCCAGGTGGAACGAGTATGCTCCGTACCCTTCTTGTTAAGAGGTGTCGGATTTCCAATCCATCCCTTCCTCCGAGGTCTGCTGGAGTATTATGGCCTCCAACTGCACAGTCTCACTCCCGCCTCCATCCTGCATATTGCGGGTTATGTCGCTCTATGCGAGCTATTCCTGGGCTGCGAGGCCCATTTCAATTTATGGAGAAGACTGTTCTGCCTCGTCCCTCGTAATCAAGGAGGGTCAATATTCGAAGTGGGGGAGCCAAAGTGTAGCGTATCGCCGGAACCGGATACCTATCCGACACACCGAAGAAGGCTTCCAGAGAGTGGCCTTCCGAATGGTTTTATATCGACGACGTCGCTCTTCCCGACCCAGTCCGAATGGGCCTCCCCGAATTTTCAAGTGCTCCATTGAAGAAACGCCATAGCTGGCATCCTCGGAGCCTCAAGAAAGAGGATAGCATAGAGGTCAGTCAGTTGCTGGGCAAGATTAATATGCTCGCTCAGTCCGGATTGTCAATAGTCGAGGTAATGGCTTTTTCCATAGTGCGGGGGGTCCAACCACTCCAATACAGAGGGCTTCCCATGTGGCACTACAATGGGGAAGATGACGCCTCACGTTGCGGTCGGAAGGGCCCAAAGACCCCCCGCCGCTCTGGCCAAAATATTGGCCGAACTGTATAAAGGGGAGAAGGAGGAGTTCACCCGTCTCCAATATCGAGATGGATTTTCCATGTATAATCCTCCTAGCTGGGTCAGCTCGAACTCCACTATTTTACTCCTCTCCCTAAATTATTTTTGACGGGCAGTATCCTATCCACTCATAACAGGAATGGCGAAAGGCTGTCGAGGGGATCCATGACCCTGCTCCTCAGCCGGAGGGTCACAACGGGGATCTTGACCCCGTATATGAAGAAGATCTGGACATATTTGTGGAGCTCGAGGATGGAATATTCTATCAATTGAGCTATGATGGTACGGAAGTACCTATCATTACTGATTACCCCGGGCTCCTTCCTACTTCGCATGTAAGTAATTTAAAAGGCACTTTCTTAGAAAGAGTTCCCTTACTATGCCTCAGCCACCACACTATTATGTGTTCCAAAGGGGAGGTGCTCGGCACCGCAACATGCACCAGAAGCGTCTCCGAGGAGAGCAGCGCCCGCGCCTAGCACATCTTCGAAGAGGAAGGCAAATGATAACACGGCAAAACCCTCGTCAAAGAGGTAAGGCTTTTCTTTTCAAGAATACCCTTTATGATCGCCACATCAAATTGTGATGCCATTCGCCACATTCTATCAGGAAAAGTATCCGCCGGACTGTGTCCGGGGATCCGGCCGGACGTGCCTCCACTAATCAGGTTCCGGACCCTTCCCAAAGGACGGGGGCCGACATGGGAGTGGCGCTGAACTATCCTTCCACAGAGGATTCAGACGACATGTCCATCACGAACTCTGAAGTGGAGAGCGCTATGAATCATCATCGTCGGAGGGCCGTTCTTCGTGACCCCGGTTTTTCAAAAGAGGCATTTGACGCCTTCAGCTCAGCCGATGCGTACATCCGAGCTGCTCGGGATGGGCTTGTTAGAGCCACAGACCAGCATCTGAAAGATATGCAGGTAAGCGTAGATTTAATAATCATACACCAGTAGCCCCCGAGACTTAAAGTAGTTGATACAACTGATTTAAGGATCAATGTATAACCAGGTGCTTACGGAGAAGAACAACCTATTATCTCAGGAACTAGAAAAGTATCGGAGCCAGCTAACTGCTGCCAATGCCGAAGTGGAGAAATCCAAGAAGGCATCTCTTGGTAATGTTTCCCTCCATCGAGAAAACATAATGGTATACCAATAATGCTAACACGGTTGCTCACCTCTTAATAGGATCATTAGGTCAACTGCAAGAACAACAGGAAGCCGCTCAAAGCGGAGAACGAGGAGCCAAAAACTGCTAGCCGCGGGCGAGCATGTGCTAACAAAAGTCGTTGTGGAGAAAAACAAGCTCCGGGATTCGAATACCCAACTGGACGAGGAACTGAAAGATGTACGGGCCTAGCTGGCAGACTCCGTAAAGGAGAATAAAAGGCTGCGAGGCGGCATATTCATTATGTGGTCGAACTTACCTTCGAATAATTCGGAGGTAGAAGGGGTTGATAGAGGTATGGCTGCAGGTATGCTGACCGGTCGTCCCGAAGAGGAGATGTCTGGATCTTCGAGCGATCTGCTACAAGAGCTGTCGCAGGTGCATGAGAAAGCTCGGCAGGCGATGCGAAGTGTTGCCAAGGCCCTATGGCCATCCGCCTCCCCTCTGGGAAAGATGGAGGAGCTTATACAGCTTTTCAAGGGAGCGCGGTGGCACTTTCGACTTTGGAAGATATCAGCCTATCGGGAAGGTGCACAAGAAGCCTGGGCCATGGTGAAAACACGGTATACCAAGCTTGATCTGAATCATATGTCTTGGATCAGACCTCTAGGGTCAGATGGAAAAGAAGTTCCCGTTAATTTGGTATATGACCAAGTAGAAGTAGCCGTCAAGTATTCCCAACAGGATTGTAAGTTAGACCGCCTGCTGGACGGCATAGAGGAGGAAATTTTTGAGTCCTAGTGACTATGTACTTTCCTTGACATATGTGACTCTAGCTGAATTGTAAAACATTGTCATGGCAGACCTTTTTGCTTCGACCTCTGGACCCGAAGGTGCGGAGTGTTTCCGAATACCTTAGCGATAAAATAGACCGGGGTATGCGTGGGAACCAGGCGTAGGGGTCATAGTTGCTTAAACAAACAACGTGTATCCGACTAGTTATCTTATATTACATTATGATTGTAAGATACATCTTCCAGAGAGAATAGTTCCCTTAGGGGTTCCTTTCCCTGGGTGTGCATGCATTAAAATGCATGTCCGAACTATGATTGATAACATTACAGTATAGGTAATCATCTAGGGGTTCATAATGGAAGGAATATAAAGCATCTTTAGTCCGCCGACCGATTATTCTCTTAAGAACGCTAGCTTTCGGCTTCACCCAGTCTGAGGTACACATCCGGATGAACCGGCAGTAACAATCGCAGAGGTGCTCCCTTTATGCCCTAGCCGAACTAACGGGTACGTAGGGCATAAGCACAGAAGCCAGGCAACCCAGCTTGGCCAAAACTTAAGTCATATTGATGCATATAATGGCGAAGAAAAGGTACATATGGGAAAAACACATATGTGATGAGCTTGATGCTCGGAAAATAAAAATAAGATTCTGTCCGGGAAGCCCCCAGGTATAGTGGACGTACATGCTCAACGATGTGTACATCACAGATGCACAGTTTAGCCGTGCGAAAGATTTTTAAGTTTTAGGAAAAGGAAAAACGAAAAGAGAGGAAAAAATAAAGGAAACAACAGGGAGAAGGAGACAAACACATAGTTTGGCGCTAGGCATAGAATCTTCGGAGTCTAGCCGCGTTCCAGGGGTTCGACTCTAGGCGATTGTCTGATGCAGCACGCAGGTGGTACATTCCTCCCGTGAGAACCTCGTAAATTATGAAGGGACCCTCCCTCTTGGGCTTGAGTTTGTCCTTTTTCTTCTCCGGCAAGCGTAGGACGAGTTCGCCAACATTATAAGTCTTGGCCCGTACTTCGCTTTAGTATCTGTGGGCATGTTGTTGATAAAATGCAGAACGGGCTTTGGCAACATCGTGCTCCTCCTCCAGGGCATCTAGGTTGTCCTGCCGACCAAGCTCGGCCTCTCTATCTTCGTACAAGCGCACTCAAGGTGAGTCATGGATAATATCGCAGGGCAACACAGCCTCCGCGCCGTACACCATGAAGAAATGTGTATATCCAGTAGTGCGGTTGGGCATGGGCCGCAGCCCCCAGAGTATGGAGTCAAGCTCCTCAACCCAGTGCTTGTCTGATTCTTTCAAAGACCGCACTAGTCTAGGTTTGATGCCGCTCATAATAAGACCATTGGCCCGTTCGACTTGACCGTTTGTTTGTGGGTGATAGACAGAGGCATAATCGAGCTTAATGCCTAGATTAGCACACCAAGTTTTCACCTCATCGGCTGTGAAATTGGAGCCGTTATTGGTGATGATGCTGTGTGGAACACCATAACGGTGCACCACGCCGGATATGAAGTCTATTATTATCCCCGCCTCGGCCGTTTTGACTGGTTTGGCCTCTATCCACTTAGTGAATTTATCCACCATGACCAGCAGATACTTTCTCTTATGGTTTCCTCCTTTAAGGGATCCGACCATATTGAGCCCCCAGACCGCGAAAGGCCAAGTGATGGGGATCATTTATAGAGCGGTGGGGGCATATGGCTTTGGTTGGCTAATAGCTGGCATCTGATGCAACATTGGACAAGGTCATGTGCATCTTCTCAGGCCGTCAGCCAGTAAAAACATGTACGGAAGGCCTTGCTAACAAGGGCCCGAGCTGCAGCATGGTGACCGCCGAGTCCAGGTGAATTTCAGCCAAGAGCTGTCGCCCCTCTTCCTCGGAGATACATCTTTGAAGAACTTCGGTAGCACTTTTCTTGTAGAGCTCTCCTTCATGAACCTTGTAGGCCTTTGAGCGCCGAACAATGCGGCGAGCCTCATTCTGATCCTTCTGGAGTTCTCTCCTATTAAGGTAGGCCAAGAAGGGTACGGTCCATGGGGCAATGACTGCCATGATTAGATGTGCCGACGGTGTTATTTCGGTGGCTAAGCCCCCGATGTTGTGTTCGGAGGCTGGGGTTCTATTCGGATCTGGACTGGTGTTACCGCTCTCCCCTTGCCACACCACGGACGGCTTAAAGAGCCTTTCCAAAAAGATATTAGGTGGGACGGGGTCACGCTTGGCGCCAATGCGAGTGAGGATGTCCGTCGCTTGATTACTTTCTCGAGCCACTTGATGAAACTCAAGCCCCTCGAATCGGGCTGACATTTTTAGGACAGTGTTGCGATAAGACGCCATCTTTGGATCTTTGGCATCAAAATCTCCGTTTATTTGAGATATTGCGAGGTTTCAGTCTCCGCGCACTTCTAGGTGTTGTATGCCCATAGAGACAGCCATCCGTAGACCATGTAATAAGGCCTCGTATTCGGCTGCATTATTGGAGTCTGTGTATAATATTTGGAGTATGTACTAGACTACGTCTCCAGTGGGGGGCGTTAAAACGATGCCCGCGCCTAATCCTGCCAGCATTTTGGAACCATCGAAATACATAACCCAGTTGGAATATATGTCGTACTCTTTAGGGAGTTCGGCCTCTGTCCATTCGGTGACGAAGTCCACCAGTACTTGGGATTTGATGGCTCGGCGCGGTTTGTATGTTTTGTCAAATGGAAGGAGCTCAATGGCCCATTTAGCTATCCGACCCATAGCATCGCGGTTGTTTATTATATCATTGAGTGGTACTTCGGAAGCCACCGTGATAGAACATTCTTGGAAGTAGTGTCGTAGCTTCCGGGATGCCATGAAGACCGCGTATGCTATCTCTACCTAATATTAAAGGACGGATTGTTTCTCCACCTTTCTTGGTTCAATTAGTCTTTTTCGTACGTCCTTTATCAATTTTAGTACATTCGCCTGACAAAAAAATATTAAGTAGCAGCCAGGAATCGAACCCTAGCCTACTGGTTAGAGCCTCAACGGAACAACCGACTAACCTACAAAGTAATTGTTGTCCAATGGAATGAACCCATGTTATTGAGTTTGTCCAACCTGCGTGCCTTATTGGGCCAGCCCATAAGCAGGGAGGGACGCCCCCTTTTTTTCTTTCTCGACCTTTTTCTTGTTTTTGTTTTTCATCTTTAAGATAATTTAGAAAAAAATCAAATTTTCCAAACAAAATGTGAATTTTGGAAATTATTGTATAAAAAATGTTCGTGCATTAAAAATAATTTTCCTGATATTGAAAACATGTACATGAATTGAGCAAATATTTTTGTGAATTCGAAGCATGTTCATGAATTTTTAAAAAAGTTCACAAAAATAAAATTATTGTGAATTAAAAAAGTTTCATGCATTTCAAAAAATCATCAAACATAAAAATTAATAAATTTTTAAAAAATATTAATCATTTCAAAAATGGATAACCAATTCGAAGAATATTCGCCGATTTAAATAAAAATTTCACAAGTTTTGTAAAAGTTGCATCCATTCGAAAAAACTTCATTGACTCAAAAAATGTTCGGAGGTTCATAACAATTTTCAGAAGTTTCAAAAACAATTCGCAATAATTGAAAAATTGTTCGTGAATTTTAAAATGTTCATGGTTTCATAAAAATATTCATGAATTAAAAAAATTCATGATTTTAGAAAATGTTCACGATCTGAAAAAGTTCTTGAATTGGAAAATGATGTTCGCAAAAATTCAAAAGAAGAAATAAAATTGAAAAAGAAAATGAAAAATACGAAAATGGAGTAAAATTTGAAAATAAAAAAAGGGGAAAGGAAAAAACAAGAAATATAAAAAGGATGATAAATCAAGAGAAATAACAAAATAAACTTGAAAAAAGAAAATGAAAAATACGAAATGGAGTAAAATGTGAAAATAAAAAAAGGGGTAAGGAAAAAAACAAGAAATATAAAAAGAATGATAAATCAGGAGAAATCACAAAGAAAAATAAGAAGAAACCCTGTTCATGGAAGCATTCTAGAACCTTACAAAACGGGGTGGGAAAAACCAGACTGGGTCGGCTTATACTATGGACAGGCGCTAGCTAGGTTGCTAGACAGTGACCTATGTGCCGAATAGGAACGGATGTGACTATTGGTGAAGACTCGGCCAAATGGCTCAACGGTCGTCCGAGTGCACTGTTGCACTAGGGCCTCCACGTGTGATCAATCGATCGCTTGCACGATTGCACTAGGGCCTCCATGTGTGATCAATCGATCATTTGCACAGTTGCACTAGGGCCTCCATGTGTGATCAATTGATCCTTTGCTTGGAAGCTCTCTGGTACGTTGCATTGCAAAGTTCCATTACAATATACAGTATGGGGTTACAATCTTTTGTCATATAATACATGAACACGAATAGGCCACCCTAACATTCTCCTAAAATACAATACAACAGTAACCACACCTTTCCCCTTGCTCCTCCTATACTTCTTTCTCATGCATATAGCCATTGCCCTCAGCCGCCACAACAACCTGATGTCACCGTCGTCATCTCAGAACATCTAACCGCCATTATCATCAGCAACGCATTAGAACTTCCTTGGTCAAATCCACACGCCACCAGGATGGCATCCACAAGGAAAATCTATTCAAATAAAGAAAATCTCGAAGAGTGCATCTTGAAGGACAAATTTTGCGATTTAATCTACATCCACTACTACAATACTATGTCGCGCTCGGTGATGTTTTTTAGGACCCATATTTTCACCTAGATGTCGCCAATCTCCTAGACATTGTTTCATTTTCTATTGTTGTTGCTGGTTGTGTCACATGATTTGTGCCACCCGTGGATGTGAAATGGATGTTGGCAATTTCGACATCACCTTGCCGCGGTCATTGGTATGCCATTCCAACATCAATTTTTCGTGTCAATTTGTTTAGGAGTTAAAACATGTAGCTTAGAAGCAACTTTAGACTAAAAATGACAACACCGGGAATGTTCTTAGGAAATTGGACCTTCAAATTTATTATTTTCTGAATGGACTTTTAAAAGTACTTATCTCATTCTCACATATGTTCAAAGTTTTCCTTTCTGCCTACCATATTTCAATAGCCTATCCTCGAGCCTTGCGCGATGTATTCTTTTACTAGAAGGGTGTTGTTGTGCCGGGATATTCTTTCTTCCATTGCAACGCACGAGCATATTTGCTAGTCTTTTGATAATGAGGGTACCAGGATTTGCATGGCGTGAGGACGGTGGATACATAATATACCGGCTTCTGAAATGGGAATTTGGGCCCGTCCTGCTCTTGTTCCACGACGAGCACGGCGCTCACCACCTGGTGTGTTGCCGATATGTATAATAACATGGGTTCGCCGACGTTTGGTGTGGCCAGGATTGGGTTGCTCGCCAGAAGGGTTTTTATTTCTTCCAGACCGGCTGTTGACGCATCCGTCCACTCGAAGTGATCGGTGCGCCGGAGGAGGCGATACAATGGCAATGCCTTTTCTCCCAATCTGGAGATAAAGCGGCTTAAAGCTGCCACGCATCCTGCGAGCTTTTGGACCTGTTTAAGGTCCGTTGGCGTGGCCAATTGTGACAAGGCTTTGATTTTGGCTGGATTTACTTCAATTCCTCTATTGGAAACGATGAAGCCCAGCAGCTTTCCGGCAGGAACGCCGAAAACACACTTTTCCGGATTGAGCTTGATGTCATATGCACGGAGGTTGTTGAATGTGAGACGTAAACCGTCTATTATTGAGTCGACGTGCCTAGTTTTAATGACGACGTCGTCCACGTATGCTTCAACTATCGTGCCGATCTGTTTCTCCGGGCATGTTTGAATCATGCGTTGGTAGGTGGCCCCGGCGTTTTTGAGCCCGAAGGGCATGGTGTTGAAGCAGAATGGCCCGTATGGGGTAATGTATGCCGTTGCGGCTTGATCGGACTCCTTCATTTTGATTTGATGGTATCCGGAATATGCGTCGAGGAAGCATGGTGAGTCATGTCCTGCGGTGGCATCGATAATATGGTCGATGCGGGAGAGGGGGAAGGGATCCTTAGGGAAGGTCTTTGAAATCGACGCATAGACGCTAGGATTTATCCTTCTTTGGCACCATCACCAAGTTTGCTAGCCAGTCCGAGTGTTTTATTTCTCTAATGAATCCGGTCTCGATTAGCTTGGCTAGCTCCTCCCCCATCGCTTGATGTTTGGGTTCAGAAAAGCGTCGCAGTGTTTGTTTGACCGGTTTATATCCCTTCAATATGTTGAGGTTGTGTTCGGCCAATCTGCATGGGATTCCTGGCATATCAGAAGGGTGCCAGGCGAATATATCCCAGTTCTCGCACAGAAATTCTCGTAGCGCGGTGTTGAAAGCACAAGTGCTCCCTGGGTGATTTTGGTAATTAATGTCAACATATCTCTTGTTGGACTAATACTTTCATCTAGCATATTTCAGATAAGTCCAACAGTGGAATGGCATGGACTAGAGGATGTGGGACCCCTTCAAGATGATGAAGACAAATGATTGGCTCAAGCTCAAAGCTCTGTACTCTACATTTTTTATAATAGTGATCCAAGATCACATTGAGTCCATAGGAAAGCTAATACTATTAAGAGGGAATGAGGTGTTCCTTAATGGCTTGCTTGCTCAAAGGCTTAGTGATATGCTCCAAAGCCCTCAACCACTTTCTCACATCCACATTTGTCCCAAACCAAAAGTCAAACTCGGCCCCACTGAAACTTTCTATCTGGCACCACCGAGTTCTCTTGATATAGCCACTGCCAGAAACCCTAATCAATTCGGTCTCACCGATGGGATCTCGATCTACCGAGATGGGCTTGCAAACTCTCTATTGCCTATTGCATTAATTTCGGTCTCACCGAAATATGAAATCAGTCCCACCGAGTTTGCTTGGCCAACTCTCTGTTTTGCTTATTACCCAAATCAGTCCCACCGAGTTTGTGTAATCAGTCCAACCAAGATAAGGCTTTACCCTAACCCTAGCACATCGGTCCCACCGAGTTGATCATGTCGGTCCCACCGAAAATCCTAACGTTCACATTTTGAACTAAATCGGTCCCACCGAGTTATATGATTCGGTACCACCGAGTTTGGTGATTTGTGTGTAACGGTTAGATTTTGTGTGGAGGCTATATATACCCCTCCACCCACTCTTCATTCGTGGAGAGAGCCATTGGAACATGCCTACACTTCCAACATACATTTTCTAAGAGAGAACCACCTACACTTGTGTTGAGGTCAAGATATTCCATTCCAACCACATAAATCTTGATCTCTAGCCTTTCTCAAGTTGCTTTCCACTCAAATCATGTTTCTACCAAATCCAATCCTATGAGAGAGAGTTGAGTGTTGGGGATACTATCATTTGAAGCACAAGAGCAAGGAGTTCATCATCAACACACCATCTATTACCTTTTGGAGAGTGGTGTCTCCCAGATTGGCTAGGTGTCACTTGGGAGCCTCTGTCAAGATTGTGGAGTTGAACCAAGGAGTTTGTACGGGCAAGGAGATCGCCTACTTCGTGAAGATCTACCCTAGTGAGGCAAGTCCTTCATGGGCGATGGCCATGGTGGGATAGACAAGGTTGCTTCTTCGTGGACCCTTCGTGGGTGAAGCCCTCCGTGGACTCGCGCAATCGTTACCCTTTGTGGGTTGAAGTCTCCATCAATGTGGATGTACGATAGCACCACCTATCGGAACCACGCCAAAAATCTTCGTGTCTCCAATTGTGTTTGCACACTCCAATCCCATCCCTTTACATTCTTGCAACTTGCATGATTTACTTTCCGCTGCTCATATACTCTTGTCATGCTTGCTTGATATGTATTGTGAATGTTTAAAGTGCCAAAACTTCACTTCAACTTAAAGAAATTAAAAACTGTAACTTTTCTTGCTAAGAGTCTATTCACCCCCCTATAGACACCTCTTCTCGATCCTTTCAGGTGTCGACCGTCGGGTCTAGTTGTGCCCCGATAGATGTTGTCTTCTTAGGGTCCGTTGGATGGACTTGGAATTTGACTATTTCTTTTGTTGGTTTGAAAGAGGTGGATTTGGGTCGTTTGTCCAAGATTACGTCGTCCCTATCCAACATGGAGCGTAATGCGGTTAATTCTTCGGCTGCGAGGGCTTCAGATAATGCCTCAAGGGCCAGGTGAGGGAGTCCTGGATTAGGGGGTGTTCAGGTAGCCGGACTATACCTTCTGCCGGACGGACCATGAAGATATAAGATTGAAGACTCCGTCCCGTGTCCAGATGGGACTTTCCTTGGCGTGGAAGGCAATCTTGGCGATGTGGATATTCAAGATCTCCTACCATTGTAACCGACTTTGTGTAACCCTAACCCTCTCCGGTGTCTATATAAACCGGAGGGTTTTAGTCCGTAGGACAACTTCATCATACAACAACCATACCATAGGCTAGCTTCTAGGGTTTAGCCTCCTTGATCTCGTGGTAGATCTACTCTTGTACTACCCATATCATCAATATTAATCAAGCAGGACGTAGGGTTTTACCTCCATCAAGAGGGCCCGAACCTGGGTAAAACATTGTGTCCCTTGTCTCCTGTTACCATTCGGCCTAGACGCACAGTTCGGGACCCCCTACCCGAGATCCGCCGGTTTTGACACCGACATTGGTGCTTTCATTGAGAGCTCCTCTGTGTCGTCGCTCTCAGGCCCGATGGCTCCTTCGATCATCAACAACGATGCAGTCCAGGGTGAGACTTTTCTCCCCGGAGAGATCTTCGTCTTCGGCGGCTTTGCACTGCAGGCCAACTCGCTTGGCCACCTTGAGCAGATCAAAAGCTACGCCCCTGGCCATCAGGTCAGGTTTAGAAGCCTAAACTACACGGCTGACATCCGCGGGGACTTGATCTTCGACGGATTCGAGCCACAGCCAAGCGCGCCGCACTGTCTTGATGGGCATGATATAGCTCTGCCGCCGAGCAGCGATTTGGAGGCTGCACATGCACCGGTTCCGACCATTGATTCGGAGCCTACTGTGCCAATCGAGGATCAGCGGTTAGACACTGCCTCAGGGGCTTCTATCTTAGAGGCGATCGAGCCGAACTCCAGCCCCGCACTCCGCATGGCCCGTGACTCCGAAGAGCCGGATTCCTCTCCGAACTCCGTGCCCCCCACGCCCCCGCCGATCAAATCTGATTGGGCGCCAATAATGGAGTTCACCGCCGCAGACATCTTTCAGCACTCGCCCTTCGGCGACATCCTGAATTCTCTAAAGTCTCTCTCTTTATCAGGAGAGCCCTGGCCGGACTACGGTCAGCAAGGTTGGGATACGGACGATGAAGAAATTCAAAACCCACCCACCACCCACCTCGTAGCCACCGTTGATGACTTAACCGACATGCTCGACTTCGACTCCGAAGAAATCGACGGTATGGACGATGATGCAGGAGACAACCAAGAACCAACGCCTATAGGGCATTGGATAGCCACCTCATCTCACAATGTGTACATGGTGGATACCCCTAAAGGAAGCAACAACGAGGAAAATGGGGAGGGGGATCGATCTCTCGAAAAACAATCAAAGCGTCAGCGTAAACGTCGACCTAAGCCCCGCCTCGATAAAGACCCAGCCATAGAGCAGGATGAGCCGGTAGACGACGAGCATGCCTCAGAGCAACCGTCCCAACAAGACAACCCGGATGGAGAAACCGAACATTCCTCCCCCGGCGAAAATGGCATTCCAGACGACCCTACGTCGGACAAGCCCACGAAGCAGAAGAACCTCCACAAATGGCTTGTTGCAACCGCACGCAGCCTGAAAAAGCAGAAGCAGAAGCTAAAGACTGCGGAAGAGGCACTCAGGATCAGATGGAGTAAAGTAATCAATACCGCAGACAAATACGGCGGCAGTCGCCGCACTAAAAGCTATCCAAGGAGAAAACTACTGCCTGAATTCGACGAGGAGGCCTTAGAGCCCTCGCATTCAAAAAGTAAGAAAGCCACACGGTCGGATAGACGACCCCAGGGCCATCTTAAAGCGGCAAGCAGCGCCGCACTTAAGCCGGTATGCGACCCACTTAAGGATTCGCATCATGGCCCAGCCAGGTCCATTTACGGGCCAAGAAAGCAAGCTCTCGTAAGCAATGCAATAAAGCTATTATCAGAATCCGGCACACCCAAATACAGGGGTGCCGCACCCCCCCTATGTTTCACCGATGAGGTCCTGGATTATGAATTTCCAGCGGGATTCAAACCCGTAAACATAGAGGCATATGATGGAACAACAGACCCTGGAGTCTGGATCGAGGATTATATCCTCCACATACATATGGCTCGAGGAGATGACCTCCACGCCATAAAATACTTACCCCTCAAGCTTAAAGGGCCAGCCCGGCATTGGCTTAAAAGCCTTCCTGAAAACACAATCGGAAGTTGGGAAGAGCTCGAGGACGCTTTCCGAGCAAATTTTCAAGGGACCTATGTCCGCCCTCCGGATGCAGACGATCTTAGTCACATAACTCAACAGCCCGGAGAGTCAGCTCGGCAATTCTGGAATAGATTTCTTACTAAAAAGATCAGATAGTCGACTGTCCGGACGCTGAAGCCTTAGCAGCTTTCAGGCATAATGTACGAGACGAATGGCTCGCCAGACACCTCGGCCAAGAAAAGCCAAGAACAATGGCCGCACTAACAAGCATCATGACCCGCTTTTGCGCAGGAGAAGATAGCTGGTTGGCAAGATGCAGCACCAGCGACCCAAGTACATCCGAAACTAGGGATGGAAATAGAAAACCGCGATGCAATAAGGACCATCGCCGGACTAAGGAAAAAAGTCTGAAGAGCACGACAGTTAACACCGGATTCAAAAGCTCACGACAGAATCAGAAAAAGCCGCCCCTCCAAGATAACAGGGATGACCTATCCAACCTAAACAAAATCCTGGATAGGACATGTCAAATACACAGTACTCCCGGAAAGCCTGCTAACCATACCCACAGAGATTGTTGGGTTTTCAAACAATTCGGCAGACTCAACGCCGAACACAAGGGGCTCGATACACCAAGCGAAGACGAGGACGAACCCCAAAAGCAGAGTACCGGGAAACAAAAGAATTTCCCACAAGAAGTAAAAACACTAAACTTACTCCACATAACAAAACGTGCGGCGCCCATAAAGGTACGCACCCCACGGTCTATCCCAAAGGAATCCCGCCACTGGTTGTCAAAACCAATCATCTTCGATCATCTGGATTATTCTAGAAGTGTCAAGAACCCAGGCTAGACTGCCCTGGTACTCGATCCAATAATTGGCGGACTCCAGTTTCCAAATGTCCTTATGGACGGTGGCAGCGGACTCAACTTGATATATCAGGACTCAATTCGCCACATGGGGATCGACCCAAAAAGAATTCGCCGCAGCAAAACCTCCTTTCAAGGAGTAATGCCAGGTCCAGACACACATTGCAAGGGTTTTCTCCGGCTCGAGGTTATTTTCGGCTCTGCCAATAACTTCCGTCACGAAAAGCTGACCTTCCACATCGTCCCATTCTCAAGTCGCTATCAAGCACTGCTGGGACGCGAAGCTTTCGCCCGCTTTAACGCAATACCGCATTATGCATCTCTTACGCTTAAGATGCCTGGTCCACGCGGCATCATCTCCTTAGCGGGGAAGCAGTAAGGGCGCCTCCCCCAAGCGGAGGATTGTGCGGCCGCTTTAACAGCCCCACAATACAATGGCTTCACCAGCCAGAACATCGGAACAGGTCATTAAGACCACGAACACGGATAGACGAGTCCGGCACAAAAGTATCATTGATAAAGGCTTAGTGGCCATATACCCCTGCACTAGGGGCTTCACACGTATAAAATAAGAGACAATGAAGCTCAATTTTCCATATTTTACTCTACACTTTGTTTATTTCATGTAACTTTTGTTCGGCACGCCCCTTTTTCAACTTAGTTGCTCTCTTTTTTACAGATGAACGTCGTGCTGCGCCCGTCCAGGATACGGCACAACGGAGACACAGGCGCAGACGTGCAGTAGGAACCCGTTCCAAGGATTCTTTTCAGATTAAGACCTTGCGTAAACCTTTTTTTACTGTCTCTTGTTGATACACATCCCCTGGTTCTATGACCAAGGAGGAGGCTGGCGTCTTGGCATGTGGCCACGTCAGAATTCTTGCACGTACCTGGACACTAGGGGCTTATACCTTAGAGCGTTACTTAGCCCGCTCTCATAAAGACCGAATACCTTAGGGAGTGTTCGGCGTCGCGAGTTTGGCCTTATATGCATCAGCTTCGAGTCATGATTTTGGTCAAATGTTGGGTTGCCCGGCTCCTGTGTTCGGCTGCCTTACGTTCCGCTCTATCGGCTAAGGCGGCACCAGGAGAACTACTGCGATTGTGCCCTGGTTCGGCCAGGCGAGCACCTCAGTAGAGAAAGCCGAAAACCGACTGTCATGATATGGCGTGAGACTGGTCAACCACTCGATGACTCTCCGGAATTTATAGGATTCCCCCGCATTAACGAAGGGTCGTTTCCCGGCCAGGCACATACGCGCCCCGAATTCGGGCGAGCGCAGTCGCCACCAGGGGCTACCTAAATAGTCCCATTGTCAAGCTCCTATGGCTAAGTGAAAGTGTTAAAGCATTATAGTCCGGTTGCCTAGCTCGCTGCGCTATCACCTCCTTTGTAGGACCAAGACGTTGGATTAAGTGTGAAAATGCGCCTTCTGCGAGCACCCCCGCACTATGTGCGTGGGGGCTGAAGCCAACGACTGCCATCTTTCAGATTTTGTATGTATATATTAAAACGGCCGCACAGGAGGTGTTCCACATACTTGCAGGCACAAGTATAAAAGGCTACTACAATTCATCAAAATATTGCTTCATAATTACATATGCTATCAGAACATAGCATCCTTCGAGCACTGCGTCTCTATTACATGAGCGCCTTCAAGGACTTTCTGAAAATAGTTCTCGGAGGGTACTCAGCTTTGGTCCGAATCTCGGGATGCAACAATGGTGGTCTTCATCCCTGCCCAGTATGTCTTGACATGGGCAAGAGCCATCCGTGCGCCCTCTATGCATGCTGACCTCTTCATCGCATCGATACGTAGCACCGCTCCAAGGAATTGCTGCACCAAGCCGAAATAACTCTTCGGCTCCGATCTCCCCGGCCACAGATGACCCAAGACGTACTTCATGGCGAGTCCGGACAATCTATTCAGTTCGGCCCATTGAGCCAGACGATCGTCCACTGCCAGTGGACGCTCTGGATTGTGGAACTACGACCAGAAAAGCCTTTCCACTTCGTGATCTTCTTGATCTCGAAAGTGTTCGGTCGCATCAGCAGCACTCGCTGCCAAATCCAGACAGGTGTCCTTCGCACTCCACATCCGGTCCAACGGAGCAAACTTCGGATCTCTAAACTTCCTCCGCAGCATAAAGGGCTTTCCAGCCGCAATCTGTCCGGCCTGACGCAGCTCCTCCTTCGCAGCTCTCATCACAGAGCGAGCATCCTTGGCATCAACAACGGCCTTCTCTAAGTCCTCTTGTCTCATCCGGTTTTCTTTCTCAAGAGACTTGCAACGGTCAGCAGCACTTTTTAACTTCACGGCCATCTCCTTCTTGCTTCGGCAGTGAGCAGCCTGTTCGACTCTCAGCTCTTCAAGTGCCTTCTCGGCAGCCGCATCACTTGTCCTAGCTTGTTCCTTAGCTCGGGCAAGTTCCGCCCGGAGACTCTCCACGGCGGCCGCACCATCTGCGTCAAGCACACACATTCTAAGATACTGGCATAAAAGCTCCTCTTACCAGATGCCGCCTGGGGAATTGCATACCTTAAGCATCATCAAGTCGCTCGTTGACGAGCGCGATGTCGGCATCTGCCACGTCAAGTTGCCGCTTTATCTCGGCAAAATCATAAGTTCGGCTCGATTCCGGACATTTCGCCACCTATATACAAAGGCCAAAATTAGACCTGGGATTATGATCCTTTGCGCGCCATCAATTTTGACACCGCACAGAGTCTCAGGGGCTACTATCTGCACAGGGCACATCTTGTTTATGCGCAACTGACAAAGAAGTACATCATCAAACGTACCTCAAAACCCGTCAGCAAACTTCTGACGGCCTCGTGCAATCCACTTTCTGCAGAAGAAATCCTTCCAATCACCATACCCATCAATGCACGGTGCTCCTCTGAGATAGAAGCTCGCCCCAGCAGAATCATCAGCTCCTCCGACCGTGCACCAGAAAGTGCCGGACTCGTCCTATGACCTCCATCGAAGGCAGGACGCGGAGAACCTTGGGGGGCATATGGCTACCTTCCACCCCTGCCGGATTCGGAGAAACCCTCCGCGACGACACCTCAGGGTCGCCCGCCTCGCTAGGCGGTACGGCAGGGGGAGGCGTTCCACTCTCCATCATCTCCGGAAGAAGATCCCCTGAAGACGAGCTCTGCTGAGAAGGGCTGAGGTCTGAGCTACAAGGTAAAATTTCGGTTAATCTTCTCAGATAAAAAGTAAGGATTTCTCTCATCCCTCTAAAGGAAAATCTTTCTCTACTTACGGCTCGCTGGAGGGCTGATCCCCTTGGGGGCGTAGTTCGGCCGAGGATCTCCCCGGCACCGGACCCTCTGACGAGGACTTCTTCCCCCGCTTTGAGGCCATGGTCTCCGGGTCGTCAGAGGCGGCCCTCTTCTTCCCCCTAGGAGAGGAATTGTCAGTTCCTCCCTTCGGAGTAGCCTCCTTCAAGGAGGCCATAGTTTCCTTGTCCTCCCCCTCACTTCCCTTCAAAGGCACGATCTTCAACATCCTGACTAGCACGGGATCCGGCCTGGTCTTAGGAAGGGGAGCCGGACACCTGATCAGCTTCGCCTTCGCTACCCACTCCTATTTAAAAGGACAGCTCTTTTAGGGGCGAGTTTATGACAATTTTACGGATAGAGAGTCCGGGCACAAGGTTACTTACTTGAGTATCCGGGCGATTGCAGCTTAAAGCTGCGTCCTCGGTCAAATCCGGACACATTGCTTGTGATCCGAAGAACATTTTATACATCTCCACGGGCGTTGCGCCCGTAAAATGCTGGGGAGCTCGTGGTCCCTCCGGAGTAAACTCCCACAGACGAAGGGAGCGATGTTTGCCGGGCAATGTTCGGCGAATCAGCATGACCTGCGTCACCTTGACCAGGTTAGGTCTCTTTCTAAGAGATCCCTAATGCGGCCCTGCAACAGGGGCACATCTTTGGATAACCCCCAATCTAATCCTTTATTGACCCATGACGCTAGCCGTGGTGGGGGACCCGAGCGAAAGGCAGGAGGCGCCACCCACTTGGCGCTCCTGGGAGCGGTGATATAGAACCACTCTTGTTGCCACAAGCCGAGCTCCTCTTGAAAGGAGCCCTCGGGCCATGGAGCATCGGCATTCTTACTTACGACAGCACCTCTGCACTCTGCATGCCGTCCCTTGATCATCTTCGGCTCCACTCCAAAAGTCTTGAGCCATAATCCGAAGAGAGGAGTAGCACGGAGGAACGCTTTGCACACAACGATGAATGAGGAAATGTGGAGTATGGACTCCGGAGCTAGGTCATGAAATTCCAGCCCATAATAGAACATCAGCCCCCTCACGAAGGGATCCATCGGGAAGCCTAAACTACACGGCTGACATCCGCGGGGACTTGATCTTCGACGGATTCGAGCCACAGGCAAGCGCGCCGCACTGTCTTGATGGGCATGATATAGCTCTGCCGCCGAGCAGCGATTTGGAGGCCGCACACGCACCGGTTCCGACCATTGATTCGGAGCCTACTGCGCCGATCGAGGATCAGCGGTTAGATGCTGCCTCAGGGGCTGCGATCTCAGAGGCGATCGAGCCGAACTCCAGCCCCGCACTCCGCATGGCCCGTGACTCTGAAGAGCCGGATTCCTCTCCGAACTCCGTGCCCCCCGCGCCCCCGCCGATCGAATCTGATTGGGCGCCGATAATGGAGTTCACCGCCGCAGACATCTTTCAGCACTCGCCCTTCGGCGACATCCTGAATTCTCTAAAGTCTCTCTCTTTATCAGGAGAGCCCTGGCCGGACTACGGTCAGCAAGGTTGGGATACGGACGATGAAGAAATTCAAAACCCACCCACCACCCACCTCGTAGCCACCGTCGATGACTTAACTGACATGCTCGACTTCGACTCCGAAGACATCGACGGTATGGACGATGATGCAGGAGACAACCAAGAACCAACGCCTATAGGGCATTGGACAGCCACCTCATCTCACGATGTGTACATGGTGGATACCCCTAAAGGAAGCAACAACGAGGAAAATGGGGAGGGGGGTCGATCTCTCGAAAAACAATCAAAGCGTCGGCGTAAACACCGACCTAAGCCCGGCCTCGATAAAGACCCAGCCATAGAGCAGGATGAGCCGGTAGACGACGAGCATGCCTCAGAGCAACCATCCCAACAAGACAACCCGGATAGAGAAACCGAACATTCCTCCCCCGGCAAAAATGGCATTCCAGACGACCCTACGCCGGACAAGCCCATGAAGCAGAAGAACCTCCACAAACGGCTCGTTGCAACCGCACGCAGCCTGAAAAAGCAGAAGCGGAAGCTAAAGACTGTGGAAGAGGCACTCAGGATCAGATGGAGTAAAGTAATCAATACCGCAGACCAATACGGCGGTAGTCGCCGCATTAAAAGCTATCCCAGGAGAAAACTACTGCCTGAATTCGACGAGGAGGCCTTAGAGCCCTCGCATTCAAAAAGTAAGAAAGCCACACGGTCGGATAGACGACCCCAGGGCCAGCTTAAAGCGGCAAGCAGCGCCGCACTTAAGCCTGTATGCGACCCACTTAAGGATCCGCATCATGGCCCAGCCAGGTCCATTTACGGACCAAGAAAGCAAGCTCTCGTAAGCAGTGCAATAAAGCCATTATCAGAATACGGCACACCGAAATACAGGGGTGCTGCACACCCCCTATGTTTCACCAATGAGGTCCTGGATATGAATTTCCAGCGGGATTCAAACCCGTAAACATAGAGGCATATGATGGAACAACAGACCCTGGAGTCTGGATCGAGGATTATATCCTCCACATACATATGGCTCTAGGAGATGACCTCCACGCCATAAAATACTTACCCCTCAAGCTTAAAGGGCCAGCCCGGCATTGGCTTAAAAGCCTTCCTGAAAACACAATTGGAAGTTGGGAAGAGCTCGAGGACGCTTTCCGAGCAAATTTTCAAGGGACCTATGTCCGCCCTCCGGATGCAGACGATCTTAGCCATATAACTCAACAGCCCGGAGAATCAGCTCGGCAATTCTGGAATAGATTTCTTACTAAAAAGAGTCAGATAGTCGACTGTCCGGACATTGAAGCCTTAGCAGCTTTCAGGCATAATGTACGAGACGAATGGCTCGCCAGACACCTCGGCCAAGAAAAGCCAAGAACAATGGCCGCACTAACAAGCATCATTACCCGCTTTTGCGCAGGAGAAGATAGCTGGTTGGCAAGATGCAGCACCAGCGACCCAAGTACATCCGAAACTAGGGATGGAAACAGAAAACCGCGACACAATAAGGACCGTCGCCGGACTAAGGAAAAAAGTCTGAAGAGCACGGCAGTTAACGCCGGATTCAAAAGCTCACGACAGAATCAGAAAAAGCCGCCCCTCCAAGATAACAGGGACGACCTATCCAACCTAAACAAACTCCTGGATAGGATATGTCAAATACACAGTACTCCCGAAAAGCCTGCTAACCATACCCACAGAGATTGTTGGGTTTTCAAACAATTCGGCAGACTCAACGCCGAACACAAGGGGCTCGATACACCAAGCGATGACGAGGATGAACCCCAAAAGCAGAGTACCAGGAAACAAAAGAATTTCCCACAAGAAGTAAAAACAGTAAACTTACTCCACATAACAAAACGTGCGGCGCCCATAAAGGTACGCGTCCCATGGTCTATCCCAAAGGAATCCCGCCACTGGTTGTCAAAACCAATCATCTTCGATCATCTGGATTATTCTAGAAGTGTCAGGAACCCAGGCTGGACTCCCCTGGTCCTCGATCCAATAATTGGCGGACTCCAGTTTCCAAATGTCCTTATGGATGGTGGCAGCGGACTCAACCTGATATATCAGGACTCAATTCGCCACATGGGGATCGACCCAAAAAGAATTCGCCGCAGAAAACCTCCTTTCAAGGAGTAATGCCAGGTCCGGACACGCATTGCATGGGTTTTCTCCGGCTCGAGGTTATTTTCGGCTCTGCCAATAACTTCTGTCGCGAAAAGCTGACCTTCCACATCGTCCCATTCTCAAGTCGCTATCAAGCACTGCTGGGACGCGAAGCTTTCGCCCGCTTTAACGCAATACCGCATTATGCATCTCTTACGCTTAAGATGCCTGGTCCACGCGGCATCATCTCCTTAGCGGGGAAGCAGTAAGCGCGCCTTCCCCAAGCGGAGGATTGTGCGGCCGCTTTAACAGCCCCACAATACAATGGCTTCACCAGCTAGAACATCGGAACATGTCATTAAGACCACGGACACGGATAGACAAGTCCGGCACAAAAGTATCATTGATAAAGGCTTAGTGGCCATATACCCCTGCACTAGGGGCTTCACACGTATAAAATAAGAGACAATGAAGCTCAATTTTCCATATTTTACTTTACACTTTGTTTATTTCATATAACTTTTGTTTGGCACGCCCCTTTTTCAACTTAGTTGCTCTCTTTTTTACAGATGAACGTCGTGCTGCGCCCGTCCAGGATACGGCACAACGGAGACACAGGCGCAGACGTGCAGTAGGAACCCGTTCCAAGGATTCTTTTTAGATTAAGACCCTGCGTAAACCTTTTTTACAGTCTCTTGTTGATACACATCCCCTGGTTCTATGACCAAGGAGGAGGCTGGCGTCTTGGCATGTGGCCACGTCAGAATTCTTGCGCGTACCTGGACACTAGGGGCTTATACCTTAGAGTGTTACTTAGCCCGCTCTCATAAAGACCGAATACCTTAGGGAGTGTTCGGCGTCGCGAGTTTGGCCTTATATGCATCAGCTTCGAGTCATGATTTTGGTCAAATGTTGGGTTGCCCGGCTCCTGTGTTCGGCCGCCTTACGTTCCGCTCTATCGGCTAAGGCGACACCAGGAGAACTACTGCGATTGTGCCCTGGTTCGGCCAGGCGAGCACCTCAGTAGAGAAAGCCGAAAACCGACTGTCATGATATGGCGTGAGACTGGTCAACCACTCGATGACTCTCCGGAATCTATAGGATTCCCCCACATTAACGAAGGGTCGTTTCTCGGCCAGGCACATACGCGCCCCGAATTCGGGCGAGCGCAGTCGCCACCAGGGGCTACCTAAATAGTCCCATTGTCAAGCTCCTATGGCTAAGTGAAAGTGTTAAAGCATTATAGTCCGGTTGCCTAGCTCGCTGCGCTATCACCTCCTTTGTAGGACCAAGGCGTTGGATTAAGTGTGAAAATGCGCCTTCTGCGAGCACCCCCGCACTATGTGCATGGGGGCTGAAGCCAACGACTGCCATCTTTCAGATTTTGTATGTATATCTTAAAACGGCCGCACAGGAGGTGTTCCACATACTTTCAGGCACAAGTATAAAAGGCTACTACAATTCATCAAAATATTGCTTCATAATTACATATGCTATCAGAACATAGCATCCTTCGAGCACTGCGTCTCTATTACACGAGCGCCTTCACGGACTTCCTGAAAATAGTGCTCGGAGGGTACTCGGCTTTGGTCCGAATCTCGGGATGCAACAACGGTGGTCTTCATCCCTGCCCAGTATGTCTTGACATGGGCAAGAGCCATCCGTGCGCCCTCTATGCATGCTGACCTCTTCATCGCATCAATACGTAGCACCGCGCCAAGGAATTGCTGCACCAAGCCGAAATAACTCTTCGGCTCCGATCTCCCCGGCCACAGATGACCCAAGACGTACTTCATGGCGAGTCCGGACAATCTATTCAATTCGGCCCATTGAGCCAGACGATCGTCCACTGCCAGTGGACGCTCTGGATTGTGGAACTGCGACCAGAAAAGCCTTTCCACTTCGTGATCTTCTTGATCTCGAAAGTGTTCGGTCGCATCAGCAGCACTCGCTGCCAAATCCAGATAGGTGTCCTTCGCACTCCACATCCGGTCCAACGGAGCAAACTTCGGATCGCCAAACTTCCTCCGCAGCATAAAGGGCTTTCCAGACGCAATCTGTCCGGCCTGACGCAGCTCCTCCTTCGCAGCTCTCATCGCAGAGCGAGCATCCTTGGCATCAACAACGGCCTTCTCTAAGTCCGTTTGTCTCGCCCGGTCTTCTTTCTCAAGAGACTTGCAACGGTCAGCAGCGCTTTTTAACTTCACGGCCATCTCCTTCTTGCTTCGGCAGTGAGCAGCCTGTTCGGCTCTCAGCTCTTCAAGTGCCTTCTCGGCAGCTGCATCACTTGTCCTGGCTTGTTCCTTAGCTCGGGCAAGTTCCGCCCGGAGACTCTCCATGGCGGCCGCACCATCTGCGTCAAGCACACACATTGTAAGATACTGGCATAAAAGCTCCTCTTACCAAATGCTGCCTGGGGAATTGCATACCTTGAGCATCATCAAGTCGCTCGTTGACGAGCGCGATGTCGGCATCTGCCATGTCAAGTTGCCGCTTTATCTCGGCAAAATCATAAGTTCGGCTCGATTCCGGACACTTCGCCACCTATATACAAAGGCCAAAATTAGACCTGGGATTATGATCCTCTGCGCGCCGTCAATTTTGACACCGCACAGAGTCTCAGGGGCTACTATCTGCACAGGGCACATCTTGTTTATGCGCAACTGACAAAGAAGTACATCATCAAACGTACCTCAAAATCCGTCAGCAAACTTCTGACGGCCTCGTGCAATCCGCTTTCCGCAGACGAAATCTTCCAATCACCATACCCATCAATGCACGGTGCTCCTCTGAGATAGAAGCTCGCCCCAGCAGAATCATCAGCTCCTCCGATCGTGCACCAGAAAGTGTCGGACTCGTCCTATGACCTCCATCGAAGGCAGGACACGAAGAACCTTGGGGGGGCATATGGCTACCTTCCACCCCTGCCGGATTCGAAGAAACCCTCCGCGACGACACCTCAGGGTCGCCTGCCTCACTATGCGGTACGGCAGGGGGAGGCGTTCCACTCTCCATCATCTCCGGAAGAAGATCCCCCGAAGACGAGCTCTGCTGAGAAGGGCTGAGGTCTGAGCTACAAGGTAAAATTTCGGTTAATCTTCTCAGATAAAAAGTAAGGATTTCTCTCATCCCTCTAAAGGAAAATCTTTCTCTACTTACGGCTCGCTGGAGGGCTGATCCCCTTGGGGGCGTAGTTCGGCCGAGGATCTCCCCGGCGCCGGACCCTCTGACGAGGACTTCTTCCCCCGCTTTGAGGCCATGGTCTCCGGGTCGTCAGAGGCGGCCCTCTTCTTCCCCCTAGGAGAGGAATTGTCGGTTCCCCCCTTCGGAGTAGCCTCCTTCGAGGAGGCCATAGTTTCCTTGTCCTCCCCCTCACTTCCATCCAAAGGCACGATCTTCAACATCCTGACTAGCACGGGATCCGGCCTGGTCTCAGGAAGGGGAGCCGGACACCTAATCAACTTCGCCTTCGCTACCCACTCCTATTTAAAAGGACAGCTCTTTTAGGGGCGAATTTATGACAATTTTACGGATAGCGAGTCCGGGCACAAGGTTACTTACTTGAGTATCCGGGCGATTGCAGCTTAAAGTTGCGTCCTCGGTCAAATCCGGACACATTGCTTGTGATCCGAAGAACATTTTATACATCTCCACGGGCGTTGTGCCCATAAAATGCTGGAGAGCTCGTGGTCCCTCCAGATTAAACTCCCACAGATGAAGGGAGCGACGTTTGCCGGGCAATGTTCGGCGAATCAGCATGACCTGCGTCACCTTGACCAGGTTGAGGTCTCTTTCTAAGAGATCCCTAATGCGGCCCTGCAACAAGGGCACGTCTTTGGATAACCCCCAATCTAATCCTTTGTTGACCCATGATGCTAGCCGTGGTGGGGGACCCGAGCGAAAGGCAGGAGGCGCCACCCACTTGGCGCTCCTGGGAGCGGTGATATAGAACCACTCTCGTTGCCACAAGCCGAGCTCCTCTTGAAAGGAGCCCTCGGGCCATGGAGGATCGGCATTCTTACTTATGACAGCACCTCCGCACTCTGCGTGCCGTCCCTCGATCATCTCCACTCCAAAAGTCTTGAGCCATAATCTGAAGTGAGGAGTAACACGGAGGAACGCTTCGCACACAACGATGAATGAGGAAATGTGGAGGATGGACTCCGGAGCTAGGTCATGAAATTCCAGCCCATAATAGAACATCAGCCCCCTCACGAAGGGATCCATCGGGAAGCCTAAACCCCGAAGGAAGTGAGACATGAACACTACGCTCTCACCAGGCTGGGGACTGGGAATAGCCTGCCTTTGAGCAGGCAACCTATGCGAAATTTTGGTGGTCAAAAACTTAGCCTCTCTCAACCTTAGCACGTCCTCCTCCGTGACGGAGGAGGGCATCCATCGGCCTTGAAGGTCGGAACCGGACATTGTCAAAGGTCCGAAGCGCCTGGAATCTGGAGCCTAGGGTGTTGGAACTCGAGGCGACAGGCGAACTTGTTTTGAGATTGGAGAAAAGGAGTAAGGCCTTGGTCTCTTTATAAGAGGTTGAATACCAGGAGCCCTCCCCGTAACCATTTGGGACTCGCCTTTAATCGAGAAAACATGCTAACGGGCACGATTGGGTTACCCACGTCCGTATTGATGAGAATCCCGTAAATAAAGGGGACACAATCTCTGCTTTGACAAGACGTGCCAAGGAAACCGCTTCGCAAAACACGCTGAGGTGGAGAAGTGAAAACGATTTGGATAAAGGCTTGGCCATAGTGTGATGTCACGCTGCGGAATACGTCAGCAGATTAGATTTATGTTAATATTATTCTCTCTATGGCAATACGTGGAAGCTTATTTTGCAGAGCCGGACACTACTCTTAGTGTTTACAAACTTTTATGAAGAATTTGGAGGAGGAACCCGCCTTGCAATGCCAAAGACAATATGCGCGCCGGACTCGTCGTCATTGAAGCCAGGTTCAGGGGCTACTAAGGGAGTCCTAGATTAGGGGGTGTTCGGGTAGCCGGACTATACCTTCAGCCGGACTCCAGGACCATGAAGATACAAGATTGAAGACTCCGTCCCGTGTCCGGATGGGACTTTCCTTGGCGTGGAAGGCAAGCTTGGCGATGTGGATATTCAAGATCTCCTACCATTGTAACTGACTTTGTGTAACCCTAACCCTCTCTGGTGTCTATATAAACTGGAGGGTTTTAGTCCGTAGGACAACTTCATCATACAACAATCATACCATAGGCTAGCTTCTAGGGTTTAGCCTCCTTGATCTCGTGGTAGATCTACTCTTGTACTACCCATATCATCAATATTAATCAAGCAGGACGTAGGGTTTTACCTCCATCAAGAGGGCCCGAACCTAGGTAAAACATGGTGTCCCTTGTCTCCTGTTACCATCCGGCCTAGACGCACAGTTCGGGACCCCCTACCCGAGATCCGCCGGTTTTGACACCGACACCAGGGATGCAGTTTTGTTTTCAGCGTGGAGTGCTATGTCTGGATCACTAGCGAGAGTGATTATGCGGTTGGTCCCGGGCATCTTAAGCTTCATATACCCATAGTAAGGTATAGCCTGGAAGCGTGTAAATGCATCTCACCCCAATAGGGCGTGATATCCACTGTTGAAAGGGGCCACTTGGAAGGTTAGTTCTTCGGTCTGATAGTTCTCCCGTGTGCCGAATACCACGTCGAGTGTGATTTTTCCCGCGCATCGCGCCTCCCGACTAGGAATAATTCCCCAGAAGGTCGTGCTACTTTGCTTTATGCGGCTCTTGTCTATTTCCATTTTACTGAGTGTATCCTCGTAAATGAGGTTTAGTCCGCTGCCGCCGTCCATGAGAACCTTGGTGAGCCAAAAGCCGTCCACGATCGGACTGAGGACCAAGGCGGCTGGCGCCCGGATTGTCCTGGATTTTGGTTCGTCGTTGGCATTGAAAGTTATGGTTGTGTCGTTCCAAGGGTTTGTTGCTGCAATTTGGCAGACTTCGGCGAGGTTGTGGAGTGCCCTTTTACGCTTATTGTTTGAAGCGAAAGTCTTGAAGACCGTCAGAACTCTGAGGTCGTCGTCTTCTGGAGGATATTTCTCTGGGTTATTTTTGGTGAGGATATCCTCGCCGCTGTTGGCCACCTGCCGGAGTATCCAACATGCTCTAAGGCTGTAAGTTGATACAGTATACGGTGTCGTGTGTAGCTTGCATGGTCCATCGAGCCATCCCTCCGGGACGGTTCCGCGTCCCGTAATGGGCTTATATTTCTTTGTCATTGGGTCAGGCGGGCCACTAGGGATTGGGTGGAAACCGGCGGTTCCTAGCAGGCTGCCCGAGTTTTCCAGGCGCTTTCCATTGCGCAGTACTTGTATACTATGGTTGCCAAGTCTGCGAAGCGTGATATGCAACAACGGTTGATGGCATTGAGGATTCCTTCATCCGTGCAATTGCCGCGGAATGCTGAGATCGCGTCTTCGTCACGGCAATCTTCAATCTTATCTTTGACAAGGAGGAATCTGGCCGGGAAGTGGTGGGTTGTTTCCTTATACTGCTGCCGTATGCCCATGAGAGCGCTTATGTCTGGGTTGGTGGGTGGGTGGGTTGAAATCCGAACCCTGACCCAATTTAGAATCCGGAGTTTGAAGAATCTCCGAATTTAGTAGGTCAGGCTCCGGGATGTCAGTTGATTTTTTGGGCTTGCCATTCGATTCTATGTTCGAAGGACAGGACATGTCTTTCTGCAGGTAGGTGTCTGGCTCTTCAAGTTCGGAGATCCGAACGTAGTTTGTCCTTAATATAGAGGAAGAGTTGTCGTCTTGCTCCTCTACTACCGCTATTTGATGGGTGATCAGCGGAGTTTTAATTTCTCTCTGGTCGGGTTTAAGCCCAATCCGATCATAGTCTATGGCGACCCCTAGGGCAGCGATGCGATCTAGGAGCTCATTTAAGGATGACAGCTCTACCGGATCCATCTGCTTGGAGTACTTGGAGTCAACATGAAGGGGATTTTTGATGACCCGAGTAGTCATCGTCGGCTTAATGGCCGAACGGGCGGCCATAATGAAGCCGCCCAGCCGGAGGGTTTGGCCTGGGGCCAGTGTTCCTCCGGAGGTGACTTTATCCTTGAGAACAAGGCGAGCCATCAATCCTATCTTTCGACGGCGCAGTGGAACTCTGAATGAAAGCACCAATGTCGGTGTCAAAACCGGCGGATCTCGGGTAGAGGGTCTCGAACTATGCGTCTAGGATCGATGGTAACAGGAGGCGGGGGACACAATGTTTACCCAGGTTTGGGCCCTCTCTATGGGGGTAATACCCTACTTCCTGCTTGATTGATCTTGATGAATATGAGTATTACAAGAGTTGATCTACCACGAGATCATAATGGCCAAACCCTAAAAGTCTAGCCTGTCTGACTATGATTATGAGGATATCTATCTACGGACCTGGCCCTCACGTTTATATAAACACCGGGGGGTCTAGGGTTACATAAGGTCGGTTACAGAGAAAGGAATCTTCATATTTGATCGCCGAGCTTGCCTTCCACGCCAGGGAGAGTCCCATCCGGACATGGGTAGAGTCTTCGGTCTTTGCATCTTCACAGCCCATCAGTCCGGCCCATATCCAATAGGTCGGACACCCAAGGACCCCTTAGTCCAGGACTCCCTCAACGAGTGCGGCCGGGCACAGTAGCAACGCAGCAGCGGAGGCGGTAAGCGACAGCAGCAGCATCAGATAGGAGCACCACAACGAGTGAGCATGGGGCACGTGGGCGCGCGGGCGGCAACGGGCGAGCCAGGCGCGATCATGACGTGTCGGGCGGCAGCGAGTGAGCCGAGCATGGCCAGGACACATTGGGTGCACGCGCCGGCATCGCAGGGGCGTGAGGAGCGCGGCAACGTGCGTGGCGACTGTGAGCTCAAGCGGGAGGTGCAGCGGCCTACGACAGGGGGGGGAGTGGGGAGTGGAGCGAGGAGCTAATAGGGGAAGCACACGACAGACCAGCGAGAGGTTAGGAGCAGCAGAGACGACGAATCCTTGATGGTTGAAGACGGCACCGAGGTTGCAGACGACGTGATCCGCTCGATGTGGAGCTCTCCAGCTCGAGATTGGAGCCGTGGATGACGAAGAAGGTCACGGCAAAGCTGCTGGATGTTGGCGAACGTAGCATAATTTTAAAATTTTCTACGCATCACCAAGATCAATCTATGGAGTCATCTAGCAACGAGAGAGAGGAGTGCATCTACATACCCTTGTAGATCGCGAGCGGAAGCATTCAAGAGAACGGGGTTGATGGAGTCGTACTCGTTGTGATCCAAATCACCAATGACCGAGCGCCGAACGGACGGCACCTCCGCGTTCAACACACGTACGGTTGGGGAAGACGTCTCCTCCTTCTTGATCCAGCAAGGGGGAAGGAGAGGTTGATGGAGATCCAGCAGCACGACGGCGTGGTGGTGGAAGCAGCGGGGATCTCGGCAGGGCTTCGCCAAGCTCAGTGAGAGGGAGAGGTGTTACGAGGGGAGAGGGAGGCGCCAGGGGCTAGGGTGCGTCTCCCATGTGCCTCCCCACTATATATAGGGGTGGAGGGGGCTGGTTTCTTGCCCTCCAAGTCCATTGGGGCGTTGGCAAAGGTGGGGGAAAGAAATCCCATCATTTCCCTTCCCCACCGATTGTTATCCCCCCTTTTTAGGGATCTTGATCTTATCCCTTCGGGATATGATCTTATTCCTTCTAAGGGGGGATCTTGGTGCGCCTTGACCAGGGGTGTGGGTCCTTGCCCCCACTACCCACGTTCATGTGGGTCCCCCCATGCAGGTGGGCCCCACTCCGGAACCTTCTAGAACCTTCCCGGTACAATACTGAAAAATCCCGAACATTTTCCGGTGGCCAAAATAGGACTTCCCATATATAAATCTTTACCTCCGGACCATTCCGGAACTCCACGTGACGTCCGGGATCTCATCCGGGACTCCGAACAACTTCCGGGTTACCGCATACTAATATCTCTACAACCCTAGCGTCACCGAACCTTAAGTGTGTAGACCCTACGGGTTCGGGAGACATGCAGACATGACCGAGACAACTCTCAGGCCAATAACCAACAGCACCCACATGTTCCACGACGATCTCATCGGATGAACCACGATGTCGAGGATTCAATCAATCCCGTATTCAATTCCCATTGTCCAGCGGTATTGTACTTGCCCAAGATTCGATCGTCGGTATCCGATACCTTGTTCAATCTCGTTACCGGCAAGTCTCTTTACTCGTTCCGTAGCACATCATCCCGTGATCAACTCCTTGGTCACATTGTGCACATTATGATGATGTCCTACCGAGTGGGCCCAGAGATACCTCTCCGTTACACGGAGTGACAAATCCCAGTCTCGATTCGTGCCAACCCAACAGACACTTTCGGAGATACCTGTAGTGAACCTTTATAGCCACCCAGTTACGTTGTGACGTTTGGCACACCCAAAGCACTCCTACGGTATCCGGGAGTTGCACAATCTCATGGTCTAAGGAAATGATACTTGACATTAGAAAAGCTTTAGCATACGAACTACACGATCTTTGTGCTAGGCTTAGGATTGGGTCTTGTCCATCACATCATTCTCCTAATGATGTGATCCCGTTATCAACGACATCCAATGTCCATGGTCAGGAAACCGTAACCATCTATTGATCAACGAGCTAGTCAACTAGAGGCTTACTAGGGACAAGGTGTTGTCTATGTATCCACACATGTATCTGAGTTTCCTATCAATACAATTCTAGCATGGATAATAAACGATTATCATGAACAAGGAAATATAATAATAACCAATTTATTATTGCCTCTAGGGCATATTTCCAACAGTCTCCCACTTGCACTAGAGTCAATAATCTAGTTCACATCGCCATGTGATTAACACTCACAGGTCACATCGCCATGTGACCAACATCCAAAGAGTTTACTAGAGTCACTAATCTAGTTCACATCACTATGTGATTAATACTCAATGAGTTCTAGGTTTGATCATGTTATGCTTGTGAGAGAGGTTGTAGTCAACGGGTCTTGCCATATTCAGATCCCTATGTATTTCGCAAAACTTTATATCGTAGATGCTGCTACCACGTTCCACTTGGAGCTATTCCAAATTATTGCTCCATTATACGTATCCGGTATCTCTACTCAGAGCTATCCGGATAGGTGTTAAGCTTGCATCGACGTAACTCTTTATGTCGAACTCTTTATCACCTCCATAACCGAGAAACATTTCCTTATTCCTCTAAGGATAATTTTGACCGCTATCTGGTGATCCATTCCTAGATCACCTTTGTACCCTCTTGCCAGACATGTGGCAAGGCACACATTAGGTGCGGTACTTCAGCATGGCATACCGTATAGAGCCTATGACAAGAGCATAGGGGACGACCTTCGTCCTTCCTCTTTCTTCTGCCGTGGTCAAGCTTTGAGTCTTACTCAACTTCACACCTTACAACTCAGGTAAGAACCCCTTCTTTGACTGATCTATTTTGAACTCCTTCAAAAACATGTCGAGGTGTGCGTTCTTTGAAAGTATCATCAGGCGTTTTGATCTATCTCTATAGATCTTGATGCCCAATATGTAAGCAGCTTTATCCAGGTCTTCCTTTGAAAAACACTCTTCAAACAACCGTTTATGCTTTCCAGAAATTCTACATCATTTCGAATCAACAATATGTCATCCACATATACTTATCAGAAATGTTGTAGTGCTCCCACTCACTTTCTTGTAAATACAAGTTTCTAGCAAACATTGTATATAAAACCTAAAAGCTTTGATCACTCCATCAAAACATATATTCGATTCCGAGATGCTTGCTCTAGTCCATAGAAGGATTGCTGGAGCCAGCATACCTTTTAGCATCCTTAGGATCGACAAAACCTTTTATTGTATCACATACAACTTTTCTTACGAAAACTTGGTAAGAAAACTTGTTTTGACATCCATGTGTAAGATTTCATAATCGAAAAATACAGCTAGTGCTAACATGATTCCGACGGACTTAAGCATCGCTACGGGTGAGAAATTCTCATCGTAGTCAACTCCTTGAACTTGTGAAAAGACTCTTTCCCACAAGTCGAGCTTCATAGACGGTAACATTACCGCCCACGTCCGTCTTCTTCTTAAAGATCCATTTATCTCAATGGCTTGCCGATCATCGGGCAAGTCCACCAAAGTCCATACTTTGTTCTGATATATGGATCCTATCTCGGATTTCATGGCTTCTAACCATTTGTCGGAATACGGGCCCACCAACGCTTCTCCATAGCTCGTAGGTTCATTGTTGTCTAACAACATGATATATAAGACAGGATTACCGTACCACTTAGGAGTAGTACATATCCTTGTCGACCTACGAGGTTCGATAGCAACTTGATCTGAAGCTTCATGATCACTATAATTAACTTCCTATTCAACAGACGTAGGCACCACAGAAAACATCTTTCTGTGTTGCATCCCTCTCTGGTTGAAGTAAAGGTTCGACAACCTCATCAAGTTCTATCTTCCTCCCACTCAATTCTTTCGAGAGAAACTCCTTCTCGAGAAAGGACCCGTTCTTAGCGACAAACAATTTGCCCTCGGATCTGAGATAGAAGGTATACCCTACTGTCACCTTTGGGTATCCTATGAAGATGTGTTTGTCCGCTTTGGGTTCGAGCTTCTCCGGCTGAAGCCTTAAGCATCGCAGCCCCAAACATTAAGAAACGAGAACTTTGGTTTCTTGCCAAACCAATGTTCATACGACGTCATCTCAACGGACTTAGATGGTGTCCTATCTAAAGTGAATGCAGCTGTCTCTAACGCATAACCTCAAAATGAAAACGGTAGATTGATAAGAGACATCATAGATCGCACCATATCTCATAGTGTTCGATTACGACGTCCGGACACACCATTACCTTGTGGTGTTCCAGGTGGCTTCAACTGTGAAACAATTCCACAATGTCTTAAGTGATTGCCAAACTCATAACTCAGAAAATCCCCTTTTGATCAGATCGTAGGAACATGATCTTATTGTTATGATGATTCTTAACTTCACTCTGAAATCGCTTGAACTTTTCAAACGTTTCAGACTTGTGCTTCATTAAGTAGATATACCTATATCTACCCAAATCGTCAGTGAAGATGAGGAAATAGCGATATCCACCGCACGCTTCAATTCTCATTGGATCACACGCATCAGCATGCATGATTTCCAACAAGTCACTTACCCGTTTCATTGTACCTGAAAACGGGGTCTTAGTCATCCTGTCCATGAGGCATGGCTCGCATGTGTCAAGTGATTCAAAATCAAGTGACTCCAAACATCCATCGACATGGAGTTTCTTCATGCATCTTACGCCAATATGACCTTAGCGGCAGTGCCACGAGAAAGTGGTACTATCATTATTAACTCTACATCTTTTGGCATGAACATGTGTATTACCACGACCGAGATTCAATGAACCATTCACATAGGGTGCATGACCATGAAAGGTATCATTCATGTAAACAGAATAACCATTATTCTCTAATTTAAATGAATAACCGTATTGCAATGAACATGATCTAATCATATTCATGCTCAACGTTGACACCTGATGACATTTATCTAGGTTCAATACTAATCCTGAAGGCAGATGGAGCGTGCGATGGTGATCTCATCAACTTTGGAAACACTTCCAACACACATCGTCACCTCGCCCTTAGCTAGTCTCCGTTTAGTCCGTAGCTTTTGCTTCAAGTCACCAATAATAGCAACTGAACCGGTACCCGATACCCAGGTGCTACCAGGAGTACTAGTGAGGTACACATTAATAACACGTATATACTTTGTTGAAGTTGCCAGCCTTCTTATCTACCATGCATTTGGGGTAATCCCGCTACCAGTGACCGTTCCCCTTACAATAGAAGCACTCAGTCTCGGGTTTGGGTTCAACCTTGGGTTCCTTCACTGGAGCGGCAACTGGTTTGCCATCCATGAAGTTTCCCTTCTAGCCCTTGCCCTTCTTGAAACCAGTGGTCTTGTTAAACCATCAACACTTGATGCTCCTTCTTTGATTTCTACCTTTTGCGGTCTTAAGCACCGCGAACAGCTCCGGGATCAACTCCATCCCTTGCATGTCATAGTTCATCACGAAGATCTAGTAGCTTAGTGATAGTGGCTAGAGACATCTATCAATCACTATCTTATCTGGAAGTGTAACTCCCACATGATTTAAGTGATTGTAGCACCCAAACATTCTAAGCACATGCTCATTAGCTGAGCTATTCTCCTCCATCTTGTTGGCAAAAGAACTTGTCAGAGGTCTCACACCTCTCAACACGGGCATGAGCCTGAAATCCCAATTTCAGCTCTTGGAACATCTCATATGTTCTATGGTGTTCAAAACGTCATTGGAATCCCGATTCTAAGCCGTAAAGTATGGTGCACTAAACTATCATGTAGTCATCAGGATGTGTCTTTCAGGTGTTCACAACATCCACAGACGACATTGTAGGGGTTTGCACATCGAGCGGTGCATCAAAGACGTAAGCCTTCTGTGTAGCAGTGAGGACACTCCTCGGACTACGGACCTAGTCCGCATCATTGCTTACAATATCTTTCAACTTAATCTTTCTCTACGAACGTATTGAAACAGGGAGCTACAATGTGAGCTATTTATCTACAACATATTTGTGAAGACAATTTAGACTATGTTCATGATAATTGAGTTCATCTAATCAAATTATTTAATGAACTCCCACTCAGATAGACATCCCTCTAGTCATCTAAGTGAAGCATGATCCGAATCGACTAGGCCGTGTCCGATCATCACGTGAGACGGACTAGTCATCAACGGTGAACATCTCATGTTGATCGTATCTTCTATACGACTCATGTTCGACCTTTCGGTCTTCCGTGTTCCGAGGCCATGTCTGTACATGCTAGGCTCGTCAAGTCAACCTAAGTGTATTGCGTGTGTAAATCTGGCTTACACCCGTTGTATTTGAACGTTAGAATCTATCACACCCGATAATCACGTGGTGCTTCGAAACGACGAACCTTCGCAACGGTGCACAGTTAGGGGGAACACTTTCTTGAAATTATTGCGAGGGATCATCTTATTTAAGCTACCATCGTTCTAAGCAAATAAGATGTAAAACATGATAAACATCACATGCAATCAAATAGTGACATGATATGGCCAATATCATTTTGCTCCTTTTGATCTCCATCTTCGGGGCTCCATGATCATCGTTGTCACCGGCATGACACCATGATCTCCATCATCGCGTCTTCTTGAAGTTGTCTCGTCATCTATTACTTATACTACTATGGTTAATGCTTTAGCAATAAAGTAAAGTAATTACATGACGTTTATGTTGACACGCAGGTCATAAATAAATTAAGACAACTCCTATGGCTCCTGCCGGTTGTCATACTCATCGACATGCAAGTCGTGCTTCCTATTACAAGAACATGATCAATCTCATACATCACATATATCATTCATCACATCCTTTTGGCCATATCACATCACAAGGCATATGCTGCAAAAACAAGTTAGACGTCCTCTAATTGTTGTTGCAAGTTTTTACGTGGCTGCTATAGGTTTCTAGCAAGAACGTTTCTTACCTACACGAAAACCACAACGTGATATGCCAATTTCTATTTACCCTTCATAAGGACCCTTTTCATCGAATCCGATCCGACTAAAGTGGGAGAGACAGACACCCGCTAGCCACCTTATGCAACTAGTGCATGTCAGTCGGTGGAACCAGTCTCATGTAAGAGTACGTGTAAGGTCGGTCCGGGCCGCTTCATCCCACGATGCCGCCGAATCAAGATAAGACAAGTAACGGCAAGTAAATTGACAATATCGACGCCCACAACTGCTTTGTGTTCTACTCGTGCATAGAAACTACGCATAGACCTGGCTCATGATGCCACTGTTGGGGAACGTAGCAGAATTTTAAAATTTTCTATGCATCACCAAGATCAATCTATGGAGTCATCTAGCAACGAGAGAGAGGAGTGCATCTATATACCCTTGTAGATCGCGAGCGGAAGCGTTCAAGAGAACGGGGTTGATGGAGTCGTACTCGTCGTGATCCAAATCACCGATGACCGAGCGCCGAACGGACGGCACCTCCGCGTTCAACACACGTACGGTTGGGGAAGACGTCTCCTCCTTCTTGATCCAGCAAGGGGGAAGGAGAGGTTGATGGAGATCCAGCAGCACGACGGCGTGGTGGTGGAAGCAGCGGGGATCTCGGCAGGGCTTCGCCAAGCTCAGCGAGAGGGAGAGGTGTTACGAGGGGAGAGGGAGGCGCCAGGGGCTAGGGTGCGGCTCCCATGCGCCTCCCCACTATATATAGGGGTGGAGGGGGCTGGTTTCTTGCCCTCCAAGTCCATTGGGGCGTTGGCAAAGGTGGGGGAAAGAAATCCCATCATTTCCCTTCCCCACCGATTGTTATCCCCCCTTTTTAGGGATCTTGATCTTATCCCTTCGGGATATGATCTTATTCCTTCTAAGGGGGGATCTTGGTGTGCCTTGACCAGGGGTGTGGGTCCTTGCCCCCACTACCCACGTTCATGTGGGTCCCCCCATGCAGGTGGGCCCCACTCCGGAACCTTCTAGAACCTTCCCGGTACAATACTGAAAAATCCCGAATATTTCCGGTGGCCAAAATAGGACTTCCCATATATAAATCTTTACCTCCGGACCATTCCGGAACTCCTCGTGATGTCCAGGATCTCATACGGGACTCCGAACAACTTCTGGGTTACCGCATACTAATATCTCTACAACCCTAGCGTCACCGAACCATAAGTGTGTAGACCCTACGGGTTCGGGAGACATGCAGACATGACCGAGACAACTCTCCGGCCAATAACCAACAGCGGGATCTGGATACCCATGTTGGCTCCCACATGTTCCACGATGATCTCATTGGATGAACCATGATGTCGATGATTCAATCAATCCCGTATTCAATTCCCTTTGTCCAGCGGTATTGTACTTGCCCGAGATTTGATCGTCGGTATCCGATACCTTGTTCAATCTCGTTATCGGCAAGTCTCTTTACTCGTTCCGTAGCACATCATCCCGTGATCAACTCCTTGGTCACATTGTGCACATTATGATGATGTCCTACCGAGTGGGCCCAGAGATACCTCTCTGTTACACGGAGTGACAAATCCCAGTCTCGATTTGTGCCAACCCAACAGACACTTTCGGAGATACCTGTAGTGAACCTTTATAGCCACCCAGTTACGTTGTGACATTTGGCACACCCAAAGCACTCCTACGGTATCCGGGAGTTGCACAATCTCATGGTCTAAGGAAATGATACTTGACATTAGAAAAGCTTTAGCATACGAACTACACGATCTTTGTGCTAGGCTTAGGATTGGGTCTTGTCCATCACATCATTCTCCTAATGATGTGATCCCGTTATCAACGACATCCAATGTCCATGGTCAGAAAACCGTAACCATCTATTGATCAACAAGCTAGTCAACTAGAGGCTTACTAGGGACAAGGTGTTGTCTATGTATCGACACATGTATCTGAGTTTCCTATCAATACAATTCTAGCATGGATAATAAACGATTATCATGAACAAGGAAATATAATAATAACCAATTTATTATTGTCTCTAGGGCATATTTCCAACACTGGACACCTTGGCAGGGTGCGGGGACGCCAGTGTTCACGACTATGGCAGCGACATGACGATGGTGGCGCTCTACGTGGGCGGGGGAGATATGTAGCATGCAAGAAAGGGGGGAAAGGCAACTGGGGTTTCCTGGGAGGGGCGCCAGGGATGCCCTTATCCTCCAGGGGGCTGGGGGATGGCCGGCCATGGCGCCAGGATCCCCTGCCATGACCCCATGTGAACAGGAGAAAGGGGACAGCGCCACTGGTGGGCTGGGCCTTCTCCTGTGCACTCGAAGCCCAACAACACGGTGGGGTTTTCTATTTTCTTTTTTTCCTGTATTAATTGCCATCATTGTTTTGCATCTTCTTTTCATACCATTTGAACTTTGTTAAATGTGGAATCTGTCCACATAATTAAATTGCAATATTTAGCACTGCCACAAAAAGGTTGAGGATTATTTGAATCCATTTGAATTTGGTTTAATTAGAAATGATTTAAAAGAGGTTGTTTTGGTACTCTTTTTGGATGATAGATTAAAAAGAGCAAACAAGTGATGTTGTCTTCCTTAACCTTAATTACATAAGGATTATTTACAAAATTATGAACTATTTTTCTCGCAAGTTTGTAGATGTAATAATTTGACTTGCATTTTACGCTTGAATTTGAATGTTGGATTAATTCCTAAAAGCAATTTAATTAAAATGATCATGATGTTATGGCACATTAGCATGTGGTCACTATAGCTAACCACTGGGGGTGTTACAAGTTTACCACTAAAAAAAGGACGACGAGGAGTCGATCCCACGATCATCTAGGCGGGAGGTTGCGCTGCTAGCCACTAAATTCGCATGTTAGTTGATAATAAATTGATGGTGCGACCTACTTGACTACAAACAAGACGGTATTCCATAGGTTTTTCCATATTTTCTACTTTTGTTTTTTCACCGGTTTTTCTTCAGTTTATTTTTGTGTTTTCACAAAAAAAAATTATTTTCTTTCCTTTTCCTTTAGTTTTCTTTATTCTCTGTTTTCTTTCTTTTATTTTCTTTTTGTTTTATTTTTTTATTCTCCATTTTTTTCATTATCTTTTGCATCTTGTTTCTTTGTTTTTGATGTTGGTTTTTCTGTTTGTTTATTTTGTTTCTATTTGCGGTTTTCTTTCTTCTTTTGGTTATTATTCTTAAAAAAATATGTCAACAAATTTTTTTAATACTCATCAAATATTTTTCCAATACTAATTCTAAATTTTAGCAATATATGGTCAACATTTTTTATATACACAATTTAACATTTTTCCAATACAAGAATAACATTTTTAATACATGGTCAACATTTTTTTATATATTTTTCATGCTTTAAAAATTACTTGATTAACAGTTTTTAAATAAAAACATAAAAATACTAATACATAGTCAACATATTTTATACACATTAAATTTTCTAAACGATTGATAAACATTTTTCAAACGCTTGTTCAACATTTTCAAAACTTCCTAGTTACATTTTTATATACATTATCAAACAATCATCATTTCTTGAATACATAGTCAACATTTTTTTCTATACACATTTAACATGTTTCAACTGCTTGATTCAAAATTTTCAAATACTTCTTCAACATTTTTCAAAAAATCTTTAACATTTTTATGTACGATCATAAAAATCATCATTAAAAATTCAAAAAATATAATACATGGTCAACATTTTTCTATACAAATTAAACATTTCCCAAACCCTGGATTAACATTTTTCAAATGCCTGTTTAACAACATTTTCTAAAATCCTTGATTAACATTTTTATATACATGATGAAAGCAATTCATAAATTTCAAATACATGGTCAATATCTTTTCTATAAACATTTAACATTTTCTAAATACTTGATTAACATTTTTTGAACACTTGTTCAACAGTTTTTCAAATGCTTGATCAACATTTTTTAAATACATGGTCAAATTATTTTACAGAAAATATTTTTTGTTTGTATACTTTTTTCTGTACGTGATAAACCTTTTCTCTATACACATTTAACATTTTTTAAATGCCCGGTCAACATTTATCAAATGTTTTTGTGTAGATTGATTTTCTAATATATTTATTTTGAATATTTGAGAGCGTAAGCAACGGTAAAGAAGGAAAGCAAAAAAACGTGAAAAAAAACACATCCATAAAAGAGACATATCAGCTCGCCTGGGCCGGCCCAACTCAGGCAAACCTTCCGGGGCAGATCAGGAGCTCCTATTCGGCGCATTCAGCGCCGCTAAGCGCAGCTGGCGCCCGCGTGCGACACCTAATGGGCCAGCCCAGCAATCTGCGAGAAAAACAGACGCAAAGAGAAAAGGGTAAACTGTAAATGGGGAGGCTGGGAATCAAACCAACATCGGTCGGCTAAGGAGTTGACAAGACAACCAACGTCCCCAACGGACCCAGATTGCTTTGTTGTCTACACAGCAAAAACTCTGCTATGCAGCACTCCGCTTAGTACAACATTAACATATATTTTGGACCAATATAAATCATTTGAAAAAACAAAACGTAAAATTGTAAAAAAAGCATAAAGTTGCTACGAAAAAGTTCACAAGAATGGAAACACACTTCCGAATTTCAAAAAATTTCATGCGATTCAAAAACTTCATGAATTTTGTAGAAAAGATTACAAATTTCTAAAAAAGTTCAACGACTATTAAAAGAATCATCTATTTACATTTTTTCTCAAATTTGAAAAAAGAGTTCATCAATTTTGAAAAAACTTCATAAAATTAGAAAAATGTTCATTAATTATGAATAAAAGTTCACAAATTAGAAAAAACAATTCATCAATTTTGAAAACAGTTCACAGAATTTGAAAAACAATGCACAAATTTTGGAAAAAAGTTAATCAATTTAAAAAAGGTCTTCAAGTTGAAAAAAAATCACGACACTGAAAAATAGTTCATCGATTTTACAAAAAAGGGCAAATTGGAAAAAAAATTCGGGAATTTATCATTTATCAAAAAGTGTAAGAATAAAGAAAAAAATTAAAAAAGAAAAAACTACACAAATTCGTTCGAAAAAACTATAAGTAAATCAACCCAAAAGCGGGCAATCAGTCACGTCCGAAGGAGGTGGGTGGGTGGTTATTATGACCACCTGAAATCAGTAGATCGTGGGTTCGAATCCCACCTAGCTCCCTATTGTTTGCGATTTAACAAATGAAAAAGAAAACTAAACAGGCCGACCCAGCTCGCGGGAAGTGCTATGCGCTGCAAGCGCCCATTAACGAAATGCATGTTAACCGGCGCGTGCAGCCCCAAATAGGATTTGCCCGCCAGATCGTCAGCCGATTGTGTTCACGCAAATAGTAGTTGGGGTGGCCCATTAAGGACTAGCGCTTGTCCCTGGGGACTCCTATTCAACACTGCTAGCACCGCGGAATACAACCAGTGCTCACTACACACGCAACACACAGAATAGCAATAAAAACGCTAAATATAACCACACAAAAAATGTGCTCCCGTGACGGGTCGAACTCACGCCCTACAATTACTATAGGTTTATGGCTAACCAATTGGGCATGTCGTTGCAAGTGACTCAATACATCTACAATTCTTTAACAACTACTATAGCCTCTCATACATCATTTTCTTTAAAGAAAATTGAAACTTCGCAGATTCCAGGAAAAGGTTCATGAGCATGCAAAACAAATGTTGCCCTACTAAAAAAATCAATGGTATTGAGAAAAGACCATCAATTTTGAAAAATAGTTCAATTGTTTTTTGAAAAAAAAGTTCATCAATTTAGAAAATTGCTCATCAAATTTCAGAAAAGTTCATTGAATTTAAAAAATCATTGAATTCTAAAACATTCATCGATTTGGAAAAAGTTTATCAATTTCGAAAAAACATTTCAGAAAAACTGAAAAAAATCATGATCTCAAAAAACTTCATAGAATTTTTAAAAAAAGTACAGCAAAGTTAGAAAAAAAGGTTCATTAAATTTAAACAAAGTTCATCAATTTAGAAGAAAAATCACAAAAACTAAAAAAAGTTCATCAATTTTTTAAAATAGTTCATCAAATTTCAAAAAAAAAGTTTATTTAAATTTTATAATGCTCATCAATTTTGAAAAAGTCACCAAATGTGAAAAAAATTCATCAAATTGAAACTGCTACATTGAATATAAAACAACAATGATATCTAAAAAAGGTCACCAAAACTTAAAAAAAAGTTCATGGATTTGAACCACTGACAAGTTGGCGTGGTGGTTATTTTAGTTCCCACACAACAGTGAGATATCAGGTTCGAACCTAGTCACCCGCACTTTCTCCCGCCCCTTTTTGGAGTTTCGAAATAGAAGAAAATAAATTAATGCGCTAGCCCAAAACTGAGGGACACGTGCTTCAGTTTGCAGAACGAACTACAACCAGCGCCTGAAGCGCTAAATACGTACCGCCCAGATCTTTCGTCACACGATCGCAAGTCGGTGGTAGACCGTTGACCACGAACATGCGCCACTGACCAGGTAGTCGACTATTAAATTTTACCAAAAAGTTTATGAAAAATTTAAAAAGAATCATAAATTCAAAAAACTATTTACACATCAATTGAAAATTTATGGGTTGAAAAAATCATGAAATTTGAAAAGGTTCATGAAATTTGAAAAAAAATTCAGAAATTCAAAACAACATTCATTTATTTTGGAAATTTTCATGCATTTGAAAAAATGAATATGGTAAAAAGTTAAAAACTTAGAAAATTGTTCAGGAATTCTAGAAGAGTTCATGAATTTGCAAAGAATTCACGGATTGGGAAGAGTTTCATGGATTCAGAAACAGTTCATGAATTTAGGAAAAAGTTAAAGAATTTGAAAAAAAACAATGGTATTGAGAAAAGATAATCAATTTTGAAAAATAGTTCAATTGTTTTTTGAAAAAAAAAGTTCATCAATTTAGAAAAATGCTCATCAAATTTCAGAAAAGTTCATTGAATTTTAAAAAAATCATTGAATTCTAAAACATTCATCGATTTGGAAAAAGTTTATCAATTTCGAAAAAACATTTCAGAAAAACTGGAAAAAATCATGATCTCAAAAAACTTCATAGAATTTTAAAAAAAAGTACAGCAAAGTTGAAAAAAAGTTCATTAAATTTAAACAAAGTTCATCAATTTAGAAGAAAAAAATCACAAAATCACAAAAGTTCATCAATTTTTAAAAATAGTTCATCAAATTTCAAAAAAAGTTTATTTAAATTTTATAATGTTCATCAATTTTGAAAAAAGTCACCAAATGTGAAAAAAATCATCAAATTGAAACAAGTACATTGAATATAAAACAACAATGATATCTAAGAAAAGTTCACCAAAACTTAAAAAAAGTTCAAGGATTTGAACCACTCAAAAGTTGGCGTGGTGGTTATTTTAGTTCGCACACAACGGTGAGATATCGGGTTCGACCCTAGTCACCCGCACTTTCTCACAACCCTTTTTGGAGTTTCGAAATAGAAGAAAATAAATTAATGGGCTGGCCCAAAACTAAGGGACACGTGCTTCGGATTGCAGAACAAACTACAACCAGCGCCTGAAGCGCTAAATACGAACCGCCCAGATCTTTCGTCACACGATCCCAGGTCGATGGTAGACCGTTGACCATGAACATGCGCCACTGACCAGGTAGTCGACTATTAAATTATACCAAAAAGTTTTCAAAAACAATCATAAATTCAAAAAACTATTTACACATAAATTGAAAATTTGTGGGTTGAAAAAATCACGAAATTTGAAAAGGTTCATGAAATTTGAAAAAAACTCAGAAATTCAAAATAACATTCATTTATTTGGGAAATTTTCATGCATTTGAAAAAAAATGAATATGGTGAAAAGTTTAAAACTTTGAAAAAAATGTTTAGGAATTCTAGAAGAGTTCATGAATTTGCAAAGAATTCACGGATTGGGAAGAGTTTCATGGATTCAGAAACAGTTCATGAATTTAGGAAAAGTTGAAGAATTTGAAAATAATTGACGAATTCTATATTAGCTCGAGTATTTGCAAATATTTCATAAATTTTAAAAACAAAAATACATAAATAGGAAAAAAAATCGCAAGTTCATAAAAAAGGAAAGGAGAAGGAAAAAAGGAAAAGGAAACGTACGGAAAAAAACTGGCGCCTCCCCAATGATCACATGTCTTAGGCTGAGAGCGCGCCTCGTGTGCTCTCAGCCGTCGCCACGTGTCGTGCTCTGTCTGCTCCCTTCGGATTTTTTCTGCACGCTTTTCTGCTTTTTTGATGGGGGTTTTTCGAGTTTTTTGACTTTTTGGTTTTCTACTGGTCTTCATTTGCTTTTCGACAAAAACAAATTTGAAAAAAATTGCACGGAAAAACACGTTTTTTCCATGAGAGGCATGGGTTTTTTTTTCTTCCGCGAGAGGCACAAATTTGCTTCAGCGAGAAACACGGCCTTGCCTCTCAAAAACGAAAAAAACGTGTTTTCTTTTTTTTCTTCCTTGAGAGGCACGGTTTTGCTTCCGTGAGAGGAACAGTCGTGCCTCTCGAAAACGGAAAAAACCGCGGTTTCTCTTTTTTTCACAAAAGGCACGGTTTTGCTTCCGCGTCGGAAATGGAAAAAAACATGATTTCTCTTTTTTGTGTGAAGGCACAGTTTTGCTTATAGGAGAGGCATGGCCGTGCCTTTCGAAAATGGAAAAAACGATTTTCTTTTTTTCTTCCATGAGAGGCACGGCTTTGCTTCCGCAGGAGGCACAAATTTATTTTTGTGAGAGGCATGGTCGTGCCTTTCAAACGACTTCCAAAAAGGAAAAAACGTGCTCCCAATTCGATTTTTTCGTCTGGTTTTTTGTGAATTTTCTTTTTGTCAAAACCTATCAACATGGGATTTCGTTTTCAAGATCTCGACGCGAGGAATCAAACAATGAAAACGGTTCGAGATTAAGACGCACGGTTTAAGAGATAAAATGTTTGAATAAACGGATCTACAAAAAAAGAGGAAAACTCTCAGATTGCGACAAGTGGGACACATGCAGCGTGCCACTTGTCACAAGCTGGGAAAGGAGAGTGATCTTTGGAAGGAGCTCTCCTCAATTAGTGATTTCAAGCTTAAGGTTCCCAAAACATTGTGGGAAAGGACATAATGGGCCAGCCAACTTACAACTAACAAACGAAGGGACGGTTTGGGTGTTATACGGTTTATATGCGGGACCTCCTATATGGCGTCGTACGCGCCGGGAGCCACTCGAGCATGCAGCCTCCCCGCTAGCCCATGTGCGGGGCGGGGAGTCCCTTGGGATTTTATTTATTTATTTTGTTTTTCAGGTTCTTTTTGATTTTCAAAAACAATTCAGGATTTCAAAAAAAGTTACTAATTTTTAAAATGTTCATGAATTAAAAAATTGTTCATCATTTGAAAATGTTCAGGAAATGAAGAATGCTCACAGATTCAAAAAATGTTTGTCTATTCAATCTTTTTTACAAATTCAAAAAACTGTTCATGAATTTCTAGAAACAAATTCACTATATTCAAAAATGTTTGTCAATTTTGAAGAATGTTACCAAATTAAAAAAATGTTCACAAAATTCAGAAAATTTCGAAAATGTTCATATTTTTCGATTTTGACTTTCGCTTGAGGACAAGCGAGGTCTAAGATTGGGGGAGTTGATACATCCATTTTGCATCATGCTTTTATATTGATATTTATTGCATTATGGTCTGTTATTACAAATTATAGCACAATACTTATGTCTTTTCTTTTTTATTTTACAAGGTTTACATGAAGAGGGAGAATGCCGGTAGCTGGAATTCTGGACTGAAAAAGGAGCAAATATTAGAGACCTATTCTGCACAACTCCAAAAGCCCTGAAACTTCACGGAGAATTATTTTAGAATATATAAAAAATATTGGGCGAAGAAAGTACCAGAGGGGGCCCACCAGCCATCCACAAGGGTGGGGGCGCGCCCCCTACCTTGTGGGCTCCCTGGCAGGCCTCCGATGCCCATCTTCTGCTATATGGTGTGTTTTAAACTGGAAAAAATCAGGAGGAAGCTTTCATGACGAAGCGCTGCCGTCTCGAGGCGGAACTTGGACAGAACAAATCTAGGGCTCCGGCGGAGCTGTTCTGCCGGGGAAACTCCCCCCCCCCCGGGGGGGGGGGGATCATCGCCATCGTCATCACCAACGATCCTCTCATCGAGAGGGGGTCAATCTCCATGAACATATTCACCAACATCATCTCCTCTTAAACCCTACTTCATCTCTTGTATTTGATATTTGTCTCAAAACCTCAGATTGGTACCTGTGGGTTGCTAGTAGTGTTGAGTATTCCTTGTAGTTGATGCTAGTTAGTTTATTCGGTGGAAGATCATTTGTTCAGATCCTTAATGATAATTAATACTCCTCTGGTTATGAACATGAATATGCTTTGTGAGTAGTTATGTTTGTTTCGGATGGCATGGGTGAAGTCTTGTTATAAGTAATCATGTGAATTTGGTATTCGTTCGATATTTTGATGAGATGTATGTTGTCTTTTCTCTAGTGGTGTTATGTGAACGTTGACTACATGACAATTCACCCTGATTTGGGCCTAGGGGAAGGCATTGGGAAGTAATAAGTAGATGATGGGTTGCTATAGTGACAGAAGCTTAAACCCTAGTTTATGCGTTGCTTCGTAAGGGGCTGATTTGGATCCATATGTTTCATGCTATGGTTAGATTTATCTTAATTCTTCTTTCATAGTTGCGGATGCTTGCGAGGGTGGTTAATCATAAGTGGGAGGCTTGTCCAAGGAAGGGCATCACCCAAGCACCGGTCCATCCACATATCAAATTATCAAAGTAACGAACGCGAATCATATGAGCATGATGAAAACTAAGTTGACGGTAATTCCCATGTGTCTTCGGGAGCGCTTTGCTTTATATAATAGTTCGTCTAGGCTTATCCTTTTCTACAAAAAGGATTGGGCCACCTTGCTGCACCTTAGTTACTTTTGTTACTTGTTACCCGTTACGAATTATATTATCACACAACTATTTGTTATCGATAATTTCAGTGCTTGTAGAGAATACCTTGCTGAAAACCGCTTGTCATTTCCTTTCGGTCCTCGTTGGGGTTGACACTCTTACTTATCGAAAGGACTATGATAGATCCCCTATACTTGTGGGTCATCTAGACTCTTTTTTGTCGCCATTGCCGAGGAGTGAAGCGTCTTTGGTAAGTGGAATTTGGTAAGGAAACATTTATATAGTATGCTAAAATTTACTGTCACTTATTACTATGGAAAATAATCCTTTGAGGGGCTTGTTCGGGGTATCTTCACCTCGACTGGTAGAGCAAGAAGTTGCTCCTGAACCTACCGAACCTACTGAAAATATTTATTATGAAATTCCTTCGGGTGCGATAGAGAAATTGCTAGCTAATCCTTATGCAGGAGGTGGAACATTACATCCTGATATGCACCTAATCTATGTGGATGAAGTTTGTGGATTATTTAATCTTGCGGGTTTTGCCCGAGGATGATGTCAATAAGAAGGTCTTCCCTTTATCTTTGAAGGGAAAGACATTGACATGGTATAGGCTTGGTGAACCACAAGTATATGGGATCAATTGTAGCTCTTTTCGATAAGTAAGAGTGTCGGACCCAACAAGGAGCAAAAGGAAATGACAAGTAGTTTTCAACAAGGTAATGTCTGCACGTGCTAAAATTGTAAGTAACAGAGTACTTTGATAGCAAGATAATTTGTAACGAGCAAGTAATGATAGTAGTAACAAAAGTGCAACTAGGTAGCCCAATCCTTTTGAGGCAAAGGACATGCCAAAACGGTCTCTTATAATAAGCAAAGCGTTCTTGAGGGTACACAAGAATTTCATCTAGTCACTTTCATCATATTGATTCGATTCATGTCCGCTACTTTGATAATTTGATATGTAGGTGGACCGGTGCTTAGGTGTTGTTCTTACTTGAACAAACCTCCTACTTATGATTAACCCTATCACAAGCATCCACAACTACGATAAAAGTATTAAGAATAAATTACTTTTGGATCCAATCGGTCCCTTACGGAATACCGCATAAACTAGGGTTTAAGCTTTTGTCACTCTTGCAACCCATCATCTAATAACTACTCCACAATGCATTCCCTTAGGCCCAAATATGGGGAAGTGTCATGTATTCGACGTTCACATGACACCACTAAAGGAATCACAACATACATACTATCAAAATATCGAACACATATCAAGTTCACATAATTACTTGCAACATGATTTCTCCCGTGACCTCAAGAACAAAAGTAACTAATCATAAATGATAATCATGCTCAAGATTAGAGGGGTATTAAATAGCATATGGAATCTGAACATATAATCTTCCACCAAATAAACCATATAGTAATCAACTACAAGATGTAATCAACACTACTAGTCACCCACAAGCACCAATCTATAGTTCCAGTACAAAGATTGAACACAAGAGATGAACTAGGGTTTGAGATGAGATGGTGTTTTTGAAGATGTTGATGGAGATTGCCCTCCCCAAGGTGGGAGAGTTGTTGGTGATGATGATGGCGATGATTTCCCCCTCCGTGAGGGAAGTTCCCCCGGCAGAATTGCTCCGTCGGAGGGCAAAAGTGCTCCTGTGCAAGTTCCACCTCGAGACGGCGGTGCTCCATCCCGAAAGTCCTTCCCTTATTTTTTTTCTAGGTCAAAATGACTTATATACCAGAAGATGGGCACCGGAGGTGGGCGGAGGGGAGCACAACCCACCAGGGCGCGCCTGGGCTCCCTAGCGCGCCCAGGTGGGTTGTGCCCACCTGGTGGGCCCCTCTAGTACTTATTGGCTCCAATATTCCTCATATATTCTATAAAAAATCTCTGTAAAGTTTCATCTTGTTTGGAGTTGTGCAGAATAGGTGGCCTGATGTAGCTTTTCCAAGTCTAGATTTCCAACTGCCGGAGTTCTCCCTCTTTGTGTGTACCTTGCATATTATGAGAGAAAAGGCATTAGAATTACTCCAAAAAGCATTATTATGCATAAAAACATCATAAATAACAGTAGGAAAACATGATGCAAAATGGATGTATCAACTCCCCCAAGCTTAGACCTCGCTTGTCCACAAGCGAAAACCGAAATCGAAAAACATGTCCACATGCTTAGAGAGACAGGTCTCGATTAAAATAAAATACGGGCATAGAAGCATCATATAGATTATTATAACAACAACAAACTTAAACATAAGACTTTTATCATAGAAGTTTTATCATAGACTTCTCATGAATAAGTAACGATTCATCACACTATAGAAGTATAAAGCATAAACTCTATTGGAAACCAACAAACTATGTTCTCAGTCAACTTTGCAACTATAATTCATCATATTTTCAGAAGGGTCACGTATCGGAGCCTTTAGGCAAGTCCACATACTCAACCATCATATAGTCTTCTATGATTGCTAAGACTCACCGCATACACATGAGCAAAACGTTTCAACCGGACACATAGAAAGATAGTGGCTTATAGTTTCGCCTCCCAACATATTCACCTCAAGGGTGATGTCAACAATAATAACTCATGCTACCCATATTCAACTGGACATATGTGCCTAGATCTTTCCTCGCCACATGATGCTTGCCAAAGGAGAAACATAAAAAGGAATAGAGAGAAAAACTTTGACTCTTGCATAAAAGTAAATACATAAAAGTAAAAGATAGGTCCTTCATAGAGGTTCCCATGCACTTATTTGTTTGTATGCTCAACCCCTTAGTGCAAAAGAACGTCACGTTGTATTGCCCCTTGTGATGGCAACCTTTATTATGTAGTCTGTCGCTTTTATTCTCCACCATCACAAGTTCGTACAATGCTCAATTTTCTCTTACACTAAATGCTATCACACTTTTAGAAGAAATTTTTATTGCCTTATTGCACCGATGACAACTTACTTGAGGGATCTTGCTCAATCCCTAGGTAGGTATGGTGGACTCTTGAAAATAAGATTTGGGTTTAAGGGTTTTTGGATGCACAAGTACTATCTCTACTTAGTGCGGAATTTTTGGCTAGCAAAGATAGGGGGCAAGCACCACATGTTGAAGGATCTATGACAATATAACTTCTATGTGAATATGAACAAACATAAATCATTACGTTGTCTTCCTTGTCCAACGTCAACAATTTTGGCATATAATATTTTGATGGGGGTTCACAATCACAAAAGATTTCCAGGATAGTGTATTTATATGTGAATCTTCTCTTCCCTTATTAACTCTTTCATTAATTGCATCATTGACCAATGTTATGTTTGTCAATCTCTAATAAAATTTACTACTTATACTTTTCCTTATGTGGTGTCATCACCTACCATAAGATTAACATATGATCTTTTTAATTTGTTTCCTTCCTTTTTATTGCAACATGAAAGTAAAGAAAGCAAAAACTCAAACTAAACTTTATTATATATCTCGCACATGATTACAAGGATAGATCACTAAGCAAGCTCTTGAAAAGAAAGGATCAGACTAAACTTTTATTCATGTAAAGCAAAAGATCGAACTAAAATAAGTAAAGGCAAAAGATAGTGGGGGTGATACGATACCGGGGCACCTCCACCAAGCTTGGCGGAAGCCAAGGGGAGTGCCCATACCCGATACTCAATTCTCTTTTGGTGATGAAGAAGGTGGTGATGATGAAGTAGAGGCGATCTTGTCCTCGGGTTTCCATGGCAGAGGTCCACCATCATAGGAAGAGGAATGAGTCTCACGGGTCCTGCAACTGGTAGCCAAACTCATACCTTTAAACCTCGCCTCATATTGAAAGACTTGGTTTTAGAGATCATAGATATGGCTTTGAAGGAAGTTGATTTGCTCGTTGAGGGTGAAGAGGATGTCCTTCATGGACTTGCCATCCACCTTGAGATCACGGGTGAAGTCCGTGATCAGGAGGTGATTGGCATTGAGTCCACGCTCCACCATCCCCTTGCTCCGGAAGACCTCCTGCTCCATAGCTTCAAGCCCGGCCTCCACGGTTCCCGTCCCCTTGGGACCTTGCACATCATGGATGTGCAGCACCCCCTCATGCATCTGGATGACCTGAGGGTGTTGCACCACCTCCCGCAAATACGGGTTGATGACGTTCTTGAAGAACTTGTCCTTGGAGGAGCTTGAAGCGGCCATGGTAGATGGGATCTAACAGAAAATAGCAAGGAAAAGAAAATAGAAGATTTCTCCGTGATACGGTGGTCAATAGGTTCGGGGGGTATATAAAGATTTTTTATCTTGGGAAACAAGCAAATGGTAGAAAAACGGAGTCTGGAAGCTACCCGAGGCGCACCCAAGGCGCGCCCTGGTGTCTTGTGCCCACCAGGGTGACCTTCCTGATTGTTTCTCATTTTCCTAATTTTTGTTATATTCCAAAACTAGAAAAAAAATGCGGATTTTTCGGAGTCCTTTACTTACCGTATCACGTACCTCCCTTTTTCACAATTCTGGAGTGTTCCGGAAGGACTCTTTTATGTGTTCTTCCGATGTCAAAGTTTGGATAATATTACTTTCAACATTAATGGGCGTACCTGAGATATAGTGTTTTATTCATTGCTCATTAACAACCTTCGGGTTAGTACCTTCGGCATTATTTATTTTGATAGCTCTAGATCGATAAACCTCCTCGATAACATAGGGTCCTTCCCATTTGGAGAGGAGTTTTCCAGCAAAGAATCTGAAACGAGAGTTGTACAAAAGAACATATTCTCCAACTTTGAACTCACGCTTTTGGATTCTTTTATCATGCCACCTTTTAACTTTTTCTTTAAATAACTTAGCATTTTCATAAGCTTGGGTTCTCCATTCATCTAATGAGCTAATATAAAATAACCTCTTTTCACCGGTAAGTTTGAAATCATAGTTGAGTTCTTTGATTGCCCAATATGCTTTATGTTCTAACTCAAGAGGCAAATGACAAGCTTTTCCATAAACCATTTTATAAGGAGACATACCCATAGGATTTTTGTATGTTGTTCTATAAGCCCATAGTGCATCATCTAACTTATTAGACCAATTCTTCCAGGACCTATTGACACTCTTTTGCAAAATTAATTTTATTTCTCTATTGCTAAGTTCAACTTGACCACTAGACTAAGGATAATAAGGTGATGCAATTCTATGATTAACATCATACTTGGCAAGCATTTTACGGAAAGCGCCATGAATAAAGTGTGAACCACCGTCAGTCATTAAATATCTAGGGACTCTAAACCTTGGGAAAATAACTTCCTTAAGCATTTTAATAGAGGTGTTGTGATCAGCACTACTGGTTGGAATAGCTTCTACCCATTTAGTAACATAATCAACAGCAACCAAAATATATGTATACCCATTAGAGGAAGGAAACGGTCCCATATAATCAAATCCCCAAACATCAAATGGTTCAACAACAAGTGAATAATTCATAGGCATTTCTTGACGCTTACTGTCGGTGTCAAAACCGGCGAATCTCGGGTAGGGGGTCCCGAACTGTGCGTCTAGGCCGGATGGTAACAGGGGACAAGGGACACAATGTTTTACCCAGGTTCGGGCCCTCTTGATGGAGGTAAAACCCTACGTCCTGCTTGATTAATATTGATGATATGGGTAGTACAAGAGTAGATCTACCACGAGATCAAGGAGGCTAAACCCTAGAAGCTAGCATATGGTATGATTGTTGTATGATGAAGTTGTCCTACGGACTAAAACCCTCCGGTTTATATAGACCCCGGAGAGGGTTAGGGTTACACAAAGTCGGTTACAATGGTAGGAGATCTTGAATATCTGCATCGCCAAGCTTGCCTCCCACGCCAAGGAAAGTCCCATCCGGACACGAGACGGAGTCTTCAATCTTGTATCTTCATAGTCCTGGAGTTCGGCTGAAGGTATAGTCCGGCTACCCGGACACCCCCTAATCCAGGACTCCCTCAATAGCCCCCGAACCAGGCTTCAATGACGACGAGTCCGGCATGCAGATTGTCTTCGGCATTGCAAGGCGGGTTCTTCTCCAAATTCCGTGTACCTGCTGAATAATGTCCGATTTTCATAATGTAGCGCACCTTGGCTTCCATGCCCAATAATGGCCGTCTTCCACGTGTCAAACGAATGTGAAAAGTCGGGGTGTTTTTACATTCACACCCCTAGCCCCATAAACGAGCCACCTATTTAATGGGATGGGGATTCAGATCCAAACCACACCTTCTCCTCTCTGCGAGTAATCATCAGAGCGCCTCCAGCAAAGGTTCATTCCAACATGGCCAACCGTCGCAGCTCCTCCTCTCGCCCTTCCAGTCCTAAACCTGGAGACTGGGAGAGGTGCTCCATCCCGCACAGCGAGCTAGTGTCGCTTCAGGCCAAGGGATTTCTCCCTCAGGCCTATATGGTCCCGGTCCGAGCCGGACTCGCCACCTATAATGGCGGAGAGCAAGCGGAGAGCACCCCCTGTCCCTCCAAAGGAGAGCGGGTGTGCCTCGTCCCTTATCTAGTAAGAGGACTTGGATTTCCAATCCATCCATTTCTCCGTGGGCTTCTGGAGTTCTATGGCCTCCAGCTGCACGATCTCACGCCCGCCTCTATATTGCATATCGCAGGCTTCGTCGCTCTTTGTGAGCTATTCTTGGGTGTTGAGGCTCATTTCGCGCTGTGGAAGAGATTATTTTGTCTGGTGCCCCGCTCTCAAGAGGGGTCTATATATCAAGTGGGCGGAGCCGAAGTGTGGCGTATCGCCGGGACCGGATATCTATCCGGAACCCCAAAGAAGGCGTCCAAGGACTGGCCTTCGGAATGGTTTTATATAGATGATGTCCCGCTACCGGACCCTATCCGGGTCGGTCTCCCTGAATTCAACAGTGCTCCCTTAAAGAAACGCCTAAGCTAGCGTCCACGGAGCTCTCAGAGAGAAAGCGACAGGGACGTCCTTCACCTGATGGGCCGAATAAGACTATTGGCTCATTCCGGACTAACCATGATTGGAGTCATGGCCGCATGCATTATGCGGGGGGTGCAGCCGCTTCAATATAGAGGCCACCCCATGTGGGATTTTAACGGGGAGGATGACACCACCCGTTACGGTCGTAAGGGGCTAGCCTCAGCTGCCGCTCTAGTAAAAATCTTATCCTCTTTGTACAAGGGAGAAGAGGAGGAATTCCTCCACGTCAACCCGCATGGCGGATTTAGTATGTACAACCCCCTGAGTTGGGTAAGTGAACAATTGTGCCTTCCCATCCGCTTTATATTCCCATGATTAAATATGTAGTCCAATGATTTCAACGCAGGAACTGCGTCAGGAGGTAAAGGATATAAACAGCCGTCCCCCACAACCCGAGGATCCAGAACGGTCCCTCGATCCGGACTCCGAAGAGGATCCGGATATATCGATGGAGTTGATTGACGGGGTGTTTCATCAGTTAAGCAAGGACAATACCTTGGTGGCCATTACGGCTGATTACCCAGGGTTAATCCCGGCCTCCCAAGTAACAGAGAGCGGAGTCTCATCCCTTTGAGAAGGAATCCATTCTCACGCATTTTAGTTTTCCTGACCGTGTTTTGCAGGGGAGGTTTCCAAGGTGGGAGGCCGAACCTGCGGCGGCTAGCCAACGAGGGGCCACAGGGCCCCGTGGGGCAAAAAGGAATGTAGTCCGGACTGGGACGCCGTCGCAAAGGTATAGCGCATCCTCTTTTTCCCTGGTGTTATTTCCTCAGGGCAAATTAATGTTCGTGCTATCTTCAGGACGAAGAGACCTCGCCGGACTACATCCGGAGAGGTTGCCAACCACGCCTCCACCAGCCCGGCTCCAATGCCTGGCCCGAAAGCGGGAGCGAACACGAGGCGCGCACCGGACGCTCCTCCGACAGAGGATGCGGACAGGCTGTCTGCAACCAATTCCGAGGTGGAGAGTGCCATGAACCACAGGCGTCGCCGGACAGTTCTTCACGACGCTTGTTTCTCCCGAGAGGCATTAGATGCCTTCAACTCGGGAGATGCGTACCTCCGTGCTGCTCAAAATGGTTTAACCAGAGCCATGGAGCAATATGTAAAAGACATACGGGTAAGAAAATTTTGGTAAATATATATGTATATACCAGTAGCCCCCGAGACTTGGAACAATTAGAGTAACTGGTTTAAGGATCATTTGTTATGCAGGTTCTTACAGAGAAGAATACCGTACTGTCCCAGGAGATGAAAGAGTGCAAAGCCCAACTGGAGGCCGCACTAGCCGCGGCAGGGGAGCCTAAAGAGACCCCCTCTGGTAAGATACACTTCGAAAGATTAATACCTTGTGAAGTGCGGCGTGGGTATGAATCTGCCAAATCATATTGCAGATGGCGCCGGACTGGATCCGGAGAGGCAACAACTCTTACGCCGGCTAAAGGCCGGTGAGAGTATGTTGACAAGGGTGAGGTGGGAGAAGAATGAGCTTCAGGATGCCAACACCAAGCTGGACGTTGAACTTAAAGATGTTCGTGGCCAGCTGTCGGACTCTACTAAGGAGAATCAGCGGCTTCGACGCGGCATATTTAGTAAGTGCTTAAGCGAATCTTTGAAAGAAAAGAGTTCGGCGAGGAAGTCGACTAACAGAGTAATGTCTGTAGGTATGCTAACGGGTCGTCCTGCAGAGGAGATGCCCGGTTCTACGGGTGACCTTCTTCCCGAGCTCTCGCAACTGCACGAGTGAGTTCGGCAGGCGATGCGAGGCGTTGCGCAAGCCTTATGGCCTTCCCACTCCATGCCCGAGGGCCTTGGAGAGCTTTCGGAGAAGCTTAAGGGAGCTCGGTGGCGCTTCTGGTTGTGGAAGATATCGGCCTGCCGACAAGGCGCTAGGGAGGCCTGGGCCATGGTGAAGACGCGGTACACGAAGTCTGACCCAAACCATATGGCCGAGGTCGGACCTGTAGGGCCTGACGGGAAGGAGATACCTGTAAGCTTAGTGTACGGCCAAGTAGAATTGGCCGCAAAGTATTCCCAGCAGGACTGTAAGTTAGACAACCTGTTAGATGGTATTGAAGAGGAATACAATCAGTCAGAGTGACTATGTAATTTTTAATTGACATGTGTAATGCCTTCTAGCCGGATTGTAGATTGTTTGTCGTTGCCGACCTTTTCGCTTCAACCTCAGGACCTGACGGTCCGGAGTGTGTCCGAATACCCTACCGGTTATGTAAGAACCGGGGTATGCATGGAGACCAGGTGTAGGGGTCATTAGTGCTTTATCAGACAAGTGCCCAACTAGTTATGTTATATTACATGGTTAGTAAGAAACATCTTCCAGAGAGAATAGTTCCGTTAGGGGTTCCTTTCTCTGGGAGGCATGCCCTAAAGTGCATGTCCGGACTGCAAACGCAGGAAAATCATCTGGGGGCATATACATAAATAAGTAAAAAAAGGTCATCTTTTAGTTCATCGACCGAATATTCCCTTAAGAATGCTAGCTTTCGGCTTCACCCAGTCTAAGGTACACATCCGGCTGATCCGGCAGTAACAATCGCAGAGATGCTCCCTTTACCACCTAGCCGAACAATCGGGAGCGTAGGGGTAAGCACAGGAGCCAGGCAACCCAACTTGGCCAAAACTTAAGTCATATCGATGCATATAATGGTGAAGAAAAGGTACATGCGGAAGTTTGACACATGTGGTGGGCGTGAAGCCCGTATAAATAAGCTTCTGTTAAAGAAGCCCCCAGGTTTAATGAGCGCGAGTAGCACTTCACTTGAGGAGCCTTTAAGGGCTATAAAAGAGAAGAGGGGAAGGAGAGAAATGTAAGACAGAAAATGTAAAAAATGGACAGAGGAAGGAGACAAACACAGAGTCTGGCGCTAGGCATAGAATCTTCGGAGACGGGCTGCGTTCCATGGGTTCGGCTCGAGTCGGTTATCCGACGCATCTCGCAGGCGGTATGCTCCACCAGTCAGGACTTGGTCGATTATGAAGGGACCTTCCCACTTGGGCTTCAGCTTGTCCTTTTGCTTGTCCGGCAGGCGTAGAACTAATTCGCCAATGTTGTAGCTTTTGGCCCGCACTTCTCTGCTTTGATATCTTCGAGCCTGCTGTTGATAGAATGCGGAACGGGCTTTTGCCACATCGCGCTCCTCCTCTAAGGCGTCCAAACTATCGCGCCGATCGAGCTCGGCCTCCCTTTCTTCGTACATGCACACTCGAGGTGAGTCATGAATTATGTCGCATGGCAAGACTGCCTCTGCGCCGTACACCATAAAAAATGGTGTGTATCCGGTGGTGCGGTTCGGCGTGGTCCGCAGCCCCCAGAGTACGGAGTCGAGCTCCTCTACCCAGTGCGTGTTAGATTCCTTGAGGGACCGCACTAATCTGGGTTTGATGCCGCTCATGATGAGACCATTTGCACGTTCGACCTGACCGTTAGTTTGTGGGTGATAGACGGAAGCATAATCGAGCTTGAAGCCCATGTTTTTGCACCAGAGTTTTACCTCATCGGCCATAAATTTCGTGTCGTTATCGGTGATGATGTTGTGGGGGACGCCATAACGGTGTACGACCCCGGATATAAAGTCTATCACAAGTCCGGATTCGGCCATCTTAACAGGCTTGGCTTCTATCCATTTGGTGAACTTATCCACCATGACCAGTAAGTAATTTTTCTTGTGGGTTCCGCCTTTAAGGGGTCCCACCATGTCAAGCCCCCGGACCGCGAAAGGCCAAGTGATGGGGATAGTTTGGAGGGCGGTGGGTGGCATATGGCTTTGGTTTGCAAAAAGCCGACAACCGATGCATTTATGGACCAAGTCCTGAGCGTCCGCCCGGGCCGTCGGCCAATAAAAGCCTGTACGGAAAGCCTTGCTTACGAGGGACCGGGCTGCAGCATGATGGCCACCGAGTCCGGCATGAATTTCAGCCAACAGGTTCCGCCCTTCCACTTCGGAGATGCACCTTTGAAGGACTCCGGTAGTGCTTTTCTTGTAAAGTTCTCCCTCATGGACTTTATAGGCTTTAGATCGCCGCACTATACAGCGTGCCTTGTTTTGGTCCTCTGGGAGTTCCTGCCTAGTAAGGTAGGCTAGGAATGGTTTTGTCCACGGGGCAATAATGGCCATTAGTACGTGGGCTGAGGTTGTTATTTCATTGGCAGAGCCTCCGATTATGTCAGATTGTTCGGCGTCGGACAGTGTGGTTGGGTCCGGACTAATATTGCCATGTTCCCCTTCCCATAATACGGATGGCTTGAACAACCTTTCCAGGAAGATGTTGGGGGGGGGGACTGCATCGCGTTTTGCGCCGATGCGTGCCAGGACGTCTGTCGCCTGATTGTTTTCTCGGGCTATAAGGTGAAATTCGAGCCCTTCAAACCGAGCTGACATTTTGAGGACGGCGTTGCGGTAAGCTGCCATTTTTGGATCCTTGGCATCGAAGTCTCCATTTATTTGGGATATCACGAGGTTCGAATCCCCGCGCACCTCTAGGCGTTGAATGCCCATGGATACTTCCATCCGGAGACCATGTAAAAGGGCCTCATATTCGGCTGCATTGTTGGAGTCCGTGTACATAATCTGGAGTACATATTGAACTGTGTCTCTTGTGGGGGACGTCAAAATGACGCCGGCCCCTAGTCCGGCCAATATTTTGGAACCGTCGAAGTGCATGATCCAGTTTGAATATGTGCCGTACTCTTTAGCGAGTTCGGCCTCCGTCCATTCTGCGACGAAGTCGGCCAAAACTTGCGACTTGATAGCTCGCCGTGGCCTATAAGTTATGTCAAACGGGAGGAGCTTGATGGCCCATTTTGCAATCCGGCCCATTGCGTCACGGTTGTTTATAATATCATTGAGTGGTACTTCCGATGCTACTGTGATTGAACACTCTTGAAAGTAGTGTCGTAGCTTCCGGGATGCCATGAATACCGCATATGCAATCTTTTGATAATGTGGGTACCGTGATTTGCATGGGGTGAGGACAGTGGACACATAGTAAACCGGCTTTTGAAGGGGGAATTTGTGTCCGTCCGTTTCCCGCTCGACGACGAGTACTGCGCTGACAACTTGATGGGTTGCTGCAATGTACAATAGCATTGGTTCGCCGATGTTTGGCGCGGCCAGGACGGGGTTTGTTGCCAATATGGCTTTTATTTCCTGGAGTCCGGCCGTGGCGGCGTCCGTCCACTCGAAGTGTTCGGTGCACCGAAGGAGGCGATAGAGGGGTAGCGCCTTTTCTCCCAACCGGGAGACAAAGCGGCTTAGAGCCGCCACGCATCCGGTTAATTTTTGTATTTGTTTGAGGTCCTTTGGGATATCCAATTGTGACAAAGCTCGGATCTTGGCTGGATTTGCTTCGATTCCCCTACCGGATACAATGAAGCCCAAGAGCTTTCCGGCTGGAACGTCGAAAACGCATTTTTTCGGATTTAGCTTGATGTCATATGCTCGGAGGTTGTCAAATGTAAGCCTCAAGTCGTCTACTAGAGATTCGATATGTCTTGTTTTTACGACCACATCATCCACGTATGCCTCTACTGTTTTGCCGATCTGGTTTGCCAGACATGTCTGAATCATGCGATGATATGTTGCGCCGACGTTTTTGAGCCCGAAAGGCATTGTGTTGAAGCAGAATGGGCCGTATGGGGTGATGAATGCCGTTGCAGCTTGGTCTGACTTGGCCATCTTGATTTGATGGTAACCGGAGTATGCGTCGAGGAAGCACAACGAATCGTGTCCTGCAGTGGCGTCGATAATTTGATCGATGCGGGGGAGGGGGAAGGGATCCTTTGGGCAGTCCTTGTTGAGGTCTTTGAAGTCAACGCATAGGCGCCAGGATTTGTCCTTCTTTGGTACCATCACCAAGTTTGCTAGCCAGTCCGGATGTTTTATATCTCTAATGAATCCGGCCTCCAATAGTTTGGCTAGCTCCTCTCCCATTGCCTGTCTCTTGGGTTCGGAAAAACGCCGAAGGGCTTGTTTGACAGGTTTGAATCCTTTTAGGATATTTAAGCTGTGTTCGGCCAGCCTGCGTGGGATTCCTGGCATGTCCAAAGGGTGCCATGCAAAAATGTCCCAGTTCTCCCGTAGGAATTCTCGCAGTGCGGCGTCTACATCGGGGTTTAATTGTGCCCCGATGGAAGCTGTTTTATTGGGGTCCGTTGGATGGACCTGGAATTTGACTATTTCATCCGCTGGTTTAAAGGAGGTGGACTTGGATCTTTTGTCGAGTATCACATCGTCCCTGTTTACCGTGGAGTGCAGCGTAGTCAGTTCCTCAGCCGCTAGGGCTTCGGACAGTGCCTCAAGGGCCAGTGCGGCTGTCTTGTTTTCGGCGTGGAGTGCTATGTCCGGATCACTAGCGAGAGTGATGATTCCGTTCGGCCCGGGCATCTTGAGCTTCATGTACCCGTAATGGGGTATTGCTTGGAAGATTGTAAACGCTTCCCGCCCCAGCAGAGCGTGGTATCCGCTGCTGAATGGGGCCACTTGGAATGTGACCTCTTCGGACCTATAATTATCCGGCGTGCCGAACACCAGATCTAGTGTGATTTTTCCTGTACAATGTGCTTCCCGACTGGGGATTATTCCTCTGAAGGTTGTGCTTCTTCGCTCAATGCGGTTCCAGTCTATTTCCATTTTTTGAAGGGTTTCCTCTTAAATGAGGTTCAATCCACTGCCTCCATCCATGAGTACCTTGGTGAGGCGATAGTCGTCCACTATAGGACTGAGTACCAATGCGGCTGGTGCTCGAGCTGTTCGGAATTTAGGTTCGTCGCTGGCATTAAAGGTAATAGCCGTGTCACTCCATGGGTTTATTGTTGCTACTTGATAGACTTCGGTGAAGCTGCGGAGTGTTCTTTTTCGCATTTTATTTGATGCGAAAGTCTTGAAGACTGTTAAGACTGTACTGGAGTCCCTGAGGTGGCTTTCTGCGGCCTCCGGAATTAGGAGATCTTCGCCCCTTTTGGCCACCTGCCGGAGTATCCAACATGCTCTAAGACTATGAGTTGGTGTGGCGTCCTCTGTACTATGAATTTTACAGGGTCCATTAAGCCATCCCTCCAGTACGGTTCCATGCCCTGTAGAGGGTTTTGGTTTTTTGGTTTTTAACCCGGGTGTCTGATGATGATGCACCCTTTTATTTCGGACGAGGTTTCTATTCAGGGCCGGATTGTCCCAAAATTTAGTTTCGGTTTTCCGGGCGCTTTCCATCGCACAGTACTTTTGTTCTATGGACACCAAGTCAGTGAAGCGTGTAAGATCACGACGACCTGTGGCGTTGAGGATTCCCTTGTCCGTGCAATTATTGCAGAAGATTGAGATTGTGTTTTCCTCGTGGCAGTCCTTTATCCTGTTCATAACCAGGAGGAACCTTGCCCAGTAATGATTTACTGTTTCTTTGGGCTTTTGCCTGATTTGGGATAGATCGCTTATGTTCGGGCGGGTGGGTGGAATTAAATCCGGAACTTCACCCAATCTAAGACTCAGAGGCCAAGGAGTTTCCGAACTCTGAGGTTTAGATTCTTGGATGTTGTCCAGTGAATCTAGCCCGTTGCCTGATTCTAAGTTCAGGTCTTGAGTTACATCCTCCCCTCCGCGGGTATCCGGCTTGGAGGGATCTGGAATCCGGATGTAGCTAGTCCTTAAGATAGATGAAGAGTCGCCGCACTGTGCCTCTACTACGGCAACATGATGGGTGACTTGGGGAGAATTTATTTCTCTTAGATCGGGTTTAAGCCGAACCTGGTCATAATCCGTAGTGACCCCCAAGGCGGCGATGCGATCCAAGAGCTCGTTTACGGAAGAGAGCTCCATTGGATCTAACAGCTCGACGAGTTCCGAGCTGACGTGAAGATTGCTTTTGATGACCCGAGAGGTCACCGTCGGCGCAACGGTCGAACAAGCGGTCATGAGAAAACCGCCTAGCCGGAGAGTTTGGCCGACAGCCAAGGCTCCCTTAGTAACGGTGCCGTCTTTAAAGACCGGAAGAGGCATCCTTCTTGATTGCGACGACACAGAGGAACTCTCAATGAAAGCACCAATGTCGGTGTCAAGACCGGCGGATCTCGGGTAGGGGGTCCCGAACTGTGCGTCTAGGCCGGATGGTAACAGGAGACAAGGGACACAATGTTTTTTAACCAGGTTCGGGCCCTCTTGATAGAGGTAAAACCCTACGTCCTGCTTGATTAATATTGATGATATGGGTAGTACAAGAGTAGATCTACCACGAGATCAAGGAGGCTAAACCCTAGAAGCTAGCCTATGGTATGATTGTTGTATGATGAAGTTGTCCTACGGACTAAAACCCTCCAGTTTATATAGACACCAGAGAGGGTTAGGGTTACACAAAGTCGGTTACAATGGTAGGAGATCTTGAATATCCGCATCGCCAAGCTTGCCTTCCACGCCAAGGAAAGTCCCATCCAGACACGAGACGGAGTCTTCAATCTTGTATCTTCATAGTCCTGGAGTTCGGCTGAAGGTATAGTCCGGCTACCCGGACACCCCCTAATCCAAGACTCCCTCACTTAGCGATATTACCTATTCTTTGGCATTCATCACAAGATAAGACGAACTTACGGGCATCCTTGAAGAGAGTAGGACAATAGAACCCAGATTGCAATATCTTGTGAGCAGTTTTGTCTCCAGCATGATGCCCTCCATAAGCTTCGGAGTGACATTTCCATAGGATTTGTCCCTGTTCATGCTCAGGTACATAACGTCTAATAATACCATCTACTCCTTCTTTATAAAGATGTGGGCCATCCCAAAAGTAATGTCTTAAATCATAGAAGAATTTTTCTTTTGTTGGTATGTAAAGCTAGGTGGTAAATATTTAGCAACAATATAATTAGCATAGTCAGCATACCAAGGAGTGTTATGAGAAACATTTATTGCAGCTAACTGCTCATCAGGAAAACTATTATCAATAGGTAGTGGGTCATCAAGCACATTTTCAAGCCTAGACAAGTTATCAACTACGGGGTTCTCGACTCCTTTTCTACCAGTGATATGTAAATCAAATTCTTGTAGAAAGAGAACCCATTGCATAAGCCTAGGTTTAGCATCTTTCTTTTCCATAAGATATTTTATAGCATCATGATCAATGTGAACAATTACTTTTGAATAAACAATGTAAGATCTAAATTTATCACAAGAAAACACCACTGCTAGAAATTGTTTTTCAGTAGTTGCATAATTTCCTTGAGCACTCTCTAGAGTTTTACTAGCATAATGGGCAACATTTAATTTCTTATCAACTCTCTGTCCTAGAACAACACCAACAACATAATCACTAGCATCACACATAATTTCAAAAGGCAAGTTCCAATCAGGTGGTTGAACAATAGGTGCAGAAATTAAGGCTTTCTTGAGTGTTTCAAAGGCTTCTAAACAATCATCATCAAAAACAAAAGGAACATCCTTTTGCAAAAGATTTGTATGAGGCCTAGAAATTTTAGAAAAGTCTTTCATAAATCTCCTATAGAAACCAGCATGACCTGGGAAACTACGAATACCTTTAATATCTTTAGGGCATGGCATTTTCTCAATTGCATCAACCTTAGCTTTGTCCACTTCAATACCTCTTTCAGAAATTTTATGGCCCAAAACAATACCTTCATTAACAATAAAATGGCACTTTTCCCAATTCAAGACAAGATTTGTTTGCTCGCATCTCTGCAAAACTCGATCAAGATTGGTTAAACAGCCATCAAAAGACTTCCCATAAACAAAGAAGTCATCCATGAAAACCTCAACAATCTTTTCACAAAAGCCAGAGAATATAGCAGTGATACATCTTTGAAAGGTAGCAGGTGCATTGCATAAACCAAAAGGCATACGTCTATAAGCATAAGTTCCAAAGGGACAAGTGAAAGTGGTCTTTTCTTGATCAGGTTGAGAAACAGGTATTTGTGAAAAACCAGAATATCCATCAAGGAAGCAAACGTGTGTGTGCTTAGATAATCTTTCTAGCATTTGATTGATAAAAGGGTGAGGGTAATGATCTTTTCTAGTTGCCTTGTTTAATTTTATAAAATCAATTACCATTCTATAACATGTAACCATTCTTTGTGGAATAAGTTCATTCTTATCATTAGGAACAACAATGATACCTCCTTTCTTAGGGACACAATAAACATGACTTACCCATCTATTATCAGCTATAGGATAGATTAGACCTGCTTCCAGAAGTTTTAATATTTCCCTTCTTACCACTTCCTTCATTTTCGGATTTAACCGACGTTGGTGATCAACAACGGTTTTAGCATCAGGTTCTATAGTAATCTTGTGTTGACATAGAGTAGGACTAATGCGCTTTAAATCATCAAGAGTATATCCAATAGCAGCTCAGTGCTTCCTCAGAACTTTCAATAATCTTTCTTCTTCATGTTCTGAAAGGTTAGCACTAATAATAATAGGATATATATTATTTTCATCAAGATAAGCATATTTCAAATTGTTTGGCAATTGTTTTAATTCAAACACAGGATCACCTTTAGGTGGAGTAGGGCCTCCTATAGTTTCGATAGGCAAATTGTGTTTAAGCAGAGGATGTTGTTCAAAGAAATCTTATCTATTTCATTTCTTTCATGCATATGTAAATCATTTTCATGGTCTAGCAAATATTGTTCTAGAGGATCAATAGGAGGCACATCAATAGAAGCAATACCAATTATTTCATCCTTACTAAGCAATTCTTTTTCATGAAGCTTTCTACTAAACTTGGAAAAATTAAACTCATGAGACTCATCACCAAAACTAACACCGATAGTTTGTTTCTCACAATCTATTTTAGCATTAACGTTGTTCAAGAAAGGTCTACCAAAGATAATGGGACAAAAGTCATCTTGTGGGGAACCAAGAACAAGAAAATCAGTAGGGTATTTTATTTTCCCACACAAGACTTCAACATCTCTAACAATCCCAAATGGTGTGATGGTGTCTCTATTAGCAAGTTTAATAGTAGCATATATTTCTTCTATTTTAGCGGGTGCTATGTCATTCATAATTTCTTGACATAAAGTAAAAGGAATAGCACTCACGCTAGCACCTATGTCACATAAACCATGATAACAGTGATCTCCTATTTTAGCTGAAACAACGGGCATGCTAACAAAGGGTATATGATTATCCCTTTTACCAGGTTTGGCAATTCTAGTAGCTTCATTACAGAAGTAAATAACATGCCCATCTATATGTTCTTCCAAGAGATCCTTAACCATAGTAACACTAGGATCTACTTTAATTTGTTCATCGGGTTTAGGTGTTCTAATATAACTTTTGTTGACCACAGTTGAAACTTTAGCATGTTCCTTTATCCTAACAGGGAAAGGTGGTTTCTCAATATAAGCGGTAGGAACAACTGGATCAACATTATAAAGTATAGTTTCCTCTTAGCTAGTTCTGGTTCTTTAATTTCTTCTTTAATAGGTGGGTGAAATTTAAATGACTTCTCTTTAGGGAGATCAACATGAGTAGCAAATGATTCACAAAAGGAGGCTACTATCTCAGAGTCAAGTCCATATTTAGTGCTAAAGTTTTGAAAAGCATCGGTATTCATAAAAGATTTAACAAAATCATACTTAAGCTTAATACCTGACTCTTTACCTTTGTCAAGTTCTCAATCTTCAGAGTTGCGTTAATTTCTTTCCAAAAGATCCCACCGGAATTCAATACTCTTCTTTATAAAAGAACCAACACAAGAAGTATCAAGCTTGGATCGATCATTATGAGAAAGCCGAGCATAAAAATTCTGGATAATAATTTCTCTTGGGAGCTCATGATTGGGGAATGAATATAACATTGACTTAAGCCTCCCCCAAGCTAGAGCAATAGTTTCTCCTTCACGAGGCCAAAAATATATATGTAATTCTGATCACGATGAACTAGATGCATGGGATAATTTTTTTGGTGGAACTCCAATTCCAAGATCCAATATCATCGCATAGCCTATACCATGCCAATGCTTTTCCCTTCAAAGATAAAGGGAAAACCTCGTTCTTAACTTCATCTCTGGGAAAACTTGCAAGCTTAAACAATCCACAAATTTGTTCCACATATATCAAGTGCATATCAGGATGTTCGGTTCCATCTCCTGCATAAGGATTAGCTAGCAGTTGTTCTATCATACTCGAAGGAATTTCAGATTCGATATTTTCAGTAGGTGCAGTAGGTTGAGGGGTAGCTAATTGTGGTTCCGGTCGAGGTGAAGATACCCTGAACAAACCCCTCAAAGGATTGTTTTCCATAGTAACAAGTGATAGTAAATTTCAGCACACTATATAAATGTTTCCTTACCAAAGGCGCTTCACTCCCCGGCAACAGCGCCAGAAAATAGCCTTGATGACCCAAAAGTATATGGGATCAATTGTAGCTCTTTTCGATAAGTAAGAGTGTCGAACCCAACGAGGAGCAGAAGGAAATGACAAGTAGTTTTCAGCAAGGTAATGTCTGCAAGTGCTGAAATTGTAAGTAACGGAGTAGTTTGATAGCAAGATAATCTGTAACGAGCAAGTAATGATAGTAGTAACAAAAGTGAAGCAAGGTAGCCCAATCCTTTTGAGGCAAAGGAAAGGCCAAAACGGTCTCTTATAATAAGCAAAGCGTCCTTGACGGTAGATGATGTTGTTGAAGCTACGTCGGTATTTCCCCAAAGAGAAGGGATGATGCATCACATCGGCGGTAGGTATTTCCCTCAGATAAGAAACCAAGGTTATCGAACCAGTAGGAGAACCAAGCAACACAACGTAAACAACCCCTGCACACAAATAACAACCACTTGCAACCGACGTGTTAGAGGGGTTGTCAATCCCTTTCGAGTAACGGCGCCAGAAATGGCACGTGGACAAGAGAAAGTTGCAATAGATTAAATAAATAGATCGCAAATAAAATAAAGTGCAGCAAGTTATTTTTGGGTTTTTGGGTTAATAGATCTAAAAATAAATGCAAGAGAAAAGTAGATCGCAAAGGCAAATAATATGAGAAAGAAGACTTGGGGCCGTAGGTTTCACTAGTGGCTTCTCTCGAGAAAAGTAGCAAAGCGGTGGGTGAACAAATTACTATTGGGCAATTGATAGAACTTCAAATAATTATGATGATATCTAGGCAATGATCATTATATAGGCATCACGTCCAAGATTAGTAGACCGACTCCTGCCTGCATCTACTACTATTACTCCACACATCGACCGCTATCCAGCATGCATCTAGTGTATTAAGTTCATGGAGAAACGGAGTAATGCAATAAGAACGATGACATGATGTAGACAAGATCTATCTATGTAGAGATAGACCCCATCGTTTTACCCTTAGTAGCAACGATACATACGTGTCGGTTCCCCTTCTGCCACTGGGATCAAGCACCGTAAGATCGAACCCACTACAAAGCACCTCTTCCCATTGCAAGATAAATAGATCAAGTTGGCCAAACAAAAATCCAAATATCGGAGAAGAAATACGAGGCTATAAGCAATCATGCATATAAGAGATCAAAGAAACTCAAATAACTTTCATGGATATAAAAAGATAGATATGATCATAAACTCTAAGTTCATCGGATCCCAACAAACACACCGCAAAAGAGTTACATCATATGGATCTCCAAGAGACCATTGTATTGAGAATCAAGAGAGAGATATGAAGCCATCTAGCTACTAACTACGGACCCGAAGGTCTACAAAGAACTACCCACGCATCATCGAAGAGGCACCAATGGAGGTGGTGAACCCCATCCGAGATGGTGTCTAGATTGGATCTGGTGGTTCTGGACTCTGCGGCGACTGGATGAATATTTCCTCGACTCCCCCAGGGTTATGGAAATATCGGGGTACTTATAGAGCAAAGAGGCAGTCTGGGGGCACCCGAGGTGGGCACAACCCACCAGGGCGCGCCTGGGCCTCCTGGCGTGCCCTGGTGGGTTGTCCCCTCCTTGGGACTCCCCCCTGGTGCAACCAAGGCCCAACATGTTCCTTCTGGCCCATAAAAAAAATCTCTATAAAGTTTCGTGGTATTTGGACTCCGTCTGATATTGATTTTCTGCGATGTAAAAAACACAGAAAAAACAGGAACTGGCACTTGGCACTATGTCAATAGGTTAGTACCAAAAAATGATATAAAATGATTATAAAACATCCAAGATTGATAATATAACAATATGGAACAATCAAAAATTATAGATACGTTGTAGAAGTATCAGTACACGGGAATTTCATCTAGTCACTTTCATCATATTGATTTGATTCGTGTTCGCTACTTTGATAATTTGATATGTGGGTGGACCGGTGCTTAGGTGTTGTTCTTACTTGAACAAACCTCATACTTATGATTAACCCTCTCGCAAGCATCCTCAACTACGAGAAAAGTATTAAGAATAACTTCTAACCATAGCATTAAATTTTTGGATCCAATCGGTTCCTTACGGAATAGCGCCTAAACTAGGGTTTAAGCTTCTGTCACTCTCACAACCCATCATCTAATAACTAATCCACAATGCATTCCCTTAGGCCCAAATATGGTGAAGTGTCATGTAGTCGACGTTCACATGACACCGCTAAGGGAATCACAACATACATACTATCAAATTATCAAACACATATCAAGTTCACATGATTACTTGCAACATGATTTCTCCCGTGACCTCAAGAACAAAATTAACTACTCACAAATGATAATCGTGCTCAAGATCAGAGGAGTATTAAATAGCATATTGGATCTGAACATATAATCTTCCACCAAATAAACCATATAGTAATCAACTACAAGATGTAATGAACACTACTAGTCACCCACAAGCACCAACCTATAGTTCTGGTACAAAGGTTGAACACAAGAGATGAACTACAGTTTGAGATGAGATGGTGCTATTGAAGATGTTGATGGATATTTCCCTCCCCAAGGTGGGAGAGTTGTTGGTGATGATGATGACGATGATTTCCGCCTCCGGGAGGGAAGTTTCCCCGGCGAAATTGCTCCACCGGAGGGCAAAAGTGCTCCTGCCCAAGTTTCGCCTCGAGATGGTGTCGCTCCGTCCCGAAAGCCCTCCCCTTATATTTTCAAGGTCAAAATGACTTATATACCATAAGATGGGCACCGGAGGTGGGCTGAGGGGAGCACAACCCACCAGGGCGCACCTGGGCTCCCTGGCGTGCCCAGGTGGGTTGTGCCCACCTAGTGGGACCCCCTCTTGTACTTATTGTCTTCAATATTCCTCATATATTCCATAAAACATCTCTGTAAAGTTTCGACTTGTTTGGAGTTGTACAGAATAGGTGGCCTGACGTAGCTTTTCCAGGTCCAGATTTCTAGCTGCCGGAATTCTCCCTCTTTGTGTGTACCTTGCATATTATGAGAGAAAAGGCATTAGAATTACACCAAAAAGCATTATTATGCATAAAAACATCATAAATAACAGTAGGAAAACATGATGCAAAATGGACGTATCAAGGCTGATGATATTGGATCATGGAACTACAACCGATTGAAATTGGAATTTCATCAGAAGTTTTATCCTATGCATCTAGTACATCATGATCGAAATTATGTATATAATTTTTCGCCTCGTGAAGGAGAAAGTATCGATCAAGCTTGGGGGAGGCTTAGGGCAATGTTATATTCATGCCCCAATCATGAGCTCTCAAGAGAAATTATTATTTAGAATTTTCATGCTCGGCTTTCTCGTAATGATCAATCCATGCTCGATACTTCTTGTAGTGGTTCCTTTATGAAGAAGAATATTGAATTCAAATGGGATTTATTGGAAAGAATTAAATGCAACTCTGACGATTGGGAACTCGACGAAGATAATGAGTCAGGTATAAACCTTAAGTTTGATTGTGTTAAATCTTTTATGAATACCGATGCTTTTCGTGATTTTAGCACTAAATATGGACTTGACTCTGAGATAGTAGCTTTTTTTGAATCTTTTGCTACTCACTTGTGGTTCCTTTTTTTGAATATTTTCGTGATTTTAGCACTAAAGTTGTAGAACCTGTTAAAGTTGAAGAAGAAACTATTACTTATAATGTTGGTCCTGTTGGTCCTACTGATTATATTGAGAAACCACCTTTACCTGTTAGAATAAAGGATCATGCTAAAGCATCAATTGTGGTTTGTAAGAGTTAAACTAGAACACCTGCACCCTCTGAGAAAATTAAAGTTGAACCTAGTATTGCCTTGGTTAAAGATCTCTTGGTTGATAATATTGATGGGCATGTTATTTATTTCTGTGATGAAGCTGCTAGAATTGCTAAACCCGATATTAAAGATAAACATAGACCTGTTGTTGGCATGCCTATTGTTTCTGTTAAAATATGAGATCATTGTCATCATGGCTTATGTGATGTGGGTGCTAGTGTGAGTGCAATTCATTTTACCTTATATCAAGAAATTATGAATAATATTGCACCTGCTGAGATAGAAGATATTAGTGTTACTATTAAGCTTGCTAATAGAGATACTATATCACCAATTGGGATTGTTAGAGATGTTGAAGTCTTGTGTGGGAAAATAAAATACCGTACCGATTTTCTTGTTCTTAGTTTTCCACAAGATGATTTTTGTCCCATTATATTTGGTAGACCTTTCTTGAATACTGTTAATGCTAAGATAGACTGTGAGAAGGAAATTGTTACTGTAAGTTTTGGGGATATGTCTCATGATTTTAATTTCTCTAAATTTCATAGACAACCCCATGATAAAGAATTGCCTGGTAAGGATGAAATTATTGGTCTTGCTTCTATTGCCGTGCCTCCTACTGATCCTTTAGAACAATATTTGCTAGACCATGGAAATGATATGTTTATGAATGAAAGAAGGGAATTAGATGAAATATTGTTTAATCAAGGGCCTATTTTGAAACACAATTTGCCTGTTGAAATCCTTGGGGATCCTCCTCCACCCAAAGGTGATCCCGTGTTTCAGCTTAAACAATTACCTAATATTTGAAATATGCTTATCTCGATGAAAAGAAGATATATCATGTTATTATTAGTGCTAACCTTTTAGAGCATGATGAAAAGAAATTATTGAAAACTCTGAAGAAGCACAGTGCCGCTATTGGATACACTCTTGATGATCTTAAGGGCGTTAGTCCCACTCTATGTCAGCACAAAATTAATATGGAGCCTGATGCTAAACTAGTTGTTGATCATCAATGACGGTTAAATGCTAATATGAAAGAAGTGGTAAGAAATGAAATACTAAAGCTTCTGGAGGCAGGTATAATTTATCCTATTGCTGATAGTAGATGGGTAAGTCATGTTCATTGTGTCCCTAAGAAGGGAGATATTATTATTGTTCCTAATGATAAGAATGAATTGATTCCACACAAAAATGTTACAGGTTATAGAATGGTAATTGATTTTTTCAAATTAAACAAAGCTACTAGAAAAGATCATTACCCTCTACCTTCTATTGACCAAATGCTAGAAAGACTATCGAACATACACATTTTTGCTTTCTAGATGGTTATTCTGTTTTCTCTCAAATACCTATGTCAAAAGAGGACCAAGAAAATATCACTTTTACTTGCCCTTTGAGTACTTTTGCTTATAGACATATGCCTTTTGGTTTATGCAATGCACCTGCTACCTTTCAAAGATGTATGACTGCTATATTCTTTGACTTTTGTGAAAAAATTGTTGAGGTTTTCATGGATGATTTCTCCATTTATGGAACTTTTTTGATGATTGCTTATGCAACCTGATACGTCTCCGTCATATCTATAATTTTTGATTGTTTCATGCCAATATTATACAACTTTCACATATTTTGGCAACTTTTTATATGATTTATTGGACTAACATATTGATCCAGTGCCCAGTGCTAGTTCCTGTTTTCTGCATGTCTTTTGTATCGCAGAGTATCCATATCAAACGAAGTCCAAATGCAATAAAATTTCACAAAGAATTATTTTGGAATATATGTGATTTTTGGGAGTTGGAATCACCGCAAACGGAGGCCCACATAGCCCACAAGACACCAGGGCGCGCCGGAGGCCCCTAGCGTGTGGTGGTGGGTTGTGCCCTCATCGAACATCGGTTGGAGCTCTACTTTGGGCGCAAGGAAGCTTATATCTGGAAAAAAATCGTGTTAAAATCTCAGCGCAAATCGGAGTAACGGATCTCCGGGAATATAAGAAACGGTTTTCGGCCAGATCTGAAAAATGCGAAACAGAAGAGAACAGAGAGGGAGATCCAATCTCGGAGGGGCTCCCGCCCCTCCGCCGCCATGGAGGCCATGGACCAGATGGGGAACACTCCTCCCATCTAGGGGGGAGGCCAAGGAAGAAGAAGGTGGAGGGGGCTCTCTCCCCCTCTCTCCCAGTGGCGCCGGAGTGCCGCCGGGGCAATGATCGGGACGGCGATCTACATGAACAATCTTGCTACCGTCAACACCAACTCTATCTCCCTCTATGCAGCGGTGTAACACCCCCCACCCCCCGCTTTAATCTCCACTTAAACATGGTTCTCAACTCCATATATTATTTCCCAATGATCTATGGTTATCCTATGATGTTTGAGTAGATTTGTTTTGTCCTGTGGGTTAATCGTGATCTTGGTTGGTATGATTGTATATTTTATTTATGGTGCTGTCCTACGGTGCCCCCCGTTCTCGCGCAAACATGAGGGGCCCCCACTATAGGGTGTTGCAATATGTTCATGGTTCGCTTATGGTGGGTTGCGAGAGTGACAGAAGCTTAAACCCGAGTATGTGGGCTATGGCGTATGGGATAAAGAGGACTTGATACATAATGCTATGGTTGGGTTTCACGACCTTAATGATCTTTAGTAATTGCAGATGCTTGCTAGAGTTTCAATCCTAAGTGCATATGATCCAAGTAGAGAAAGTATGTTAGCTCATGCCTCTCCCTCATATAGAATTGCAAGAATGATTACCGGTACTTGTTATCAATTGCCTAGGGACAAATAACTTTCTTGTTGACACAAACCCTTTTACTAAACACCTAAATTTTATTATCTGGCAAAGTACTTCTAGTTTTGTTCTTGCAAAGTAGTTCTAGCATCACTCCTACAAACTATTTTCATACTTGTTTCCGATAAAGCAAACGTCAAGTGTGCGTAGAGTTGTATCGGTGGTCAATAGAACTTGAGGGAATATTTGTTCTACCTTTAGCTCCTCATTGGGTTCAATACTCTTATTTATCAAAGAAGGCTACAAACGATCCCCTATACTTGTGGGATATCACAACCTTGATCGAGTTTTGCAGAGATGTGAAGAAACTAATCTTGTCTTGAATTGGGAGAAGTGCCACTTTATGGTTAATGAAGGTGTTGTCTTGGGGCATAAAATTTCTGAAAGAGGTATTGAAGTTGATAAAGCTAAAGTAGATGCTATTGAAAAGATGTCGTGTCCTAAAGATATCAAAGGTATAAGAAGTTTCCTTGGTCATGCTAGTTTCTATAGGAGGTTTATCAAAGACTTATCTAAAATTTCTAGGCCTCTCACTAATCTCTTGCAAAAAGATGTTCCTTTTGTTTTTGATGATGATTGTGTAGAATCATTTGAAATACTTAAGAAAGCCTTGGTTTCTGCACCTATTGTTCAACTACCTGATTGGAATTTACCCTTTGAAATTATGTGTGATGCTAGTGATAATGTTGTTCGTGTCGTTCTCGGACAAAGAGTTGACAAGAAATTTGAATGTTATTCATTATTCTAGTAAAACTCTAGACAGTGCCCAGAGAAATTATGCTACTACTGAAAAAGAATTTTTAGCGGTTGTATTTGCTTGTGATAAGTTCAGATCTTATATTGTTGGTTCCAAAGTGACTGTTCGCACTGATCATGCTGCTATTAAATATCTTATGGAAAAGAAAGATGCTAAACCTAGACTTATTAGATGGGTTCTCTTGTTACAAGAATTTGATTTGCATATTATTGATAGAAAGGGAGCTGGGAACTCAGACAACTTGTCTAGGTTAGGAAATGATCTTGATGACCCACTGCCTATTGATGATAGCTTTCCTGATGAGCAATTAGCTGTCATAAATGCTTCTCGTAATACTCCTTGGTATATTGTTGCTAAATTTATACCACCTAGTTTCACATACCAGCAAAATAAAAAGTTCTTCTATGATTTAAGACATTACTTTTGGGATGACCCACACCTTTATAAAGAATGACTAGATGCTTAAAAAAGTTACTTTTCTGAGGTTTGGAGTCCCTGGATATTTAATGACTGGTGGTGGTTCACATTTTATTCATGGTGCTTTCCGTAAAATGCTTGCCAAGTATGATGTTAACCATAGAATTGCATCTCCATATCACCCTCAGTCTAGCGGTCAAGTAGAATTGAGCAATAGAGAGATTAAATTGATTTTGCAAAAGACTATTAATAGGTCTAGAAAGAATTGGTCTAAGAAACTTGATGATGCATTATGGGCTTACAGAACTGCTTATAAAAACCCTATGGGTATGTATCCATATAAGATGGTTTATGGAAAAGCATGTCACTTACCTCTCGAATTAGAACATAAAGCTTATTGGGCAATCAAAGAGCTCAACTATGATTTCAAACTTTCCGGTGAGAAGAGGTTATTTGACATTAGTTCACTTGATGAATGGAGAACCCAAGCCTATGAGAATGCCAAGTTGTTTAAAGAATAGGTTAAAAGATGGCATGAAAAAAGGATACAAAAGCGTGAGTTTAATACAGGTGATCATGTTTTGCTATACAACTCTCGTTTAAGATTTTTTGTAGAAAAGCTTCTCTCTAAATGGGAAGGTCCTTACATTATCAAGGAGGTCTATCATTCTGGTGCCATAAAAATCAGCAACGCCAAAGGCGCAAATCCGAAGGTGGTAAACGGTCAAAGAATCAAACATTATATCTTAGGTACTCCCATAAATGTTGAGATCAATATAATTAATAGCATAACATCAGAGGAGTACATAAGGGATACTTTCCAGAACATTTCATACTCCGAAAAGGAATAGGTATGTGGTACGGTAAGTAAACCGACTCCAAAACTGTTCTAATGGAAATTTTTTCTCCATTTTGGAATATTAAAAAAAATAGGAAAATTAAAAGTAGCCTGAAAGATGCATGAGGAGACCACAAGGGTGGAGGGCGCGCCCTACCCCCTGGGCATGCCCCCCTGCCTTATGGCCACCTCGTGTGCCCCCCGGACTCCGTTTTCTTGCAGAATACTTCTTTTGGTCGGTAAGAATTCATTATATAATCTCCCGAAGGTTTTGACCACCGTACTACGACAAAATCATCTGTTCTTGTTTCGAGCTATTTTTCTGACAGATCTAGATCACCATGACGTCTCGAAGCACCCCCAAGGACAAGTTTTTCGAGAAGGTCATCAACCCCTACCTTGCGGAGGTGCTGCGACACCCTCAAGCCATTGAGATGCATGAGGGGGTGCTGCACATTCGCAATGTGAAGGGCCGAATAAGACCGGAAGCATGGAGACACGACTCAAAGCAATGGAGCAGCAAGTTTTCAAGTGCCAATGGATGGTGGAACATGGACGCAACACCAATCACTTGATGATCACGGAGTTCACCAACAATCATAGGCTGGATGCCAAGAACATCGGGGAGGCCATCTTCAAGCTTCATGAGAAAATTGAGCATCTCCAAGCTCATATCTATGACCTGCAAAACTGAAATTGTGAGTATGAATACATATTTAAGAGGATGAGTTTGGCTGCAGATTTGAGTATCCCGGAGACTCGTTCATCTTTCTATGACGGTGATCCTATGCCTTGGAAGATGGATGAGAATCCTACTACATCAACAACTCCATCATCACCACCTCCTAAGAAAGAGATATAAATACATGGGTATGGGCACTCCCCTTGGCAACTGCCAAGCTTGGGGGAGGTGCCCCGGTATCGTATCACCATCACACCTTTACCTTTATCATTTTTCTTAGTTCAATCCTTTTGGTATTATCTTGATCTAGTAGAATAAACTTTTAGTATGATCTAGCTTTGAGTTTTGTTTCAAGATCTATCTATGTAATCGAGTCCTTGAGTTATATAATAAAGAGTAGTTTTGAGTTGAGGGCTTTGCTATCTTGCTATGATCTTGAGGGACTAAAATAAAAGAAGAATAAAGAAATAAAAAGATCATATATTGATCTTATGGAGAGTAATGACTTCACATATAAAGAATATGATGAATAAAAGTTGTTGAGAGTTAACAAACATAGTTTTGGTCATTTTTGCAATTAATAGGAAGTTGATGTCGCTTGAAGCTACGTCGGTATTTCACCAAAGCGGAAGAGATGATGTAGCACAGCGGCTGTAGGTATTTCCCTTAGATGTGAAACCAAGGTTATAGAACTAGTAGGAGAACCAAGCCACACAATGTAAACAACACCTGCACACAAATAACAACTTCTCACAACCCGACGTGTTAAAGGGGTTGTTAATCCCTTCCGGGGTACGACGCCTCAAGATAGGCAAACGAACATGAGATAAATTTGTAGTAGATTAATAGATCGAATGCCAAATAAAATAAATAAGGATAAATTGCAGCAAGGTATTTTTTGGGTTTTGGTTTAATAGATCTAAAAATAAATGCAAGGAAAAAGTAGATCGCAAAGGCAATTATGTGAGAAAGAGACCTGGGGGCCATAGGTTTCACTAGTGGCTTCTCTCGAGAAAAATAGCAAATGGTGGGTGAACAAATTACTGTTGGGCAATTGATAGAATTTCAAATACTCATGACGATATCCAGGCAATGATCATTACATAGGCATCACGTCCAAGATTAGTAGACCGACTCCTGCCTGCATCTACTACTATTACTCCACACATCGACCGCTATCCAGCATGCATCTAGTGTATTAAGTTCATGGAGAAACGGAGTAAGGCAATAAGAACGATGACATGATGTAGAGAAGATCTATCTATGTAGAGATAGACGCCATCATTTTATCCTGAGTAGCAACGATACATATGTGTCGGTTCCCTTTCTGTTATTGGGATCAAGCACCGTAAGATCGAACCCACTACAAAGCACCTCTTCCCATTGCAATATAAATAGACCAAGTTGGCCAAAGAAAACCCAAATATCAGAGAAGAAATACGAGGCTATAAGAGATCATGCATAAAAGAGATCAAAGAAACTCAAATGCTTTCATGGATATAAAAAGATAGATCTGATCATAAACTCAAAGTTCATCGATCACAACAAACACACTGCAAAAGAGTTACATCATATGGATCTCCAAGAGACCATTGTATTGAGAATCAAGAGAGAGAGAGAGAGGAAGCCATCTAGCTACTAACTATGGACCCGAAGGTCTACAAAGAACTGCTCACTCATCATCGGAGAGGCACCAATGGAGGTGGTTAACCCCATCCAAGATGGTGTCTAGATTGGATCTGGTGGTTCTGGACTCTGCGGCGGCTGGATGAATATTTTGTCGACTCACTTAGGGCTTCTGGAATATTGGGGTAATAGAGCAAAGAGGTGGTCCGGGGGCACCCGAGGTGGGCGCAACCCACCAGGGCGCGTCTGGGCCTCCTAGCGCACCCTGGTGGGTTGTGCTCTCCTCAGAGCACCCCGCAGGCGCAGCCAAGGCCCATTATGTTCCTTCTGGTCCATAAAAAATCTCCCTAAAGTTTTGTGGAATTTGGACTCCGTTTGATATTGATTTTCTGCGATGTAAAAAACATGAAAAAACAACAGCTAACACTTGGCACTATGTCAATAGGTTAGTACCAAAAAATGATATAAAATGATTATAAAACATCCAAGATTGATAATATAACAACATGGAACAATAAAAAATTATAGATACGTTGGAGACGTATCAGCATCCCCAAGCTTAACTCCTACTCGTCCTCGAGTAGGGAAGTGATAAAAACATAATTTTTGATGTGGAATGCTGCCTAACATCTCATATCATATTTCTTTTTTATAGCATGGACATTTGGACTTTTATATTGTTCAAAGCAATAGTCTAGTTTTTACATGATAATTTAAATACTCAAGCATATCAACAAGCAACCATGTCTTTCAAAATATCAACGCTAAAATAAGTTATCCCTAGCCCATCATGCTCAACCATTGATCCATTCATGAAACACACTCGCATATTAACTACACCCAATACTCAAGTACGATCATATTGCCTCCTAGTTGGTGCTTTTATAAGAGAATATGGATACTCAAATTAAAAATAAAAATTGCATAAAGTAAAAGAAAGGCTCTTCGCATAGGGAAGTAGGGATTTGTAGAGGTGCTAGAGCTCAAAGCGAAAAACTTAGAGATAAAAACATTTTGGGAGGTGTATCCATCCCACCAACGAAAACGACTTAGAGTTCTCAATACTTTCCATGCTTAGATATATCATAGGCGGTTCCCAAATAGAAAATAAAGTTTATTCCTTTTTCCACCATACTTTCACTTTCCATGGCTAACCGTATCCACAGGTGCCTTCCATACCAACACTTTCCAAGGAATTTATTATTTGATAACAGAAAGTAAATTCATTTTTTCATTTCAGGACTGGGCATACCTAATACCTTTGCCTTACTCTTGTGCAATGACAAGTGAATAAACACTCATCATGAGAATAACACATCTAGCATGGAAAATATTAGCCACCCCTCATCGCTCCGCGAGCGAAACGAACACACAAAAGAGAAGTTTATTTTGAAAATTAGAGATGGCACATGCAAATTTTCTTCGAATGGCAAAATAATACCGTATATAGGTAGATATAGTGGACTCATGTGGCAAAACTAGGTTAAAGGATTTTGGATGCACAAGTAGTGATCATACTTAGTGCAAAATGAAGGCTAGCAAAAGATTGAGAAGCGACCAACCAAGAAACAAATAATCTCATAAGCGAGCATTAAGCATAATTAACACCGAATAATGCACCATAAGTAGGATATAATTTCATTGCACAATTATTGACTTTCGTGCTTGCATAGGGAATCACAAACCTTAACACCAATATTCTTACTAAAGAAAAATTACTCATCGAGATGACTCACATATTACATCATCATATCTCAAACTATTACTAAGAATAAAGTTTATTTTGTCCAATGATCTTCATGAAAGTTTTTATTATATCCTTCTTGGATATCTATCACTTTGGAACTAATTTTCATGTGTTGCTTTTGACAAGCTCAAACAAATATAAGTGAAGATCATGAGCATAATATTTCTTTCTTTCTCTCAAATTAATTTAAGTGAAGCAAGAGAGAATTTCTTAAAAAAATTAATAACTCTCAAATAAACCTAACTGAAGCAAGAGAGCATTTCTTAAAAAATACTAGGCACACCGTGCTCAAAAAGATATAAGTGAAGCACTAGAGAAAGTCCATATCTCGTAAAAGATTTAAGTGAAGTAGAGAGAGCAATTCTAACAAATTATGACATAATTTTGGCTCTCCCAAATAGGTGTGTCCAGCAAGGAATCAAGACTTAAAACACAAAATAAAAAAAGCAAAGACTCATATCATACAAGATGCTCCAAGCAAAACACATAGTATGTGACGAATAAAAATATAGCTTCAAGTAAAATACCGATGGTCGTTAAAAGAAAGAGGGGATGCCACACGGGGGCATCCCCAAGCTTAGTTGGTTGCTCATTTTTTGATAATAGATTGAGATGCCAGGGCATCCCCAAGCTTAGGCTCTTCTACTCCTTATTCCTTCATCCATCGTAAGATAACCCAAAACTTGAAAACTTCAATCACACAAAACTCAACAAAACCTTCTTGAGATCCGTTAGTATAAGAAAAGAAATCACTACTATAAGTGTTGTATCAAACCAATTCATATTTTGTTCTTGCATTATATCTATTGTATTCCAACTTTTCTATGGCAAAAACTCATCAAGGAAAACCATAGAGCCATCAAAATAAGCACACAACGCAAAGAAAACAGAATCTATCAAAACAGAACAGTCTGTAGCAATCTGACTATTTAGAATACTTCTATAACTCCAAAAATTCTGAAAATTAGGAAGACCTAAGAAATTTGTATACTGATCTACTCCAAGTATAATGGGTATTTTATCACTCTCTGGTAAAATACGAAAATTATTTTTGCAAGCGCAAAAGTTTCTGTTTTTTCAGCAAGATCAAACAACTATCACCCAAGAAGATCCTAAAGGCTTTACTTGGCACAAACACTAATTAAAACATAAAAAAACACAATCATAACAGTAGCATAATTGTGTTAACACTCAAAAAGGGAAGCAAAAAAGCAAAAATAAATTTTATTCATTGGGTTGCCTCCCAACAAGCGCTATAGTTTTATGCCCTTAGCTAGGCATAAAGCAAGGATCTAAGTTTTGTCATCCGAAGTTTTGGCAACTTTTGTAAGGGTTTTCTCAAACCCGGGAGGCTCTTTACGCTTTCCTAAATTCTCTAGAAAAAAAACCATCTTTAGATCCAAAATATCCAATCGCTTGTTGCAAAGAGTAATCAAGGTATTCATGTGATTTATACTACCATTCAGATGTTTGAGGGGTTCGTTATATTTTTGTAATTCAACCATGTGTTTATGCAAATCACCAAGTTTGTCCAGCATTTGAACTCCCTCTGGGGTAAAAGTGAACCCCATCTTTTGAGGTGGAATCCCTAAAATTGCTTCTAAAATTTCATAGGCAACATTGGCATCAAGCTCAATAAAATTCCCTTTAGCGGCAAAATCTAGGAGTTGCCTATGATGTAAATCCAATCCTATGTAAAAATTACGAAGCAAGACCTTAGTGTCCCCCTTTAAATTGGAAATACGATAAGATTCCATAAACCTATACCAAGCATCTTTCAAGTTTTCTCCTTGTCTTTGCTTGAAGTAAAGCACTTCAAAATTATGTGACAAAGGAGGAGTAGGCACGCTAGCCACTAAGACTAGAAGGGAAAAAATGGTGAACGGAAAAAGAGGGGCGAATAAAACGGCAATTTTTTGTGAAGTGGGGAGAGGAAAATGAGAGGCAACTGACAAATAATGTAAATTGTGAGGAGATGAGATTTGTGATTAGGAACCTCGTATATGTTGAAGATCCTCCCCGGTAATGGCGCCAGAAATTCCTTTTGATGTCGCTTGAAGCTACGTCGGTATTTCCCCAAAGAGGAAGGGATGATGCAGCACAGCGGCGGTAGGTATTTCCCTCAGATGTGAAACCAAGGTTATCGAACCAGTAGGAGAACCAAGCAACACAACGTAAACAACACCTGCACACAAATAATAACTTCTCGCAACCCGACATATTAAAGGGGTTGTCAATCCCTTCCGGGGTACGGTGCCTCAAGATAGGCAAACGGACGCGAGATAAATTTGTAGTAGATTGATAGATCGAACGCCAAATAAAATAAATAAGGATAATTTGCAGCAAGGTACTTTTGGGTTTTTGGTTTTATAGATCTGGAAATAAATGCAAGGAAAAAGTAGATCGCAAAGGAAATTATATGAGAAAGAGACTCGGGGCCGTAGGTTTCACTAGTGGCTTCTCTCGAGAAAAATAGCAAATGGTGGGTGAACAAATTACTGTTGGGCAATTGATAGAACTTTAAATACTCATGATGATATCCAGGCAATGATCATTACATAGGCATCACGTCCAAGATTAGTGGACCGACTCCTGCCTGCATCTACTACTATTACTCCACACATCGACCGCTATCCAACATGCATCTAGTGTATTAAGTTCATGGCGAAACAGATAATGCATTACGAACGATGACATGATGTAGACAAAATCTATCGATGTAGAGATAGACCCCATCGTTTTATCCTTACTAGCAATGATACATACGTGTCGGTTCCCTTTCTGTCACTGGGATCAAGCACCATAAGATTGAACCCACTACAAAGCACCTATTCCCATTGCAAAATAAATAGATCTAGTTGGCCAAAGAAAATCCAAATATCGGAGAAGAAATACGAGTCTATAAGAGATCATGCATAAAAGAGATCAAAGAAACTCAAATAATTTCATGGATATAAAAAGATAGATATGATCATAAACTAGAAGTTCATCGATCCCAGCAAACACACCGCAAAAAGATTTACATCATATGAATCTCCAAGAGACCATTGTATTGAGAATCAAGAGAGAGAGAGAGGAAGATCTTTTTGTTTTATTTTTTTATTCTCCATTTTTTTCATTATTTTTTGCATCTTGTTTCTTTGTTTTTTATGTTGGTTTTTCTGTTTGTTTATTTTGTTTCTATTTGCGGTTTTCTTTCTTCTTTTGGTTATTATTCTTAAACAAATATGTCAACAACATTTTTTTAATACTCATCTAATATTTTTCCAATACTAATTCTGAATTTTAGCAATATATGGTCAACATTTTTTATATACACAATTTAATATTTTTCCAATACAAGAATAACATTTTTTTAATACATGGTCAACATTTTTTTGAATATTTTTCACGCTTTAAAAAATTACTTGATTAACTGTTTTTAAATAAAAACATAAAAAATACTAATACATAGTCAACATATTTTATACATATTAAATTTTCTAAACAATTAATAAACATTTTTCAAACGCTTGTTCAACATTTTCAAAACTTCTTAATTACATTTTTATATACATTATCAAACAATCATCATTTCTTGAATACATAGAACATTTTTTTCTATACACATTTAACATGTTTCAAATGCTTGATTCAAAATTTTCAAATACTTCTTCAACATTTTTCAAAAATTCTTTAACATTTTTATGTACGATCATAAAAAATCATCATTAAAAATTCAAAAAAAATTATACATGGTCAACATTTTTCTATACAAATTAAACAATTCCCAAACCCTGGATTAACATTTTTCAAATGCCTGTTTAACATTATTTTTTTAAATCCTTGATTAACATTTTTATATACATGATGAAAGCTATTCATAAATTTTAAATACATGTCAATATTTTTTCAATAAACATTTAACGTTTTCTAAATGCTTGATTAACATTTTTTGAACACTTGTTCAACAGTTTTTCAAATGCTTGATCAACATTTTTTAAATACATGGTCAAATTATTTTATAGAAAATATTTTTTGTTTGTATACTTTTTTGTGTACGTGATAAACATTTTCTCTATACACATTTAACATTTTTTAAATGCCCGGTCAACATTTATCAAATGTTTTTGTGTAGATTGATTTTGTAATATATTTATTTTGAATATTTGAAAGCGTAAACAACGGTAAAGAAGGAAGCAAAAAAAACGTGAAAAAAAACACATCCATAAAAGAGACATATCAGCTCGCCTGGGCCGGCCCAAATCAGGCAAACCTTCCGCGGCAGATCAGGAGCTCCTATTCGGCGCATTCAGCGCCGCTAAGCGCAGCTGGCGCCCGCGTGCGACACCTAATGGGCCAGCCTAGCAATCTGCGAGAAAAACAGACGCAAATGGGGAGGCTGGGAATCAAACCAACATCGGTCGGCTAAGGAGTTGATAAGACAACCAACGTCCCCAACGGACCAGATTGCTTTGTTGTCTACACAACAAAAACTGTGCTATGCAGCACTCCGCTTAGTACAACATTAACATATATTTTGGACCAATATAAATCATTTGAAAAAACAAAATGTAAAATTGTAAAAAAGCATAAAGTTGCTACGAAAAAGTTCACAAGAATGGAAACACACTTCCGAATTTCAAAAAAATTCATGTGATTCAAAAAACTTCATGAATTTTGTAGAAAAGATTACAAATTTCTAAAAAAGTTCAACGACTATTAAAAGAATCATCTATTTCAATTTTTTCTCAAATTTGAAAAAAGACTTCATCAATTTTGAAAAAACTTCACAAAATTAGAAAAAAGTTCTTTAATTCTGAATCAAAGTTCACAAATTAGAAAAAACAATTCATCAATTTTGAAAACAATTCACAGAATTTGAAAAACAATGCACAAATTTTGGAAAAAGTTAATCAATTTAAAAAAAGTTCTTCAAGTTAAAAAAAATCACGACACTGAAAAATAGTTCGGGAATTTATCATTTATCAAAAAGTGTAAGAATGAAGAAAAAAAATTAAAAAATAAAAAACTACACAAATTCGTTCGAAAAAACTATAAGTAAATCAACCCAAAAGCGGGCAATCAGTCACGTCCGAAGGAGGTGGGTGGGTGGTTATTATGACCACCTGAAATCAGTAGATCGTGGGTTCGAATCCCACCTAGCTCCCTATTGTTTGCGATTTAACAAATGAAAAAAAAACTAAACAGGCCGACCCAGCTCGTGGGAAGTGCTATGCGCTGCAGGCGCCCATTAACGAAATGCATGTTAACCGGCGCGTGCAGCCCCAAATACGATTTGCCCGCCAGATCGTCAGCCGATTGTGTTCACGCAAATAGTAGTTGGGGTGGCCCATTAAGGACTAGCGCTTGTCCCTGGGGACTCCTATTCAACACTGCTAGCACCGCGGAACACAACCAGCGCTCACTACACACGCAACACACAGAATAGCAATAAAAACGCTAAATATAACCACACAAAAAATGTGCTCCTGTGACGAGTCGAACTCACGCCCTACAATTACTACAGGTTTTTGGCTAACCAATTGGGCATGTCGTTGCAAGTGACTTAATACATCTACAATTCTTTAACAACTACTATAGCCGCTCATACATCATTTTCTTTAAAGAAAATTGAAACTTTGCAGATTCCAGGAAAGGTTCATGAGCATGCAAAACAATTGTTGCCCTACTAAAAAAATCAATGGTATTGAGAAAAGACCATCAATTTTGAAAAATAGTTCAATTGTTTTTTGAAAAAAAAAGTTCATCAATTTAGAAAAATGCTCGTCAAATTTCAGAAAAGTTCATTGAATTTAAAAGAAATCATTGAATTGTAAAACATTCATCGATTTGGAATTTTTTTTATCAATTTCAAATAAACATTTCAGAAAAACTGAAAAAATCATGATCTCAAAAAACTTCATAGAATTTTTTAAAAAAGTACAGCAAAGTTAAAAAAAGGTTCATTAAATTTAAACAAAGTTCATCAATTTAGAAGAAAAAATCACAAAAACTAAAAAAAGTTCATCAATTTTAAAATAGTTCATCAAATTTCAAAAAAAAAAGTTTATTTAAATTTTATAATGTTCATCAATTTTGAAAAAAGTCACCAAATGTGAAAAAAAATCATCAAATTGAAACTAGTACATTGAATATAAAACAACAATGATATCTAAAAAAGTTCACCAAAACTTAAAAAAAGTTCATGGATTTGAACCACTGACAAGTTGGCGTGGTGGTTATTTTAGTTCCCACACAACAGTGAGATATCGGGTTCGAACCTAGTCACCCGCAATTTCTCCCGCCCCTTTTTGGAGTTTCGAAATAGAAGAAAATAAATTAATGTGCTGGCCCAAAACTGAGGGACACGTGCTTCAGTTTGCAGAACCAACTACAACCAGCGCGTGAAGCGCTAAATACGAACCGCCCAGATCTTTCGTCACACGATCCCAGGTCGATGGTAGACCATTGACCACGAACATGTGCCACTGACCAGGTAGTCGACTATTAAATTTTACCAAAAAGTTTATGAAAAATTAAAAAAGAATCATAAATTCAAAAAACTATTTACACATCAATTGAAAATTTATGGGTTGAAAAAATCAAGAAATTTAAAAGGTTCATGAAATTTGAAAAAAAATCAGAAATTCAAAATAACATTCATTTATTTGGGAAATTTTCATGCATTTGAAAAAAATGAATATGGTAAAAAGTTTAAAACTTAGAAAAAATGTTCAGGAATTCTAGAAGAGTTCATGAATTTGCAAAGAATTCACGGATTGGGAAGAGTTTCCTGGATTCAGAAATAGTTCATGAATTTAGGAAAAAGTTGAAGAATTTGAAAAAAAAACAATGGTATTGAAAAAAGATCATCAATTTTGAAAAATAGTTCAATTGTTTTTTGAAAAAAAAGTTCATCAATTTAGAAAAATTCTCATCAAATTTCAGAAAAGTTCAATGAATTTTTAAAAAATCATTGAATTCTAAAACATTCAACGATTTGGAAAAAGTTTATCAATTTCGAAAAAACATTTCAGAAAACTGAAAAAAATCATGATCTCAAAAAACTTCATAGAATTTTTTTAAAAAGTACAGAAAAGTTGAAAAAAAGTTCATTAAATTTAAACAAAGTTCATCAATTTAGAAGAAAAAAATCACAAAATCACAAAAGTTCATCAATTTTTAAAAATAGTTCATCAAATTTCAAAAATCATCAATTTTGAAAAAAGTCACCAAATGTGAAAAAAAATCATCAAATTGAAACAAGTACATTGAATATAAAACAACAATGATATCTAAGAAAAGTTCACCAAAACTTAAAAAAAAAGTTCATGGATTTGAACCACTGACAAGTTGGCGTGGTGGTTATTTTAGTTCGCACACAACGTTGAGATATCGGGTTCGACCCTAGTCACCCGCACTTTCTCACGCCCCTTTTTGGAGTTTCGAAATAGAAGAAAATAAATTAATGGGCTGGCCCAAAACTAAGGGACACGTGCTTCGGTTTGCAGAACGAACTACAACCAGCGCCTGAAGCGCTAAATACGAACCGCCCAGATCTTTCGTCACACGATCCTAGGTCGATGGTAGACCGTTGACCATGAACATGCGCCACTGACCAGGTAGTCGACTATTAAATTTTACCAAAAAGTTTTCAAAAAGAATCATAAATTCAAAAAACTATTTACACATCAATTGAAAATTTATGGGTTGAAAAAATCACGAAATTTGAAAAGGTTCATGAAATTTGAAAAAAAAATCAGAAATTCAAAATAACATTCATTTATTTGGGAAATTTTCATGCATTTGGAAAAAATGAATATGGTAAAAAGTTTAAAACTTAGAAAAAATGTTCAGGAATTCTAGAAGAGTTCATGAATTTTCAAAGAATTCACGGATTGGGAAGAGTTTCATGGATTCAGAAACAGTTCATGAATTTAGGAAAAAGTTGAAGAATTTGAAAATAATTAACGAATTCATATTAGCTCGAGTATTTACAAATATTTCATAAATTTTAAAAACAAAAATACATAAATAGGAAAAAAATTGCAAGTTAATAAAAAAGGAAAGGAGAAGGAAAAAAGGAAAAGGAAACGTACGGAAAAATACTGGCGCCTCCCCAATGATCACATGTTGTAGGCTGAGAGCGCTCTCAGCCGTGGCCACGTGTCGTGCTCTGTCTGCTCCCTTCGGATTTTTTCTCCACGCTTTTCTGCTTTTTTGATGGGGGTTTTTGGAGTTTTTTGACTTTTTGGTTTTCGACTGGTCTTCATTTGCTTTTCCACAAAAACAAATTTGAAAAAAATTGCACGAAAAAACACGTTTTTCCATGAGAGGCATGTTTTTTTTCTTCCGCGAGAGGCACAAATTTGCTTCAGCGAGAAACACGGCCTTGCCTCTCAAAAACGGAAAAAACATGTTTTCTTTTTTTTCTTCCTTGAGAGGCATGGTTTAGCTTCCGTGAAAGGAACAGTCGTGCCTCTCGAAAACGGAAAAAACCGTGGTTTCTCTTTTTTTCGCAAAAGGCACGGTTTTGCTTCCGCGTCGGAAATGGAAAAAACATGATTTCTCTTTTTTTGTGTGAAGGCACGGTTTTGCTTACATGAGAGGCATGGCCGTGCCTCTCGAAAATGGAAAAATGATTTTCTTTTTTTTCTTCCATGAGAGGCACGGCTTTGCTTCTGCGGGAGGCGCAAATTTATTTTCGCGAGAGGCATGGTCGTGCCTTTCAAACGGCTTCCAAAAAGGAAAAAACGTGCTCCCAATTCGATTTTTTTCTTCTAGTTTTTCGTGAATTTTCTTTTTGTCAAAACCTATCAACATGGGTTTCGTTTTGAAGATCTCGACGCGAGGAATCAAACAATCAAAACGGTTCGAGATTTAGACACACGGTGTAAGAGATAAAATGTTTGAATAAACAGATCTACAAAAAAAGAGGAAAACTCTCAGATTGCGACAAGTGGGACACATGCAGCGCGCCACTTGTCACAAGCTGGGAAAGGGGAGTGATCTTTGGAAGGAGCACTCCTCAATTAGTAATTTCAAGCTTAAGGTTCCCAAAACATTGTGGAAAAGGACATAATGGGCCAGCCAACTTACAACTAACAAACGAAGGGACGGTTTTGGTGTTGTACGGTTTATATGCGGGACCTCCTATATGGCGTCGTATGCGCCGGCAGCCACTCGAGCATGCAGCCTCCACGCTAGCCCATGTGCGGGGCGGGGAGTCCCTTGGGATTTTATTTATTTATTTTGTTTTTCAGGTTCTTTTTGATTTTCAAAAACAATTCAGGATTTCAATTTTTTTTACTAATTGTTAAAATGTTCATGAATTAAAAAATTGTTCATCATTTGAAAATGTTCAGGAAATGATGAATGCTCACAGATTCAAAAAATGTTTGTCTATTCAATCTTTTTTACAAATCCAAAAAACTGTTCATGAATTTCTAGAAAAAAATTCACTATATTAAAAAATGTTTGTCAATTTTGAAGAATGTTACCAAATTAAAAAAATGTTCACAAAATTCAGAAATTTTCGAAAATGTTCATATTTTTTGATTTCGACTTTCGCTCGAGGACAAGCGAGGTCTAAGCTTGGGGGAGTTGATACATCCATTTTGCATCATGCTTTTATATTGATATTTATTGCATTATGGTCTGTTATTACACATTATAGCACAATACTTATGTCTTTTCTTTTTTATTTTACAAGGTTTACATGAAGAGGGAGAATGCCGGCAGCTGGAATTCTGGACTGAAAAAGGAGCAAATATTAGAGACCTATTCTGCACAACTCCAAAAGCCCTGAAACTTCACGGAGAATTATTTTAGAATATATAAAAAATATTGGGCGAAGAAAGTACCAGAGGGGGCCCCCCAGCCATCCACAAGGGTGGGGGCGCGCCCCCTACCTTATGGGCTCCCTGGCAGGCCTCCGATGCCCATCTTCTGCTATATGGTGTGTTTTGACCTGGAAAAAAAATCAGGAGGAAGCTTTCGTGACGAAGCGCCGCCATCTTGAGGTGGAACTTGGACAGAACAAATCTAGGGCTCCGGCAGAGCTGTTCTGCCGGGGAAACTCCCCCCCCCCGGGGGGGGGGGGGAATCATCGCCATCGTCATCACCAACGACCCTCTCATCGAGAGGGGGTCAATCTCCATCAACATCTTCACCAACATCATCTCCTCTTAAACCCTAGTTCATCTCTTGTATTCGATATTTGTCTCAAAACCTCAGATTGGTACCTGTGGGTTGCTAGTAGTGTTGAGTATTCCTTGTAGTTGATGCTAGTTGGTTTATTCGGTGGAAGATCATTTGTTCAGGTCCTTAATGATAATTAATACTCCTCTGATTATGAACATGAATATGCTTTGTGAGTAGTTATGTTTGTTCCGGATGGCATGGGAGAAGTCTTGTTATAAGTAATCATGTGAATTTGGTATTCGTTCGATATTTTGATGAGATGTATGTTGTCTTTCCTCTAGTGGTGTTATGTGAACGTCGACTACATGACACTTCACCCTGATTTGGGCCTAGGGGAAGGCATTGGGAAGTAATAAGTAGATGATGGGTTGCTAGAGTGACAGAAGCTTAAACCCTAGTTTATGTGTTGCTTCATAAGGGGCTGATTTGGATCCATATGTTTCATGCTATGGTTAGATTTATCTTAATTCTTCTTTCGTAGTTGAGGATGCTTGCGAGAGTGGTTAATCATAAGTGGGAGGCTTGTCCAAGGAATGGCATCACCCAAGCACCGGTCCACCAACATATCAAATTATCAAAGTAACGAACGTGAATCATATGAGCATGAAGTCGACCGGTAGACCAAGAAGTTGCTCCTGAACCTACCGAACCTACTGAAAATATTTATTATGAAATTCCTTCCGGTGCGATAGAGAAATTGCTAGCTAATCCTTATGCAGGAGGTGGAACATTACATCCTGATATGCACCTAATCTATGTGGATGAAGTTTGTGGATTATTTAATCTTGCAGGTTTTTCTCGAGGATGATGTCAATAAGAAGGTCTTCCCTTTATCTTTGAAGGGAAAGACATTGACATGGTATAGGCTTGGTGAACCACAAGTATATGGGATCAATTGTAGCTCTTTTCGATAAGTAAGAGTGTCGAACCCTACAAGGAGCAGAAGGAAATGACAAGTGTTTTTCAGCAAGGTAATGTCTGCAAGTGCTGAAATTGTAAGTAACAGAGTAGTTTGATAGCAAGATAATTTGTAACGAGCAAGTAATGATAGTAGTAACAAAAGTGCAGCAAGGTAGCCCAATCCTTTTGAGGCAAAGGACAGGCCAAAATGGTCTCTTATAGTAAGCAAAGCGTTCTTGAGGGTACACGGGAATTTCATCTAGTCACTTTCATCATGTTGATTCGATTCGTGTTCGCTACTTTGATAATTTGATATGTGGGTGGACCGGTGCTTAGGTGTTGTTCTTACTTGAACAAACCTCCTACTTATGATTAACCCTCTCGCAAGCATCCGCAACTACGAGAAAAGTATTAAGAATAAATTCTAACCATAGCATTAAACTTTTGGATCCAATCGGTCCCTTACGGAATAGCGCATAAACTAGGGTTTAAGCTTCTGTCACTCTTGCAACCCATCATCTAATAACTACTCCACAATGCATTCCCTTAGGCCCAAATATGGTGAAGTGTCATGTAGTCGACGTTCACATGACACCACTAAGGGAATCACAACATACATACTATCAAAATATCGAACACATATCAAGTTCACATGATTACTTGCAACATGATTTCTCCCGTGACCTCAAGAACAAAAGTAACTACTCACAAATGATAATCATGCTCAAGATCAGAGGGGTATTAAATAGCATATTGGATCTGAACATATAATCTTCCACCAAATAAACCATATAGTAATCAACTACAAGATGTAATCAACACTACTAGTCACCCACAAGCACCAATCTATAGTTCCGGTACAAAGATTGAACACAAGAGATGAACTAGGGTTTGAGATGAGATGGTGTTGTTGAAGATGTTGATGGAGATTGCCCTCCCCAAGGTGGGAGAGTTGTTGGTGATGATGATGACGATGATTTCCCCCTCCGTGAGGGAAGTTCCCCCGGCGGAATTGCTCCGCCGGAGGGCAAAAGTGCTCTTGCGCAAGTTCCACCTCGAGACGGCGGCGCTCCATCCCAGAAGTCCTTCCCTTATTTTTTCTAGGTCAAAATGACTTATATACCAGAAGATGGGCACCGGAGGTGGGCGGAGGGGAGCATAACCCACAAGGGCGCGCCTGGGCTCCCTAGCGTGCCCAGGTGGGTTGTGCCCACCTGGTGGGCCCCTCTAGTACTTATTGGCTCCATTATTCCTCATATATTCTATAAAAAATCTCTATAAACTTTCATCTTGTTTGGAGTTGTGCAGAATAGGTGGCCTGACGTAGCTTTTGCAAGTCTAGATTTCCAGCTGCCGGAATTATCCCTCTTTGTGTGTACCTTGCATATTATGAGAGAAAAGGCATTAGAATTACTCTAAAAAGCATTATTATGCATAAAAACATCATAAATAATAGTAGGAAAACATGATGCAAAATGGACGTATCAACTCCCCCAAGCTTAGACCTCGCTTGTCCACAAGCGAAAACTGAAATCGAAAAACATGTCCACATGCTTAGAGAGACAGGTGTCGATAAAAATAAAATACAGACATAGAAGCATCATGTAGATTATTATAACAACAACAAACTTAAACATAAGACTTTTATCATAGAACTTTTATCATATACTTCTCATGAATAAGTAATGATTCATCACACTATAGAAGTATAAAGCATAAACTCTATTGGAAACCAACAAACTATGTTCTCAGTCAACTTTGCAACTATAATTCATCATATTTTCAGAAGGGTCACATATCGGAGCCTTTAGGCAAGTCCACATACTCAACCATCATATAGTCTTCTATGATTGCTAACACTCACCGCATACACATGAGCAAAACATTTCAACCGGACACATAGAAAGATAGTGGCTTATAGTTTCGCCTCCCAGCATATTCACCTCAAGGGTGATGTCAACAATAATAACTCATGCTACCCATATTCAACTGGACATATGTGCCTAGATCTTTCCTCGCCACATGATGCTTGCCAAAGGAGAAACATAAAAAGGAATAGAGAGAAAAACTTTGACTCTTGCATAAAAGTAAATACATAAAAGTAAAAGATAGGTCCTTCGTAGAGGTTGCCATGCGCTTATTTGTTTGTATGCTCAACCCCTTAGTGCAAAAGAACGTCACGTTGTATTGCCCCTTGTGATGGCAACCTTTATTATGTAGTCTGTCGCTTTTATTCTTCACCATCACAAGTTCGTACAACGCTCAATTTTCTCTTACACTAAATGATCTCACACTTTTAGAAGCAATTTTTATTGCCTTATTGCACCGATGACAACTTACTTGAGGGATCTTGCTCAATCCCTAGGTAGGTATGGTGGACTCTTGAAAATAAGATTTGGGTTTAAGGGTTTTTGGATGCACAAGTAGTATCTCTACTTAGTGCGGAATTTTTGGCTAGCAAAGATAGGGGGCAAGCACCACATGTTGAAGGATCTATGACAATATAACTTCTATGTGAATATGAACAAACATAAATCATTACGTTGTCTTCCTTGTCCAACGTCAACAATTTTGGCATATAATATTTTGATGGGGGCTCACAATCACAAAAGATTTCCAGGATAGTGTATTTATATGTGAATCTTCTCTTCCCTTATTAACTCTTTCATTAATTGCATCATTGACCAATGTTATGTTTGTCAATCTCTAATAAAATTTACTACTTATACTTTTGCTTATGTGGTGTCATCACCTACCATAAGATTAACATATGATCTTTTTAATTTGTTTCCTTCCTTTTTATTGCAACATGAAAGTAAAGAAAGCAAAAACTCAAACTAAACTTTATTATATATCTCGCACATGATTACAAGGATAGATCACTAAGCAAGCTCTTGAAAAGAAAGGATCAGACTAAACTTTTATTCATGTAAAGCAAAAGATCGAACTAAAATAAGTAAAGGCAAAAGATAGTGGGGGTGATACGATACCGGGGCACCTCCACCAAGCTTGGCGGAAGCCAAGGGGAGTGCCCATACCCGATACTCAATTCTCTTTTGGTGATGAAGAAGGTGGTGATGATGAAGTAGAGGCGATCTTGTCCTCGGGTTTCCATGGCAGAGGTCCACCATCATAGGAAGAGGAATGAGTCTCACGGGTCCTACAACTGGTAGCCAAACTCATACCTTTAAACCTCGCCTCATATTGAAAGACTTGGTTTTAGAGATCATAGATATGGCTTTGAAGGAAGTTGATTTGCTCGTTGAGGGTGAATACGATGTCCTTCATGGACTTGCCATCCACCTTGAGATCACGGGTGAAGTCCGTGATCAGGAGGTGATTGGCATTGAGTCCACGCTCCACCATCCCCTTGCTCCGGAAGACCTCCTGCTCCATAGCTTCAAGCCCGGCCTCCACGGTTCCCGTCCCCTTGGGACCTTGCACATCATGGATGTGCAGCACCCCCTCATGCATCTGGATGACCTGAGGGTGTTGCACCACCTCCCGCAAATACGGGTTGATGACGTTCTTGAAGAACTTGTCCTTGGAGGAGCTTGAAGCGGCCATGGTAGATGGGATCTAACAGAAAATAGCAAGGAAAAGAAAACAGAAGATTTCTCCGTGATACGGTGGTCAATAGGTTCGGGGGGTATATAAAGATTTTTTATCTTGGGAAACAAGCAAATGGTAGAAAAACGGAGTCTGGAAGCTACCCGAGGCGCACCCAAGGCGCGCCCTGGTGTCTTGTGCCCACCAGGGTGACCTTCCTGGTTGTTTCTCATTTTCCTAATTTTTGTTATATTCCAAAACTGGAAAAAAAATGCGGATTTTTCAGAGTCCTTTACTTACCGTATCACGTACCTCCCTTTTTCACAATTCTGGAGTGTTCCGGAAGGACTCTTTTATGTGTTCTTCCGATGTCAAAGTTTGGATAATATTACTTTCAACATTAATGGGCGTACCTGAGATATAGTGTTTTATTCATTGCCCATTAACAACCTTCGGGTTAGTACCTTCGGCATTATTTATTTTGATAGCTCTAGATCGATAAACCTCCTCGATAACATAGGGTCCTTCCCATTTGGAGAGGAGTTTTCCTGCAAAGAATCTAAAACGAGAGTTGTACGAAAGAACATATTCTCCAACTTTGAACTCACGCTTTTGGATTCTTTTATCATGCCACCTTTTAACTTTTTCTTTAAGTAACTTAGCATTTTCATAAGCTTGGGTTCTCCATTCATCTAATGAGCTAATATCAAATAACCTCTTTTCACCGGCAAGTTTGAAATCATAGTTGAGTTCTTTGATTGCCCAATATGCTTTATGTTCTAACTCAAGAGGCAAATGACAAGCTTTTCCATAAACCATTTTATAAGGAGACATACCCATAGGATTTTTGTATGTTGTTCTATAAGCCCAAAGTGCATCATCTAATTTCTTGGACCAATTCTTCCGGGACCTATTGACAGTCTTTTGCAAAATTAATTTTATTTCTCTATTGCTAAGTTCAACTTGACCACTAGACTGAGGATGATAAGGTGATGCAATTCTATGGTTAACATCATACTTGGCAAGCATTTTACGGAAAGCACCATGAATAAAGTGTGAACCACCATCAGTCATTAAATATCTAGGGACTCCAAACCTTGGGAAAATAACTTCCTTAAGCATTTTAATAGAGGTGTTGTGATCAGCACTACTGGTTGGAATAGCTTCTACCCATTTAGTAACATAATCAATAGCAACCAAAATATATGTATACCCATTAGAGGAAGGAAACGGTCCCATATAATCAAATCCCCAAACATCAAATGGTTCAACAACAAGTGAATAATTCATAGGCATTTCTTGACGCTTACCGATATTACCTATTCTTTGACATTATCAGAAGATAAACGAACTTACGGGCATCCTTGAAGAGAGTAGGCCAATAGAACCCAGATTGCAATACCTTGTGAGCAGTTTTGTCTCCAGCATGATGCCCTCCATAAGCTTCAGAGTGACATTTCCATAGGATTTGTCCCTGTTCATGCTCAGGTACACAACGTCTAATAATACCATCTACTCCTTATTTATAAAGATGTGGGCCATCCCAAAAGTAATGTCTTAAATCATAGAAGAATTTTTCTTTTGTTGGTATGTAAAGCTAGGTGGTAAATATTTAGCAACAATATAATTAGCATAGTCAGCATACCAAGGAGTGTTATGAGAAACATTTATTGCAGCTTACTGCTCATCAGGAAAACTATCATCAATAGGTAGTGGGTCATCAAGCACATTTTCAAGCCTAGACAAGTTATCAACTACGGGGTTCTCGACTCCTTTTCTACCAGTGATATGTAAATCAAATTCTTGTAGAAAGAGAGCCCATCACATAAGCCTAGGTTTAGCATCTTTCTTTTCCATAAGATATTTTATAGCATCATGATCAATGTGAACAATTACTTTTGAATAAATAATGTAAGATCTAAATTTATCACAAGCAAACACCACTGCTAGAAATTATTTTTCAGTAGTTGCATAATTTCCTTGAGCACTCTCTGGAGTGTTACTAGCATAATGGTCAACGTTTAATTTCTTATCAACTCTCTGTCCTAAAACAGCACCAACAACATAATCACTAGCATCACACATAATTTCAAAAGGCAAGTTCCAATCAGGTGGTTGAACAATAGGTGCAGAAATTAAGGCTTTCTTGAGTGTTTCAAAGGCTTCTAAACAATCATCATCAAAAACAAAAGGAACATACTTTTGCAAAAGATTTGTATCAGGCCTAGAAATTTTAGAAAAGTCTTTGATAAATCTCCTATAGAAACCAGCATGACCTAGGAAACTACGAATACCTTTGATATGTTTAGGGCATGGCATTTTCTCAATTGCATCAACCTTAGCTTTGTCCACTTAAATACCTCTTTCAGAAATTTTATGGCCCAAAACAATACCTTCATTAACAATAAAATGGCACTTCTCCCAATTCAAGACAAGATTTGTTTGCTCACATCTCTGCAAAACTCGATCAAGATTGGTTAAACAACCATCAAAAGACTTCCCATAAACAAAGAAGTCATCCATGAAAACCTCAACAATCTTTTCACAAAAGCCAGAGAATATAGCAGTGATACATATTTGAAAGGTAGCAGGTGCATTGCATAAACCAAAAGGCATACGTCTATAAGCATAAGTTCCAAAGGGACAAGTGAAAGTTGTGTTTTCTTGATTAGGTTGAGAAACAGGTATTTGTGAAAAACCAGAATATCCATCAAGGAAGCAAACATGTGTGTGCTTCGATAATCTTTCTAGCATTTGATTGATAAAAGGCAGAGGGTAATGATCTTTTCTAGTTGCTTTGTTTAATTTTATAAAATCAATTACCATTCTATAACCTGTAACAATTCTTTGTGGAATAAGTTCATTCTTATCATTACGAACAACAGTGATACCTCCTTTCTTAGGGACACAATAAATAGGACTTACCCATCTATTATCAGCTATAGGATAGATTAGACCTACTTCCAGAAGTTTTAATATTTCCGTTCTTACCACTTCCTTCATTTTTGGATTTAACCGACGTTGGTGATCAACAACGGTTTTAGCATCAGGTTCTATATTAATCTTGTGTTGACATAGAGTAGGACTAATGCCCTTTAAATCATTAAGAGTATATCCAATAGCAGCTCAGTGCTTCCTCAGAACTTTCAATAATCTTTCTTCTTCATGTTCTGAAAGGTTAGCACTAATAATAATAGGATATATATTATTTTCATCAAGATAAGCATATTTCAAATTGTTTGGCAATTGTTTTAATTCAAACACAGGATCACCTTTAGGTGGAGTAGGGCCTCCTATAGTTTTGATAGGCAAATTGTCTTTAAGCAGAGGATGCTGTTCAAAGAAATCTTATCTATTTCATTTCTTTCATGCATATGTAAATCATTTTCATGGTCTAGCAAATATTGTTCTAGAGGATCAATAGGAGGCACATCAATAGAAGCAATACCAATTATTTCATCCTTACTAGGCAATTCTTTTTCATGAAGCTTTCTACTAAACTTGGAAAATTAAATTCGTGAGACTCATCACCAAAACTAACACCGACAGTTTGTTTCTCACAATCTATTTTAGCATTAACGTTGTTCAAGAAAGGTCTACCAAAGATAATGGGACAAAAGTCATCTTGTGGGGAACCAAGAACAAGAAAATCAGTAGGGTATTTTATTTTCCCACACAAGACTTCAACATCTCTAACAATCCCAAATGGTGTGATGGTGTCTCTATTAGCAAGTTTAATAGTAGCATCTATTTCTTCTATTTTAGCGGGTGCTATGTCATTCATAATTTCTTGATATAAAGTAAAAGGAATAGCACTCACGCTAGCACCTATGTCACATAAACCATGATAACAGTGATCTCCTATTTTAGCTGAAACAACGGGCATGCCAACAAAGGGTCTATGATTATCCCTTTTACCAGGTTTGGCAATTCTAGTAGCTTCATTACAGAAGTAAATAACATGCCCATCTATATTTTCTTCCAAGAGATCCTTAACCATAGTAACACTAGGATCTACTTTAATTTGTTCATCGGGTTTAGGTGTTCTAATATAACTTTTGTTGACCACAGTTGAAACTTTAGCATGTTCCTTTATGCTAACAGGGAAAGGTGGTTTCTCAATATAAGCGGTAGGAACAACTGGATCAACATTATAAAGTATAGTTTCCTCTTAGCTAGTTCTGGTTCTTTAATTTCTTCTTTAATAGGTGGGTGAAATTTAAATGAATTCTCTTTAGGGAGATCAACATGAGTAGCAAATGATTCACAAAAGGAGGCTACTATCTCAGAGTCAAGTCCATATTTAGTGCTAAAGTTTTGAAAAGCATCGGTATTCATAAAAGATTTAACACAATCATACTTAAGCTTAATACCTGACTCTTTACCTTTGTCAAGTTCTCAATCTTTAGAGTTGCGTTAATTTCTTTCCAAAAGATCCCACCGGAATTCAATACTCTTCTTTATAAAAGAACCAACACAAGAAGTATCAAGCTTGGATCGATCATTATGAGAAAGCCGAGCATAAAAATTCTGGATAATAATTTCTCTTGGGAGCTCATGATTGGGGCATGAATATAACATTGACTTAAGCCTCCCCCAAGCTAGAGCAATAGTTTCTCCTTCACGAGGCCAAAAATATATATGTAATTCCGATCACGATGAACTAGATGCATGGGATAATTTTTTTGGTGGAACTCCAATTCCAAGATCCAATATAATCGCATAGCCTATACCATGCCAATGCTTTTTCCCTTCAAAGATAAAGGGAAAACCTCATTCTTAACTTCATCTCTGGGAAAACTGCAAGCTTAAACAATCCACAAATTTGTTCCACATATATCAAGTGCATATCGGGATGTTCGGTTCCATCTCCTGCATAAGGATTAGCTAGCAGTTGTTCTATCATACTCGAAGGAATTTCAGATTTGATATTTTCAGTAGGTGCAGTAGGTTGAGGGGTAGCTAATTGTGGTTCCGGTCGAGGTGAAGATACCCCGAACAAACCCCTCAAAGGATTGTTTTCCATAGTAACGAGTGACAGTAAATTTCAGCACACTATATAAATGTTTCCTTACCAAAGGTGCTTCACTCCCCGGCAACGGCGCCAGAAAATAGCCTTGATGACCCAAAAGTATATGGGATCAATTGTAGCTCTTTTCAATAAGTAAGAGTGTCAAACCCAACGAGGAGCAGAAGGAAATGACAAGTAGTTTTCAGCAAGGTAATGTCTGCAAGTGCTGAAATTGTAAGTAATAGAGTAGTTTGATAGCAAGATAATCTGTAACGAGCAAGTAATGATAGTAGTAACAAAAGTGAAGCAAGGTAGCCCAATCCTTTTGAGGCAAAGGAAAGGCCAAAACGGTCTCTTATAATAAGCAACGCGTCCTTGAGGGTAGATGATGTCGTTGAAGCTACGTCGGTATTTCCCCAAAGAGAAGGGATGATGCAGCACATCGGCGGTAGGTATTTCCCTCAGATAAGAAACCAAGGTTATCGAACCAGTAGGAGAACCAAGCAACACAATGTAAACAACCCCTGCACACAAATAACAACCACTTGCAACCCGACGTGTTAAAGGGGTTGTCAATCCCTTTTGGGTAAGGGCACCAGAAATGGCACGTGGACAGGAGAAAGTTGCAATAGATTAAATAAATAGATCACAAATAAAATAAAGTGTAGCAAGGTATTTTTGGGTTTTTGGGTTAATAGATCTAAAAATAAATGCAAGAGAAAAGTAGATCGCAAAGGCAAATAATATGAGAAAGAAGACTTGGGGCCATAGGTTTCACTAGTGGCTTCTCTCGAGAAAAATAGCAAAGCGGTGGGTGAACAAATTACTATTGGGCAATTGATAGAACTTCAAATAATTATGATGATATCCAGGCAATGATCATTATATAGGCATCACGTCCAAGATTAGTAGACCGACTCCTGCCTGCATCTACTACTATTACTCCACACATCGACCGCTATCCAGCATGCATCTAGTGTATTAAGTTCATGGAGAAATGGAGTAATGCAATAAGAACGATGACATGATGTAGACAAGATCTATCTATGTAGAGATAGACCCCATCGTTTTACCCTTAGTAGCAACGATACATACGTGTCGGTTCCCCTTCTGTCACTGGGATCAAGCACCGTAAGATCGAACCCACTACAAAGCACCTCTTCCCATTGCAAGATAAATATATCAAGTTGGCCAAACAAAACCCAAATATCGGAGAAGAAATACGAGGCTATAAGCAATCATGCATATAAGAGATCAAAGAAACTCAAATAACTTTCATGGATATAAAAAGATAGATATGATCATAAACTCGAAGTTCATCGGATCCCAACAAACACACCGCAAAAGAGTTACATCATATGGATCTCCAAGAGACCATTGTATTGAGAATCAAGAGAGAGAGATGAAGCCATCTAGCTACTAACTACGGACCCGAAGGTCTACAAAGAACTACTCACACATCATTGGAGAGGCACCAATGGAGGTGGTGAACCCCATCCGAGATGGTGTCTAGATTGGATCTGGTGGTTCTGGACTCTGCGGCGACTGGATGAATATTTCCTCGACTCCCCCAGGGTTCTAGAAATATTGGGGTACTTATAGAGCAAAGAGGCGGTCTGGGGGCACCCGAGGTGGGCACAACCCACCAGGGCGCGCCTGGGCCTCCTGGCATGCCCTGGTGGGTTGTCCCCTCCTTGGGACTCCCCCCTGGTGCGACCAAGGCTCAACATGTTCCTTCTGGTCCATAAAAAAATCTCTGCAAAGTTTCATGGTATTTGGACTCTGTCTGATATTGATTTTCTGCGATGTAAAAAACACGGAAAAAACAGGAACTGGCACTTGGCACTATGTCAATAGGTTAGTACCAAAAAATGATATAAAATGACTATAAAATGATTATAAAACACCCAAGATTGATAATATAACAACATGGAACAATCAAAAATTATAGATATGTTGTAGAAGTATTAGTACACGGGAATTTCATCTAGTCACTTTCATCATATTGATTTGATTCGTGTTCGCTACTTTGATAATTTGATATGTGGGTGGACCGGTGCTTAGGTGTTGTTCTTACTTGAACAAACCTCATACTTATGATTAACCCTCTCGCAAGCATCCGCAACTACGAGAAAAGTATTAAGAATAACTTCTAACCATAGCATTAAATTTTTGGATCCAATCGGTTCCTTACGAAATAGCGCCTAAACTAGGGTTTAAGCTTCTGTCACTCTCGCAACCCATCATCTAATAACTAATCCACAATGCATTCCCTTAGGCCCAAATATGGTGAAGTGTCATGTAGTCGACGTTCACATGACACCGCTAAGGGAATCACAACATACATACTATCAAATTATCGAACACATATCAAGTTCACATGATTACTTGCAACATGATTTCTCCCGTGACCTCAAGAACAAAATTAACTACTCACAAGTGATAATTGTGATCAAGATCAGAGGAGTATTAAATAGCATATTGGATCTGAACATATAATCTTCCACCAAATAAACCATATAGTAATCAACTACAAGATGTAATGAACACTACTAGTCACCCACAAGCACCAACCTATAGTTCTGGTACAAAGATTGAACACAAGAGATGAACTAGAGTTTGAGATGAGATGGTGCTATTGAAGATGTTGATGGATATTTCCCTTCCCAAGGTGGGAGAGTTGTTGGTGATGATGATGACGATGATTTCCGCCTCCGGGAGGGAAGTTTCCCCGGCGAAATCGCTCCGCCGGAGGGCAAAAGTGCTCCTGCCCAAGTTTCTCCTCGAGACGGTGTCGCTCAGTCCCGAAAGCCCTCCCCTTATACTTTCTAGGTCAAAATGACTTATATACCATAAGATGGGCACCGGAGGTGGGCTGAGGGGAGCACAACCCACCAGGGCACACCTGGGCTCCCTGGCGTGCCTAGGTGGGTTGTGCCCGCCTGGTGGGACCCCCTCTTGTACTTATTGGCTTCAATATTACTCATATATTCCATAAAAAATCTCCGTAAAGTTTCGACTTGTTTGGAGTTGTACAGAATAGGTGGCCTGACATAGCTTTTCCAGGTCTAGATTTCCAGCTGCCGGAATTCTCCCTCTTTGTGTGTACCTTGCATATTATGAGAGAAAAGGCATTAGAATTACTCCAAAAAGCATTATTATGCATAAAAACATCATAAATAACAGTAGGAAAATATGATGCAAAATGGACGTATCAAGGCTGATGATATTGGATCATGGAACTACAACCGATTGAAATTGGAATTTCATCAGAAGTTTTATCCTATGCATCTAGTACATCATGATCGGAATTATGTATATAATTTTTCGCCTCGTGAAGGAGAAAGTATCGATCAAGCTTGGGGGAGGCTTAGGGAAATGTTATATTCATGCCCCAATCATGAGCTCTCAAGAGAAATTATTATTCAGAATTTTCATGCTCGGCTTTCTCGTAATGATCAATCCATGCTCGATACTTCTTGTAGTGGTTCCTTTATGAAGAAGACTATTGAATTCAAATGGGATTTATTGGAAAGAATTAAATGCAACTCTGACGATTGGGAACTCGACGAAGATAATGAGTCAGGTATAAACCTTAAGTTTGATTGTGTTAAATCTTTTATGAATACCGATGCTTTTCGTGATTTTAGCACTAAATATGGACTTGACTCTGAGATAGTAGCTTTTTTTGAATCTTTTGCTACTCATGTTGATCTCCCTAAGGGGAAGTGGTTTAAATATCATCCTCCAATTGAAGTGAAAGTAGTAGAACCTGTTAAAGTTGAAGAAGAAACTATTACTTATAATGTTGGTCCTGTTGTTCCTACTGATTATATTGAGAAACCACCTTTACCTGTTAGAATAAAGGATCATGCTAAAGCTTCAATTGTGGTTCATAAGAGTTAAACTAGAACACCTACACCCTCTGAGAAAATTAAAGTTGAACCTAGTATTGCCTTGGTTAAAGATCTCTTGGTTGATAATATTGATGGGCATGTTATTTATTTCTGTGATGAAGCTGCTAGAATTGCTAAACCCGATATTAAAGATAAACATAGACATGTTGTTGGCATGCCTATTGTTTCTATTAAAATATGAGATCATTGTCATCATGGCTTATGTGATGTGGGTGATAGTGTGAGTGCAATTCATTTTACCTTATATCAAGAAGTTATGAATAATATTGCACCTGCTGAGATAGAAGATATTGGTGTTACTATTAAGCTTGCTAATAGAGATACTATATCACCAATTGGGATTGTTAGAGATGTTGAAGTCTTGTGTGGGAAAATAAAATACCCTACCGATTTTCTTGTTCTTAGTTTTCCACAAGATGATTTTTGTCCCATTATATTTGGTAGACCTTTCTTGAATACTGTTAATGCTAAGATAGACTATGAGAAGGAAATTGTTAGTGTAAGTTTTGGGGATATGTCTCATGATTTTAATTTCTCTAAATTTCGTAGACAACCCCATGATAAAGAATTGCCTGGTAAGGATGAAATTATTGGTCTTGCTTCTATTGCCGTGCCTCCTACTGATCCTTTAGAACAATATTTGCTAGACCCTGAAAATGGTATGTTTATGAATGAAAGAAGGGAATTAGATGAAATATTGTTTAATCAAGGGCCTGTTTTGAAACACAATTTGCCTGTTGAAATCCTTGGGGATCCTCCTCCACCCAAGGGTGATCCCGTGTTTGAGATTAAACAATTACCTAATATTTGAAATATGCTTATCTCGATGAAAAGAAGATATATCATGTTATTATTAGTGCTAACCTTTTAGAGCATGATGAAAAGAAATTATTGAAAACTCTGAAGAAGCATAGTGCCGCTATTGGATACACTCTTGATGATCTTAAGGGCGTTAGTCCCACTCTATGTCAGCACAAAATTAATATGGAGCCTGATGCTAAACCAGTTGTTGATCATCAATGACGGTTAAATGCTAATATGAAAGAAGTGGTAAGAAATGAAATACTAAAGCTTCTGGAGGCAGGTATAATTTATCCTATTGCTGATAGTAGATGGGTAAGTCATGTTCATTGTGTCCCTAAGAAGGGAGGTATTATTGTTGTTCCTAATGATAAGAATGAATTGATTCCACACAAAAATGTTACAGGTTATAGAATGGTAATTGATTTTTTCAAATTAAACAAAGCTACTAGAAAAGATCATTACCCTCTACCTTCTATTGACCAAATGCTGAAAGACTATCGAACATACACATTTTTGCTTTCTAGATAGTTATTCTGTTTTCTCTCAAATACCTATGTCAAAAGAGGACCAAGAAAAGATCACTTTTACTTGCCCTTTCAGTACTTTTGCTTATAGGCATATGCCTTTTGGTTTATGCAATGCACCTGCTACCTTTCAAAGATGTATGACTGCTATATTCTCTGACTTTTGTGAAAAAATTGTTGAGGTTTTCATGGATGATTTCTCCATTTATGGAACTTTTTTGATGATTGATTATGCAACCTGATACGTCTCCGTCATATCTATAATTTTTGATTGTTTCATGCCAATATTATACAACTTTCACATATTTTTGGCAACTTTTTATATGATTTATTGGACTAACCTATTGATCCAGTGCCCAGTGCTAGTTCCTGTTTTCTGCATGTCTTTTGTATCGCAGAGTATCCATATCAAACGAAGTCCAAATGCAATAAAATTTCACAAAGAATTATTTTGGAATATATGTGATTTTTGGGAGTTGGAATCACCGCAAACGGAGGCCCACATAGCCCACAAGACACCAGGGCGCGCCGGAGGCCCCTAGCTTGTGGTGGTGGGTTGTGCCCTCATCGAACATCGGTTGGAGCTCTACTTCGGGCGCAAGGAAGCTTATATCTGGAAAAAATCGTGTTAAAATCTCAGCGCATATCGGAGTAACGGATATCCGGGAATATAAGAAACAGTTTTCGGCCAGATCTGAAAAATGCGAAACATAATAGAACAGAGAGGGAGATCCAATCTCGGAGGGGCTCCCGCCCCTCCGCCGCCATGGAGGCCATGGACCAGATGGGGAACACTCCTCCCATCTAGGGGGAGGCCAAGGAAGAAGAAGAAGGATGGGGCTCTCTCCCCCTCTCTCCCAGTGGCGCCGGAGTGCCGCCGGGGCAATGATCGGGACGGCGATCTACATGAACAATCTTGCTATCGTCAACACCAACTCTATCTCCCTCTATGCAGCAGTGTAACACCCCCCCCCCCCCCGCTGTAATCTCCACTTAAACATGGTTCTCAACTCCATATATTATTTCCCAATGATCTATGGTTATCCTATGATGTTTGTGTAGATCTGTTTTGTCCTGTGGGTTAATCGTGATCTTGGTTGGTATGATTGTATATTTTATTTATGGTGCTGTCCTACGGTGCCCCCGTTCTTGCGCAAACATGTGGGGCCCCCACTGTAGGGTGTTGCAATATGTTCATGGTTCGCTTATGGTGGGTTGCGAGAGTGATAGAAGCTTAAACCCGAGTATGTGGGCTATGGCGTATGGGATAAAGAGGACTTGATACTTAATGCTATGGTTGGGTTTCACGACCTTAATGATCTTTAGTAATTGCAGATGCTTGCTAGAGTTTCAATCCTAAGTGCATATGATCCAAGTAGAGAAAGTATGTTAGCTCATGCCTCTCCCTCATATAGAATTGCAAGAATGATTACCGGTACTTGTTATCAATTGCCTAGGGACAAATAACTTTCTTGTTGACACAAACCCTTTTACTAAGCACCTAATTTTTATTATCTGGCAAAGTACTTCTAGTTTTGTTCTTGCAAAGTAGTTCTAGCATCACTCCTACAAACTATTTTCATACTTGTTTCCGGTAAAGAAAATGTCAAGTGTGCGTAGAGTTGTATCGGTGGTCAATAGAACTTGAGGGAATATTTGTTCTACCTTTAGCTCCTCATTGGGTTCAACACTCTTATTTATCGAAGAAGGCTACAAACGATCCCCTATACTTGTGGGTTATCACAACCTTGATCGAGTTTTGCAGAGATGTGAAGAAACTAATCTTGTCTTGAATTGGGAGAAGTGCCACTTTATGGTTAATGAAGGTGTTGTCTTGGGGCATAAAATTTCTGAAAGAGGTATTGAAGTTGATAAAGCTAAAGTAGATGCTATTGAAAAGATGTCGTGTCCTAAAGATATCAAAGCTATAAGAAGTTCCCTTGGTCATGCTGCTTTCTATAGGAGGTTTATCAAAGACTTATCTAAAATTTATAGGCCTCTCACTAATCTCTTGCAAAAAGATGTTCCTTTTGTTTTTGATGATGATTGTGTAGAATCATTTGAAATACTTAAGAAAGCCTTGGTTTCTGCACCTATTGTTCAACCGCCTGATTGGAATTTACCCTTTGAAATTATGTGTGATGCTAGTGATAATGTTGCTGGTGTCGTTCTCAGGCAAAGAGTTGACAAGAAATTTGAATGTTATTCATTATTCTAGTAAAACTCTAGACAGTGCCCAGAGAAATTATGCTACTACTGAAAAAGAATTTTTAGCGGTTGTATTTGCTTGTGATAAGTTCAGATCTTATATTGTTGATTCCAAAGTGACTGTTCACACTGATCATGCTGCTATTAAATATCTTATGGAAAAGAAAGATGCTAAACCTAGACTTATTAGATGGGTTCTCTTGTTACAAGAATTTGATTTGCATATTATTGATAGAAAGGGAGCTGGGAACCCCGTTGCAGACAACTTGTCTAGGTTAGGAAATGATCTTGATGACCCACTGCCTATTGATGATAGCTTTCCTGATGAGCAATTAGCTGTCATAAATGCTTCTCATAATACTCCTTGGTATATTGTTGCTAAATTTGTACCACCTAGTTTCACATACCAGCAAAATAAAAAGTTCTTCTATGATTTAAGACATTACTTTTGGGATGACCCACACCTTTATAAAGAAGGAGTATATAGTGTCATTAGACGTTGTGTACCTGAGCATGAACAGGAACAAATCCTACGCAAGTGTCACTCCGAGGCTTATGGAGGACACCACGTTGGAGATAGAACTGCACCCAAGGTATTGCAATCTGGTTTTTATTGGCCTACACTCTTCAATGATGCTCGTAATTTTGTCTTGTCTTGTGATGAATGTCAAAGAATTGGCAATATTAGTAGACGTTGGGAAATTCCTATGAATTATTCACTTGTTATTGAACCATTTGATGTTTGGGGCTTTGATTATATGGGACCTTCTCCTTCCTCTAATGGGTATACACACATTTTAGTTGTTGTTGATTATGTTACTAAGTGGGTAGAAGCTATTCCAACTATAGTGCTGATCATAACACTTCTATTAAGATGCTTAAAAAGTTATTTTTCTGAGGTTTGGAGTCCCTGGATATTTAATGACTGATGGTGGTTCACATTTTATTCATGGTGCTTTCCGTAAAATGCTTGCCAAGTATGATGTTAACCATAGAATTGCATCTCCATATCACCCTCAGTCTAGCGGTCAAGTAGAATTGAGCAATAGAGAGATTAAATTGATTTTGCAAAAGACTATTAATAGGTCTAGAAAGAATTGGTCTAAGAAACTTGATGATGCATTATGGGCTTACAGAACTGCTTATAAAAACCCTATGGGTATGTCTCCATATAAGATGGTTTATGGAAAAGCATGTCACTTACCTCTCGAATTAGAACATAAAGCTTATTGGGCAATCAAAGAGCTCAACTATGATTTCAAACTTTCCGGTGAGAAGAGGTTATTTGACATTAGTTCACTTGATGAATGGAGAACCCAAGCCTATGAGAATGCCAAGTTGTTTAAAGAATAGGTTAAAAGATGGCATGAAAAAAGGATACAAAAGCGTGAGTTTAATACAGGTGATCATGTTTTTCTATACAACTCTCGTTTAAGATTTTTTGTAGAAAAGCTTCTCTCTAAATGGGAAGGTCCTTACATTATCAAGGAGGTCTATCATTCTGGTGCCATAAAAATCAACAACGCCAAAGGCGCAAATCCGAAGGTGGTAAACGGTCAAAGAATCAAACATTATATCTTAGGTACTCCCATAAATGTTGAGATCAATATAATTAATACCATAACATCAGAGGAGTACATAAGGGATACTTTCCAAAACGTTTCATACTCCGAAAAGGAATAGGTATGTGGTACGGTAAGTAAACCGACTCCAAAACTGTTCTAATGGAAATTTTTCTCCATTTTGGAATATTAAAAAAATAGGAAAATTAAAAGTAGCCTGAAAGATGCATGAGGAGACCACAAGGGTGGAGGGCGCGCCCTACCCCCTGGGCATGCCCCCTGCCTTATGGCCACCTCATGTGCCCCCCGGACTCCGTTTTCTTGCACAATACTTCTTTTGGTTGGTAAGAATTTATTATATAATCTCCCGAAGGTTTTGACCACCGTACTACAACAAAATCCTCTATTCTTGTTTCGAGCTATTTTTCTGACAGATCTAGATCACCATGACGTCTCGAAGCACCCCCACGGACAAGTTTTTCGAGAAGGTCATCAACCCCTACCTTGCGGAGTTTCTGCGACACCCTCAAGCCATTGATATGCATGAGGGGGTGCTGCACATTCGCAATGTTGAAGGGCCGAAGAAGACCGGAAGCATGGAGACACGACTCAAAGCAATGGAGCAGCAAGTTTTCAAGTGCCAATGGACTCAACACCAATCACTTGATGATCACGGAGTTCACCAACAATCACAGGCTGGATGCCAAGAACATCGGGGAGGCCATCTTCAAGCTTCATGAGAAAATCGAGCATCTCCAAGCCCAGATCTATGACCTGCAAAACCGAAATTGTGAGTATGAATACAGATTTAAGAGGATGAGTTTGGCTGCAGATTTGAGTATCCCGGAGACTCGTTCATCTTTCTATGACGGTGATCCTATGCCTTGGAAGATGGATGAGAATCCTACTACATCAACAACTCCATCATCACCACCTCCTAAGAAAGAGATATAAATACATGGGTATGGGCACTCCCCTTGGCAACTGCCAAGCTTGGGGGAGGTGCCCCGGTATCGTATCACCACCACACCTTTACCTTTATCATTTTTCTTAGTTCAATCATTTTGGTATTATCTTGATCTAGTAGAATAAACTTTTAGTAGGATCTAGCTTTAAGTTTTGTTTCAAGATCTATCTATGTAATCGAGTCCTTGAGTTATATAATAAAGAGTAGTTTTTAGTTGAGGGTTTTGCTATCTTGCTATGATCTTGAGGGACTAAAATAAAAGAAGAATAAAGAAATAAAAAGATCATATATTGATCTTATGGAGAGTAATGACTTCACATATAAAGAGTATGATGAATAAAAGTTGTTGAGAGTTGACAAACATAGTTTTGGTCATTTTTGCAATTAATAGGAAGTTGATGTCGCTTGAAGCTACATCGGTATTTCGCAAAAGAGGAAGGGATGATGCAGCACATCGGCGGTAGGTATTTCCCTTAGATGTGAAACCAAGGTTATCGAACTAGTAGGAGAACCAAGCAACACAATGTAAACAACACCTGCACACAAATAACAACATCTCGCAACCCAACATGTTAAAGGGGTTGTTAATCCCTTTCGGGGTACGACGCCTCAAGATAGGCAAACGAACATGAGATAAATTTGTAGTAGATTAATAGATTGAATGCCAAATAAAATAAATAAGGATAAATTGCAGCAAGGTATTTTTAGGTTTTGGTTTAATAGATCTGAAAATAAATGCAAGGAAAAAGTAGATCGCAAATGCAATTATGTGAGAAAGAGACCCGGGGGCCATAGGTTTCACTAGTGGCTTCTCTCGAGAAAAATAGCAAATGGTGGGTGAACAAATTACTGTTGGGCCATTGATAGAATTTCAAATACTCATGATGATATCCAGGCAATGATCATTACATAGGCATCACGTCCAAGATTAGTAGACCGACTCCTGCCTGCATCTACTACTATTACTCCACACATCGACGCTATCCAGCATGCATCTAGTGTATTAAGTTCATGGACAAACGGAGTAATGCAATAAGAACGATGACATGATGTAGACAAGATCTATCTATGTAGAGATAGACCCCATCGTTTTACCCTTAGTAGCAATGATACATACGTTTCGGTTCCCCTTCTGTCACTGGGAGCAAGCACCGTAAGATCGAGCCCACTACAAAGCATCTCTTCCCATTGCAAGATAAATATATCAAGTTGGCCAACCAAAACCCAAATATCGGAGAAGAAATACGAGGCTATAAGCAATCATGCATATAAGAGATCAAAGAAACTCAAATAACTTTCATGGATATAAAAAGATAGATATGATCATAAACTCGAAGTTCATCGGATCCCAACAAACACACCGCAAAAGAGTTACATCATATGGATCTCCAAGAGACCATTGTATTGAGAATCAAGAGAGAGAGATGAAGCCATCTAGCTACTAACTACGGACCCAAAGGTCTACAAAGAACTACTCACGCATCATCGGAGAGGCACCAATGGAGGTAGTGAACCCCATCCGAGCTGGTGTCTCGATTGGATCTGGTGGTTCTGGACTCTGCGGCGGCTGGATGAATATTTCGTCGACTCACTTAGGGCTTCTGGAATATTGGGGTAATATAGCAAAGAGGTGGTCCGGGGGCACCCGAGGTGGGCGCAACCCACCAGGGCGCGTCTGGGCCTCCTAGCGCACCCTGGTGGGTTGTGCTCTCCTCGGAGCACCCCACAGGCGCAACCAGGGCCCATTATGTTCCTTCTAGTCCATAAAAAAATCTCCCTAAAGTTTTGTGGCATTTGGACTCCGTTTGATATTGATTTTCTGTGATGTAGAAAACATGGAAAAACAACAGCTGACACTTAGCACTATGTCAATAGGTTAGTACCAAAAAATGATATAAAATGATTATAAAACATCCAAGATTGATAATATAACAACATGGAACAATAAAAAATTATAGATACGTTGGAGACGTATCAGCATCCCCAAGCTTAACTCCTACTTGTCCTCGAGTAGGGAAGTGATAAAAACATAATTTTTGGTGTGGAATGCTGCCTAACATGTCATATCATATTTCTTTTTTATAGCATGGACATTTGGACTTTTATATTGTTCAAAGCAATAGTCTAGTTTTTACATGATAATTTAAATACTCAAGCATATCAACAAGCAACCATGTCTTTCAAAATATCAACGCTAAAATAAGTTATCCCTAGCTCATCATGCTCAACCATTGATCCATTCATGAAACACACTGGCATATTAACTACACCCAATACTCAAGTACGATCTTATTGCCTCCTAGTTGGTGCTTTTATAAGAGAATATGGATACTAAAATTAAAAATAAAAATTTCATAAAGTAAAAGAAAGGATCTTCGCATAGGGAAGTAGGGATTTGCAGAGGTGCCAGAGCTCAAAGCGAAAAACTTTCCAAGGAATTTATTATTTGACAACAGAAAGTAAATTCATTTTTTTATTTCAGGACTGGGCATACCTAATACCTTTGCCTTACTCTTGTGCAATGACAAGCGAATAAACACTCATCGTGAGAATAACACATCTAGCATGGAAAATATTAGCCACCCCTCATCACTCCGCGAGCGAAACGAACACACAAAAGAGAAGTTTATTTTGAAAATTAGAGATGGCACATGCAAATTTACTTAGAATGGCAAAATAATACCGTATATAGGTAGATATAGTGGACTCATGTGGCAAAACTAGGTTAAAGGATTTTGGATGCACAAGTAGTGATCATACTTAGTGCAAAATGAAGGCTAGCAAAAGATTGAGAAGCGACCAACCAAGAAACGAATAATCTCATAAGCGAGCATTAAGCATAATTAACACCGAATAATGCACCATAAGTAGGATATAATTTCATTGCACAATTATTAACTTTCGTGCTTGCATAGGGAATCACAAACCTTAACACCAATATTCTTACTAAAGCAAAATTACTCATCGAGATGACTCACATATCACATCATCATATCTCAAACTATTACTAAGAATCAAGTTTATTTTGTCCAATGATCTTCATGAAAGTTTTTATTATATCCTTCTTGGATATCTATCACTTTGGAACTAATTTTCATGTGTTGCTTTTGACAAGCTCAAACAAATATAAGTGAAGATCATGAGCATAATATTTCTTTCTTTCTCTCAAATTAATTTAAGTGAAGCAAGAGAGAACTTCTTAAAAAATTACTAACTCTCAAATAAACCTAACTGAAGCAAGAGAGCATTTCTTAAAAAATACTAAGCACACCATGCTCAAAAAGATATAAGTGAAGCACTAGAGAAAGTCCATATCTCATAAAAGATTTAAGTGAAGTAAAGAGAGTAATTATAACAAATTATGACATAATTTTGGCTCTCCCAAATAGGTGTGTCCAGCAAGGAATCAAGACTTAAAACACAAAATAAAACAAGCAAAGACTCATATCATACAAGACGCTCCAAGCAAAACACATAGTATGTGACGAATAAAAATATAGCTTCGAGTAAAATACCGATGGTCATTAGAAGAAAGAGGGGATGCCACTCGGGGGCATCCCCAAGCTTAGTTGGTTGCTCATTTTTTGATAATATATTGGGATGCCAGGGCATCCCCAAGCTTAGGCTCTTCTACTCCTTATTCCTTCATCCATCGTAAGATAACCCAAAACTTGAAAACTTCAATCACACAAAACTCAACAAAACCTTCTTGAGATCCGTTAGTATAAGAAAAGAAATCACTACTATAAGTGTTGTATCAAACCAATTCATATTTTGTTCTTGCATTATACCTACTATATTCCAACTTTTCTATGGCAAAAACTCATCAAGGAAAACCATAGAGCCATCAAAATAAGCACACAACGCAAAGAAAACAGAATCTATCAAAACAGAACAGTCTGTAGCAATCTGACTATTTAGAATACTTCTATAACTCCAAAAATTCTGAAAATTAGGAAGACCTAAGAAATTTGTATATTGATCTACTCCAAGTAGAATGGGTATTTTATCACTCTCTGCTAAAATATGAAAATTATTTTCGCAAGCGCAAAAGTTTCTGTTTTTTCAGCAAGATCAAACAACTATCACCCAAGAAGATCCTAAAGGCTTTACTTGGCACAAAAACTAATTAAAACATAAAAAACACAATCATAATAGTAGCATAATTGTGTTAACACGCAAAAACGGGAAGCAAAAAAGCAAAAATAAATTTTATTCATTGGGTTGCCTCCCAACAAGCGCTATAGTTTTAGGCCCTTAGCTAGGCATAAAGCAAGGATCTAAGTTTTGTCATCCGAAGTTTTGGCAACTTTTGTAAGGGTTTTCTCAAACCCGGGAGGCTCTTTATGCTTCCCTAAATTCTCCAGAAAAGAAACCATCTTTAGATCCAAAATATCCAATCACTTGTTGCAAAGAGTAATCAAGGTATTCATGTGATTTATACTGCCATTAAGATGTTTGAGGGGTTCGTTATATTTTTGTAATTCAACCATGTGTTTATGCAAATCACCAAGTTTGTCCAGCATTTGAACTCCCTCTGGGGTAAAAGTAAACCCCATCTTTTGAGGTGGAATCCCCAAAATTGCTTCTAAAATTTCATAGGCAACATTGGCATCAAGCTCAATAAAATTCCCTTTAGCGGAAAAATCTAGGAGTTGTCTATGATGCAAATCCAATCCTATGTAAAAATTATGAAGCAAGACCTTAGTGTCCCCCTTTAAATTGGAAATACGGTAATATTCCATAAGCCTATACCAAGAATCTTTCAAATTTTCTCCTTGTCTTTGCTTGAAGTAAAGCACTTCAAAATTATGTGACAAAGGAGGAGTAGGCACGCTAGCCACTAAGACTAGAAGGCAAAAAAATGGCGAACGAAAAAAGAGGGGCGAATAAAATGGCAATTTTTTGTGAAGTGGGGAGAGGAAAATGAGAGGCAACTGACAAATAATGTAAATTGTGAGGAGATGAGATTTGTGATTAGGAACCTGGTATATGTTGAAGATCCACCCCGGTAATGGCGCCAGAAATTCCTTTTGATGTCGCTTGAAGCTACGTCGGTATTTCCCCAAAGAGGAAGGGATGATGCAGCACAGCGGCGGTAGGTATTTCCCTTAGATGTGAAACCAAGGTTATCGAACCAGTAGGAGAACCAAGCAACACAACGTAAACAACACCTACACACAAATAATAACTTCTCGCGACCCGACATGTTAAAGGGGTTGTCAATCCCTTCCAGGGTACGGTGCCTCAAGATAGGCAAACGGACGCGAGATAAATTTGTAGTAGATTGATAGATCGAACGCCAAATAAAATAAATAAGGATAATTTGCATCAAGGTATTTTTGGGTTTTTTGGTTTAATAGATCTGAAAATAAATGCAAGGAAAAAGTAGATCGCAAAGGCAATTATATGAGAAAGAGACTCGGGGCCGTAGGTTTCACTAGTGGCTTCTCTCGAGAAAAATAGCAAATGGTGGGTGAACAAATTACTGTTGGGCAATTGATAGAACTTTAAATACTCATGACGATATCCAGGCAATGATCATTACATATGCATCACGTCCAAGATTAGTGGACCGGGTCCTGCCTGCATCTACTACTATTACTCCACACATCGACTGCTATCCAACATGCATCTAGTGTACTAAGTTCATGGAGAAACAGATAATGCAATAAGAACGATGACATGATGTAGACAAAATCTATCTATGTAGAGATAGACCCCATCGTTTTATCCTTACTAGCAATGATACATACGTGTCGGTTCCCTTTCTGTCGCTGGGATCAAGCACCATAATATTGAACCCACTCCAAAGCACCTCTTCCCATTGCAAGATAAATAGATCTAGTTGGCCAAAGAAAATCCAAATATCGGAGAATAAATATGAGGCTATAAGATATCATGCATAAAAGAGATCAAAGAAACTCAAATAATTTCATGGATATAAAAAGATAGATATGATCATAAACTAGAAGTTCATCAATCCCAACAAACACACTGCAAAAAGATTTACATCATATGGATCTCCAAGAGACCATTGTATTGAGAATCAAGAGAGAGAGAGAGAGGAAGCCATCTAGCTACTAACTACGGACCCGAAGGTCTACGAATAACTACTCACGCATCATCGTAGAGGCACCAATGGAGGTGGTGAACCCCATTCGAGATGGTGTCTAGATTGGATTTGGTGGTTCTGGACTCTGCGGTGGCTGGATGAATATTTCGTCGGCTCCCTTAGGGTTTCTAGAATATTGGGGTATTTATAGAGCAAAGAGGCAGTCCGGGGGCACCCGAGGTGGGCACAACCCACCAGGGCGCGCCTGGGCCTCCTGGCGTGCCCTGGTGGGTTGTGCTCTCCTCGGAGCACCCCGCAGGCGCAGCCAGGGCCCATTATGTTCCTTCTGGTCCATAAAAAATATCCGTAAAGTTTCGTGGCATTTGGACTCAGTTTGATATTGATTTTCTGCGATGTAAAAAACATGGAAAAACAACAATTGGCACTTGGCACTATGTCAATAGGTTAGTACAAAATGATATAAAATGATTATAAAACATCCAAGATTGATAATTAACAGCATGGAACAATCAAAAATTATAGATACGTTGGAGACGTATCAGAAGTAACAAAGAAAGAGAGGCTTCACATATATATAACTATACTATCTTGGACATCTTTTATAATTGTGAGCACTCATTAAAATATGACATGCTAAAAAGTTGATGTTGGACAAGGAAGACAACATAATGGGTTATGTTTTCTTATTTCCGAATAGAAGTTATATTGTCATGGATCCTCCAACATGTTGAGCTTGCTTTTACCTCTCATGCTAGCCCAATTCTTTGCACCAAGTAGAGATACTACTTGTGCTTCCAAACATCCCTTAAACTAGTCTTGCCATGAGATTCCACCATACCTACTTATGGATTGAGTAAGATCCTTCAAGTAAGTCGTCATCGGTGCTAGCAATAAAAACTGCTCTCTAAATATGTATGATCTATTAGTGTGAAGAAAATAAGCTTTATACGAACTTGTGATATGGAAGAAATAAAAGCGACAAAATGCATAATAAAGTTCTTTATCACAAGCGGCAATATAAAGTGACGTTCTTTTGCATTAAGATTTTGTGCATCCAACCATAAAAGTGCATGACAACCTCTGCTTCCCTCTGTGAATGGCCTATCTTTTACTTTTATCTTCTACCCTTATACAAGAGTCATAGTGATCTTCACCTTTCCTTTTTACACTTTTTCTTTTGGCAAGCACTATGTGTTGGAGAGATCTAGCTATATATATATATCCACTCGGATGTAGGTTATCATAAAGTATTATTGTTGACATTACCCTTGAGGTAAAAAATTGGGAGGTGAAACTATAAGACCCTATCTTTCTTTGTGTTCGATTGAAGCTTTGAATCCATAAGTATCGCGTGAATGTTAGCCATTGTGAAACAGGGGCGGAGCTTGAGCAAATGTTACCCGATGCACCACTTTGACAAGGCATAAAATTTTCAAGCAAGGATGTATTGACCAAAGGTGTGTGTCATAGGTTCTAGCACACATTATTGGATATAATAGAAGGCAATTTGTGAAAATGAAATGTAGCGAGCAAATGTATACTATAGTGACAAAACAAGGGACATAATTACTTGAAAAGGATTTGCATTTCCAAATTCCAAAATATGAAGTTGGACAATAAGGTTCAGTAGAACATAATAAAAATGCCCAAATGAAAGTACTTAGATGGATACAAATTGAAAATTACCTTTTGTAGGTTCTATTTCTCCAAGCCATGAAATACTCAACCACTTGCGTATTGCTGACCTTTTTCATTTCTTCCTTCTCCACATAAAAAATGACATCATCACTCAAACTTTCATCATTGAGGCAATTGTCGGGATCATATTGAACCTCCTCTTCCCAATTTATGTCTTCTGGGACATCCTAGTGCTTTTCTTTTGAGAAGAAGCTTAGCCATAGTATTGTATTTGACAACTACAAATTATAGATGAGACATGAAGACTTCTATAGACAAAAAACATAGTCTAATTAAAAGTTATAACCCTAAAAAATGCCCCACATTTTTGCTATAATATAGTCATTTATTATATTTGCTACAAATTTATACATGATTGTTGCAGTTTGTAAACAAAATTAGGAAAAGCAAGACAAGGGCGCTACCACAATTGTGGCCTTTTGTAATATATCCTCCATGGATGCACAGAGAGACAAGATTCAAGATTGGAATTTGGAAAGGATGCGAAAATTATCGAGAGCCGGACCGGCCGACAGCGTGCAGTGTCGCTCGCGTGTGTCGCATCGTCACCATGTGAGGACCCAGGCTGCGTGGTGTCCGGCGACTGGCGCGCTGCCGCTGCCGTCTCTCGCGGCTCCCACCTGTGTACGGGACGGCGATGTGCAGGGGGCGTATGGAGTATGGTACGCATCCACAGAAATCGATTATTAGTGGGGAAAAAGGTGGATCTGTTAGACTTGCGTACGTGACTACGTGAGGAGATCTTTTTGTGAGACAAAACTACTGGAGTACGTGAGGAGATGGGTCCGCGAGCGAACCGAAATGCACGCACGAGTCCTTCTGCGTTGGGCCAGTGCGGCGGCCTGGCTGAATCGGGCTGACCTTGATGCACAGCTCTTGGGCCACCCTGATGCACTGGGCCTTTTGCGTAATAGGTATTGCTAGCGATTTTTTCCACTCGTATTCCTGTGCATACGGGTCGACCCAATGGGCTCCGCTCCTGTTGTGAAAGACTAAATGATAGTTGAGTATGTGGACTTGCTGAAAAACTCTTGAATTGACTCTTTCCGATGTTATGATAAATTGCAATTGCTTCGACTACTGAGATCATAGTTTGTTAGTTTTCAATGAAGCTTCTGATTTATACTCTACCTTGTGAATGAATTGTTACTTTAGCATAATAAATTATATGACACTATATGTTGTTGTTCTAAAGATGATCAGGATGCCCTCATGTCCTTATTTTATTTTATCAACACCTCTATCTCTAAACATGTGGACATATTTTTTGATTTCGGCTTTCGCTTGAGGACAAGCAAGGTCTAAGCTTGGGGGAGTTGATACGTCCATTTTGCATCATGTTTTTATATTGATATTTATTGCATTATGGGATGTTATTACACATTATAGCACAATACATATGCCTTTTCTCTCTTATTTTACAAGGTTTACATGAAGAGGGAGAATGTCGGCAGCTGGAATTCTGGACTGGAAAAGGAGCAAATATTAGAGACTTATTCTGCACAACTCCAAAAGCCCTTAAACTTCATGGAGAATTATTTTGGAATGTATAAAAAATTGGGCGAAGAAAGTACCAAAGGGGGGCCACCGACCATCCACAAGGGTGAGGGGCCTACCTTGTGGGCCCCCTGGCAAGCCTCTGGTGCCCATATTTTGCTATCTGGTGTGTTGTGACCTGGAAAAAAAGCAGGAGGAAGCGCCGCCGTCTCGAGGCGGAACTTGGCAGAACTAATCTAGGGCTCTGGCGGAGCTGTTCTGCAGGGGAAACTTCCCTCCTGGAGGGGAAAATCATCACCATCGTCATCACCAATGGTCCTCTCATCGACAGGGGGTCAATCTCCATCAACATCTTCACCAGTGCCATCTCCTCTCAAACCTAGTTCATCTCTTGTATCCGATCTTTGTCTCAAAACCTCAGATTGGTACCTGTGGGTTGCTAGTAGTGTTGATTACTCCTTGTAGTTGATGCTAGTTGGTTTATTCGGTGGAAGATCATATGTTTAGATCCTTAATGATAATTAATATTCCGCTGATTATGAACATGAATATGCTTTGTGAGTAGTTACGTTTGTTCCTGAGGACATGGGAGAAGTCTTGTTATAAGTAATCATGTGAATTTGGTATTCGTTCGATATTTTGATGAGATGTATGTTGTCTTTCCTCTAGTGGTGTTATGTGAACGTCGACTACATGACACTTCACCATGATTTGGGACTAAGGGAAGGCATTGGGAAGTAATAAGTAGATGATGGGTTGCTAGAGTGATAGAAGCTTAAACCCTAGTTTATGCGTTGCATCGTAAGGGGATGATTTGGATCCATATGTATCATGCTAAGGTTAGATTTATCTTAATTCTTCTTTCGCAGATGCGGATGCTTGCGAGAGTGGTTAATCATAAGTGGGAGGCTTGTCCAAGGAAGGGCAACACCCAAGCACCGGTCCACCCACATATCAAATTATCAAAGTAACGAACGCGAATCATATGAGCATGATGAAAACTAACTTGACAGTAATTCCCATGTGTCCTCGGGAGTGCTTTGCTTTATATAAGAGTTCGTCCAAGCTTCTCTTCCTACAAAAAGGATTGGGTCACCTTTCTGCACCTTAGTTACTTTTGTTACTTGTTACCCGTTACGAATTATCTTATCACACAAATATACGTTACCGATAATTTCAGTGCTTACAGAGAATACCTTGCTGAAAACCGCTTGTCATTTCCTTCTGCTCCTCGTTTGGTTTGACACTCTTACTTATCGAAAGGACTATGATAGACCCCCTATACTTGTGGGTCATCACCGTTGAGTCCTACCTTCTCTCCGGCGATCCGCAAGGCTTCTGCACGACGGAAGCTGCAATGGCGACCCCTTCAGACACACGCTCGGCAGCGAGTGGCGGGTCTCGAGGTGGAAAAACGGATGACCTAGATGATTTCTTCGAGCATATTTACCTAGAAGATGAGGTGTTCGATGATTTGGTGATTGAAGAGGAAATTCCAGAGATCAATAACCGTGTATGACGTATGGCTCTTGCTCGGGTTCACACTGATAAGACCTTTAGCCAGTCGGCGTTCTTCAAGGACATGCGGGTAGCTTGGAACCTGGCGCATCAGGTGAGATTCCGGCGAGTTGGTGCCAATCTGTTTGTGGTGCAGGCTTCATGCCTTGGCGATTGGGAGCGGATCATCTTCCAGGGCCATGGCTTTTTAGATTTTGGGTTGTGCTTCTTGACCCATACGATCGATTCAGTAGGGTGGAGGATGTTTAGTTCATTCATATTCCCATTTGGTTGCAGATGCACAAACTTCCTGACGGTTATTGTAGTATGGATATTATGGAAAAATTGATTCGCACGGCTCATGAGATCTTGGAGTTCAGGCTTTCAGGAAATTCTAGTGGATATTATGGGAGGATTAGAGTGAAACATGATGTCAGAGAACCTCTAAGAAAGCACGTTAGTATCATTAGAGGAAAGGAGAGGCAGGTGTATGCTGTGAGATACGAGAAACTTGCATGTTTTTGTAAGCATTGTGGTAAAATCGGACATGATCATAAGGAGTGTGGATTGGGTGTTTACACAACAAAGGAACTGAAGTTTGGGGATTGGTTATATGCAGATCTACCAAACATGAACAGAGCTGAGATTGGAGGAGGTGGTCGGGCTTTTTCTCCTCCACTGGCTGCAAGCGTTGATGAGGATTTAACTGATACGACAACCTGCCCAAGTAAAAACCATGCTATTGTGTTGGTTCCAGCGGGCCAAGGGATTTTCAATCATGTAAATGTGAGTATGGATGAGGACAAAGGTGTTAGGAAATGCCTTCTTCTAGGGGGTGTGCAGGTCAAGTGTCAGGGTGAGGCAAAGGAACCATTGCTTGCTATAACTTCAGTACCGGTGATGATATCCAGAGTTCTTCCCCAAAGTCGAGCTCCGATGTTAAGAAGGAAAGAACGATGTTGACCTCTGGTGATGATATTCATAACTGGTGTGCTCCCTTGGGGAGTCACGGCGGGAGCAATGAATTCCTTGATTTGGAACTGTTGGGGGCGGGGAACCGCCAGATAGTTCGTGGGGTGTTGGCCCTCTCTAAAACCAATGTCCCCAAGCTTGTCTTTCTCTGTGAGACGAGGCAAGCAGCTGATAAGATGGAAAAGCTAAGGTGGAGGCTAGGTTTGAAAGGTTTCTGTGGTGTTAGTTCTGTGGGACTAAGTGGTGGCCTTGCTCTATATTGGGATGAATCATTACTAGTCATGGTGCTAGACTCGTGTCAGCGTTTTAATGATGTTTCCGTGGAGGACAAGGGTTGTGATAAAAAGTGGCGTACGACCTTTGTATATGGAGGGACAAGGGTTGAGAATCGGCACCGCATGTGGGATCATCTCACTCATTTGAAATCGGTTCGCAAGATCCTTGGCTAGTATGTGGTGATTTCAATGAAGCCCTATGGCAACATGAGCATATGTCAAGGGCGTTGAGATCCGAGTCTCAGATGACATCTTTCCAGGACTGCTTGTTGTTATGTGAGTTGGAAGACCTAGGTTTTTCTGGATTGCCTTTCACTTATGATAATGGGAAACTCGGTAGCAGTAATGTTCATGTGCGTTTGGACCGGGTCTGTGCGAGCGAACAATGGCGGAACCTCTTTCCGGCATCGAGAGTGGTACACCTTGTGTCCTCTTGCTTGAACCACTGCTCGGTTGTCCTTGAGATGATGTCGGATGATGACCAGAGACGTCACGGTGCTTCTAGGTATGAAATATTGTGGGAATGTGATCCCACCTTGCCGGATGTCGTAGCATGTTCTTGGGACAGAAGCAGACCGGATGGGAGGTTGGGATTAGTTGCAAAATCACTAGAACATTTGATGAAGAATCTGCGTGAATGGAGTAGGAAGAATTTTGGACACGTTCGAAGGGATATTGAAAGACTCCGGTCTAAACTTTCAAGCTTACAGGAAGGTAATGCAGACCGTGCTTTAATTAGGCAAAAATGCATGAGCTAGATGAGCTTGTTTATCGAGAGGAAATGTTGTGGTTGCAATACTCGTGAATCACTTGGTTGAAGGAGGGAGAGAGGAATACTGAGTATTTGCATCGGATAGGTGTTTGGCGAGCTAAACGCAATTACATTCACAGACATCGTAAAGTGGATGGCACATGGTGCAATGTACCTTCAGAGATGGAATTGATGACAAGGTCATTTTTTTAGGAAGTGTATACTAAGGACCCGACCTTAACACCTCATGTGGCCATTAAGAGCATTGAAGAGAAGGTAAAACCAGCGATGAATGAATTGTTGTGTGCTCCTTTTACGGACAAGGAGATCTCGAATGCTCTTTTTTAGATTGGTCCCCTTAAAGCTCCGGGTACGGATGTGTAACACCCACGATGCGGCTATATCTCCCACGTATCGGAGCACGACTTAGAGGCATAACCGCATTGTAGGCATGTCACAAGAGGGGTAATCTTTACACATCCCATGTATTGAATAAGATAGAGATAAATAGTTGGCTTACAATCGCCACTTCACACAATACATAAATATAGCATTACATCATCCAGATACAATCAAGGTCCGACTACGGAACCAAAATAAAGACAACCCCAAATGCATAAGATCCCTGATTGCCCCAACTGGGCTCCACTATTGATCGTCTGGAAAGGAAACGTAGTAATGTCCTGAGTCCTCATCGATCTCCCACTTGAGTTCAGTCGCATCCCCTGGAATGGCATCATTGGCACATGCATCTGGTTTAGGAAGTAATCTGTGAGTCATGGGGACTCAGCAATCTCACACCCTCGCGATCAAGACTATTTAAGCTTATGGGTAGGGAAAAGGTATGAGGTGGAGCTGCAGCAAGCTCTAGCATATATGGTGGCTAACTTATGCAAATGAGAGCGAGAAGAGAAGGCAAAGCACGGTCGAGAATCTATGATCAAGAAGTGATCCTAGAACTACTTATGTTCAAGCATAACACGAGACCGTGTTCACTTCCCGAACTCCGCCGAGAAGAGACCATCACGGTTACACACGCTGTTGATTCATTTTAAATTAAGTTAAGTTTTAGGTTCTCTACAACCGGACATTAACAAATTCCCATCTGCCCATAACCATGGGCATGACTTTCGAAAGTTCAAATCCCTACAAGGGTGTCCCAACTTAGCCCATCACAAGCTCTCACGGTCAATGAAGGATATTCCTTCTCCCAGGATGACCCGATCAGACTCGGAATCCCGGTTACAAGAAGTCTCGACAATGGTAAAACAAGACCAGCAAAGCCGCCCAAGTGTGCCGACAAATCCCGATAGGAGCTGCACATATCTCATTCTCAGGGCACACCGGATTGTCCAAGGTTCCGGTAGGCCAACCCAGAGTTGCCCCTGGTGGCCACCGGCTGCTGACAGGTTGGACCAACACTCAGAGGAGCACTAGCCCGGGGGTTTAAAATAAAGATGACCCTTGAGTCCGCGGAACCCAAGGGGAAAAGGCTAGGTGGCAAACGGTAAAACCAAGGTTGGGCCTTGCTGGAGGTGTTTTATTCAAGGCGAACTGTCAAGGGGTTCCCATTATAACCCAATCGCGTAAGGAACGCAAAATCAAGGAACATAACACCGGTATGATGGAAACTAGGGCGGCAAGAGTGGAACAAAACACCAGGCATAAGGCCGAGCCTTCCACCCTTTACCAAGTATATATATGCATTAAATTAGACAAGATATAATAGTGATATCCCAACAATAAACATGTTCCAACAAGGAACAAATTCCAATATTCACCTGCAACTAGCAACGCTATAAGAGGGGCTGAGCAAAGCGGTAACATAGCCAAACAACGATTTGCTAGGACAAGGTAGGTTAGAGGTTTGACATGGCAATATGGGAGGCATGATAAAGCATGTGGTAGGTATCGCGGCATAGGCATAGCAATAGAGCGAGCAACTAGCAAGCAAAGATAGAAGTGATTTCGAGGGTATGGTCATCTTGCCTGCAAAGTTCTTCGAGTTGACGTAAGCTTGAACCTCATAAGCGTACTCAACGGGTTCCTCGATAACGTACTCGTCTCCCAGCTCTACCCAAGGCAAGAACACAAGAAAGGGAAACACAATCAACCACGGTGCAATGCGCAAGCAACATGATGCAAAACATGGCATGATATGCGGGATATGATATGCAATGCATATGCGTGCTCCGGAAGGAAAAGATTGAACCAGGCCTCAACTTGGCAAACCAAGTGCGCTGCTGGAAAGATGAGTTGATTTCGGTCGAAATCGATATAAAGGTCACCGGAATCGGATGCACGGTTTGTAAACGGCAATCAAAACAATAATGGCACCATTCTGCGATTAACAACATGATGCCATCTAAAATGCATCAAGGAACTAAGCTACTGCGCTCTAACATAGCAACAAAGCACATGATAGTGATCTACTCAAGATGCTTGACAAAAGATGAACACTAATCTACGGCTAAATCACACAATAGCAGGTTCAAACAAGCATGGCAAAAGTGCAAAAGATATCAGGTTCACGGACTTAGTGAAAATAACATGCCAGGAATTAACATCAGAAAGCAATGTTTAGAGCAATTTATCAACATGCTACAGGATCATATCATGGCAAAGCAAGGCATGGCATGAATCTACTCAAAGCATATAACAAAAGTCCCTTACTGACCATAAGCCAAAAGGAGTCAGAAGATATGATGGCAACCATGTAAACATAGCAAGTTTCGTTAACAGATTCAGACTTAGCAGAAAACTGGACATGGCAAAAACAGAGTTACGTAGGCATGTTTGCGAGCTCGATGCACTCACCACAAGGCGTTGCATGGAAAACTAAGCATACACCCATCAATAAGACATTATCAAGTAGCTAACCATGGCAAGAAGAATCTCATAGCATGCAAGGATCAACTACAACAACCTTGGCAAAATTGATTAAGATGTAAACAATCTGCTAGGAATATTTTATAGCAAAAGTAGAGCAAGATTGAGTCATGCTAGGGTACTCCATAAATTCAAACAAAGACACGGATGGATAGAGCATAACAATATCTCAAAATCATCCTTACTGAACATGCTCAAAAGAGGCATGGATCACTCTGTAGCAACATGAATACATGGCATAAAAATAACATCAGGGAAATGACTTAGAAGAAATCTAAGTCCCTGAAAACAGCAACATCACGAGAGCTACTTTGCATGATTGTGCTAGTCACCAAATTGATCACAAAAATACATGGCATACACCCCTGTAGAGATGGCATGGCATAGCCCAAAACACATGTAGGGCTCAAGTTCATAGGAGGCACACAATAATCATGGCAAAAATGACAAATGTCCATAATCTGTTAAGAAACAGAAACTAACATTTTATAGCACTCTTCCAACATCATTTTAGGCATCAAGATGAACTCAAACAAGCATGGTGCAATGCAATGAAATGAAGAGGACAACCTAACGAACAATTCGATATATGGCACGCCCAAAACGGAGCTACGAATGATGAGATATGATGCGATGAACACAGCTAAAAAAATATGCAAGGAGAAGGACTTAGGCAAAATTCTACCTAGGGTTCATCGGCGCGCGTCTCGAGGTTCGCCGAAGATTTGTTGGAGACAGACGAGGACGGCGGCCGGCGAGGCAGATCCGGGGCGGATCCAGCCGGATCTCGCCGGATCCGGGCGCGGACGCCGAGGCCGGCGAGGAACGCGGCGGCGGGCGGTGCCGGCGGCCGGCGTGGCGGTGAGGATGCGCGGCGGGTTGTGGCCGGAGTAGCGGACGGCGGCGGCGGCCCGGTGAAGGCGGCGCGGGGCGGCGCGACTCCTCGCGCGGGGCACGGGCGACGGGGAGACACGGGCCGGGGAGGGCCCCGTCTGGGCCTAGCGGGCCGGCGAAGTGGGAGCGGGGCGCGGCGACTCACGAGGTGACATGTGGCGGTGGCGCGGCGAAGTTGGACATGTCTGGCCGTCTCGGACGTGTCCGGCGGCGGCGGGGGAAGAATTCTAGGGTTTGGACCCGGGATTTTCGGAGGGGGCATATATTTATAGGTAGAGGGAGTTTGGAGTGTCCAAATGAGGTGCGGTTTTCGGCCACGCGATTGTGATCAAACGACCGAGAGGATGGATGGGGTTTGGATGGGTTTTGGGCCACTTTGGAAGGGTGTTGGGATGCAGCACATACAAGGCCTTTACGGTTCCTCGGTTAACCATTGGAGTATCAAACGAACTCCAAATGGCACGAAACTTGACAGGCGGTCTACCGGTGGTATACCAAGGCCGCTTGGCAAGTCTCGGTCCAATCCGAGAACGTTTAACACTCACACACAAAAAGAAGCAAAAGGGGGCGCCGGAGGACGTAGGAGTGCCGGAATGCAAAACGGACAACGGGGAAAAATGCTCGGATGCCTGAGATGAACACGTATGCAAATGCGATGCACATGATGACATGATATGAGATGCATGACATGGACAAAAAGAAAAATGAAGACAAAACCCAACCACGAGGGAATATCATAACTTAGTGCCGAAAATGGCAAGAGTTGGAATACAAATATGGCAAGTTACATACGGGGCGTTACAACACTCCACCACTACGAAAGGATCTCGTCCTGAGATCTAGGACTGGAAAAACTCCGGATATTCGGAACGGAGGTGGTCCTCGCGTTCCCAGGTGGCTTCACGGTCGAAATGATGTGACCACTTCACTTTCAGGAATTTGATTGACTTGTTGCGAGTCTTGCGCTCAGTTTCTTAAAGAATAGCAACGGGATGCTCATGATAAGAAAGGTCTTCTTGAAGATCAATCTCTTCAAAGTTGATGGTGCGGTCAGGAGTCTTGAAACACTTGCGAAGCTGAGACACGTGAAACACGTCGTGCACGTTTGCAAAGTTGGACGGAAACTCAAGTTGATAGGCGAGATCGCCTCTTTTGCCAATGATCTTGAAAGGACCCACGTATCTAGGGGCAAGCTTCCCTTTGATACCGAAGCGACGAGTACCTTTCATTGGAGAGACGCGGAGGTAGACATGGTCTCCGATCTCGAAAGCCAAGTCATGATGCTTGCTATCATAGTAACTCTTCTGGCGCGATTGCGCGGCTTTGAGATTTTCACGAATGACTTTGCACATTTCTTCAGCCTCTCTGATCAAGTCATTGCCAAGAAGTTGGCGTTCACCAGTCTCTGACCAATTAAGAGGAGTACGACACTTTCTGCCATAGAGAATCTCGAATGGGGCCTTGCCCGAACTCGCTTGGAAGCTGTTGTTGTAGGAGAACTTGGCATATGGAAGACAATATTCCCACTTCATACCGAAGGAAATGACACAAGCCTGAGCATATCTTCAAGAATTTGATTTACTCGCTCGACTTGTCCACTAGTTTGAGGATGAAAGGCTGTGCTGAAGCGAATGTTGGTGCCCATGGCCTTCTGAAAAGAATCCCAGAACTTAGAAGTGAAGATGCTTCCACGATCTGAAGATATCAACTGCGGAATGCCGTGCAAGGAGACAATCCTGGAGGTATATAGCTCTGCCAACTGAGCTCCTGTGATAGATTCTTTGATTGGAAGAAAATGAGCCACTTTAGTGAGCTTGTCGATGACAACACATATAGCATCATTGCCACGCTTGGACTTGGGAAATCCAGTCACGAAGTCCATCTCAATATGGTCAAACTTCCATTCTGGAATGGCAAGAGGTGGAGGAGACCAGCTGGCCGTTGGTGTTCTGCTTTCACTCTTCTGCAGACATCACATTCATTCACGAACTGAGCAATCTCGCGCTTCATTCGAGTCCACCAATACGACTGCTTGAGGTCATGGTACATCTTTGTACTTCCAGGATGAATAGATAGGAGTGAATTGTGAGCCTCGTTCATAATGACTTTACGAAGGTCACCCTTAGGAACAACAATTCGATCCTCGAAGAATAGAGTATCTTTGTCATCAAGGCGATAGCACTTGTACTTGGGTTGGCTCTTGGCAATCCCAATCTTCACCTTCTTCACCATGGCATCAAGAAGTTGAGCCTCACGAATCTGATCTTCCAAAGTAGGAGAGACTTGGAGGTTGGCAAGGAATCCTTGAGGAACAACTTGGAGATTAAGTTTGCGGAAAGCTTCACAAAGATCCGGTTGGAAGGGCTTGAGAATCAAACTGTTGCAGTAAGCCTTCCTGCTCAAAGCGTCAGCAATGACATTGGCCTTGCCTGGAGTATATTCAATACTCGGATTATACTCTTGAATCATTTCGACCCAACGAGTCTGCCTGAGGTTGAGGTTGGGCTGAGTGAAGATGTACTTGAGACTCTTATGATCAGTGAAGATGTCCACTTTTCTTCCCAACAAGAGATGTCTCCATGTTAAAAGAGCATGGACAACTGCCGCCAACTCGAGGTCATGAGTGGGGTAGTTCTTTTCGTTGGGCTTCAACTGGCGAGAGGTATAGGCCACAACTTTCTTCTCTTGCATTAACACAGCACCGAGACCTTGCAAGGGAAGCATCACAGAAAACCTCGAATGGTTTGGATTCATCAGGAGGAGTCAGAACTGGAGCTGTGACTAACTTCTCTTTGAGGGTGTTGAAAGCGATGTCACATTCAGGCGTCCATGCATACTTCACATGCTTCTGGAGAAGGTTTGAAAGAGGCTTCACGATCTTAGAGAAATTCTCAATGAATCTTCGACAATAGCTTGCGAGCCCAAGGAAACTGCGGAGTTGCTTCACATTCTGAGGCGGTTCCCAATTCACAATTGCAGACACCTTCTCAGGATTAACAGCTATGCCCTTGGCGGAGATGATATGGCCAAGGTAGAGAACCTCATCGAGCCAAAACTCGCACTTTGAAAACTTCGCATAGAACTGATGTTCTCTGAGTTTGTCCAGCACCAATCTCAAGTGCTTGGCATGATCCTCCTTGTTCTTGGAAAAGACCAAAATGTCATCGAGATACACCAAGACGAAGTCATTTGTGTAAGGGTTGAAGATGAAGTTCATCATGCGAGAGAATGTTGGAGGAGCGTTGACAAGGCCGAAAGACATGACAGTGTATTCATAGGAACCATAGCTTGTTCTGAATGCTGTCTTGGGGATGTCTTGTTCACGAATGCGAATCTGATGATAGCCCATACGGAGGTCAAGCTTCGAGAATACTTGAGCACCTTTGAGTTGTTCGAAAAGCTCGTTGATGTTGGGAAGTGGGTACTTGTTCTTTATGGTCTTCTTGTTCAATGGGCAGTAGTCGACACAAAGTCGGTCTGTGCCATCCTTCTTCTTGACAAAAAGAACACCACAACCCCATGGAGAAGAACTTGGTCGGATCAGACCCATACGCTCTTGTATATCGAGTTGTTTCTTCAGCTCCTTCAGCTCTTCTGGTCCAAGCTTGTAAGGATGTTTGCAAACAGGTTCCGTGACAGGCTCAAGATCGATGACGAATTCAACTGGCCGGTGAGGAGGCATTCCTGGAAGCTCTTCTGGAAAGACGTCTTGATATTCACAAACGACTGAAATCTGAGAGATGGCATTCAACTCTCCCTTCTCATTGAGAGAAAACAGTCGAATGGTATCATCACGAGTGGCAAAGACGATCACATCCTCAGATGAATGTGTCAATTGAATCTGCCTGGCAGCACAATCAAGCTGAGCCTTGTGCTTAGAAAGCCAGTCCAGTCCGAGAATAAGATCAATATCCGAGTCACCAAGGACCATTGGAGAAGATAGAAACTTATAGTCACCCATCTTGATAGACACATCCGGAACCACGGAGTTAGCGTTCATGCGTTTACCCGGTGAGACAACTACTAACGGACTAGGCAAAACTTGGAAAGCCAACTCATGCTTAGATGCAAATGGTCTTGAGATGAAACAATGCGATGCACCAGTGTCAAAAAGAATTTTTGCAGGAATGTCATTAACAGGAAGGTTACCCATGATCACTTCTGAAGAGTCCTCTGCCTAAGTTGCGTTCATCAAGTTGACCTTTGCAGACTTGGGATCATGCTTGACCACTGCATTGCTAGCAGATCTCACAGGAGGAGGAGGCGGAAGATGCCTCTGGTTGAAGTGTTTGTTTGCATAGTGACCCTTCTGCTGACACTTGTTGCACGTAACCTCTGAGAGCGGCCGGTGATACGGAGCACTTGACCTTGGAGCATGAGACGAAGCTTTGTTCTGAAAGGCTGGGTTGGGTGGGTGGGAAGATCCATTGCCACCTTTGCTCTTCTGCTGGTAAGGCTGACGGAACGGAGGAGGAGGAGGCAACCAGTACTTTTGCTGCTTAGCTACCACTTGAGTTGAAGAAGAAGGAGTTGCATCCCTGACTCTCTTCTTGAAAGCATCACACTTGAGCTGAGCAAGTTCTTGCTTAAGTGCCATGTTGTAGAATTCATCATACTTTTTCAGCTCAAAAAGCACAAGAGCTAGTTGTGGATCTTCTCTGAGGTCACCTCTAAATTGATAAATCATTCTTTTCTTGTCAAGGACGTCTTGCTTGGCAAAGTGAGCGAGCCTCTGGAATAGGATGTTGTATTGGTAAACAGACAAGCTGCCTTGCTTCAGGTTGCGGAACTCCTCACGCTTACTCTCAACAACACTCTGAGGAATGTGGTGAGCTTTGAAGTCTTGGCGGAAATCATCCCAGGTAATCACACGACCTCCTCTAGAATCTTTGTATTGTTGATACCACTCAGCAGCTTGGTCTTTGAGTTGGAACGAAGCAAACTTGACAAAGTCCTCAGGCCTGACGTTGCTGCACTCAAAATGTTTGCAGATATCCACGAGCCAATCATCAGCGTCTGTGGCCTCGACACAGTTACTGAAGGTCTTCGGCTGGTTTGCGAGGAACTGGTTGAGGGTAGCAAACTGAGTTTGATTGTTGACATGGCCTTGATTTCCTTGGTTGCGCTCTTGCAAGAGTTGCATAATCAACTGCGTGTTGGCGTTGGTAGCGGCCATCACAGCTTGCCATGCCTCCGGAGGTGGAGGTGGTGGCGGAGGTTCCGGATTCTGACGCGTTGGAGGAGCCATCCTGAAGAGGGTGACATCCGTTAGCATCTTGAAAGACATATATTCAAGCTGAATCAAATGGATCGAAATTGCAACATGTAGCCTTAACATTCGAACAAGAATGAACGAATGAATTCCAAATTAAATGATCACACTTCCATAAATTGAGAAGCCACTTAGATAGAGGTAGATGAATAAAACAACAAGGTACGGACATGAACAAATACTTGGTAAGGATTACCCAATCACAAACCAAATATCTGCGGAAGAAATACTAGAGCTACATGAATTCCCACCTATGAAACTCCCGAAACTTTCCGGTTATGCAATCAGGTGTTGGGGATACAGGGGAAGCATAATATCTCACCCAAAACTAGCAAATCCTACATCCAGCTGTATCCATCCTTCAACACATAACCAAGAAACCTTCGGAAATCATTTACCTCAACCTTCGAAAAGCATCCGTTATACGAGTTATGGCAATACTCCCGAACTCCCGCCCCAGTACTGGGTGGCGTCGAGGTTATCTCACCAACAACTGCATAAAAGAGATTTTCGATGTCGGCGAAACTCAGGTATTCCAGAACTGCAACGATAAAATTGTGATGACAACACCTCGGATCTCAACTCCCCGGGACACTGCCACAACCCCTAAATGTCAGGAGGCACCAAGAACAATGTTCTCGTCACAAAACCATCGGAACGATTCCAAGATACCCGCGTGATCCTAAAATTTTTTAGTGAAATTTGAGAAGAGAAGAGTCAAAACTCTACACCAGGAGGCCTCACCAGAGCGACGAAGGGACTGAGGAGTAAAAGGAATCCTACTCTCCGATATATATATAATCCTAAAAGACTCAAAACATTTTTCTAGACTCAACAACGCCAGCGATTCGATCAAGCAGGGGGCTCCTAAGTCGGGGAAGGCTCTAATTACCAACTTGTAACACCCACGATGCGGCTATATCTCCCACGTGTCGGAGCACGACTTAGAGGCATAACTGCATTGTAGGCATGTCGCAAGAGGGGTAATCTTTACACATCCCATGTACTGAATAAGATAGAGATAAAGAGTTGGCTTACAATCGCCACTTCACACAATACATAAATATAGCATTACATCATCCAGATACAATCAAGGTACGACTATGGAACGAAAATAAAGACAACCCCAAATGCATAAGATCCCCAATCGCCCCAACTGGGCTCCACTACTGATCGTTTGGAAAGGAAACATAGTAACGTCCTGAGTCCTCATCGATCTCCCACATGAGTTCAGTCGCATCCCCTAGAATGGCATCATCGGCACCTGCATCTGGTTTAGGAAGTAATGTGTGAGTCACGGGGACTCAGCAATCTCACACCCTCGCGATCAAGACTATTTAAGCTTATGGGTAGGGAAAAGGTATGAGGTGGAGCTGCAGCAAGCTCTAGCATATATGGTGGCTAACTTACGCAAATGAGAGCGAGAAGAGAAGGCAAAGCACGGTCGAGAATCTATGATCAAGAAGTGATCCTAGAACTACTTACGTTCAAGCATAACACGAGACCGTGTTCACTTCCCGGACTCCACCGAGAAGAGACCATCACGGCTACACACGCTGTTGATTCATTTAAAATTAAGTTAAGTTTCAGGTTCTACAACTGGACATTAACAAATTCCCATCTGCCCATAACCGCGGGCACGACTTTCAAAAGTTCAAATCCCTGCAGGGGTGTCCCAACTTAGCCCATCACAAGCTCTCATGGTCAATGAAGGATATTCCTTCTCCCAGGATGACCCGATCAGACTCGGAATCTCGGTTACAAGAAGTATCGACAATGGTAAAACAAGACCAGCAAAGCCGCCCGAATGTGCCGAAAAATCCCGATAAGAGCTGCACATATCTCGTTCTTAGGGCACACCGGATTGTCCAAGGTTCCGGTAGGCCAACCCAGAGTTGCCCCTGGTGGCCACCGGTTGCTGATAGGTTGGACCAACACTCAGAGGAGCACTGGCCCGGGGGTTTAAAATAAAGATGACCCTTGCGTCCGTGGAACCCAAGGGAAAAATGCTAGGTGGCAAACGGTAAAACCAAGGTTGGGCCTTGCTGGAGGAGTTTTATTCAAGGCGAACTGTCAAGGGGTTCCCATTATAACCCAACCGCATAAGGAACGCAAAATCAAGGAACATAACACCAGTATGACGGAAACTAGGGCGGCAAGAGTGGAACAAAACACTAGGCATAAGGCCGAGCCTTCCACCCTTTACCAAGTATATAGATGCATTAAAGTAGACAAGATATAATAGTGATATCCCAACAATAAACATGTTCCAACAAGGAACAAACTCCAATCTTCACCTGCAACTAGCAACGCTATAAGAGGGGCTGAGCAAAGCGGTAGCATAGCCAAACAACGATTTGCTAGGACAAGGTGGGTTAGAGGTTTGACATGGCAATATGGGAGGCATGATAAAGCATGTGGTAGGTATCGCGGCATAGGCATAGCAATAGAGCGAGCAACTAGCAAGCAAAGATAGAAGTGATTTCGAGGGTATGGTCATCTTGCCTGCAAAGTTCTCCGAGTTGATGTAAGCTTGAACCTCGTAAGCGTACTCAACGGGTTCCTCGATCATGTACTCGTCTCCCAGCTCTACCCAAGGGAAGAACACAAGCAAGGGAAACACAATCAACCACGGTGCAATGCACAAGCAACATGATGCAAAACATGGCATGATATGCGGGATATGATATGCAATGCATATGCGTGCTCCGGAAGGAAAAGATTGAACCGGGCCTCAACTTTGCAAACCAAGTGCGCCTCTGGAAAGATGAGTTGATTTCGGTCGAAATCGATATAAAGATCACCGGAATCAGATGCACGGTTTGCAAACGGCAAGCAAAACAATAATGGCACTATTCTGCGATTAACAACATGATGCCATCTAAAATGCATCAAGAAACTAAGCTACTGCACTCTAACATAGCAACAAAGCACATGGCAATGATCCACTCAAGATGCTTGACAAATGATGAACACTGATCTACGGCTAAATCACACAATAGCAGGTTCAAACAAGCATGGTAAAAGTGCAAAAGATATCAGGTTCATAGACTTAGTGAAAATAACATGCCAGGAATTAACATCAGGAAGCAATGTTTAGAGCAAGTTATCAACATGCTACAAGATCATATCATGGCAAAGCAAGGTATGGCATGAATCTACTCAAAGCATATAAGAAAAGTCCCCTACTGACCATAAGCCAAAAGGGATCAGAAGATATGATGGAAACCATGTAAACATAGCAAGTTTCGTTAACAGATTCAGACTTAGCAGAAAACTGGACATGGCAAAAACAGAGTTACGTAGGCATTTTTGCAAGCTCGATGCACTCACCACAAGACATTTCATGGCAAACTAAGCATACACCCATCAAGAAGACATGATCAAGTAGCTAACCATGGCAAGAACAATCTCATAGCATGCAAGGATCAACTACAACAACCTTGGCAAAATTGATTAACATGTAAACAATCTGCCAGGAATATTTTATAGCAAAAGTAGAGCAATATTGAGTCATACTAGGGTACTCCATAAATTCAAACAAAGACATGGATGGATAGAGCATAACAATATCTCAAAATCATCCTTACTGAACATGCTCAAAAGAGGCATGGATCACTCTGTAGCAATATGAATACATGGCATAAAAATAACATCAGGAAAATGACTTAGAAGAATTCTAAGTCCCTGAAAACAGCAACATCACGAGAGCTACTTTGCATGATTGTGCTAGTCACCACATTGATCACAAAAATATATGGCATACACCCCTGTAGAGATGGCATGGCATAGCCCAAAACACATGTAGGGCTCAAGTTCATAGGAGGCACAAAATAATCATGGCAAAAATGACAAATGTCCATAATCTGTTAAGAAACAGAAACTAACATTTTCTAGCACTCTTCCAACAGCATTTTAGGCATCAATATGAATTCAAACAAGCATGGTGCAATGGAATGAAATGAAGAGGACAACCTAACGAACAATTCGATATATGGCACGCCCAAAACGGAGCTACGTATGATGAGATATGATGCGATGAACACAGCTAAAAACATATGCAGGGAGAAGGACTTAGGCAAAATTCGACCTAGGGTTCGTCGGCGCGCATCTCGAGGTTCGCCGGAGATTTGTCACAGACAGACGGGGCCGGCGGCCGGCGAGGCCGATCCGGGCGTGGACGCCGAGGGCGGCGAGGAACGCGGCGGTGGGCGGTGTGGCGGCATAGGGCGGTGGCGGGGGCCGGCGTGGCGGTGAGGAGGCGTGGCGGGCGGTGGCCGGAGTAGCGGACGGCGGCGGCCCGGCGAACGCGGCGCGGGGCACGGGCGGCGGGAAGACGCGAGCTGGGGAGGGCCCCGCCTGGGCCTGGCGGGCCGGCGAAGTGGGCGCAGGGCGCGGCGACTCACGAGGCGACACGTGGCGGCGACCCGGCGAAGTTGGACATGTCCGGCCGTCTCGGACGTGTCCAGCGGCGGCGGGGGAAGAATTCTAGGGTTTGGACCCGGGATTTTCGGAGGGGGCATATATTTATAGGTAGAGGGAGTTTGGAGTGTCCAAATGAGGTGCGGTTTTTGGCCACGCGATCGTGATCGAACGGCCGAGAGGATGGATGGGGTTTGGATTGTTTTGGGGCCACTTTGGAAGGATGTTGGGCTGCAACACACACGAGGCCTTTATGGTTCCTCGGTTAACCGTTGGAGTATCAAACGAACTCCAAATGGCACGAAACTTGACAGGCGGTCTACCGGTGGTATACCAAGGCCGCTTGGCAAGTCTCGGTCCAATCCGAGAACATTTAACACTCACACATGAAAAGAAGCAAAAGGGGACGCCTGAGGACGTAGGAGTGCCGGAATGCAAAACGGACAACGGGGAAAATGCTCGGATGCCTGAGACGAACACGTATGCAAATGCGATGCACATGATGACATGATATGAGATGCATGACATGGACAAAAAGCAAAGCAAAGACAAAAACCAACCATGAGGGAATATCATAAGTTAGTGCCGAAAATGGCAAGAGTTGGAATACAAATATGGCAAGTTACATATGGGGCGTTACAGTATGGTTTCCCTGCTCGTTTTTATTAGCATAACTGGGGTGTGATTAAAGAAGAAATTATAGTTGTTGTGAAGGACTTCTTTGTGACCGGAGTGATGCCAGATGGGATTAATGACACGACTATTGTTTTAATCCCGAAAGTTCGGTTTTCTAAAGAACTAAAGGACTTTAGGCCTATCAGTTTGTGTAATGTGGTTTATAATATAGTCACCAAATGTACGGTAAACCATCTTCGTCCTATTTTGTCGGAACTTACTATGGAGAACCAGAGTGCTTTTATTTCTCTAAGGCTAATCATGGATAATTCTATAATTGCATGCATTCGATTGTCTTGATTATCTCCAGTCTATTGGAGAAGGTTCTCCGACATGCTACGCTTATAAATTGGATCTGTCCAAAGCGTATGATCGAGTGGATTGGATTTTCTTGGAGAAGTCCCTAGTAAAGTGTGGTGTTTCAAAACAATGGGTTTCTTGGATTATGGCATGTGTGTCCTCGGTGAAGTACTCGGTTAAGTTGAATGGAAAATTATTGGAGGCTTTCACACCCCTTCTCGCGGCCTCAGACAAGGTGACCCTTTATCACCGATTTTATTTCTCTTTGTTACTGATGCCCTTTCTCGTTTGGTCAACAAAGCATGTTTGGAGGAGGGACCAGAGGAGGTTACAATATGTCGCTGGGCACCAACGATATCTCATTTGTTGTTTAGGAATGACTTACTATTGTTCTTTTGAGCTTCAGAACAGCAATCAACTATTGTAAAAGGTTTGGTGAGCACTTATGCACTGGCTACGGGTCAACTTATAAACTCATCAAAGTGTTTCATCCTTTTCCCTAGTAATTGCTCTGAAGTGGTGTATCTCCAGAAGTGAAAATATATTTTGGAGATCACTAGTGAAGAATTTGAGCCTAAATATCTAGGTTTGCCAGTTCCGGAAGGGAGGATACATAAAGGGAGGTTTGAGACAACTCGGGAAGGATTGAGCAAAAGACTAGTTGATTGGAGCGAACAGTTTAAGTTTGTTGGAAACAAAGAAATATTAATCAAAGTTGTAGCTCGGGCGATTCCTATGTACATTCTGAGTGTTTTTCGCTAACTTGTCTCGGTTTGCGATGAGCTAACTAAGATGATGAGACAGTACCGATGGGGTGATAAGAATGGAAAAAAGAGTATGGCGTGTGATGGCTCATGTCCGCGTCAGTTTTCCCCGAAGAGAAAGGGATGATGCAGCACAACTACGATGGGTATTTCTCTCAGTTGTGAAACCAAGGTTATCGAACCAGTAGGAGAACCAAGCAACACTATGTAAATGGTACCTGCACACAAAGAACAAATACTTGCAACCCGACGCGTAAAAGGGGTTGTCAATCCCTCTCGATAAAAGATAGATTGGTTTGTATGATTTTGGATAAATAGATCTCGTGATAAAACAAAATAAAATATTAAATAAAAGTGCATTTTTGGGTTTTTAGAATAATAGATTTGAAAACAAAAGCAAATAAAAATAGATCTCAAAGCAAATATGATAAAGAATAGACCCGGGGGGCGTAGATTTCGCTAGTGGCTTCTCTCGAGAAAAATAGCATACAGCGAGTAAACAAATTACAGTTGGGAAATTGATAGAACTTCAAATAATTATGATGGTATCCAGGCAATGATCATTATATAGGCATCACGTTCAAGATTAGTATACCGACTCCTGCCTGCATCTACTACTATTACTCCACACATCGACCGCTATCCAGCATCCATCTAGTGTATTAAGTTCATGGAGAAACAGAGTAATGCAATAAGAACGATGACATGCTGTAGACAAGATCTATTCATGTAGGAATAGACCCCATCTTGTTATCCTTAATAGCAACGATCAATATGTGTATTTCTGCCCCTTCTATCACTGGGAAAGAACACCGCACGACCAAACCTATCACAAAGCACCTCTTCCCATGGCAAGAAAAATTGCTAGACCTAACTAAACCAAAGATTCGAAGAAGAAATACGAGGCTATACGTAATCATGCATATAAGAGATCAAAAAACTCAAATAACTTTCATGGATAAATAAATTTGATCATAAAATCAAAGTTCATCGGATCCCAACAAACACACCGCAAAAAGAGTTACAACAAATAGATCACCAAGATACCATTGTATTGAGAATCAAAAAAGAGAGAGGAAGCCATCTAGCTAGTAACTATGGACCCGTAGGTCTACAATGAACTACTCACGCATCATCGGAGAGGCAGCAATGAGGATGATGAACCCCTCCGTGATGGTGTCTAGATTGGATCTGATGGTTCTGGAACTTGCGGCGGATGGAATTGTGTTTTGTCGACTCCCCTAGGGTTTTTGATTTTCGGAGTATTTATAGAGCAAAGAGGCGGTGCGGGAGGCGGCTAAGGTGGGCTCAACCCACTAGGGCACGCCTGGGCCCCAGGCGCGCCCAGGTGGGTTGTGCTCTCCTCAGAGCCCCTCTTTGGTACTTATTTGGCCCAATAGGTGTCTTCTGGTCCAAAAAAATTCTCCAAGAAGTTTCACTGCATTTGGTCTCCGTTTGGTATTGATATTCTGCGAAGTAAAAAACAAGCAAAAAACATCAACTGACACTGGGCACTATGTCAATAGGTTAGTCCAAAAAATGATATAAAGTTGCTATAAAATGATTGTGAAACATCCAAGAATGGTAATATAACAGCATGGAACAAGCAAAAATTATAGATACGTTGGAGACGTATCAGCGTGGTTGAGTTGGGATAAAATGAGGCTACCAAAGAATAAAAGAGGTATGGATTCAAAGACATGCGAGCTTTCAGCCAAGCTTTATTGTCTAAGGAAGCATGGAGATTAATTGATGCTCCTGCAAGTTTATCTGCTCGTTTGTTAAAGGCGAAATATTATCCAAACGGCAGTATTCTTGATACCGTGTTTACATGACACTCTTCGGCTGTTTGGGAGGGCATAGTGCATGGGTTGGAACTTGTCAAAAAAGGTATAATTTGCCGAATTGGTGATGGGGCCTCGGTCAAGACATGGAGGGACCCCTGGATCCCTCGACGATTTGATTTTCGTCCCATTACTCCTCAGAGGAACTGCGTTTGAACCATGTTTTTGAATTTTTTTGAATGAAAGTGGTGCATGGATCATTGATTTCCTTGAGGAACATTTCTGGCCAATGGACCTTGTCGAAATTCTCAAAATTCGAATTTCGCCTAGGAACATAAGCGATTTCATTGGATGGTTTTCTGAATCACATGACATGTTTACGGTCAAATCAGCCTATCGTTTGGCAACAAAATCACATGATGTACTGCATGCTAATGGTGCAAGTAGCACAAGTCCGGATGGTGTGCGTACAATCTGGACCGGGATGCTCTTGATCTTCTCATATCTAAAGTTCGGGCCTCAGCGTCGTCACTCTCTGGGCAGGATCCTGGTGTCTAATCCTCCGCGTTTTGGAGCTCGTTCGCTTAGCTGCTGGGTTTGTCTTTCGTATTTTCTCCGAACTACGTGTCGTGTCTGGCAGGGTGCCATGTCTTTACCGTACTTTCCAGTTCGTCTATGCGTACCCGTGGTCGGGTGAACTTGTGGTGTTTCGATTCCGTTGGTGGTGTTGTTGGTCTGTGACTCTACCTTGTGGCTTTATTTATAAAGTCAGCATAGGCCTTTTCTTTTAAAAAATAGCCACTAATTTGGCTAAGAACCAGCAACATATTCCGGCTTCCAGTACTTACCCGGTCTGCAGTATTGAGAGGGAAAGCAGTTTTCATGCTCTTATCACATGTGTCCATGCTCGGCATGTGTGGGAGGCTCTATGTATGATCTCGCCCTTGCCAGATGACTCAATTCTTGTGGATATGGAAGGATTGGCTCTTGCAAGTGGTATCTAATTGTGCCGATCATATCCATGATCGAGTAATCATAACTATCTGGCAAATTTGGCAGCTTCGCAATGACATAGCGCATGGAAAAAGAGACCCCGGTGGAGGTGACTGTGCAATATTGTGACAGTTACTACAAATATCTGAATCTTGTCAGCAAATATAGTATGGAGGAAATTATAAAAGGAAAGATGGCGATGTGTGATGATAGTCGGGTTTATCAACTAAAAGCGAACCAGCTCCATAAGTTGTGGCCACCACCACAGTCAGGCTGGGTGGCACTTTCTGTTGATGGCTCTTTTTCGAGCATGGATGGCCAGGCAGCAGCCGGAATGGTCTTACGAAGGGAAGATGGCTCGTTGATTTTTGCGGCATATAGATACACATTTCATTGCAATGACACGCTTGAAGTGGTAATACATGCGGTTATGCAAGGGATGTCACTGGCCATTCAGCACTCGAATTTTCCGATGGTGGTACAATCAGATTCTGTTAGTGCTTTAGCCATTCTTGTAGGCGACACCTTGTCCAAGTCAGCTTATGGACACTTAGCTGCTGAGATTAGAGAAAATATGGTTGTTATAGAGTTTGTTCCTCTGACGATTAGTAGGGAACAAAATAGGGTAGCACATCAATTGACATTTTATAGTCGTACCAAAGCTTGTACTGCGGTGTGGTTGAACTCAAGCCCGCTGTGTTGTGAGGACTTATTGTCTCAAGATTGTAACCCTGTCATTACGGAATAAAACTCTCTTTCACCCCACGAAAAAGAAGAAGGAACGCTCGTCAACTAGTTGCTTCCTGAGGATATCTCGTGTCGAGACTCTCCTTGAGCGGCACGCGGCCTGGGTGGGTACCTCCTATACAATACCTTCAACGACAGTTGCTACAACTAGCGCTCACGCGCCACGCTGCTAGGCCAGCCCAACAATCTGAGGAAGTTGCTCTCAACCATAGCAGAAAAAAATAGGGTAGCACATCAATTGGCATTTTATAGTCGTACCAAAGCTTGTACTGCGCTGTGGTTGAACTCGAGCCCTCTGTGTTGTGAGGACTTATTGTCTCAAGATTTGTAACCCTATCATTACGGAATAAAACTCTCTTTCACCCCACGAAAAAGAAGAAGGAACACTCGTCAACTAGTTGCTTCCTGAGGATATCTCGTGTCGAGACTCTCCTTGAGCGGCACGCGGCCTGGGTGGGTACCTCCTATACAATACCTTCAACGACAGTTGCTACAACTAGCGCTCACGCGCCACGCTGCTAGGCCAGCCCAACAATCTGAGGAAGTTGCTCTCAACCATAGCAGAAAAAAAGAAGTTTTTATTGATGTTGATAATCTGCGAATAGCGGGACTCAAACTCCCACACGAGCGCTGATGGCTGCAGCTCCTAACCACCAGGCCAAGCTCATTTCAGTTACTACAATTAGGAAATAGTGCTATTTGACCCTTCCTTTAGTTAAAATATATATCCAGTATACATTATTTTGAAAAGAAAGTACAAATTTGGAAAAGAATTCTAAAAGATAGTGAAAACAACAAGAAATTTGAAAAGAAGGTTAACACATATTGGAAAAGGTTTGTGGAAATGAAAAAAGTTCATCGACGTTGAAAAAAAGTTCATTGAATTTGGAACAAAAATAAGTTCATCGACTTTAAAAAAAGTTCATCAAGTTTGGGAAAAATGTCCAACTATTCTAAAAAACGTTCATCAAATTTGAAAAATAGTTCATGAATTTTGAAAAGTTCATCAGATTAGAAAAATGTCCATCAAATTTTAAAAAAGATCATCAAATTGAAAAATGTTCATCAATTTAATAAAAAATCACCAAAATGTTAAAAAGTTAATTGATTTGGAACAAAAGTTAATAAAATTTGAGAAAAGTTCATTGAAATTTGAAATTTTTCGTTAATTTTGAAAAAAACCATTGATTTAAAAAATGTTCACCGATTTAAGAAAATAAAAAATAAACAGGAAACAAAAAAATGAAACAGGAAAATGTAGGTGGGCATTTCATTTCCTATACATAGAAATATGAAAAAAGAAGTAGGCAATCAAAAGCGTCAAGGTGGCGTAGTGGTTAGTGTAGTCGACTCGGACAAATTGATCATGGATTTGATCCCTGTCAATCGCATTCCTCGTATCCTATTTTGAGATTTAAACAGAAAAACATAACGTGAAATGGGCCAGCCCAAGCGCGGGAGGGGGGTGTGCGCGTCAGGCGCCACTAGCAAAATGACCTTTAACAGGCGCTTCAGGCGCCAAATAGGGGTTGCTGCCTGGGCGCGCTTATGTCTCGCCTAACACGAGACAAAGCGTGCGCTCTCGTCAGGGGGTTGCGACCATGCCGAATCACGTATGTTCCAAGTTAGTTCGTCTTTTCCCTGTTTTTTCTCTTTGTTAAATTTTTTCTTTATTCTTATTTTAGAAAATATTGTGAATATCCATATTTCACAACATAAAATTAATTTATAAAATTTGAATCGCTAATGAAAAATTCTAATGCAATATAAAAAAATGTTGGCTTAATTCAAAGAAAATGTTGATAGCATACAAAAAATGCAAGCAACATTTTTAAATTTTCCAACATTTTAAAAAATTACTTGACATTGTAAAAATGCTAGTAATATATTTAAAAAATGTTAAATGTATGTCAAATAAATGTTGACGTATATGAAAATGTATAGTGTTTATGAAAAAGCATACAACAAACATGCATTTGAATGAAATGTTAATCATTGTATTTCAAAATGCTAATCGTGTATTAAAAATGTTAAATGTATAAAAATGTACTTGATGTATACGAAAAACGTAGACATAAAAAACATTTCTTTTTAAAAATGTTAATTGTTTATTTCAAAAATATTGAACATGTATAATAATAATGTTTTATGTGTATATTGAAAATGTACGTGGAAAACCATGAAGAAATTATACAAACGACACATAGAAAACAAAAGAAAAGAAAAAAAATGTCAATCAAAAGGGTTCTTGTCGGGGTTACAAGGGTAGGCCTAAATATATTAATAGCCTGGCCGAAGGCCATAGCCCATCAAACATACGGTCCAAAAGATAATAGGCCGAGGACATCGACATCAAACCATCAGAGTTGGAGTCCAAGATATCGAGGACCAAAGGGGTGTCTTATGATCAGGCTAAGTTCTTACAGTCAAATCCTACACCCCTAACAAACAGGACCCTACAATTGGTCATCAGGCATAGTCAGATTTTATACAATCAGCGGCCACTTAGGATACTTCCCCACCCACGATGTGATAAAGGCAGTAGTTACCCAACATCTATATAATATAGAGAGTGCTTGGATACGTTTTAGTCTCATGACTAAAAGTAGTGGGACTAAAATTTGCTAGCCTTACTCATGCTTGGATCCAAATACTAAAGAGACTAAAATCAAGTTAATGAGCATTTATTATCCTCGGAACCCTCCAATATAGAATTCGCATGTGTTAAAGGAGAGGAATTAAATGAGAAGAGAGATGGCTAATCCAAATTTTAGTAGGGGTACCCCTGACTAAAAAAATTTAGTCTCAAGACTAGTTTTAGCCTCTTTTTAGTCAGGGACGCTTGGAACTTTAGCCTTTTAAAGAGACTATTTTTAGTCAGACTAAAATAAATCCCTTGAATCCAAGCACCCTCATAGTTTATGACAATTACTAGCAGTAATAGTCAAGACATAGTCGGGCACGCCTGAGCCCATAAACAACATTAATACCGGCACATTATGTATGTCCTCCTCACGCACTCTAATATAGGCAGGGAGGGAAGCACCGGGCCGAGAGTTGATCATACACATATTATACCCTACGCCAAGAGTTAAGAGCACCATCGGAGTAGGGTATTACCTCCACCCACCAAAGAGTGTCCGAAGCTGTATAAATTCTTGTGCATACTCCTATCTATACTATCTGATAGATACGATTACCTCAACGTACATACCGCATATTATTGTCAGGATTATATCCACGACAGTTCTAAACCCAAAAAAAATCAACGAAAACCATAAAGAAAAACACACAAAAGAAAGAAAGTAGAAGCACAAAGAACGCGAAGAAAACCAGTGAAACAAAAAAAACAAGGGGAAAACCATTAAGAAAGCAGAAAGGAAAAAACCGTTGAAAACCGACTCTATTCAACGGACAAACGGATGAAAACCCCAAAGAAATTTACGAGCGAGCGAGCATCTTCTCTACGACCAAACGAAAAAAAATAGCAAACTCGGCCAGCCTAGTAGCTACCAAGGGGAAAATGCTTGAGGCAAGACGACGTACGTATATGGGCTTGTATATTCAGGCAAGATATTTACAAGCAACATACATATATGCGAAATCACTAGTTAAAGCTCACCTCTTGCAAAAGTCATTCCCCATATTCTCACAGGCTGACAAGTGGTGCACTGCATGTGCACCACTTGTCGCAACCTGTAAATTTTTCTTTTTCATTTATTTATTCATAATGGTTTATCTTTTGAACCGTGCGTTCAAATCCTAAATTGTTTTCATCAATGAATTTCTCGTGTCGGGACTTCCGAAACTTGATCTCATGTTAATATGTTTCAATGAACTTTTTTTCACGATCAAACCGGAAAGCAAAAAAAAAAAAAAAAAAAAAAACTAAAAAATAAAAATAAAAACCCAGAAAAACTGGCAACAAAAAAAGCCCCAGAGCACGGTTGCAGAAAAAAGTACAATTGTGCTTTTTCGCGGAAGCAAATATGTGCTTCATATGGAAGCACTTTTTTCCCGCGTTTCTACTAAAAGCACATTTTTTTTTTCTTTTCGAGAAGCACGCAGAAGAAATTTTGTGTTTCTCATGGAAGCACATATGTATTTTTTTCAAGAAAGAGTTGTGCTTTTTGTGAAAGTAAATCTATGCTTCGCGTAGAAACACATGTTTAAGAAGCACGACCGTGCTTCACATAAAAAGGAATATTTTTCACCAAAACCTCGAAAAAACCAGGCGTAAACAAAAAAACACCAAAATCCAGAAAACACGTAAAAAGAATTAAAAATCAGAATCCGAAGGGAGCGTCTAGCGTGCGGCATGTGGCGACCACTAGACGCACCACTTGGCGTGCTTCCATGTCCAAAAAGTCCTTACGGATCCCCTAAGGGGTTACCGCTGGTTAGTTGGCCCCATGTACATGGGTTCGTATATGCAGGTAAGATATCTTTTTGCATGGTAATACATGTCTCATTGATAGAATAAAGATCAACTTACAGTGCACGAAAAAACAACCTTACCGGAGTGAAAAGATAGGATGATCCTATGCAAAATACCATCGCTTGTCCCTCTTCTTCGACACCATCAAAGTGGACACTAAAGAGAAAGAAGACAGATCACCTCTTCACCCGCAAGCTCGACGCGGCTCCATCGCTAATCTATAGTTTTACAGACCTCCGGAGTAGTGAGTCAGAAGCAAAACCATTGTCGTTGAAAAAATCAGACCATGACAACATGTCCCCGGATACACCATTGAACTTCAGATCTAACACCCCCACACGACGATGATGACGTCGGAGGAGGAAGCTAGAAATGTCGACCTTCAACCATAAACTCATCACAAGATGCACCATCTCCCAATTGTTACTTGCGTAAACTGAAGGAAATATGCCCTAGAAGCAATAATAAAGTTGTTATTTATATTCCTTATATCATGATAAATGTTTATTATTCATGCTAGAAATGTATTAACCGGAACCTTAATACATGTATGAATACATAGACAAAACAGAGTGTCCCTCGTATGCCTCTACTAGACTAGCTCGTTAATCAAAGATGGTTAAGTCTCCTGACTATAGACATGTGTTGTCATTTGATGAACGTGATCACATCATTAGAGAATGATGTGATGGACAAGACCCATCCGTTAGCTTAGCATAATGATCATTTATTTTTATTGTTATTGCTTTCTTCATGACTTATACACGTCCCTTTGACTATGAGATTATGCAACTCTCGAATACCGGAGGAACACCTTGTGTGCTATCAAATGTCACAACATAACTGGGTGATTATAAAGACGCTCTACATGTGTCTCCGACGGTGTTTGTTGAGTTGGCATAGATCAAGATTAGGATTTGTCACTCCGTGTATCGGAGAGGTATCTCTGGGCCCTCTCGGTAATGCACATCACTATAAGCCTTGCAAGCAATGTGACTAATGAGTTAGTTATGGGATGATGCACAGAACGAGTAAAGAGACTTGCCGGTAACGAGATTGAACTAGGTATGATGATACCGACGATCGAATCTCGGGCAAGTAACATTCCGATGACAAAGGGAATAACGTATGTTGTTATGCGGTTTGACCGATAAAGATCTTCGTAGAATATGTAGGAGCCAATATGAGCATCCATTTTCCGCTATTGGTTATTGACCGGATATGTGTCTCGGTCATGTCTACATAGTTCTCGAACCCGTAGGGTCCGCACGCTTAACGTTCAATGACAATTTATATTATGAGTTATGTGATTTGATGACTAAATTTGTTCGGAGTCCCGGATGAGATCACGGACATGACGAGGAGTCTCAAAAAGGTCGAGAGGTAAATATCGATATGTTGGAAGGCTATATTCGGACATCGGAAAGGTTCCGAGTGATTCGGGTATTTTTTGGAGTACCGGAGAGTTACGGGAATTCGCCGGGGGAAGTTAATGGGCCTTATTGGGCTTTAGTGGAGAGAGGGAAGAAGGGCCACGAGGTGGCGGGCGCCTCCCTGATGACCCACAAGTGTAGGGGATCTATCGTAGTCCTTTCGATAAGTAAGAGTGTCGAACCCAACGAGGAGTAGAAGGAAATGATAGGTAGTTTTCAGTAAGGTATTATCTGCAAGCACTAAAATTATCGGTAGCAGATAGTTTTGTGATAAGGTAATTTGTAACAGGTAACAAGTAATAAAAGTAAATAAGGTGCAACAAGATGGCCCAATCCTTTTTTTGTAGCAAATGACAAGCCTGGATAAACTCTTATATAAAGGAAAGCGCTCCCGAGGACACATGAGAATTATCGTCAAGCAAGTTTTCATCACGTTCATATGCTTCGCGTTCGGTACTTTGATAATTTGATATGTGGGTGGACCGGTGCTTGGGTACTGTCCTTCCTTGGACAAGCATCCCACTTATGATTAACCCCTATTGCAAGCATCCGCAACTACAATAGAAGTATTAAGGTAAACCTAACCATAGCATGAAATATATGGATCCAAATCAGCCCCTTACGAAGCAACGCATAAACTAGGGTTTAAACTTCTGTCACTCTAGCAACCCATCATCTACTTATTACTTTCCAGTGCCTTCCTTTAGGCCCAAACAATGGTGAAGTGTGATGTAGTCGACGTTCACAAGACACCACTAGAGGAAAGACAACATACATCTCATCAAAATATCAAACGAATACCAAATTCACATGACTATGCTACCTCTTGAGCACAGCGTTGGTTTTCCCTTGAAGAGGAAAGGGTGATGCAGCAAAGTAGCGTAAGTATTTCCCTCAGTTTTTGAGAACCAAGGTATCAATCCAGTAGGAGGCCACGCACGAGTCCCTCGCACCTACACAAACAAATAAAATCCTCGCAACCAACGCAATAAAGGGGTTGTCAATCCCTTCATGGTCACTTACGAAAGTGAGATCTGATAGATATTTAAGATAATATTTTTGGTATTTTTATGATAAAGATGCAAAGTAAATAAAGCAAAATAAAAACGGCAAAAGAAATAGCTTGTTGATGGGAGATTAATATGATGGAAAATAGACCCCGGGGCCATAGGTTTCACTAGTGGCTTCTCTCGAGAGCATAAGTATTATGGTGGGTAAACAAAGTACTATTGAGCAATTGACAAAATTGAGCATAGTTATGAGAATATCTAGGTATGATCATGTATATAGGCATCACGTCCGAGACAAGTAGACTGACTCCTGCCTACATCTGCTACTATTACTCCACACATCGACCGCTATCCAGCATGCATCTAGAGTATTAAGTTCAAAAGAACAGAGTAATGCTTTAAGCAAGATGACATGATGTAGAGGGATAAACTCATGCAATATGATATAAACCCCATCTTGTTGTCCTCGATGGCAACAATACAATACGTGCCTTGCTGCCCCTGCTGTCACTGGGAAAGGACACCGCAAGATTGAACCCAAAGCTAAGCACTTCTCCCATTGCAAGAAAGATCAATCTAGTAGGCCGAACCAAACTAATAATTCGAAGAGACTTGTAAAGATAACCAATCATACATAAAAGAATTTAGAGAAGATTCAAATATTGTTCATAGATAAACTTGATCATAAACCCACAATTCATCGGTCTCAACAAACACACCGCAAAAGAAGATTACATCGAATAGATCTCCACAAGAGAGGGGGAGAACATTGTATTGAGATCCAAAAAGAGAGAAGAAGCCATCTAGCTAATAACTATGGACCCGAAGGTCTGAAGTAAACTACATGGTGTTGATGTAGAAGCCCTCTGTGATCGATGCCCCCTCCGGCAGAGCTCCGGAAAAGGCCCCAAGATGGGATCTCACGGGTACAGAAGGTTGCGGCAGTGGAATTAGGGTTTTGTCTCCGTATCTGGTAGTTTGGGGGTACGTAGGTATATGGAGCAACATGGAAGAAGTACGTCGGCGGAGCAACATGGGCCCCATGAGGGTGGAGGGCGCGCCTGGGGGGTAGGCGCGCCCCCTACCTCGTGCCTTCCTGGTTGATGTCTTGACGTGGGGTCCAAGTCCTCTGGATCACGTTTGTTCCAAAAATCACGTTCCCGAAGGTTTCATTCCGTTTGGACCCCGTTTGATATTCTTTTTCTGCGAAACTCTGAAATAGGCAAAAAAACAACAATTCTAGGCTGGGCGTCTGGTTAATAGGTTAGTACCAAAAATAATATAAAAGTGTATAATAAAGCCCAATAATGTCCAAAACAGAATATAATATAGCATGGAACAATAAAAAATTATAGATACGTTGGAGACGTATCAGACTACTTATAGCAAGACTTCTCCCATGTCCTCAAGAACAAACGTAACTACTCACAAATCATATTCATGTTCATAATCAGAGGGGTATTAATATGCATAATGGATCTGAACATATGATCTTCCACCAAGTAAACCAACTAGCATCAACTACAAGGAGTAATCAACACTACTAGCAACCCACAGATACCAATCTGAGGCTTTGGGACAAAGATTGGATACAAGAGATGAACTAGGGTTTGATATGAGATGGTGCTGGTGAAGATGTTGATGGAGATTGACCCCCTCCCGATGAGAGGATCGTTGGTGATGACGATGGTGATGTTTGCCCCTCCCGGAGGGAAGTTTCCCCGGCAGAACAGCTCCGCCGGAGCCCTAGATTGGTTCCGCCAAGGTTCCGCCTCGTGGCGGCGGAGTTTCATTCCGTGAGCTTACTTATGATTTTTTCCAGGACGAAAGACTCCATATAGCCAAAGATGGGCATCAGAGGGCTACTAGGGGGCCCACGAGGCAGGGGGCGCGCCCAGGGGGTAGGGCGCGCCCCCCACCCTCATGGACGGTGGGTGGCCCCCCTTTGGTACTTCTTTCGCCCAATATTTTTTATATATTCTGAAACTTGCTCCTGTGAAGTTTCAAGACTTTTGGAGTTGTGCGGAATAGATCTCTAATATTTGCTCCTTTTCCAGCCCAGAATTCCAGCTGCCAGCATTCTCCCTCTTCATGTAAACCTTGTAAAATAAGAGAGAATAGGCATAAGTATTGTGACATAATGTGTAATAACATCCCATAATGCAATAAATATCGATATAAAAGCATGATGCAAAATGGACGTATCAACTCCCCCAAGCTTAGACCTCGCTTGTCCTCAAGCGAAAGCCGATATTGAAAAATATGTCCACATGTTTAGAGATAGAGGTGTCAATAAAAAATAAAATACGGACATGAGGGAATCATGATCATTCTTAGAACAACAACATATACATATATTGTCATATGATCTCTTATGCTAAAGTAACAATTCATTCACGGTTTCAAGTATGAATCATAAACTTCATTGAAAACTAACAAACTATAATCTCAGTCATTGAAGCAATTGCAATTTATCATAACATCGGAAAGAGTCAATATAAGAGCTTTTCAGCAGGTCCACATACTCAACCATCATTTAGTCTTTCACAATTGCTAACACTCACGCAATATTTATGGTTATGAAGTTTTAGTCAGACACAGAGAAAGATAGGGGCTTATAGTTTTTGCCTCCCAACCTTTTACCTCAAGGGTAATGTCAACAATAATGGTTCATGAAAACTCACATCCAATTAGCTATATATATCAGGATCTTTCCAACACATTGTGCTTGCCAAAGGATAAAATGTAAAAAGTAAAGGTGAAGATCACCATGACTCTTGTATGAAGTATAAGACAAGAATAAAAGATAGGCCCTTCGCAAAGGGGAGCAGAGGTTGTCATGTGCTTTTATGGTTGGATGCATGAAATCTTAATGTAAAAGAACGTCACTTTATATTGCCACTTGTGATATGGACCTTTATTATGCACTCCGTCGCTTTTATTTCTTCCACATCACAAGATCGTATAAAGCTTATTTTCTCCACACTAATAGGTCATACATATCTAGAGAGCAATTTTTATTACTTGCAACGATGACAACTTACTTGAAGGATCTTACTCAATCCATAGGTAGATATGGTGGACTCTCATGGCAAAACTGGGTTTAAGGATATTTGGAAGCATAAGTAGTATCTCTACTTGGTGCAAAGAATTTGGCTAGCATGAGAGGGAAAGGCAAGCTCAACATGTTGGATGATCCATGACAATATAATTTATCTCAGATGTAAGAAAACATAACCCATTACGTTGTCTTCCTTGTCCAACATCAACTCTTTAGCATGTCATATTTTAATGAGTGCCCACAATCATAAAAGATGTCCAAGATAGTATATTTATATGTGAAAACCTCTCTTTCTTTATTACTTCCTATTAATTGCAACGATGACCAAAACTACGTTTGTCAACTTTCAACCACTTTTATTCATCATACTCTTTATATGTGAAGTCATTACTCTCCATAAGATCGATATGATATTTTATTTCTTTTTATTCTTTCTCTTTTATTTTATTTCCTCAAGATCATAGCAAGATAATCAAGCCCTTTACTCAACACTAATCTTTATTATATATAGCTCAGGGACTTGATTACATAGAAGGATCATAAAGCAAAAACTCAAAACTAGATCATACTAAAACTTTATTCTACTAGATCAAGATATTACCCAAAAGGATCGAACTAAGAAAACCGGTAAAGATAAAAGTGTGATGGTGATACAATACCGGGGCACTCCCCCAAGCTTGGAAGTTGCCAAGGGGAGTGCCCATACCCATGTGTTTATGTCTCCTTCCTCAGAGGTGGTGATGATGGAGTTGTTGATGATGTGGGCTTGTCATCCATCTTCTCCGGGATCCTCAAATCTGCAGTCAAACTCATCCTCTTGAATCTATATTCATACTCATAGTTTTGGTTTTGCATGTCATGGATATGGGCTTGGAGGCGCTCAATTTTCTCGTGAAGCTTGAAGATGGCCTCCGCAATGTTCTTGTCATCCAACTTGCGGTTGTTGGTGAACTCCATGATCATTATATGATTGGAGTCGAGTCCACGTTCCACCATCTCATGGCACTTGAAAACTTGTTGCTCCATTGCCTCGAGCCTTGTCTCCACGCTTCTGGTCCTCCTTGGTCCCTCAACATTGCGGATGTGCAGCAACCCCTCATGCATCTCAATGGTTTGAGGGTGTTGCAGCACCTCTGTGAGGTAGGGCTTGATGACCTTCTCAAAGAACTTGTCCTTGGGGGCACTTGAAGATGCTATGGCGATCTAGATCTGTCAGAAAAATAGCTCGAAACAAAGACAGAAGATATTTGCGTGATACGGTGGTCAAAACCAAAGAAGTAGCATGCAAGAAAACGGAGTCCGGAGAGCACATGAGGTGCCCACGAGGCAGGGGGCGCGCCCAGGGGGTAGGGTGCGCCCTCCACCCTCGTGGACGCCTCGTGTCCTTCTCGGACTATTTCTTATTTTCCTATTTTCTTAAATATTCCAAAACAGAGAAAAAATGCTGTTAGAACTGTTGTGGAGTCGGTTTACTTACCGTACCACGTACCTATTCCTTTTTGGAGTCTAAAACGTTCTGGAAAGTGTCCTTTATGTATTCCTCTGGGGTTATCGTTTCAATAACATTAGTTTCAACATTTATAGGATTACCTGAGATATAATGTTTGATTCTTTGATCGTTCACCACCCTCGGATTTGTGCCTTCGAAGTTGTTGATTTTTATGGCACCGGAACGGTAAATCTCCTCGATAACGTAAGGTTTAGAGAGGAGTTTTCTTGCAAAAAATCTTAAACGAGAATTGTATAACAATACATAGTCACCTACATTAAACTCACGCTTTTGTATCCTTTTGTCATGACATCTTTTAACTTTTCTTTAAACAGTTTGGCATTCTCATAAGCCTGGGTTCTCCATTCATCAAGTGAGCTAATGTCAAAAGGCCTCTTCTCACCGGCAAGTTTGAAATCATAATTGAGCTCTTTAATGGCACAATATGCCTTATGTTCTAGTTCAAGAGGTAAGTGACATGCTTTTCCATAACCATTTTATGGAGACATACCCATATGATTCTTATATGCAGTCCTATATGCCCATAACGCATCATCAAGTTTCTTGGACCAATTCTTTCTAGATCTATTAACAGTCTTTTGCAAAATTAATTTAAGCTCTCTATTACTCAATTCTACTTGACCACTAGACTGTGGATGATATGAAGATGCAATTCTATGATTAACATCATACTTAGCAAGCATTTTACGAATGGCACCATGAATAAAATGTGAACCACCACCAGTCATTAAATATCTAGGGACTCCAAACCTCGGAAAAATAACTTCTTTAAGCATCTTAATAGAGGTGTTATGATCAGCACTACTAGTTGGAATAGCTTCTACCCACTTAGTAACGTAATCAACAACAACTAAAATATGTGTATACCCATTAGAGGAAGGAAACGGTCCCATATAATCAAAGCCCCAGACATCAAATGGTTCAATAACAAGTGAATAATTCATAGGCATTTGTTGATGCCTACTAATATTACCAATTCTTTGACATTCATCACAAGACAAGACAAACTTATGGGCATCCTTGAAGAGAGTAGGCCAATAAAAACCGGATTGCAATACCTTATGTGCAGTTCTATCTCCAGCATGGTGTCCTCCATAAGCCTCAGAGTGACACTTGCGTAGGATTTGTTCCTGTTCATGCTCAGGTACACAACGTCTAATGACACTATATACTCCTTCTTTATAAAGGTGCGGGTCATCCCAGAAGTAATGCCTTAAATCATAGAAGAACTGTTTCTTTTGCTGGTATGTGAAACTAGGTGGTATAAACTTAGCAACAATATAATTAGCATAATCAACATACCATGGAGCAGTATGAGAAGCATTTATGACATCTACTTGTTCATCAGGAAAGCTATCATCAATAGGTAGTGGGTCATCAAGGACATTCTCTAACCTAGACAAGTTGTCTGCAACGGGGTTCTCAGCTCCCTTTCTATCAATAATATGCAAATCAAATTCTTGTAGTAGGAGAACCCATCTAATAATTCTAGGTTTAGCATCTTTCTTTTCCATAAGATATTTAATAGCAGCATGATCAGTGTGAACAGCTACTTTAGAATCAACAATATAAGGTATGAACTTATCACAAGCAAATACAACTGCTAAAAATTCCTTTTCAGTAGTAGCATAATTTCTCCGAGCACTGTCTAGAGTTTTACTAGCATATTGGGTAACATTTAATTTCTTATAAACTATTTGTCCTAGAACATCCCCTATAGCATAATCACTATGTAACGCCCCAAGACCGGAGCTTCAGATGCCTTCCAGGGTTTCCGGGTTTCGTCGTGTGATTTGTTTGGTCCGTTGCATTTCATCTTTGCATCATGTGCATTGCATCATCATGTTTTCAAAACTTGCATCCATCCGGGTACTCCCCGTTCCTTCCGTTGTCCGTTCTGAGTCCAGACACACTCGCACACGCCCGCGGCACGTCCGAATATTATTTTAGAAGTGGTCGGAAAATGTTCTCGGAATGAGATGATAGTTGGCATACGGTGTTTTTATGTTGTAGTTAGGCCGCCTGTCAATTTTCGTCGCATTCGGAGTTCGTTTGATAGCCCAACCATTAAACTATAGCGGCATTATAGCCAGGCACACGTCAGACGTTTTCGGTCTCCGGAAACAGTCGCCGGGCCTCCCTCTCTTCTCTTCTCTCAGCTCGAGACCATCTACACAGCTCACTACCTACCGCCAGGTCCAACCTAACCTCTCTCGTCAGCCCGCAGCCCCCCTCACGCGCGTCCGAAATTGTCCCGGACCCGACCCGGGCAGTCGTCACCAACGGGTCCGGATCATCCCCAAACATCTACAAAATATCATCGTTTTATTTATTGGACTCTTTAGTATATTTATTCTCGTCCGTCGGATTTCGATCCGATGATCTGAATCCCTCTCCTGTCACCTACCTACTATATATATCTAGACAACGCACCTAATTTCTAGGGATCCTCCTAGCCGCCGCCACTATCTTCCTCGGGATCCAGATCCACCCACTCTACCTCGTTTCCCCAAGTGAGCCAACCACCACATCGCAGCCGCTCGAATCCCACAGCGCCCCTCCTTCCCCTGCCCGAGCGATGCCTCGTCCCTGGCCCCCTCCTCGCCTCGCCGTCCGTCGACGAACGCCGCCGCTGGCAACCACCAGGCCAGTCCCTCGTGCGATGCCCCTATTCTTTTTCTTTTCTTCTCCGCATCCCTACTCAACTCCATCTTGTTTCTCTGTTAAGGAAACCACCATGGATGCGCGAACCCGACGGCAACCTCGATCTTCAGGTCACCCGGACGGCCCCCTGCTTCCTCGACCGCCTGACCCCCTCATGCCCGAGCCGCACAGGAGACGAGCGCCCCGCTGCAGCGCTCGACCCCGCGCTCGTCTTCCCGCTCATCTCTGCTGCCTCCATCTGCGCCATCCTTGCATCGTCGAGTATGCCAAACCTCGCTGCCCCGCCATGCTCTAGAGCCGCGGCGCCTGCTCGTCCTCAAGGTCGCCGGCGAGCGTCCCGCCAAGCCCTTGCCTTCCTTCGCGCATTCCCTGTTTCACGAGTCACCGTGCCAAGTTCCGCCGCTGCCGCTGTTTTCCTTTGCTTCGTCGGGACATGAGCTCCTTTGTCTTCCCTGTGTCGTCGAGCGCCATCGCCCGTTGTAGCGTCGTTTCGATCCAGGTGGGATCGAGCCCGATGATGACGACCAACACCTCGTCCCGCTCCTCACGATGCCCTGTCGCCGTTCCCTGCCATGGATGCGTCGCACTCCCTTGCAGCTTGCGGCGACCGCCCTGAACGTCGCCGGCCACCTCCGGCTCCGGCCACTGGGACCCGAGCCACGCCGGATCCGCCCCGCCTGCACCTTGCCGTCCTTCTCTGGAGCCCGCTGCCGCTCGAGACCGCCACGCCTCTGCTTCCCCTGCATCGGCCACTGCCTCCCCTCCTTCTACGTGAGCACGCAGGGACGAGGACGACCAGCGCCCGCGTTGACTTCCCGGTCGCAAGCTGCCAGCCCGCCGAGTCCCTCCCTCAAGGCCCATCCTCCCCGGCCCATTCGCACGAAGCCAGCCCACTGTGAGCAGCCGCCCTAACCCCCACTGTGCACGGTTGGGCCAGCCAGTTTCGGCCCAACTCCTATTTTTTTCAGTGGACAATTTAGATAATATTCCAGAGACGACAATTTTGCAGGAAACCCCCTAAGTTTCATGCATTTAATAATTCACCAACCGTGCATCGGATGTAAATAATTTATATATGAAACTTGACTAGAATTTTATCTAGTTTAATAATATGCAACTTTCATCCATGTTTAAAATGTTTAACTTGATGTTTGCTTTAATTTGCTGTTTTGCCATGTTAAAATGCTTTAATTCATAACTAATTAACCGTAGCTCCAAATTTAATAAACTTTATATGTAAATGGGGTATAATTTTGCCTAGTTTAACATGGTGGCATCATCTTGCATGTTTAATAACCATAAGATATGGTTTAGGGCAGACAGTACCAAACCTTAAAACATGCACATGAGGAGTTTCCGGACTTGTTGTTTGTTGTTCCGGCCTCATTTTAATCTTGCCTAGATAGATAGTTTTCATTTGCTTCACCCTCTTTCCATTTTTAACAACATTTAATATTGTTGGGTACATAAACGAGATCGAACTAAATAACTTGAATGTGGTGTTTCGTCGATATGCAACGGAGTTGCATATTGACCTCCACTTAATTTGTAGAATTGCTTGTGCTCGTTGCCATGCCATGCTTCATTAAACCGGACATGCATCATACTTGTTGTGCATCATGCCATGTTCGTGTGAGGTTTGTTTACTATGTTATGTGCTTCTTTCCGGTGTTGCTTCTTCGGGTTGGTTCCGGTAACGTCGCGTTTGTGAGGACCCGTTCGACTATGTCCGTTTGTCTTCTTCATGGACTCGTTCTTCTTCCTTGCCGGATTTCAGGCAAGATGATCATACCCTCGAAATCACTTCTATCTTTGCTTGCTAGCTGCTCGCTCTTTTGCTATGCCTATGCTGCGATACCTATCACCTGCTTATCATGCCTCCCATATTGTTGAACCAAGCCTCTAACCCACCTTGTCCTAGCAAACCGTTGTTTGGCTATGTTACCGCTTTGCTCAGCCCCTCTTATAGCGTTGTTAGTTGCAGGTGAAGATTGAAGTTTGTTCCTTGTTGGAACATGGAGATGTAGTTCCTTGTTGGAACATGTTTACTTGTTGGGATATCACAATATATCTTATTTAATTAATGCATCTATATACTTGGTAAAGGGTTGAAGGCTCGGCCTTATGCCTGGTGTTTTGTTCCACTCTTGCCGCCCTAGTTTCCGTCATATCGGTGTTATGTTCCCGGATTTTGCGTTCCTTACGCGGTTGGGCTATTATGGGAACCCCTTGACAATTCGCCTTGAATAAAACTCTTCCAGCAATGCCCAACCTTGGTTTTACCATTCTCCACCTAGCCTCTTTTTCCCTTGGGTTCCGTGGACTCAAGGGTCATCTTTATTGAAACCCCCGGGCCAGTGCTCCTCTGAGTGTTGGTCCAACCTGTCAGCCGCCGGTGGCCACCAGGGGCAACTCTGGGCTGGCCTACCGGAAGTTTGGACAATCTGAGTGTGCCCTGAGAACGAGATATGTGCAGCTCCTATCGGGATTTGTCGGCACATTCGGGCGGTGTTGCTGGATTTGTTTTAACTTGTCGAAGTTGTCTTGTAGAACCGGGATACCGAGTCTGATCGGAATGTCTCGAGAGAAGGTATATCCTTCGTTGACCGTGAGAGCTTGTCATGGGCTAAGTTGGGACACCCCTGCAGGGATTTGAACTTTCGAAAGCCGTGCCCGCGGTTATGGGCAGATGGGAATTTGTTAATGTCCGATTGTAGAAAACCTGAAGTTGACCTTAATTAAAATACTTCAACCGCATGTGTAGCCGTGATGGTCTCTTCTCGGCGGAGTCCGGGAAGTGAACACGACATTGGAGTTATGTTTGACGTAGGTTGTTATAGGATCACTTCTTGATCATAGTTTCACGATCGTGCTTTGCCTTCTCTTCTCGCTCTCTTTTGCGTACATGTTAGCCACCATATATGCTAGTCGCTTGCTGCAGCTCCACGCCATACCTTTACCTTACTTATAAGCTTAAATAGTCTTGATCGCGAGGGTGTGAGATTGCTGAGTCGCCGTGACTCACAGAAACTTCCAAAACCAGCTTGCAGGTGCCGTTGAACCGAGCAGGTGACGCAACCAAGCTCAAGGAGGAGCTCGATGAAGATCTTGTCCATTGTATTGTTCCGTTCTAGTTGATCAGTAGTGGAGCCCAGTCGGGTCGATCGGGGATCTGTGTAGCTTTTGGGGTAGTCTTCTTTTATTTTGGTTCCATAGTCGGACCTTGTTTGTAACTGGTTGATGTAATGCTTTATTCTTGTAATTGTGTGAAGTGGCGATTGTAAGCCAACTATGTATCTTTTCCCTTATTGTATTACATGGGTTGTGTGAAGATTACCTCACTTGCGACATTGCTTTCTATGCGGTTATGCCTCTAAGTCGTGCTTCGACACATGGGAGATATAGCCGCATCGAGGGCGTTACAAGTTGGTAATCAGAGCCTTCCCTGACCTGAGGAGCCCCCACTGCTTGATCGAATTAGCTGACGAGTTGAGTCTAGAAAAATGTTTTGAGTCATTAGGAATTATATATCGGAGAGCTAGGAATTCTTTTTACTCCCCAGTCCCTTCATCGCTCTGGTAAGGCATCTTGACGTAGAGTTTTGACTCTTCTCTTCTCAAATTTCACTAAAAAAAATTTAGGATCACGCGGGTATCTTGGAATTGTTCCGATGGTTTTGTGACGAGAACATTGTTCTTGGTGCCTCCTGTCATTTAGGGGTTGTGGCAGTGTCCCAGGGAGTTGAGCTCCGAGGTGTTGTCGTCACAATTTTATCGTTGCAGTTCTGGAATACCTGAGTTTAGTTCGCCGACATCGAAAATCTCTTTTATGCAGTTGTTGGTGAGATAACCTCGACGCCACCCAGTACTAGGGCGGGAGTTCGGGAGTATTGCCATAACTCGTATAACGGATGCTTTTCGAAGGTTGAGGTAGATGATTTCCGAAGGTTTCTTGGTTATGTGTTGAAGGATGGATACACCTGGATGTAGGATTTGCTAGTTTGGGTGAGATATTATGCTTCCCCTGTATCCCCAACACCTGATTGCATAGCCGGAAAGGTTCGGGAGTTTCATAGATGGGAATTCAAGTAGCTCTTAGGATATCTTTCCGACAGATGTATGATACAAAATTGGGGTTCGACGTCTAGTGGTCCGCCTATTCACGGTTGGTTTTACAGTGGTCTCGTTGTGTCTTAAAGAGTCCTTGGCTATGCTGACTCGGGGATGCTTCGTATGTCATGTGCACTGCCTTGTACATGATGGTGCTATACGATCGAGCCCGTGTAGGCCCCACCACGAAAACTTCGGGCGAAATCTCTATCATATGTTTGTTCCGGCTTATTTTGCAAGCCAATCCTTTGTTTTTGTTTGGAGTTGTGGTATTCGAGTTGCTTCGAAGTCAAATGTTGATTCCATACCTTTCCTAAGTGGTGTTCTCATACTCCGATGTGAATACCAATCCTCATGATAATCGAGATTGTCATGTCAATCCTTTTCAACCGGCGTGTTTTCTCTTCAAGTGAATCCGATCATTTCAACATCCGCAAGATCTATTACTAGTCCTTCTCAACGGTGTTGTTTTCATCCATCTCCAAGTTGATTTTGTTTTTCCCGCCCACCCACCCCTTTTCTACAAGGACTCAGATTTCTTAGTCAAGTATCCTTCTATTGATGGGAGGCCTCTCCATTCCCTTTTCCGTTAATGTTCTTATCCGGTGATTCTCATGAAGATTTTAACGGAGCCTCAAGGTCATCTTCCTTAATTTTTTTCTTCTCCGGTGGTTTCAATTCTAGTTTTTTCTGTGTTGATCATATTCTTTTCCTTGCTTCAAATGCCTTCTCATACCGATGCTCCTCATATTCATTCATTTCTCGCTATTCAATTGTTCCGGAGTGCTCAAGATATCTCGAAGATTCGTGTATCCACTCTTCTTTCATTCAAGCTATTTCGAGGATGTTATATCATTCATGCCTTTTATTCAACCGGTGCATTCTCCTTTTCAAGTAATATTTTCAACGGTGTTTCTTTTGAGTGGGCCCTAACCCACAGGTCTTTTTCCAAGATCTTACCTGACTCTTCTTATTTTCCCGGAGCTAACCTCAAATTCCTTATCGAAGTTTGATGTAAGAATGATTTATCATCATCAAATGTCCTTCTCCAATATCTTTCAAATTCTTCTCATCGTTGGCTAAATCTCTTCGCTTTTGATTCTTCCGGAGTGCCTCTTCAATTATTGGTGGTGTTTCTCGTCATCATTCTTAGATATTTTGATGACCGAAGAAGAGTTTTACCTCCATATTTTATCCGTTCTCTCAGAGATTCGTCATTCTAGCTTGTTGCCACCCTCTCATAATTGGTTTTGATTGTGAGAATTCTTTTCACCCATCCGAAGCAATGCAAGAGTCTTCTCAGTTTGTTATCCAGAGTCCATCGGTTCAGGATTATTCATTCTCAGCTTTCAGCTCTCTTTCTCTAAATCTTACCGGTGCATCGTTCAAGTGATCTATAATCAGTTCGTAATCCCTTCGTTTTCATGTATCTAGTTTGTCTCAAGTACCTTCGTTCATTTGCTAATCCTACCGGTGGTTCGTTGAAGACCTTCTCAAGTTTGCGCTATATCTCTCTTAATCCTTGCTATGAGAATAAGTTGTGTGCCAAATCCATTTGCTCGTCATCAATCAAATTGGTGAAGGATACGCATAACATAATTCTTAGTCTTGTTTCATCCAAGTGATTAATTCCTTTTTCCGGAGTGGTTCATCATATCATATTCTCAGTTCGAGATGCTTTATCTTTTCTTTCCCGGAGTTCCAAGCTCTAATTATCACTGAGATCCATCTAAATCATTGCAAGGATTCACCTTGTGTTTTCAATTTCTCTTTCTTTTCATTCCTTTTGTTTACCGGAGTTCTTCATCAAGGTGCTACATGATGGTTCATCTATGATTTAATTCATTCTCGAAGTGTTCATCGAGATTCTTTTCTTAGGAGTTCAAGCATTCTTCATCTTGCATCCGGAGTGCAATTCTTTCTACCATATCATTGGAGGTGGTATTATGTCATTCTTGATAATTTGAATTCATGTTTCATGATTCACATGTTGTCATGAATGAGATATTTTAAATCCATCAATCTCGTCATTGGAGTTATCTTGTGTCATGTTTCACCTAAAGCCTTTCCTAAGGACCGTTGCTATTTATGGTGCTCATAAATGACCCAAGTTCTTCATCTATCCTCCCGGTGTAATAGCTTTCTCGTATCCTTGTTCATACCAATCCAATTTTTTTCCCGTGAGTGGTAGAATATCACCTCATAGTTTTGAGTTGTTCTCCATAAGTCCACTACAAGATTACTCTTTTCGTTGTTGTTGTTTTTTCTAAAAACTACGTTCAAACCTTCTCCTAAAGATGCTTCAATCTCACTCGAGATAGAAGATATTGTTTTCCTCCTCCGTTCATTCCATTCCATTATCTCATTTCTTCCGGAGGCATTGTGATGTTGCTCTTTTCAGTCATCATCTCGAATTATGAAGATCATGATCTTTTCATGCCTATCCTATTTAACTGGAGTGTTGTGACCTTTTGCTCAAGTTCTTTTCGCCTTACCAAGCCTTGCACCTCTTTTCAACCGGAGTGCTGTCTGAGATCTTTCTTACCCCTTGTTCCATTCATTCAATAGTTCCGGAGGCAGTGTGTCGTGTTTTCATTCAAGTATCTTCTCATCTTATCAAGTTCTTATTCAATTCTTTTTCTTCTCAACCAGAGTGCTGCCCGAAGTTGTTTCTTCCTTGTTCCTCTTTTCTAATGGAGTGTTTTCAACTTTGTTCATCTCTGTTGTATTCTTTTCTCGAAATGGCTTAACCTTTTCAAGGTTCTTTGGTTTCACTCATTCGTTAAAGAAGCAACTTAGTTTTACCTCTTCTTTATCTCTTCCGTTGTCCCTCCGGTGCCATTCTAGATCTCGGGACGAGATCCTCTCGTAGTGGTGGAGTGTTGTAACGGCCCAAGACCGGAGCTTCAGATGCCTTCCAGGGTTTCCGGGTTTCGTCGTGTGATTTGTTTGGTCCGTTGCATTTCATCTTTGCATCATGTGCATTGCATCATCATGTTTTCAAAACTTCCATCCATCCGGGTACTCCCCATTCCTTTTGTTCTCCGTTCTGAGTCCAGACACACTCGCACGTGCCCGCGACACATCCGAATATTATTTAAGAAGTGGTCGGAAAATGTTCTCGGAATGATATGAAAGTTGGCGTGCGGTGTTTTTATGTTGTAGGTAGGCCGCCTGTCAATTTTCGTCGCGTTCGGAGTTCGTTTGATAGCCCAACCATTAAACTATAGCGGCATTATAGCCAGGCACACGTCGGACATTTTCAGTCTCCGGAAACAGTCGCCGGGCCTCCCTCTCTTCTCTTCTCTTAGCTCGAGACCATCTACACAGCTCACTACCTACCGCCAGGTCCAACCTAACCTCTCTCGTCAGCCCGCAGCCCCCCTCGCGCGCGTCCGAAATTGTCCCGGACCCGACCCGGGCAGTCGTCACCAACGGGTCCGGATCATCCCCAAACATCTACAAAATATCATCGTTTTATTTATTGGACTCTTTAGCATATTTATTCTCGTCCGTCGGATTTCGATCCGATGATCTAAATCCCTCTCCTTTCACCTACCTACTATATATATCTAGACAACGCACCTAATTTCTAGGGATCCTCCTAGCCGCCGCCACTATCTTCCTCGGGATCCAGATCCACCCACTCTACCTCGTTTTCCCAAGTGAGCCAACCACCACATCGCAGCCGCTCGAATCCCGCAGCGCCCCTCCTTCCCCTGCCCGAGCGATGCCTCGTCCCTGGCCCCCTCCTCGCCTCGCCGTCCGTTGACGAACGCCGCCGCTGGCAACCACCAGGCCAGTCCCTCGTGCGTTGCCCCTATTCTTTTTCTTTTCTTCTCTGCGTCCCTACTCAACTCCATCTTGTTTCTCTGTTAAGGAAACCGCCATGGATGCCCAAACTCGATGGCAACCTCGATCTTCAGGCCACCCGGACGGGCCCCTGCTTCCTCGACCGCCTGACCCCCTCATGCCCGAGCCGCACAGGAGACGAGCGCCCCGCTGCAGCGCTCGACCCCGCGCTCGTCTTCCCGCTCGTCTCTGCTGCCTGCATCTGCGCCATCCTTGCGTCGCCGAGTACGCCGAACCTCGCCGCCCCGCCATGCTCTCGAGCCGCGGCTCCTGCTCGTCCTCAAGGTCGTCGGCGAGCGTCCCGCCAAGCCCTTGCCTTCCTTCGCGCATTCCCTTTTGCACGAGTCGCCATGCCAAGTTCCGCCGCTGCCGCTCGAGACCGCCGCGCCTCTGCTTCCCCTGCATCGGCCACTGCCTCCCCTCCTTCTACGTGAGCACGCGGGGCGAGGACGACTAGCACGCGCGTTGACTTCCCGATCGCAATCTGCCAGCCCGCCGAGTCCCTCCCTCAAGGCCCATCCTCCCCGGCCCATTCGCGCGAAGCCAGCCCACTGTGAGCAGCCGCCCTAACCCCCACTGTGCACGGTTGGGCAAGCCAGTTTCAGCCCAACTCCTATTTTTTTCAGTGGACAATTTAGATAATATTCCAGAGACGACAGTTTTGCAGGAAACCCCCTAAGTTTCATGCATTTAATAATTCACCAACCGTGCATCGGATGTAAATAATTTATATATGAAACTTGACTAGAATTTTATCTAGTTTAATAATATGCAACTTTCATCCATGTTTAAAATGTTTAACTTGATGTTTGCTTTAATTTGCTGTTTTGCCATGTTAAAATGCTTTAATTCATAACTAATTAGCCGTAGCTCCAAATTTAATAAACTTTATATGTAAATGGGGTAGAATTTTGCCTAGTTTAACATGGTGGCATCATCTTGCATGTTTAATAACCATAAGATATGGTTTAGGGCAGAACAGTACCAAACCTTAAAACATGCACATGAGGAGTTTCCGGACTTGTTGTTTGTTGTTCCGGCCTCATTTTAATCTTGCCTAGATAGGTAGTTTTCATTTGCTTCACCCTCTTTCCATTTTTAACAACATTTAATATTGTTGGGTACATAAACGAGATCGAACTAAATAACTTGAATGTGGTGTTTCGTCGATATGCAACGGAGTTGCATATTGACCTCCACTTAATTTGTAGAATTGCTTGTGCTCGTTGCCATGCCATGCTTCATTAAACCGGACATGCATCATACTTGTTGTGCATCATGCCATGTTCGTGTGAGGTTTGTTTACTATGTTATGTGCTTCTTTCCGGTGTTGCTTCTTCGGGTTGGTTCCGGTAACGTCGCGTTTGTGAGGACCCGTTCGACTACGTCCGTTTGTCTTCTTCATGGACTCGTTCTTCTTCCTTGCGGGATTTCAGGCAAGATGATCATACCCTCAAAATCACTTCTATCTTTGCTTGCTAGCTGCTCGCTCTTTTGCTATGCCTATGCTGCGATACCTATCACCTGCTTATCATGCCTCCCATATTGTTGAACCAAGCCTCTAACCGACCTTGTCCTAGCAAACCGTTGTTTGGCTATGTTACCGCTTTGCTCAGCCCATCTTATAGCGTTGTTAGTTGCAAGTGAAGATTGAAGTTTGTTCCTTGTTGGAACATGGAGATGTTGTTCCTTGTTGGAACATGTTTACTTGTTGGGATATCACAATATATCTTATTTAATTAATGCATCTATATACTTGGTAAAGGGTGGAAGGCTCGGCCTTATGCCTGGTGTTTTGTTCCACTCTTGCCTCCCTAGTTTCCGTCATATCGGTGTTATGTTCCCGGATTTTGCGTTCCTTACGCGGTTGGGCTATTATGGGAACCCCTTGACAGTTCGCCTTGAATAAAACTCTTCCAGCAATGCCCAACCTTGGTTTTACCATTCACCACCTAGCCTCTTTTCCCCCCAGGTTCCGCGGACTCAAGGGTCATCTTTATTTAAACCCCCGGGCCAGTGCTCCTCTGAGTGTTGGTCCAACCTGTCAGCCGCCGGTGGCCACCAGGGGCAACTCTGGGCTGGCCTACCGGAAGTTTGGACAATCCGAGTGTGCCCTAAGAACGAGATATGTGCAGCTCCTATCGGGATTTGTCGGCACATTCGGTCGGTGTTGCTGGATTTGTTTTAACTTGTCGAAGTTGTCTTGTAGAACCAGGATACCGAGTCTGATCGGAATGTCTCGGGAGAAGGTATATCCTTCATTGACCATGAGAGCTTGTCATGGGCTAAGTTGGGACACCCCTGCAGGGATTTGAACTTTCGAAAGCCGTGCCCGCGGTTATGGGCAGATGGGAATTTGTTAATGGCCGATGGTAGAAAACCTGAAGTTGACCTTAATTAAAATACATCAACCGCGTGTGTAGCAGTGATGGTCTCTTCTCGGCGGAGTCCGGGAAGTGAACACGGTGTTGGAGTTATGTTTGACGTAGGTTGTTCTAGGATCACTTCTTGATCATAGTTTCACGATCGTGCACATGTTAGCCACCATATATGCTAGTCGCTTGCTGCAGCTCCACATCATACCTTTACCTTACCTATAAGCTTAAATAGTCTTGATCGTGAGGGTGTGAGATTGTTGAGTCCCCGTGACTCACAGATACTTCCAAAACCAGCTTGCAGGTGCTGTTGAACCGAGCAGGTGACGCAACCAAGCTCAAGGAGGAGCTCGATGAAGATCTTGTCCTTTGTATTGTTTCGTTCTAGTTGATCAGTAGTGGAGCCCAGTCGGGTCGATCGGGGATCTGTGTAGCGTTTGGGGTAGTCTTCTTTTATTTTGGTTCCATAGTCGGACCTTGTTTGTAACTGGTTGATGTAATGCTTTATTCTTGTAGTTGTGTGAAGTGGCGATTGTAAGCCAACTATGTATCTTTTCCCTTATTGTATTACATGGGTTGTGTGAAGATTACCTCACTTGCGACATTGCTTTCAAGGCGGTTATGCCTCTAAGTCGTGCTTCGACACGTGGGAGATATACCCGCATCGAGGGCGTTACACACTAGCATCACACATAATTTCAAATGGTAGATTCCAATCAGGAGGCTGAACAATAGGTGTGGAAATCAAAGCTTTCTTAAGTATTTCAAATGCTTCTACACAATCATCATCAAAGACAAAAGGAATATCTTTTTGTAAGAGATTAGTCAAAGGCCTAGAAATTTTAGAGAAGTCCTTAATGAACCTCCTATAAAAACCGGCATGACCAAGGAAACTTCTTATACCTTTAATATCCTTAGGACATGGCATCTTTTAAATAGCATCAACTTTAGCTTTATCAACTTCAATACCTCTTTCAGAAATTTTATGCCCCAAGACAATACCTTCATTAACCATAAAGTGGCACTTCTCCCAATTCAAGACAAGATTAGTTTCTTCACATCTCTGCAGAACTCGATCAAGGTTACTTAAGCAATCATCAAAAGAAGTTCCATAAACAGAAAAATCATCCATGAATACCTCAACAATCTTTTCACAAAAGTTAGAGAATATAGTAGTCATACATCTTTGAAAGGTAGCAGGTGCATTGCATAAACCAACAGGCACACGTCTATAAGCGAAGGTGGCAAGTAAAAGTCGTCGTTTCTTGATCCTCTTTTGACACAGGTATTTGAGAGAAACCAGAATAATCATCTAGAAAGCAAAAATGTGTATGCTTGGATAATCTTTCTAGCATTTGATCAATAAAAGGTAAAGGATAATGATCCTTTTTAGTAGCTTTATTTAATTTTCAGAAATCAATTACCATTCTATAACCTGTAACAATTCTTTGTGGGATCAATTCATATTTATCATTAGGAACAACAGTAATACCTCCCTTCTGAGGGACACAATGGAAAGGACTTACCCATTGACAATCAACAACATGATAAATTATACCTGCCTCCAGAAGCTTTAGTATTTCTTTTCTTACCACTTCTTTCATCTTAGGATTTAACCGTCGTTGGTGATCAACAACCGGTTTCACGTCTTTCTCCAATTTTATCTTGTGCTGGCATAGAGTGGGACTAATGCCCTTAAGATCATCAAGACTATATCCAATAGCAGCACGGTGCTTCTTCAGAGTTTTCAATAATTTCTTTTCTTCATGCTCTGAAAGGTTAGCACTAATAATAACACGATATATCTCTTTCTCATCAAGATAAGCCTATTTAAGAGTATCAGGTAAAGGTTTAAGCTCAAACATGGGGTCACCCTTGGGTGGAGGAGGATCCCCTAGAATTTCAACAGGCAATTTGTGTTTCAAAACAGGCCCTTGTTTAAAGAATACTTCATCTATTTCCCTTCTTTCATTCATAAACATATCATTTTCATGGTCTAGCAAATATTGCTCTAAAGGATCATTAGGAGGCACAACAATAGAAACAAGACCAATAATTTCATCTTTACTAGGCAACTCTTTATCATGGGGTTGTCTACGAAATTTAGCAAAATTAAATTCATAAGACATATCCCCTAAACCAATAGAAACAATATCCTTAGTGCAGTTTATCTTAGCATTAACAGTGTTCAAGAAGGGTCTACCAAATATAATTGGACAAAAGTCATCTTCTGGGGAACCAAGAACAAGAAAATCAGCAGGATATTTAACTTTCCCACACAAGAATTCAACATCTCTAACAATCCCAATTGGTGAAATAGTGTCTCTATTGGCAAGCTTAATTGTAACATCAATTTCCTCTATCTCAGCGGGTGCAATATCATGCATAATTTCTTTATATAAGGAATGAGGTATTGCACTTGCACTAGCACCCATATCACATAAGCCATGATATCAATGATCTCCTATTTTAACAGAAATAACAGGCATGCCTATGTTGGGGAACGTTGCAGAAAATTAAAAATTTTCCTACGGTTTCACCAAGATCCATCTATGAGTTCATCTAAGCAACGAGTCAAGGGAGAGAGTTTGCATCTACATACCACTTGTAGATCACGAGCGGAAGCTTGCCAAGGAGATGGTGATGATGGAGTCGTACTCGAACGTGATTCGGATCACCGATGTCCTAGTGCTGAACGGAGAGCACCTCCGCGTTCAACACACGTACGGGACGGGAGACGTCTCCTCCTTCTTGATCCAGCAAGGAGGAAGGAGAGGTTGAGGAAGGCAGCTCCAACGGCAGCACGACGGCGTGGTGCAGTTGACGCGGCAGTATTCCGACAGGGCTTCGCCAAGCACGTACGGAGGAGGAGATGTGTTGGGGAGGGGAGGGGCTGCGCCTTGAGTATTGGTGTGTTGCAGCCCTCCCCTCACCCCTCTATATATAGGGGAAAGGGCAAGGGGGGCCGGCCCTCTAGGGAAAACCCTAGGGGGGGCGGCGGCCAAGGGGTGGGGGGCTTGCCCCCCAAGCAAAGGGGGTGCGCCCCCTTTAGGGTTTCCCCCCCCACCCTTAGGCGCATGGGCCCAAGGAGGGGGGCGCGCCAAGCCCACTAGGGGCTGGCTGCTATCCCCACGCAGCCCAAGTGGCCCCCCGGGAGGGGTGGCCCCTCCCGGTGGACCCCCGGAACCCTTCCGGTGGTCCCGGTACAATACCGGTATAACCCCGAAACTTTCCGGTGCCCGTTTAACAACTTCCCATATATAAAACTTTACCTCCGGACCATTCCGGAACTCCTCGTGACGTCCGGGATCTCATCCGGGACTCCGAACAACATTCGGTAGTCACATACTAGTCTTCCTAACAACCCTAGCGTCACCGAACCTTAAGTGTGTAGACCCTACGGGCTCGGGAGACATGCAGACATGACCGAGACCACTCTCGGGCAATAACCAACAGCGGGGTCTGGATACCCATGTTGGCTCCCACACGCTCCTCGATGATTTCATCGGTTGAACCACGATGTCGAGGATTCGATCAAACCCTGTATACAATTCCCTTTGTCAATCGGTACGTTACTTGCCCGAGACTCGATCGTCGGTATCCTAATACCTTGTTCAGTCTCGTTACCGGCAAGTCACTTTACTCGTACCGTAATGCATGATCCCGTGGCCAACACATTGGTCACCTTGAGCTCATTATGATGATGCATTACCGAGTGGGCCCAGAGATACCTCTCCGTCATACGGAGTGACAAATCCCAGTCTCGATCCGCATAAAACAATAGATACTTTCGGAGATACCTGTAGTGCACCTTTATAGTCACCCAGTTACGTTGTGACGTTTGATACACCCAAAGCACCCCTACGGTATCCAGGAGTTACACGCTCTCATGGTCGAAGGAAGAGATACTTGACATTGGCAAAGCTCTAGCAAACGAACTACACGATCTTTGTGCTATGCTTAGGATTGGGTCTTGTCCATCACATCATTCTTCTAATGATGTGATCCCGTCATCAACGACATCCAATGTCCATAGCCAGGAAACCATGACTATCTGTTGATCACAACGAGCTAGTCAACTAGAGGCTTACTAGGGACATATTGTGGTCTTTGTATTCACACGTGTATTACGATTTCCGGATAATACAGTTATAGCATGAATAAAAGACAATTATCATGAACATAGAAATATAATAATACTTTTATTATTGCCTCTAGGGCATATTTCCAACAGTCTCCCACTTGCACTAGAGTCACCAATCTAGTTACATTGTGATGAATCGAACACCCATAGAGTTTTGGTGTTGATCATGTTTAGCTCGCGAGAGAGGTTTAGTCAACGGATCAGCGACATTCAGATCCGTATGTACTTTGCAAATTTCTATGTCTCCATCTTGAACATTTTCACGGATGGAGTTGAAACGACGCTTGATGTGCCTGGTCTTCTTGTGAAACCTGGGCTCCTTAGCAAGGGCAATAGCTCCAGTGTTGTCACAGAAGAGTTTGATTGGCCCCGACGCATTGGGTATGACTCCTAGGTCGGTGATGAACTCCTTCACCCAAATAGCTTCATGCGCTGCCTCCGAGGCTGCCATGTACTCCGCTTCACATGTAGATCCCGCCACGACGCTCTGCTTGCAGCTGCACCAGCTTACTGCTCCACCATTCAACATATACACGTATCCGGTTTGTGACTTAGAGTCATCCAGATCTGTGTCGAAGCTAGCGTCGACGTAACCCTTTACGACGAGCTCTTCGTCACCTCCATAAACGAGAAACATGTCCTTTGTCCTTTTCAGGTACTTCAGGATATTCTTGACCGCTGTCCAGTGTTCCTTGCCGGGATTACTCTGGTATCTTGCTACCAAACTCACGGCAAGGTTTACATCAGGTCTGGTACACAGCATGGCATACATAATAGATCCTATGGCTGAAGCATAGGGGATGACACTCATCTCTTCTTTATCTTTTGCCGTGGTCGGTGACTGAGCTGAGCTCAATCTCACACCTTGTAACATAGGCAAGAACCCTTTCTTGGACTCATCCATTTTGAACTTTTTCAAAATCTTATCAAGGTATGTGCTTTGTGAAAGACCTATGAGGCGTCTCGATCTATCTCTATAGATTTTGATGCCTAATATATAAGCAGCTTCTCCAAGGTCCTTCATTGAAAAACATTTGTTCAAGTAGGCCTTAATGCTGTCCAGAAATTCTATATTATTTCCCATCAAGAGTATGTCATCCACATATAATATGAGAAATGCTACAGAGCTCCCACTCACTTTCTTGTAAACGCAGGCTTCTCCATAAGTCTGCATAAACCCAAACGCTTTGATCATCTCATCAAAGCGAATATTCCAACTCCGAGATGCTTGCACCAGCCCATAAATGGATCGCTGGAGCTTGCATACTTTGTTAGCGTTCTTAGGATCGACAAAACCTTCTGGCTGCATCATATACAGCTCTTCCTTAAGATGCCCGTTAAGGAATGCCGTTTTGACGTCCATCTGCCATATCTCATAATCATAGTATGCGGCAATTGCTAACATGATTCGGACGGACTTAAGCTTCGCTACGGGAGAGAATGTCTCGTCGTAGTCAATCCCTTGAACTTGTCGATAACCCTTAGCGACAAGTCGAGCTTTATAGATGGTAACATTTCCATCCGCGTCCGTCTTCTTCTTAAAGATCCATTTGTTTTCTATCGCTCGCCGATCATCGGGCAAGTCAGTCAAAGTCCATACTTTGTTTTCATACATGGATTCTATCTCGGATTTCATGGCTTCTAGCCATTTGTTGGAATCTGGGCCCGCCATCGCTTCTTCATAGTTCGAAGGTTCACCGTTGTCTAACAACATGATTTCCAGGACAGGGTTGCCGTACCACTCTGGTGCGGAACGTGTCCTTGTGGACCTACGAAGTTCAGTAGCAACTTGATCCGAAGTACCTTGATCATCATCATTGGTTTCCTCTTCAGTTGGTGTGGGCATCACAGGAACATTTTCCTGAGCTGCACCACTTTCCCGTTCGAGAGGTAGTACTTCATCGAGTTCTACTTTCCTCCCACTTACTTCTTTCGAGAGAAACTCTTTTTCCAGAAAGCATCCGTTTTTGGCAACAAAGATCTTGCCTTCGGATCTTAAGTAGAAGGTATACCCTACAGTTTCCTTAGGGTATCCTATGAAGACGCATTTTTCCGACTTGGGTTCGAGCTTTTCAGGTTGAAGTTTCTTGACATAAGCATCGCATCCCCAAACTTTTAGAAACGACAGCTTAGGTTTCTTCCCAAACCATAATTCATACGGTGTCGTCTCAACGGATTTAGACGGTGCCCTATTTAAAGTGAATGTAGCTGTCTCTAGAGCGTATCCCCAAAATGATAGCGGTAAATCGGTAAGAGACATCATAGACCGCACCATATCCAATAGAGTGCGATTACGACGTTCGGACACACCGTTTCGCTGAGGTGTTCCAGGCGGCGTGAGTTGTGAAACGATTCCACATTTCCTTAAGTGCGTGCCAAATTCGTGACTTAAATATTCTCCTCCACGATCTGATCGTAGGAACTTTATCTTTCGGTCACGTTGATTCTCCACCTCATTCTGAAATTCCTTGAACTTTTCAAAGGTCTCAGACTTGTGTTTCATTAAGTAGATATACCCATATCTACTTAAGTCGTCAGTGAGAGTGAGAACATAACGATATCCTCCGCGAGCCTCAACGCTCATTGGACCGCACACATCGGTATGTATGATTTCCAACAAGTTGGTTGCTCGCTCCATTGTACCGGAGAACGGAGTCTTGGTCATTTTGCCCATGAGGCATGGTTCGCATGTGTCAAATGATTCATAATCAAGAGACTCCAAAAGTCCATCAGCATGGAGCTTCTTCATGCGTTTGACACCAATGTGACCAAGGCGGCAGTGCCACAAGTATGTGGGACTATCGTTATCAACTTTACATCTTTTGGCATCTACACTATGAACATGTGTAATATTACGCTCGAGATTCATTAAGAATAAACCATTGACCATCGGAGCATGACCATAAAACATATCTCTCATATAAATCGAACAACCATTATTCTCAGACTTAAATGAGTAGCCATCTCGAATTAAACGAGATCCAGATACAATGTTCATGCTCAAACTTGGCACTAAATAACAATTATTAAGGTTCAAAACTAATCCCGTAGGTAAATGTAGAGGCAGCGTGCCGACGGCGATCACATCGACTCTGGAACCATTCCCGACGCGCATCGTCACCTCGTCCTTCGCCAGTCTCCGTTTATTCCGCAGCTCCTGCTGTGAGTTACAAATATGAGCAACGGCACCGGTATCAAATACCCAGGAGTTACTACGAGTACTGGTAAGGTACACATCAATTACATGTATATCAAATATACCTTTGGTGTTGCCGGCCTTCTTATCCGCTAAGTATTTGGGGCAGTTCCGCTTCCAGTGACCCTTCCCCTTGCAATAAAAGCACTCAGTCTCAGGCTTGGGTCCATTCTTTGACTTCTTCCCGGCAACTGGCTTACCGGGCGCGGCAACCTCCTTGCCGTCCTTCTTGAAGTTCTTCTTACCCTTGCCCTTCTTGAACTTAGTGGTCTTATTGACCATCAACACTTGATGTTCTTTCTTGATTTCAACCTCTGCTGACTTCAGCATAGAAAATACTTCAGGAATGGTCTTTACCATCCCCTGCATATTGTAGTTCATCACAAAGCTCTTGTAGCTTGGTGGGAGCGACTGGAGGATTCTGTCAATGACCGCCTCATCTGGGAGGTTAATATTTAGCTGGGTCATACGGTTGTGTAACCCAGACATCTTCAGGATGTGTTCACTGACAGAACTGTTTTCCTCCATCTTACAACTGTAGAACTTGTCGGAGACATCATATCTCTCGACCCGGGCGTGAGCTTGGAAAACTAGTTTCAGCTCTTCGAACATCTCATATGCTCCGTGATGCTCAAAACGCTTTTGGAGCCCCGGTTCTAAGCTGTAAAGCATGCCGCACTGAACGAGGGAGTAATCATCAGCACGAGACTGCCAAGCATTCATAATGTCTTGGTTCTCTGGGACGGGAGCGTCACCTAGCGGTCCTTCTAGGACATATTGTTTCCTGGCAGCTATGAGGATGATCCTCAGGTTCCGGACCCAGTCCGTATAGTTGCTGCCATCATCTTTCAGCTTGGTTTTCTCTAGGAACGCGTTGAAGTTCATGTTGACATGAGCGTTGGCCATTTGATCTACAAGACATATTTGCAAAGGTTTTAGACTAAGTTCATGATAATTAAGTTCTAATCAAATTATGAACTCCCACTTAGATTAGACATCCCTCTAGTCATCTAAGTGTTACACGATCCGAGTCGACTAGCCCGTGTCCGATCATCACGTGAGACGGACTAGTCATCATCGGTGAACATTCTCATGTTGATCGTATCTTTCATACGACTCGTGTTCGACCTTTCGGTCTCCGTGTTCCGAGGCCATGTCTGCACATGCTAGGCTCGTCAAGTTAACCCTAAGTGTTTTCGCTGTGTAAAACTGTCTTACACCCGTTGTATGTGAACGTAAGAATCCATCACACCCGATCATCACGTGGTGCTTAGAAGCGACGAACTGTAGCAACGGTGCACAGTTAGGGGAGAACACTTCTTGAAATTTTGTAAGGGATCACCTTATTTACTACCGTCGTCCTAAGTAAACAAGATGCATAAACATAATAAACATCACATGCAATTATATAGTTGTGACATGATATGGCCAATATCATATAGCTCCATTGATCTCCATCTTCGGGGCTCCATGATCATCTTGTCACCGGCTTGACACCATGATCTCCATCATCATGATCTCCATCATCGTGTCTTCATGAAGTTGTCACGCCAACGACTACTTCTACTTCTATGACTAACGCGTTTAGCAATGAAGTAAAGTAAGTTACATGGCGTTCTTCAATGACACGCAGGTCATACAAAAAATAAAGACAACTCCTATGGCTCCTGCCGGTTGTCATACTCATCGACATGCAAGTCGTGAATCCTATTACAAAGAACATGATCTCATACATCACAATTCATCATTCATCACAACTTCTGGCCATATCACATCACTTGATCAATCGCTGCAAAAACAAGTTAGACGTCCTCTAATTGTTGTTGCATCTTTTACGTGGCTGCAATTGGGTTCTAGCAAGAACGTTTTCTTACCTACGAATAACCACAACGTGATTTTGTCAACTTCTATTTACCCTTCATAAGGGCCCTTTTCATCGAATCCGCTCCAACTAAAGTGGGAGAGACAGACACCCGCCAGCCACCTTATGCAACTAGTGCATGTTAGTCGGTGGAACCGGTCTCACGTAAGCGTACGTGTAAGGTTGGTCCGGGCCGCTTCATCCCACAATACCGCCGAAGCAAGAAAAGACTAGTAGAGGCAAGTAAGATGACAAGATCCACGCCCACAACAAAATTGTGTTCTACTCGTGCAAAGAGAACTACGCATAGACCTAGCTCATGATGCCACTGTTGGGGAACGTTGCAGAAAATTAAAATTTTCCTACGGTTTCACCAAGATCCATCTATGAGTTCATCTAAGCAACGAGTCAAGGGAGAGAGTTTGCATCTACATACCACTTGTAGATCACGAGCGGAAGCTTGCCAAGGAGATGGTGATGATGGAGTCGTACTCGAACGTGATTCGGATCACCGATGTCCTAGTGCTGAACGGACAGCACCTCCGCGTTCAACACACGTACGGGACGGGAGACGTCTCCTCCGTCTTGATCCAGCAAGGAGGAAGGAGAGGTTGAGGAAGGCAGCTCCAACGGCAGCACGACGGCGTGGTGCAGTTGACGCGGCAGTATTCCGACAGGGCTTCGCCAAGCACGTACGGAGGAGGAGATGTGTTGGGGAGGGGAGGGGCTGCGCCTTGAGTATTGGTGTGTTGCAGCCCTCCCCTCACCCCTCTATATATAGGGGAAAGGGCAAGGGGGGCCGGCCCTCTAGGGAAAACCCTAGGGGGGGCGGCGGCCAAGGGGTGGGGGGCTTGCCCCCCAAGCAAAGGGGGTGCGCCCCCTTTAGGGTTTCCCCCCCCACCCTTAGGCGCATGGGCCCAAGGAGGGGGGCGCGCCAAGCCCACTAGGGGCTGGCTGCTATCCCCACGCAGCCCAAGTGGCCCCCCGGGAGGGGTGGCCCCTCCCGGTGGACCCCCGGAACCCTTCCGGTGGTCCCGGTACAATACCGGTATAACCCCGAAACTTTCCGGTGCCCGTTTAACAACTTCCCATATATAAAACTTTACCTCCGGACCATTCCGGAACTCCTCGTGACGTCCGGGATCTCATCCGGGACTCCGAACAACATTCGGTAGTCACATACTAGTCTTCCTAACAACCCTAGCGTCACCGAACCTTAAGTGTGTAGACCCTACGGGCTCGGGAGACATGCAGACATGACCGAGACCACTCTCGGGCAATAACCAACAGCGGGGTCTGGATACCCATGTTGGCTCCCACACGCTCCTCGATGATTTCATCGGTTGAACCACGATGTCGAGGATTCGATCAAACCCTGTATACAATTCCCTTTGTCAATCGGTACGTTACTTGCCCGAGACTCGATCGTCGGTATCCCAATACCTTGTTCAGTCTCGTTACCGGCAAGTCACTTTACTCGTACCGTAATGCATGATCCCGTGGCCAACACATTGGTCACCTTGAGCTCATTATGATGATGCATTACCGAGTGGGCCCAGAGATACCTCTCCGTCATACGGAGTGACAAATCCCAGTCTCGATCCGCATAAAACAATAGATACTTTCGGAGATACCTGTAGTGCACCTTTATAGTCACCCAGTTACGTTGTGACGTTTGATACACCCAAAGCACCCCTACGGTATCCAGGAGTTACACGCTCTCATGGTCGAAGGAAGAGATACTTGACATTGGCAAAGCTCTAGCAAACGAACTACACGATCTTTGTGCTATGCTTAGGATTGGGTCTTGTCCATCACATCATTCTTCTAATGATGTGATCCCGTCATCAACGACATCCAATGTCCATAGCCAGGAAACCATGACTATCTGTTGATCACAACGAGCTAGTCAACTAGAGGCTTACTAGGGACATATTGTGGTCTTTGTATTCACACGTGTATTACGATTTCCGGATAATACAGTTATAGCATGAATAAAAGACAATTATCATGAACATAGAAATATAATAATACTTTTATTATTGCCTCTAGGGCATATTTCCAACAGCCTACAATAGGTCTATGTTTATTTTTAGTATCGGGTCTAGCAATTCTAGCAGCTTCATCACAGAAGTAAATAACATGCCCATCAATATTATCGTCCAAGAGATCTTTAACCATAGCAACAATAGGTTCAACTTTAATTTGCTCAGAGGGAGTAGGTGTTCTAGTATTACTCTTACGAACCACAATTGAAGCTTTAGCATGATCCTTTATTCTAACAGGGAAATGTGGTTTCTCAACATAAGTAGTATGGACAACAGGATCATTATAAGTGATAGTCTTTTCTTCAACTTTAATAGGTGCAACTACTTTTACTTCAATGGGAGGATTATATTTAAACCACTTCTCCTTAGGGAGATCAACATGAGTAGAAAAGGATTCATAGAAAGAAGCTACTATCTCAGAGTCAAGCCCATATTTAGTGCTAAATTCACGGAAATCATTGGTATCCATAAAAGGTTTAACACAATCAAACTTAGGTGTTATACCTGACTCCTTACCTTCATCGAGATCCCAATCTTCAGAGTTGCGTTTAACTCTTTCCAATAAATCCCATTTGAATTCAATATTCTTCATCATAAAAGAGCTAGTACAAGAAGTATCGAAAATGGAGCGATTATCGAGAGAAAGCCGAGCATAACAATTTTGAATAATAATTTCTCTTGAGAGCTCATGATTGGGGCACGAATATAACATTGACTTAAGCCTCCCCTAAGCTTGAGTGATGCTTTCTCCTTCACGAGGCCAAAAATTATATATAATTACGATCAGGATGGACAAGATGCATAGGATAAAACTTCTGATGAAATTCCAGTTTCAATCAGTTGTAGTTCCATGATCACATATCATCACATAGCCTAAACCACGTCAATACCTTTCCATTAAAAGGTAAAGGGAAGACCTTCTTCTTGATAACATCCTCGGGCATACCTACAAGCTTAAATAATCCACAAACTTCATCCACATAGATTAGGTGCAAATCGGGATGTAATGTTCCATCACCTATGAAAGGATTAGCTCGCAGTTTCTCTATCATACCCGAAGGAATTTCAAAGTAAACATTTTCAGTAGGTTCAGTAGGTTGAGGAGCAACTTTTTGCTCTACTAGTCGGGGTGAAGATACCCCGAACAAGCCCCTCAAAGTATTATGTTCCATAGTAACAAGTGACAGTAAATTGCAGCACACTATATAAATTTTTCCTTACCAAATCCCACCTACCAAAGGCGCTTCACTCCCCGTCAACAGCGCCAGAAAAGAGTCTTGATGACCCACAAGTGTAGGGGATCATAGTCCTTTCAATAAGTAAGAGTTTCGAACACAACGAGGAGCAGAAGGAAATGATAAGCAGTTTCCAGTGAGGTATTCTCTGCAAGCACTGAAATTATCGGTAACAGATAGTTTTGTGATAAGGTAATTTGTAACGGGTAACAAGTAATAAAAGTAAATGAGGTGCAGCAAGATGGCCCAATCCTTTTTGTAGCAAAGGACAAGCCTGGATAAACTCTTATATAAAGGAAAGCGCTCCCGAGGACACATGGGAATTATCGTCAAGCTAGTTTTCATCACGCTCATAACATTCGTGTTCGTTACTTTGATAATTTGATATGTGGGTGTACCGGTGCTTGGGTATTGTCCTTCCTTGGACAAGCATCCCACTTATGATTAACCCCTATTGCAAGCATCCGCAACTACAACAGAAGTATTAAGGTAAACCTAACCATAGCATGAAACATATGGATCCAAATCAGCCCCTTACGAAGCAACGCATAAACTAGGGTTTAAGATTTTGTCACTCTAGCAACCCATCATGTACTTATTACTTCCCAATGCCTTCCTCTAGGCCCAAACAATGGTGAAGTGTCATGTAGTCGACGTGCACATACCACCACTAGAGGAAAGACACCATACATCTCATCAAAATATCGAACGAATACCAAATTCACATGACTACTTATAGCAAGACTTCTCCCATGTCCTCAGGAACAAACGTAACTAATCACAAATCATATTCATGTTCATAATCAGAGGGGTATTAATATGCATAATGGATCTGAATATATGATCTTCCACCAAGTAAACCAACTAGTATCAACTACAAGGAGTAATCAACACTACTAGCAACCCACAGGTACCAATCTGAGGCTTTGGGACAAACATTGGATACAAGAGGTGAACTAGGGTTTGATATGAGATGGTGCTAGTGAAGATGTTGATGGAGATTGACCCCCTCCCGGAGGGAAGTTTCCCCGGCAGAACAACTCCGCCGAAGCCCTAGATTGGTTCCCCCAAGGTTCCGCCTCGTGGCGGCGGCGTTTCGCCCGTGAGCTTGCTTATGATTTTTTCCAGGACGAAAGACTCCATGTAGCCAAAGATAGGCATCAGAGGGCTGCCATGGGGCCCACGAGGTAGGGGGGCGCTCCCCCCACCCTCATGGATGGTGGGTGCCCCCCCCTATGGTACTTCTTTCGCCCAATATTTTTTATATATTCTGAAACTTGCTCCCGTGAAGTTTCAGGACTTTTGGAGTTGTGCAGAATAGGTCTCTAATATTTGCTCCTTTTCCAGCCCAGAATTCCAGCTGCCGGCATTCTCCCTCTTCATGTAAATCTTGTAAAATAAGAGAGAATAGGCATAAGTATTGTGACATAATGTGTAATAACAGCCCATAATGCAATAAATATCGATATAAAAGCATGATGCAAAATGGACGTATCACTCCCCCTGCCCAACCCGAATTGGACAAGGGGTGGGGGCGCCCCCCTTTCCTTCTCCCTCTCCCTCCTTTCCTTCTTTTCTACTCCGAAAAGGAAAGGGAATCCTAGTAGGACTCCCTACACTTGGCGCGCCCCTAGGAGGGTCGGCCTCTCTCCCTCCCTCCTTTGTATACATGGGCAGGGGCACCCCGAAGGCACACCAAGACTTCTCTTAGCCATGTGCGGTGCCCCCTCCACAGTTACATACCCCGGTCATATCGTCGTAGTGCTTAGGCGAAGCCCTGCATCGGTAACTTCATCATCATCATCGCCATGCGGTCGTGCTGACAGAACTCTCCCTCGTCTTCAACTGGATCAAGATATCGAGGGACGTCATCGAGCTGAACGTGTGCTGAACGGGGAGGTGCCGTACGTTCGGTGCTTGGATCGGTTGGATCGCGAAGATGTTCGACTACATCAACTGTGTTATTAAACGCTTCCGCTTTTAGTCTACGAGGGTACGTGGACACACTCTGCCCGCTCGTTGATATGCTTCTCCTAGATAGATCTTGCGTGATCGTAGGATTTTTTTTTGAAATACTAAGTTCCCCAACAGTTGCATCTGAGCCAGGTCTATGCATAGATGTTATATGCACGAGTAGGACACAAAGATTTGTGGGCGATAATAGTCATACTGCTTACCAGCAACGTCTTACTTTGATTCGGTGGTATTGTTGGATGAAGCGGCCCTGACCGACATTACATGACCGTGTTCATGAGTCTGGTTCTACCGACGTGCTTCACACACAGGTGGCTAGCGGGTGTCTGTTTCTCCAACTTTAGTTGAATTGATTTTGACTACGCTCGGTCCTTCTTGAAGGTTAAAACATCACACTTGACAAAAAATCATTGTGGTTTTGATGCATAGGTAAGAACGGTTCTTGCTAGAAGCCCATAGCAGCCACGTAAAACTTGCAATAACAAAGTAGAGGACATCTAACTTGTTTTTGCTGGGCATGCCGTGATGTGATATGGTCAAGACGTGATGAGATATAAATTGTTGTATGAGATGATCATGTTTTGTTAAAGTTATCGGTAACTGGCAGGAGCCTGATGTCTACTACACAACCTTCTTCTTGTAGACGTTGTTGGGCCTCCATGTGCAGAGGTTTGTAGGATAGTAGAAAATTTCCCTCAAGTGGATGACCTAAGGTTTATCAATCCATAGGAGGCGTAGGATGAAGATGGTCTCTCTCAAGCAACCCTGCAACCAAATAACAAAGAGTCTCTTGTGTCCCCAACACACCCAATACAATGGTAAATTGTATAGGTGCACTAGCTCGACGAAGAGATGGTGATACAAGTGCAATATGGATAGTAGATATAGGATTCTGTAATCTGAAAATATAAAAAGAGCAATGTAAGTAATGATAAAAGTGAGCATAAACGGTATTGCAATGCGTTGAAACAAGGCCTAGGGTTCATACTTTCACTAGTGCAAGTTCTCTTAACAATAATAACATAATTGGATCACATAACTATCCCTCAACATGCAACAAAGAGTCACTCCAAAGTCACTAATAGCGGAGAACAAACAAAGAGATTATGGTAGGGTATGAAACCACCTCAAAGTTATTCTTTCCAATCAATCCGTTGGGCTATTCCTAGACACAAATCAACCAAAACCCTAATGTTACCTAGATACTCCAATGTCACCTCAAGTATCCGTGGGTATGATTATACGATATGCATCACACAATCTCAGATTCATCTATTCAACCAACACATAGGACCTCAAAGAGTGCCCCAAAGTTTCTACCGGAGAATCACGACAAAAACGTGTGCCAACCCCTATGCATAGGTTCATGGGCGGGACCCGCAAGTTGATCACCAAAACATACTTCAAGTGAATCACGTGATATCCCATTGTCACCACAGATACGCATGACAAGACATACATCAAGTGTTCTCAAATCTTTAAAGACTCAATCCGATAAGATAACTTCAAAGGGAAAACTCAATCCATTACAAGAGAGTAGATGGGGAGAAGAAACATAAGATCCAACTATAATAGCAAAGCTCGCGATACATCAAGATTGTGCCAAATCAAGAACACGAGAGAGAGTTCAAACACATAGCTACTGGTACATACCCTCAGCCCCGAGGGAGAACTACTCCCTCCTCGTCATGGAGAGCACCGGGATGATGAAGATGGCCACCAGAGAAGAATTGCCCCCTCCGGCAGGGTGCCGAAACAGGTCTAGATTGGTTTTTGGTGGCTATGGAGGCTTCTGGCGGCGGAACTCCCGATCTATTGTGCTCCTGGATGTTTTAGGGTATATGGATATATATATATATAGGAGGAAGAAGTACGTCAGGGGAGCCACGAGGGGCCCACGAGGGTGGAGGGCGCGCCCAGGGGGGTGGGCGCGCCCCCTGCCTCGTGGCTTCCTCGTTGCTTCCCTTACGTAGACCCCAAGTCTTTTGGATTGCTTCCGTTCCAAAAATAAGTTCCGTGAAGTTTCAGGTCAATTGGACTCCGTTTGATTTTCCTTTTCTGCGATACTCTAAAACAAGGAAAAAACAGAAACTGGCACTGGGCTCTGGGTTAATAGTTTAGTCCCAAAAATCATATAAAATAGCATATAAATGCATATAAAACATCCAAGGTTGATAATATAATAGCATGGAACAATCAAAAATTATAGATACGTTGGAGACGTATCAGCATCCCCAAGCTTAATTCCTTCTCGTCCTCGAGTAGGTAAATGATAAAAACAGAATTTTTGACGTGGAATGCTACCTAACATATTTATCCATGTAATTCTCTTTATTGTGGCAAGAATATTCAGATCCATAAGATTCAAGAAAAAAGTTTGATATTGACATAAAAATAATAATACTTCAAGCATACTAACAAAGCAATCATGTCTTCTCAAAATAACATGGCCAAAGAAAGCTATCCCTACAAAATCATATAGTCTGGCTATGCTCTATCTTCACCACACAAAATATTTAAATCATGCACAACACCGATGACAAGCCAAGCAATTGTTTCATACTTTTAATGTTCTCAAACTTTTTCAATCTTCACGCAATATATGAGCGTGAGCCATGGATATAGCACTATGGGTGGAATAGAATGGTGGTTGTGGAGAAGACAAAAATGAGAAGATAGTCTCATATCAACTAGGTGTATCAACGGGCTATGGAGATGCCCATCAATAGATATCAATGTGAGTGAGTAGGGATTGCCATGCAACGGAAGCACTAGAGCTATAAGTGTATGAAAGCTCAACAAAAGAAACTAAGTGGGTGTGCATCCAACTCGCTTGCTCACGAAGACCTAGGGCATTTTGAGGAAGCCCATCATTGGAATATACAAGCCAAGTTCTATAATGAAAGATTCCCACTAGTATATGAAAGTGACAACATAGGAGACTCTCTATCATGAAGATCATGGTGCTACTTTGAAGCACAAGTGTGGTAAAAGGATAGTAGCATTGCCCCTTCTCTCTTTTTCTCTCATTTTTTATTTTTTTATTTGGGCCTTCTCTCTTTTTTATGGTCTTTTTTGGGCTTATTTGGCCTCTTTTTATTATTATTTTTCGTCCGGAGTCTCATCCCGACTTGTGGGGGAATCATAGTCTCCATCATCCTTTCCTCACTGGGACAATGCTCTAATAATGATGATCATTACACTTTTATTTACTTACAACTTAAGAATTACAACTTGATACTTAGGACAAGGTATGATTCTTATATGAATGCCTCCGGCGGTGTACCGGGATGTGCAATGATGCATGAATGACATGTATGAAAGAATTATGAACAGTGGCTTTGCCACATATACAATGTCAACTACATGATCATGTAAAGCAATATGACAATGATGAAGTGTGTCATAGCAAACGAAATGGTGGAAAGTTGCATGGCAATATATCTCGGAATGGCTATGGAAATGCCATAATAGGTAGATATGGTGGCTGTTTTGAGGAAGGTATATGGTGGGTTTAAGGTACCGGCGAAAGTTGCGCGGTACTAGAGAGGCTAGCAATGGTGGAAGGGTGATAGTGCGTATAATCCATGGACTCAACATTAGTCATAAAGAACTCACATACTTATTGCAAAAATCTATTGGTTATCGAAACAAAGTACTACGCTCATGCTCCTAGGGGGATAGATTGGTAGGAAAAGACCATCGCTCGTCCCCGACCGCCACTCATAAGGAAGGCAATCAATAAATAAATCATGCTCCGACTTCATCACATAACGGTTCACCATACATGCATGCTACGGGAATCACAAACTTTAACACAAGTATCTCTCAAATTCACAACTACTCACTAGCATGACTCTAATATTACCATCCTCATATCTCAAAACAATCATCAAGTATCAAACTTCTCATAGTATTCAATGCACTTTATATGAAAGTTTTTATTATATCCCTCTTGGATGCCCATCATATTAGGACTAAATTAATAACCAAAGAAAATTACCATGCTGTTTAGGACTCTCAAACTAAAATAAGTGACGCATGAGAGTTCATCTATTTCTATAAAATAAAACCACCACTGTGCTCTAACAAGATATAAGTGAAGCACTAGAGCAAATGACAAACTACTCCAAAAGATATAAGTGAAGATCAATGAGTAGTCGAATAATTATGCAACTATGTGAAGACTCTCTAACATTTAATAATTTCAGATTAATAATTTCAGATCTTTTTATTTTATTCAAACAACAAGCAAAACTAAATAAAATAAAATGACGCTCCAAGAAAAACACATATCATGTTGTAAATAAAAGTATAGCTCCAAGTACAGTTACCGATGAACGAACACGGAAGAGGGGATGCCATCCGGGGCATCCCCAAGCTTAGGTTCATGGTTGTCCTTGAATATTAACTTGGAGTGCCTTGGGCATCCCCAATCTTAGGCTCTTTCCACTCCTTATTCCATAGTCCATCAAATCTTTACCCAAAACTTGAAAATTTCACAACACAAAACTTAACAGAAAACTCGTAAGCTTCGTTAGTATAAGAAAATAAATCAGCACTTAGGTACTGTTGTGAACTCATTCTAAATTCATATTATTGTAATATCTACTGTATTCCAACTTATCTAGGGTTCATACCCTCCGATACTACTCATAGATTCATCAAAATAAGCAAACAACACATCAAAAACAGAATCTGTCAAAAACAGAACAGTCTGTAGTAATCTGGATAAAACGTATAATTATGGAACCCCAAAAATTCTGAAATAAATTTCTGGACCTGAGGAATTTATCTATTAATCATCTTCAAAAAGAATTAACTAAATATCACTCTCCAAATAAAAATGGCAGCAATTCTCGTGAGCGCTAAAGTTTCTGTTTTTTTACAGCATGATCGCAAAGATTTCACCCAAGTCTTCCCAAAGGTTCTACTTGGCACAAACACTAACTAAAACATAAAAACTCAATAATAACAGAGTCTAGATAATTTATTTATTGCTAAATATGAGAAAAAAGCAAGGAGCAAAAACAAAATTGGGTTGCCTCCCAACAAGCGCTATCGTTTAACGCCCCTAGCTAGGCATGATGATTTCAATGATGCTCACATAAAAGATAAGAATTGAAACATAAAGAGAGCATCATGAAGAATATGACTAACACATTTAAGTCTAACCCACTTACTATGCATAGGGATTTTGTGAGCAAACAACTTATGGGAACAATAATCAACTAGCATAGGAAGGCAAAACAAGCATAGCTTCAAAACTTTAAGCACATAGGGAGGAAACTTGATATTATTGCAATTCCTACAAGCATATATTCCTCCCTTATAATAATTTTCAGTAGCATCATGAATGAATTAAACAATATAACCAGCACCTAAAGCATTATTTTCATGATGCATAAGCATAGACTTTTTATTACTCTCCACATAAGCAAAATTCTTCTCATTCGGAATAGTGGGAGTATCATAAGAAACTCGAATACTATAAATTGTTTCCACATTAAAAGAGTAATGTTCAGAAAAGGGGTAACCATAATCATGACAAGTTTTATAAATATAGTCACTACTTTTTATAGCATAAGTATCATCACAATAATCATCATAAGTAGGAGGCATGCTATCATCATTATAAATTTGCATATCAAAACTTGGGAGACTAAAAATATCATCTTCATTAAACATAGCATCCCCAAGCTTGGGACAAACATTAATTGTAGAAAATATATTCTCAAAAACATCATCTTCATCAAACATAGCATCCCCAAGCTTGGGCCTTTTCATATCATAAGCATAATCACTCTCATCATTAATAGTATGGATAGCACCAATAGTATAGCAATTATCATATGCTTCCAAGCAAGTGCCAAAAAGATTTTCAAGATCATAAGAAGTATCATTATCTTCCACAATTATATTTTCATGAGACACAATAGTAATATGAGCAGCATTATTTGGGAGAGATATCTTTTTACCTCTCTTCCTTTTTTCTTTTCTTCTTCTTCACCACATCATGTGTGGGTTCAATCCTCTTTTTGGAGCTCCTTATTAGTGAGATTGGTTGAATAGGAGGCTCCTCCTCGTTACCTGATTCATCATAAGAAATAATAGGAGGGTATAGGGAAGTCTCCTCCCTTTCATTAGTATTCTCTTCATCTTCTATTTGTTTTATTTTCTTTATGTAGTTGGCAATATAAGGATTTTCAATACAGTTCACCGCACAATACATATAAATTTCCTCTAGATCAAAGCCAAGAAGTTAATAACGGGCAAATTCTGGAAGATAGTTAGTTATACGTTTCATTTCCTCATAACCCATAAGCAAACTAAGTTCATTATGATGTGCAAGGGAAATCAAGTCATCACAATTTTTGGAAACGATTAGATCATGAAACAATTTGCATCGGATGGTTAAATGACCGCGTTCATTACAAAGCTCACAAGTATGGCCAAGAAAATTTAAATTTTCAGCACAATCATCTAGCCTTTCTTGCAACAATTTAGTTTCTAAGTACTTATGCCTCTTGCAATATCTATCTTCCCTATTTGGTATGTACTTACAAACCCAATGCACTCCACAAAAATTGACGTGTTTATAGGAGACATTTTGATCATAACTAGTGCAATCATCATTCGTACCATGGATATTCAAGGAGTTCATACTAACAACATTGCAATCATACTCATCATTCAAAGATTTAGTGCCAAACATTTTAATGCATTATTCTTCTAACACTTTGGCACAATTTTCCTTTCCATCATACTCACGAAAGATATTAAAAAGATGAAGTGTATGAGGTAGACTCAATTCCATATTTTTTGTAGTTTTCTTTTTTTAAACTAAACTAGTGCTAAAACAAGAAACAAAAAGATTCGACTACAAGATCTAAAGATATACCTTCAAGCGCTAACCTCCCTAGCAACGGCGCCAGAAAAGAGAGCCTTATGGTTGTCTCTTTATTGCATAAGATGCAAGCGCCATATAATTGCTTTACTTTATCGCTATGCAATAGCAATAGTTGCAAAAGCAATAGTTGGCGAGACGACCATGTGATGACACGTCGATAAAGATCAAGATGATGGAGATCTCGGTGTCATGTCGGTGATGATGGAGATCACGACGGTACTTTGGAGATGGAGATCAAAGGCACAAGATGATGATGGCCATATCATGTCACATATTTTGATTGCATGTGATGTTTATCTTTTATGTATCTTATTTTTCTTAGTACGACGGTAGCATTATAAGATGGTCACTCACTAAATTTTAAGGTATAAGTGTTCTCCCTGAGTATGCACCGTTGCTACTGTCGGTGTCAAAACCGGCGGATCTCGGGTAGGGGGTCCCGAACTGTGCGTCTAGGCCGGATGGTAACAGGAGGCAGGGAACACGATGTTTTACCCAGGTTCGGGCCCTCTTGATGGAGGTAAAACCCTACGTCCTGCTTGATTAATATTGATGATATGGGTAGTACAAGAGTAGATCTACCACGAGATCAAGTAGGTTAAAACCCTAGAAGCTATCCTATGGTATGGTTGTTGTATATGGAGTCGATTGCCTGCGGACTACAACCCTCCGGTTTATATAGACACCGAATAGGGTTAGGGTTACATAGAGTCGGTTACAATGGTAGGAGATCTTGAATATCCGCATCGCCAAGCTTGCCTTCCACGCCAAGGAAAGTCCCATCCGTACACGGGACAAAGCCTTCAATCTTGTATCTTCATAGTCCAGGAGTCCGGCTGAAGGTATAGTCCGGCTACCCGAACACCCCCTAATCCAGGACTTCCTCAGTAGCCCCTGAACCAGGCTTCAATGACGACGAGTCCGGCGCACAAATTGTCTTTGGCATTGCAAGGCGGGTTCCTCCTCCAAGTCCTTCGTAGAAGATTGTAAACACCAAGAGTAGTGTCCGGCTCTTGTAGCTCGGACCTCAGCCCTTCTCAACAGAGCTTGTCTTCGGGGGATCTCCTTCCGGAGATGATGGAGAGCGGGACGCCTCCTCCTGCCGTGCCGCCTAGCGAGGCGGGCGACCCTGAGGTTTCATCGCGGAGGGTTTCTCCGAATCTGGCAGGGGCGGAAGATAGTTATGTGGCCCCCCGAGGTTCTCTGCGTCCGGCCTTCGAAAGAGGTCGTGGGATAAGTCCGGCACCGTCTGGTGCTCGGCCGGAGGAGCTAAAGATTCTGCTGGGACGAGCTTCTATCTCGGAGGAGCACCGTGCATTGATGGGCACGGTGATTGAAAGGATCTCATCCGCAGAGAGCGGATTGCATGAGGCTGTCAAAAGTTTACTAACGGGTTTTGAGGTACATTAGATAATGTACACTTTTGTCAGTTGCGCATGAATAACATGCGCCTTGTGTAGATAATAGCCCCTGAGACTCTGCACGTCGTCAAGAAATGACGGCACGCGGAGGATCATAATCCCAGGTCTAAGATGTCGCCTTTGAATGTAGGCGGCAGGGTGTCCGGAATCGAGCCGAACTGATGATTTTGTCGAACTAAAGCGGCAACTGGACGTGGCAGATGCCGACATCACGCTTGTCAATAAGCAGCTTGGTGAGGCTCAAGGTATGTAATTCCTCGGGCGTCATCAGGTAAGAACAGTTTTATGCCTGTGTCTTACGATGTGTGTGCTTGACGCAGATGGTGCGGCCGCCGTGGAGAGTCTTAGGGCAGAACTTGCCCGAGCTAAAGAACAAGCCAGCGAAAGTGATGCGGCCACCAGGAAAGCCCTTGAAGAGCTGAGAGCCGAACAGGCTGCTCATTGCCGAAGCAAGGAAGAGATGGCCGAGATGGCCGAAAAGTTAAAAAGCGCAACAGATCGTTGCAGACTTCTTGAAAAAGAAGACCAGGCGAAACAGATGGACTTAGAGAAGGCCGTTGCCAATGCCAAGGACGCGCACTCGGAGCTGCGTCAGGCCAAACAGAATGCGGCTGGAAAGCCCTTTATGCTGCGAAGGAAATTTTGTGATCCGAAGTTTGCTCCGTTGGACCGGATGTGGAGTGTGGAGGATACCTATCTGGATTTGGCAGCGAGTGCTGCTGATGCGACCAAACACTTTCGAAATCAGAAAGATCGCGAAGTGGAAAAGCTTTTCTGGTCGCAGTTTCACAATCCAGAGCGTCCGCTGGCAGTGGACGATCGTTTGGCTCAATGGGACGAACTGAATAGGTTGTCCGGACTCGCCATGAAGTACGTCATGGGTCATCTGTGGCCGGGGAGATCGGAGCCGAAGAGTTATTTCAGCTTGGTGCAGCAATTCCTTGACGCGATGCCACGTATTAATGCAATGAAGAGGTCAGCATGCATAGAGGGCGCAAGGATGGCTCTTGCCCGTGTCAAGACATACTGGGCAGAGATGGAGACCACCATTGTTGCGTCTCGAGATTCGGACAAAAGCCGAGTACCCTCCGAGCACTATTTTCAGGAAGTCCTTGAAGGCGCTCGTGTAATAGAGACGCAGTGCTCGAAAGATGCTATGTTATGATAACATATGTAATTACAAAGTAATATTTGATAAACTGTAGTGGCCTTTTTATACTTGTGCCTTCAAGTATTGGGAACACCTCCTGTGCGGCCGTTTTAAGATATATATATATATACCAAATCTGAAAGATGGTAGTCGTTGGCTTTAGCCCCCACACACATAGTGCGGGGGTGCTCGCAGAAGACGCATTTTCACACTTAACCCAACGTCTTGGTCCTACAAAGGAGGTGATAGCACAGCGGGCCAGGCAACCGGACTATAATGCTTTAACACTTTCACTTAGCCATAGGAGTTTGACAGTGATACTATTTAGGTAGCCCCTTGGTGGCAACTGCGCTCGTCCGAGTTCTGGGCGCGTATGTGCCTGGCCGGGAAGCGGCCCTTTGTTAAAGCGGAGGAATCTGATAGATTCCGATAGGTCATCGAGTGGCTGACCAGTCTCACGCTACATCATGACAGTCAGTTTTCGGCTTTCTCTACTGAGGTGCTCGCCCGGCCGAACCGGGGCACAATCGCAGTAGTTCTCCTGGTGCTACCTTAGCCGATAGAGCGGAACGTAAGGTAGCCGAACTCAGGAGCCGGGCAACCCAACATTTGACCAAAGACATGAATCGGAGCTGATGCATATAATGCCAAAACTCGCGACGCCGAACACTCCCTAAGGTGTTCGGTCTTTATGAGTGCGGGCGAAACAACACTCTTTATTAAAAAAGCCCCTAGTGTCCAGGTACGTGCAAAAATTCTGACGTGGCCACATGCCAAGACGCCAGCCTCCTCCTTGGTTATATCAGAAAGAAAAAACCAGGGGATGTGTAGCAACAAGAGACAGTAAAAAAGGTTTATGCAGGGTCTTAATCTAAAAAGAATCCTTTAGGACAGGTCCCTACGGCACGTCTGCGCCTGTGTCTCCGTTGTGCCGTATCCTGGACGGGCGCCGCATGACGTTCATCTGAAAAGAGAGGAACTGAGTTGAAAACGGGTCGTGCCGAAAAAGTTTAAAATAAACAAAGTATAAAGTAAAATATAAGATTGAGCTTTATTGTCTCTTATTGTATATGCGTGGAGCCCCTAGTGCGGGGGTATATGGCTTCTAGGCCTGCATCAATGATGATTGTGCACCGAACTCGTCTATCCACGTTCGTGGTCTTGAATGACCTATTTCGAAGTTTTTTGGCCGGTGAGGCCATTTTGCTATGGGGCTGTCAAAACGGCCACACAGTCATCCGCTTGGGGAGGTGCACTTTAGTGCTTCCCCTTCAAAGAGATGATGCCTCATGGACCGGGCATCTTAAGCGTAAGAGATGCATAATGCGGTATTGCGTTAAAGCGAGCGAAAGCTTCGCGTCCCAGTAGTGCTTGATAGCGACTTGAGAACGGGACGATATGGAAGGTCAGCTTTTCGCGGCGGAGGTTATCGGCAGAGCCGAATATGACTTCGAGCCGGAGGAACCCATACAATGGGTGTCCGAACCAGGTATTACCCCTTGGAAGGAGGTTTTGCTGCGGCGGATTCTTGCTGGGTTTATCCCCATGTGCTAGATTGTATCCTGATACATCAGGTTTAGTCCACTGCCGCCGTCCATAAGGACATTTGAAAACTGGAGTCCGCCAATTATTTGATCGAGTATCAAGGCAGTCCATCCTACATTCTTGATATTTCTAGAATAATCTAGCTGATCGAAGATGATCGGTTTTGACAACCAGTGGCCGGACCCTTTGGGGATGGGCCGTGTGGTGCGTACCTTTACGGGCGCCACACGTTTTGTTATGTGAAGTGAGTTCACTGTTTTTACTTCTTGTGGGAAGTTCTTTTGTTTCCTGGTGCTCTGCTTTTGGGGTTCATCCTCGTCTTCGCTTGGTGTGTCGAGCCCCTTGTGTTCGGCATTGAGTTTGCCGGATTGTTTGAAAACCCAACAGTCTCTGTGGGTATGGTTAGCAGGCTTCCCGAGAGTACTGTGTATCTGACATATCCTGTCCAGGATTTTATTTAGGTTGGATGGATCGTCCCTGTTATCCTCGGGGGGGGGGGGCGATTTTTCCTGATTTTTTCATGAGCCTTTGAATCCGGCATTGACTGCCGTGCTCTTCGGACTTTTTTCCTTGGTCCAGCGACGGTCCTTGTTGCGTCGTGGTTTTCCATTTCCATCCCTAGTTTCGGATGTACTTGGGTCACTGGGGCTGCACCTTGCCAACCAGCTGTCCTCCCGTGCACAAAAGCGGGTCATGAGGCTTGTTAGTGCGGCCATTGTTCTTGGCTTTTCTTGGCCGAGGTGTCTGGCGAGCCATTCATCTCGGACGTTATGCCTGAAAGCTGCTAAGGCTTCGGCGTCCGGACAGTCGACTATCTGATTCTTTTTAGTGAGGAATCTATTCCAGAACTGCCGAGCTGATTCTCCAGGTTGTTGAGTTATGTGACTAAGATCGTCTGCATCCGGAGGGCGGACATAGGTCCCTTGAAAGTTTGCCCAGAAAGCATCCTCGAGCTCCTCCCAGCTTCCAATTGTGTTTTCGGGAAGGCTTTTAAGCCAATGCCGGGCTGGCCTTTAAGCTTAAGGGGTAAATATTTTATGGCGTGGAGATCATCTCCTCTAGCCATGTGTATGTGGAGGATATAATCCTCGATCCAGACTCCAGGGTCTGTTGTTCCATCATATGCCTCTATGTTTACGGGTTTGAATCCCTTTGGAAATTCATAGTCCAGGACCTCATCGGTGAAACATAGGGGGTGTGCGGCGCCCCTGTATTTGAGTGTGCCGGATTCTGATGATGGCTTCATAGCCTTGCTTACAAGAGCTTGCTTTCTTGGCCCATAAATGGACCTGACTGGGCCATGATGCGAATCCTTAAGTGGGTCGCATGCCGATTTAGGTGCGGTGCCGCTTGTCGCTTTATGGGGTCGTCTATCCGACCGTGTGGCTTTCTCATTTTTTGAATGCGAGGGCTCTAGGGCCTCTTCGTCGAATTCAGGCAGTAGCTTTCTTTTCGGATAGCTTTTAGTGCGGCGACTGTCGCCGTATTTATCTGCGGTACTGATTACTTTGCTCCATCTAATCCGGAGTGCATCTTCCGCTGTTTTTAGCTTCCGCTTCTGCTTTTTTAGGCTGCGTGCAGTTGCAACGAGCCTCTCGTGGAGATTCTTCTGCTCCATAGGTTTATCCAGCGTGATGTCGTCCGGAATGCCATTTTTGCCGGAGGAGGGATGTTCGGTTTCTCTATCTGTGTTGCCCTATTCGGACGGTTGCTCTAAGGCCTGCTCGTCGTCTACCGGCTCGTCCTGCTCTATGGCTGGGTTTTTGTCGAGACGGGGCTTGGGTCGGCGTTTACACCGACGCTTTGATTGCTTTTCGAGGGGTCGATCTCCCGTCCCATCCCCTTTTTCCTCGTTGTCGCTTCCTTTAGGGGTATCCACCATGTACACATCGTGAGATGAGGTGGCTGTCCAATGCCCTATGGGCGTTGGTTCATCGGTATCTCCTGCATCATCATCCATGCTGTTAATGTCTCCGGAGTCGAAGTTGAGCACGTCGTTTACATTGTCGACAGTGGCTACCAAGTGGGTGGTGGGTTGGCTTTGAATTTCCTCATCGTCCGCATCCCACCCTCGCTGACCGTAGTCCGGCCAGGGCTCTCCTGATAAAGAGAGAGACTTAAGAGAATTCAGGATGTCGCCAAAAGGCGAATGTTGAAAGATGTCTACGGCGGTGAACTCCATTATCGGCGCCCAATCGGATTCGATCGGCAGGGGCACGGGGGTTTCGGAGTCCAGGGAGGAGTCCGGATCCTCGGAGTCACGGGTCATGCAGAGTGCGGGGCTAGTGTTCGGCTCGATCGCTTTTGGGATCGTAGCCCCGAGGTGACGTCCAACCGCTCATCCTCGATTGGCGCAATAGGCTCCAAGTTAGGGGTCGGAACCGATGCGTGTGCGGCCTCCAGGACACTGTCCGGGGGCAGAGCTAGATCATGCCCCTCGAGATAGTGCGGCGCGCTTGGCCGTGGCTCGAGCCCGTCGAAGATCAAGTCTCCGCGGATGTCAGCCGTGTAGTTTAAACTTCAAAACCTGACTTCATGGCCAGGGGCGTAGCTTTCGATCTGCTCCAGGTGGCCGAGCGAATTGGCCCGCAGCGCGAAGCCGCCGAAGACGAAGATCTGTCCGGGGAGAAAAGTCTCACCCTGGACCGTATCGTTGTTGATGATCAAAGGAGCCATCGGGCCTAACGGCGACGACACAGAGGAACTCTCAATGAAAGCACCATTGTCGGTGTCAAAACCGGCGGATCTCGGGTAGGGGGTCCCGAACTGTGCGTCTAGGCCGGATGGTAACAGGAGGCAGGGAACACGATGTTTTACCCAGGTTCGGGCCCTCTTGATGGAGGTAAAACCCTACGTCCTGCTTGATTAATATTGATGATATGGGTAGTACAAGAGTAGATCTACCACGAGATCAAGGAGGCTAAAACCCTAGAAGCTAGCCTATGGTATGGTTGTTGTATATGGAATCGATTGCCTACGGACTACAACCCTCCGGTTTATATAGACACCGGATAGGGTTAGGGTTACATAGATTCGGTTACAATGGTAGGAGATCTTGAATATCCGCATCGCCAAGCTTGCCTTCCACGCCAAGGAAAGTCCCATCCGGACACGGGACGAAGTCTTCAATCTTGTATCTTCATAGTCCAGGAGTCCGGCTGAAGGTATAGTCCGGCTACCCGAATGCCCCCTAATCCAGGACTCCCTCAGCTACAGTTCGTCGTGCCGAGACACTGATAACCCACAAGTATAGGGGATCAATTGTAGCCTCTTTCGATAAGTAAGAGTGTCGAACCCAATGAGGAGCTAAAGGTAGAACAAATATTCCCTCAAGTTCTATCGACCACCGATACAACTCTACGCATGCTTAACGTTCGCTTTACCTAAAATAAGTACGAAACTAGAAGTACTATGTAGTTTTGATAGGATAGGTTTGCAAGATAATAAAGAGCATGTAAATAAAAGCTAGGGACTGTTTAGATAAAGACACAACTAAATTAGTTTCAGTAGAGAGCTTTTTGTCACAAGAAAGTTATTTGTCCCTAGGCAATCGATAACTAGACCGGTAATCATTATTGCAATTTTAATTGAGGGAGGGGCATAAGCTAACATACTTTCTCTTCTTGGATCATATGCACTTATGATTGGAACTCTAGCAAGCATCCGCAACTACTAAAGATCATTAAGGTAAAACCCAACCATAGCATTATAAGGCATCAAGTTCTCTTTATTCACATACGTAAACAACCTACTTACTCGGGCCTGTGTTTCTATCACTCACTCCACCCACCATAAGCAAATCATGAACATATTGCAAACCCTACAGCGGGTATCCATCACGGTTGCGCGACACGGAGAGCACTATAGGAAAGCACCAATAATAAAACATGCAACTCAAACCAATCATGATCATCAATTAACCCATAGGACAAAACGGATCTACTCAAACATCATAGGATAGCCATACATCATTGGGAAATAATATATAGTGTTAAGCACCATGTTTAAGTAGAGATTACAGCAGGTAAAAGACAGGTTACACCGCTGCATAGAGTGAGGAAGAGTTGGTGTTGACGGCGGTGAAGTTGTTGGTGTAGATTGCGGTGACGATGATGGCCTCGACGGCGTTCCGGCGCCACCGGGAGAGAGGGGAGAGAGCCCCCCTTCTTCTTCTTCTTCCTTGACCTTCTCCCTAGATGGAAGAAGGGTTTCCCCTCTGGTCCTTGGTCTCCATGGCATGGGAGGGGCGAGAGCCCCTCCGAGATTGGATATGTCTCTCTGTCTCTCTCTGTTTCTGCGTTGCAGATTCTGCCCTTTCACCGTTTCTTATATTCCCGGAGATCCGTAACTCCGATTGGGCTGAATTTGGACATGATTTTTATTCGGATATTAGCTTTCTTGCAGCGAAAGAAGGGCACCAAGCCACCAACCGCCTTACGGGGTGTCCACGAGGGTCAGGGGCGCGACCCCTGCCTCATGGGCTCCTCGAGCATCATCTCGCGTTGATTTCACTTCCCAAAATTCACATATATTCCAAAAAAATCTCCGTCAGTTTTTATCCCGTTTGGACTCCGTTTGATATGGATTTACTGCGAAACAAAAAACATGCAACAAACAGGAACTGGCACTGGGCACTGAATCAATATGTTAGTCCCTAAAATAGTATAAAAAGTTGCCAAAAGTATATGAAAGTTGTATAATATTGGCATGGAACAATCAAAAATTATAGATACGACGGAGACGTATCAGCATCCCCAAGCTTAATTCTTGCTTGTCCTCGAGTAGGTAAATGATAAAAAAGATAATTTTTGATGTGGAATGCTACCTAGCATAATCTTGATCATGTAATCTAATCATGGCATGAATATTAAGACACGAGTGATTCAAAGCAACAGTCTATCATTTGACATTAAGATAATAATACTTCAAGCATACTAATAAAGCAATCATGTCTTTTCAAAATAACATGGCCAAAGAAAGTTATCCCTACAAAATCATATAGTCTGGCTAAGCTCCATTTTCATCACACAAAATATTCAAATCATGCACAACCCCGATGACAAGCCAAGCAATTGTTTCATACTTTTGACATTCTCAAACCTTTTCAACTTTCGCGCAATACATGAGCATGATACATGGACATAGCACTATAGGTGGAATAGAATATGATGATGGAGGTTGTGTGGAGAAGACAAAAAGGAAGAAAGTCTTGAAGGAAATATGCCCTAGAGGCAATAATAAAGTTGTTATTTATATTTCCTTATATCATGATAAATGTTTATTATTCATGCTAGAATTGTATTAACCGAAAACTTAGTACATGTGTGAATACATAGACAAACAGAGTGTCACTAGTTTGCCTCTACTTGACTAGCTGGTTGAATCAAAGATGGTTAAGTTTCCTAGCCATAGACATGAGTTGTCATTTGATTAACGGGATCACATCATTAGAGAATGATGTGATTGACTTGACCCATCCCTTTAGCTTAGCACGATGATCATTTAGTTTGTTGCTACAGCTTTCTTCATGACTTATACATGTTCCTCAGACTATGAGATTATGCAACTCCCGAATACCGAAGGAACACTTTGTGTGCTACCAAACGTCACAACATAACTGGGTGATTATAAAGGTGCTCTACAGGTGTCTCCTATGGTACTTGTTGAGTTGGCATAGATCGAGATTAGGATTTGTCACTCCGATTGTCGGAGAGGTATCTATGGGCCCTCTCAGTAATGCACATCACTATAAGCCTTGCAAGCAATGTAACTAATGAGTTAGTTGTAGGATGATGCATTACGGAACGAGTAAAGAGACTTGCCGGTAACGAGATTGAACTAGGTATTGAGATATCGACGATTGAATCTCGTGCAAGTAAACATTACGAAGACAAAGGGAACAACATATGTTGTTATGCCGTTTGACCGATAAAGATCTTCATAGACTATGTAGGAGCCAATATGAGCATCCATGTTCTGCTATTGGTTATTGACCGGAAATGAGTCTCGGTCATGTCTACATAGTTCTCGAACCCGTAGGGTCCGCACGCTTAACGTTCGGTGACGATCGGTATTATGAGTTTATGTGTTTTGATGTACCGAAGGTTGTTCGGAGTCCCGGATGAGATCAGGGACATGACAAGGAGACTCGAAATGATCGAGCCATAAAGATCGATATATTGGAAGGCTATATTTGGACATCTGAAAGGTTCCGAGTGATCCCGGTATTTTTCGGAGTACCGGAGGAGTTACGGGAATACGAGAGTACATATGGGCCTTAGTAGGCTTTAAGGGAAAAGGAGGAGAAGCCACGAGGGCTGGCCGCACGCCCCCCATGGGCCTAGTCCGAATTGGACTAGGGGAGGGGCTGCGCCCCCTCTTTCCTTCTACTCCCCCTCTCCTTCCTTCCCCCTCCTAGTAGGACTAGGAAAGGAGGAATCCTACTCCTACTAGGAGGAGGATTCCTCCCCCCTTTGGCGCGCCTAGAGAGGCCGGCCGGCCTCCCCTCCCTCCTTTATATACGTGGGGAGGGGGACCCTAGGACACACAAGTTGACCATTGATCTTTTAGCCGTGTGCGGTGCCCCCCTCCACCATAATCCACCTCGGTCATATCGTAGCAGTGCTTAGGCGAAGTCCTGCATTGGTAGCATCATCATCGTCGTCATCACGCCATCGTGTTGATGGAACTCTCCCTCGAAGCTCTGCTGGATCGGAGTTCGTGGGATGTCACCGAGCTAAACGTGTGCTGAACTCGGAGGTGTCGTACGTTCGGTACTTTGATCTGTCGGATCGTGAACACGTACGACTACATCAACCACGTTCTCATAACGCTTCCGCTTACGGTCTATGAGGGTACGTGGACAACACTCTCCCCTCTCATTGCTATGCATCACCATGATCTTGCGTGCGCGTAGGAAACTTTTGAAATTACTACGTTCCCCAACAAGTCTCACATCGACGCGGCTAATCAATGGGCTATGGAGATGCCCATCAATTGATGTCAATGTGAGGAGTAGGGATTGCCATGCAATGGATGCACTAAGAACTATAAGTGTATGAAAGCTCAAACTGAAACTAAGTGGGTGTGCATCCAACTTGCTTGCTCATGAAGACCTCGAGCATTTGAGGAAGCCCATCATCGGAATATACAAGCCAAGTTCTATAATGAAAATTCCCACTAGTATATAAAATTGATAACTCAAGAGACTCTCTATATGAAGAACATGGTGCTACTTTGAAGCACAAGTGTGGTAAAAGGATAGTAACATTGCCCCCTTTTTTTGGCGGGCTTCTTTGGCCCCTTTTTTATTTAGGCTTCTTTGGCCTCTCTTTTTTTTCTTGGGGCAATGCTCTAATAATGATGATCATCACACTTTTATTTACTTACAACTCAATATTACAACTCGATACTAGAACAAAGATATGACTCTATATGAATGCCTCCAACGGTGTACCGGGATGTGCAATGATCTAGCATAGCAATGACATCAAAAAACGGACAAGCCATGAAAACATCATGCTAGCTATCTTACGATCATGCAAAGCAATATGACAATGAATGCTCAAGTCATGTATATGATGATGATGGAAGTTGCATGGCAATATATCTCGGAATGGCTATGGAAATGCCATGATAGGTAGGTATGGTGGCTGTTTTGAGGAAGATATAAGGAGGCTTAAGTGTGATAGAGCATATCATATCATGGGGTTTGGATGCACCAGCGAAGTTTGCACCGACTCTCAAGGTGAGAAAGGGCAATGCACGGTACTGAAGAGGCTAGCAATGATGGAAGGGTGAGAGTGCGTATAATCCATGGACTCAACATTAGTCATAAAGAACTCACATACTTATTGCAAAAGTCTATTAGTCATCGAAACAAAGTACTACGCGCATTCTCCTAGGGGGATAGATTGGTAGGAAAATACCATCGCTCATCCCCGACCACCACTCATAAGGAAGACAATCAATAAATCCCTCATGCTCCAACTTCGTTACATAACGGTTCACTATACGTGCATGCTACAGGAATCACAAACTTCAACACAAGTATTTCTACAATCCACAACTACCCACTAGCATGACTCTAATATCACCATATTTATATCGCAAAACTATTGCAAGGAATCAAACATATCATATTCGGTGATCTACAAGTTTTATGTAGGATTTTATGACTAACCATGTGAATGACCAATTCATGTCCTCTCTCTAAATAGATATAAGTGAAGCAAGAGAGTTTTAATTCTTTCTACAAAAGATATGCCCATGCTCTAACAAATATAAGTGAAGCAAAAGAGCATTCTACAAATGGAGGTTTTCTATGTGAAGAGAAACAGGCAATCCAAACTTCAAATGATAGAAGAAAGAGGGGATGCCTTCCGGGGCTTCACTTATAGGCAATCCAAACTTCAAGTGAAGCACATGAAGCATTCTATAAAGCCATACTCAAAAGATATAAGTGAAGTGCAAAGAGCATTCTATAAATCAACCATGGACTATCTCATACCAGAATGGTGCATCAAAGAAAAGTGAAAACTAAATGCAAAAGATGCTCCAAGATTTATGCATATCATGTGACGAATAAAAATATAGCTCCAAGTAAAATTACCGATGATTGTTAGAAGAAAGAGGGGATGCCTTCTGGGGCATCCCCAAGCTTGGTTGCTTGGGAGTCCTTGAATATTTCCTTGGGGTGCCTCGGGCATCCCCAAGCTTAGGCTGTTGCCACTCCTTATTCCTTCATCCGTCGTGATCTCTCTCAAAACTTGAAAACTTCAATCACACAAAACTTAACGGAAAGTTCGGTAAGACCTGTTAGTATAATAAAGCAAATCACTACTCTAAGTACTGTTGCAAACCAATTCATATTTTGTTTTGCATTGTAGCTACTGTAACATAACTTTTCCATGGCTTAATCCACTGATATAAATTGATAGATTCATCAAAACAAGCAAACTATGCATCAAAAACAGAATCTGTCTTAAACAGGACAGTCTGTAGTAATTTGAACATTCACCATATATATGGTACTACAACAATTCTGCCAAAATTATGAAAAATAAAAAAATTTATATAAAGACAGTGCAAAAATTTTCAGAACCGTTTGACGTTCCAGCAAAAAATGTAAAATCGCGCACTACAGACAAAGTTTCTGTTCTGCACCGCACAAACCAACAAGCAATGTAAACATCCTAAAGGCAAACCTTGGCACATTATTTTTATAATACAATGGAATTGTGCAAGGGGATAATTATTTTTGTTGAAAATTTTTTGTAATCAAGATTCACAAAGTTTCCGTGAGCATGAACAAAGTTCAAGGAGCTCCCCCACTTCAACAATGCTTGTCTCTCTCACTTTCACTTTCCTTTTTGAAAAGTTTTGGGTTCCCCTCTTTATTTTTTTTGTTTTTAAACTATATAAAAGCACTCAACAGAAGTAAATGACTCTCTAAAACTTCTGGGTTGTCTCCTTGGTAGCACTTTTTTAAAGCCATTAAGCTAGGCATATAGTGCTCAAGTAATGAATCCACCCGGATCCCAAGGTCTTGATAACCCACAAGTATAGGGGATCAATATTTAAGGATAGCTAAATTTTCAGGTCTAAAAACCGAATCATCAAAATCTTCAAACTCTTTAAACAAAGATTCAATTTCATAAGCACCCATAAAAGCAACGAATTGTTCTATTTGTTCCACATCATAATAATCATATATACCGTTAGCATAAGAAGCCAAGGTTTCATCATCATTAAATTCACATGAAAAGGGAAGGTGTGGAGCCTTCATCCTAGAGAAACAAGTATAATCATATCTCAAGCATAGTTGCCGAGCATACCAATGCAACATATAAATTTGATCCCATAATAGTTTCCCTTTTTGAGTCAAGCGATAATGCCTAAAGTATTCACGTTGATCCAATGTTACTCCCATTATAAAGTTGAATGGGGTTTTCTCAGGATTATCAAAGTAGTACATAATCTCTTTCACATAATGAGCATCGAGGGTTTTAGGAGGTTCCCCATCTCCATGAGTAGCAAGTAAACCTAATTTTTTGGGGATTTCGTGTTCCATAACCATAACTAAAGATAGAGAACAACTTACAACAGCAAATAAAAATTACTTAGTGATAAAGCAAACAAGCACACACGAGAATATTCACCCCACGCTATAACTCCCCGGCAACGGCGCCAGAAAAAGGTCTTGATAACCCACAAGTATAGGGGATCAATTGTAGCCTCTTTCGATAAGTAAGAGTGTCGAACCAAATGAGGAGCTAAAGGTAGAACAAATATTCCCTCAAGTTCTATCGACCACCGATACAACTCTATGCACGCTTAACGTTCGCTTTACCTAAAACAAGTATGAAACTAGAAGTACTTTGTAGGTGCGATAGTATAGGTTTGCAAGATAATAAAGAGCATGTAAATAAAAGCTAGGGGCTTTTTAGATAAAGACACACCTAAATTAGTTTTAGTATAGGTTATTTGTCCCTGGCAATCGATAACTAGACCGGTAATCATTATTGCAATTTTATTTGAGGGAGAGGCATAAGCTAACATACTTTCTCTTCTTGGGTCATATGCACTTATGATTGGAACTCTAGCAAGCATCCGCAACTACTGAATATCATTAAGGTACGTAAAACCCAACCACAGTATTATAAGGCATCATGTCCTCTTTATTCCCATACACAAACAACCTACTTACTCGGGTATGTGTTTCTATCACTCACGCCACCCACCATAAGCAAATCATGAGCATATTGCAAACCCTACAGCGGGGATCCCTCACGCTTGCGCAACACGGAGAGCACCATAGGACAGCACCAATAATAAAACATGCAACTCAAACCAATCACGATCATCAATTAACCCATAGGACAAAAGGATCTACTCAAACATCATAGGATAGCCATACATCGTTGGGAAATAATATATAGTGTTCAGCACCATGTTTAAGTAGAGATTACAACAGGTAAAATAGGGGTTACACAGCTGCATAGAGGGGGGAAGAGTTGGTGATGATGGCGGTGAAGTTGTTGGTGTAGATTGCGGTGACGATGATGGCCCCAGCGGCATGATACGTCTCCAACGTATCTATAATTTTTTATTGTTCCATGCTATTATTATATCTGTTTTGGATGTTTATGGGATTTATTATACACTTTTATATTATTTTTGGGACTAACCTATTAACTAGGGTCCCAGCCCAAATTGTTGTTTTCTTGCCTATTTCAGTGTTTCGAAGAAAAGGAATATCAAACGGAGTCCAAACGGAATAAAACCTTCGGGAGAGTTATTTTTGGAACAGAAGCAATCCAGGAGACTTGGAGTAGATGTCAGGGAAGCTTCAAGGTGGCCACGAGGTAGGGAGGCGCGGCCTACCCCCCTGGGCACGCCCCCACCCTCGTGGTCCCCTCGAGGCTCCCCTAACCGACTTATTTCACCTATATATGTCCATATACCCTAAAAACATCGGGGGACAGAATAGATCGGGAGTTCCGCCGCCAGAAGCCTCCGTAGCCACCAAAAACAAATCTAGACCCATTCCGGCACCCTGCCGAAGGGGGGAATCCCTCTCCGGTGGCCATCTTCATCATCCCGACGCTCTCCATGACGAGGAGGGAGTAGTCCACCCTTGGGGCTGAGGGTATGTACCAGTAGCTATGTGTTTGATCTCTCTCTCTCTCTCTCTCGTGTTCTTGAGGTGGTACGATCTTGATGTATCGCGAGCTTTGCTATTATAGTTGGATCTCATGATGTTTCTCCCCCTCTACTCTCTTGTGATGGATTGAGTTTTCCCTTTGAAGTTATCTTATCAGATTGAGTCTTTAAGGATTTGAGAACACTTGATGTACGTCTTGCACGTGCTTATCTACGGTGACAATGGGATATCATGTGATCCACTTGATGTATATTTTGGTGATCAACTTGCGAGTTCCATGACCTCGTGAACTTATGCATAGGGGTTGGCACATGTTTTCGTCTTGACTCTCCGGTAGAAACTTTGGGGCACTCTTTGAAGTTCTTTGTGTTGCTTGAATAGATGAATATGAGATTGTGTGATGCATATCGTATAATAAGACCCACAGATACTTGAGGTGACATTGGAGTATCTAGGTGACATTAGGGTTTTGGTTGATTTGTGTCTTAAGGTGTTATTCTAGTACGAACTCTATAATAGATCGAATGGAAAGAATAACTTTGAGGTGGTTTCGTACCCTACCATAATCTCTTCGTTTGTTCTCCGCTATTAGTGACTTTGGAGTGACTCTTTGTTGCATGTTGAGGGATAGTTATGTGATCCAATTATGTTATTATTGTTTGGAGGACTTGCACTAGTGAAAGTATGAACCCTAGGCCTTGTTTCAACACATTGCAATACCGTTTACGCTTACTTTTATCGCTTGTTACCTTGCTGTTTTTATATTTTCAGATTACAAAACCATTATCTACTATCCATATTGCACTTGTATCACCATCTCTTCGCCGAACTAGTGCACCTATACAATTTACCATTGTATTGGGTGTGTTGGGGACACAAGAGACTCTTTGTTATTTGGTTGCAGGGTTGCTTGAGAGAGACCATCTTCATCCTACGCCTCCCACGGATTGATAAACCTTAGGTCATCCACTTGAGGGAAATTTTCTACTGTCCTACAAACCTCTGCACTTGGAGGCCCAACAACGTCTACAAGAAGAAGGTTGTGTAGTAGACATCAAGCTCTTTTCTGGCGCCGTTGCGGGGGAGGTTAGCGCTTGAAGGTATATCTTTAGATCTTGCAATCGAATCTTTTTGTTTCTTGTTTTAGCACTAGTTTAGTTTATAAAAGAAAACTACAAAAAATGGAATTGAGTTTGCCTCATACGCTTCATCTTTTAAATATCTTTCGTGAGAATGATGGAAAGGAAAATTGTGCTCAAATGCTAGAAGAAGAAGTCTATAAAATGTTTGGCACTAAATCTATGAATGATGAGCATTACTGCAATGTTGTTAGTATGAACTCCTTGAATATACATAGTACTAATGATGATTGCACTAGTCATGATGAAAATGTCTCTTATAAGCATGTCAACTTTTGTGGAATATATAGAGCCTGCAAGTACACACCAATTAGGGAAAATAGATTTTGCAAGAGGAATAAGTATTTGGAAACTAAATGGTTGCAAGAGAGGCTAAATTTTTGTGCTGAAAATTAAAAATTCCTTCGCCATACTTGTGAACTTTGCAATGAACATGGTCATTTAAATCTCCGATGCAAATTGTTCCATGATCGTATCGTGTCCAAAATTTGTGATGATTTTATTTCCCTTGCACATCATAATGAACTTAGTTTGCTTTTGGGTTATGGATAAATGAAACGTATAACTAAGCATATTCTAGAATATAACCTTGAGAAATTCCTCGATATTGATCTAGAAGAAATTTTTATGTATTGTGCGGTGAATTGCATTGAAAATCCTTATACTGCCAATTACATAAAGAAAAGAAAATAAATAGAGGATGAAGAGAATACTAATGAAAGGGAAGAGGCTTCCCAATATCCTCCTATTATTTCTTATGATGAATCAAGTAACGAGGAGGAGCCTTCTAATCAACCAATCTCATCAATAAGGAGCTCCAAAAAGAGTATTGAACCCACACATAATGTGAAGAAGAAAAAGAAAAGACGAAGGAGCAAAGGTGAAAAGGTATCCCTCCCAAATGAAATTGCCCCTATTACTCATTGTGATGATGATAATTGCTATACTATTGGTGCTATCCATACTATTAATGATGAGAGTGATTATGCTTATAATATGAAAAGGTACAAGCTTGGGGATTCTATGTTTGATGAGGATAACATGTTTGAGAATATATTTGCTGCAATTAATGTTTGTCCCAAGCTTGGGGATGCTATGTTTAATGAAGATGATATTTCTAGCCTCCCAAGTTTTGATATGCAAATTTGTTATGATGATAGCATGCCTCCTACTTATGATGATTATATTGATGAAAGTGGGTTTGGAAGAGTGTCAACTTTAGGAAGTAATGATTCCACTATCTTGGAAGAGGTTTCAATCGAGTATGATGAGAACAAAGTTGCTACTTATGATGATTATTGTGATGATACTTATGCTATAAAAAGCGGTGATGATTATATTAAAACTTGTCATGATTATGATTACCCTTTTTCTGAACCTTACTCTTTTAATGTGGAAACAATTTATAGTATTCGAGTTTCTTATGATACTCCCACTATTCCGAATGAGAAGAATCTTGCTTATGTGGAGAGTAGTAAATTTTCTATGCTTGTAGATCATGAAAAGAATGCTTTAGGTGCTGGTTATATTGTTGAATTCATTCATGATGCTACTGAAAATTACTATGAGGGAGGAACATATGCTTGTAGGAATTGCAATAATATCAAGTTTCCTCTCTATGTGCTTAAAGTTTTCAAGTTATGCTTGTTTTGCCCTTGTATGCTAGTTGATTATGGTTCCCACAAGTTGTTTCCTCACAAAATCCCTATGCATAGGAAGTGGGTTAGACTTAAATGTGCTAGTCATATTCTTCATGATGCTCTCTTTATGTTACAATTCTTATCTTTATGTGAGCATCATTGAAATCATCATGCCTAGCTAGGGGCGTTAAACGATAGCGCTTGTTGGGAGGCAACCCAATTTTATTTTTGTTCCTTGATTTTTGCTCCTGCTTAGTAATAAATAATTCACCTAGCCTCTGTTAGATGTGGTTTTATGCTTTTAATTAGTGTTTGTGCCAAGTAGAACCTTTGGGAAGACTTGGGGAAAGTCTTTGCGATCTTGCTGTAAAAAACAGAAACTTTAGCGCTCACGAGATTTGCTGCCATTTTTTTTATGGAGAGTGATAGTTAGTTAATTATTTTTGAATATGATTAATAGAAAAATTCCTCAGGTCCACCAATTTATTTGAGAATTTTATGAGTTCCAGAAGTATACGTTTGATACAGATTACTACAGATTGTTCTGTTTTTGACAAATTCTGTTTTCTATGTGTTGTTTGCTTATTTTGATGAATCTATGAGTAGTATCGGAGGGTGTGAACCATAGAGAAGTTGGAATACAGTAGATATTACAACAATATAAATAAAGAATGAGTTCACAATAGTACCTAAGTGGTGATTTATTTTCTTATACTAACGGAGCTTACGAGTTTTCTGTTAAGTTTTGTGTTGTGAAGTTTTCAAGTTTTGGGTAAAGATTCGATGGACTATGGAATAAGGAGTGGCAAGAGCCTAAGCTTGGGGATGCCCAAGGCAACCCAAGGTAATATTCAAGTACAACCAAGAGCCTAAGCTTGGGGATGTGACAGCCTGGTTTTTGCCCTCTCTCATTTGCTTGATTTTTCTTTTGGATTCAATTTGAAACTTGGAGTTTTTGAATCTTTTCATATGGACTTAAACCCTTGGGTACCCTTGGCTTTCACCCAAGTGCTTAATTTCCCTCTCTTAGCATCATTCCCCTTCTGATCCACCCCAAAATAATCTTTGGAATGTTTTTCTTAAATGAAAAATATTCATTTATCTCTCAAAAACCCTAGCTAGATCACTATGCTCCAAAGCAACCCTAATTTTTATGGCTCAGAAAAATCTGAGATAATTCACAAATATTCTTTGAACCCTAGAGCACCTTTCTGAGCAAAAATATTTCATCACTTTTTGGAATATTTTTGCTACAGAAAATATTTTCTGTTCTGGACAGAAATGGTGGTTTCTACATTAACTACCATTTTACGTGCTCCATTGTGCCTGGTTTTTCTTGTGTATCTTCACCTTAGTAACTCATGGCTAACCTGCAAAGCACAGCCTCCAACTCCCAGCCATTTGACCTCAGTAACCTCCCAAAGTTATTGACCAGAAACTTACCTAGCATGTAAAAACTGTTGGTGAACGTAGTAATTTCAAAATTTTCCTACGCACACGCAAGATCATGGTGATGCATAGCAACGAGAGGGGAGAGTGTGATCTACGTACCCTCGTAGACCGACAGCGGAAGTGTTATGACAACGCGGTTGATGTAGTCGTATGTCTTCACGGCCCGACCGATCAATCACCGAAACTACGGCACCTCTGAGTTCTAGCACACGTTCAGCTCGATGACGATCCCCGGACTCCGATCCAGCAAAGTGTCGGGGAAGAGTTCCGTAAGCACGACGGCGTGGTGACGATCTTGATGTTCTACTGTCGCAGGGCTTCGCCTAAGCACCACTACAATATTATCGAGGACTATGGTGGAAGGGGTGTAACACCCCGGATGTAATTTACCTAATATGTACTCCAACTCTTGCCGTTTCCGGCGCTAAGTTATTTTATTTTCCTCGGGTTCGGGTTTTTGTCTCCCTGTGTTGTTGTCGTTGTCATGCATCGCATATCATGTCATCATGTGCATTGCATTTGCATACGTGTTCATCTCATGCATCCGAGCATTTTCCCCGTTGTCCGTTTTGCATTCCGGCACTTCTATCTCCTCCGGTGGTCCTTTCTACCTTCTTTTCATGTGTGGGGATTAAATATTTCCGGATTGGACCGAGACTTGCCAAGCGGCCTTGGTTTACTACCGGTAGACCACCTGTCAAGTTTCGTACCATTTGGACTTCGTTTGATGCTGCAACGGTTAACCGAGGGACCGAGAAGGCCTCGCGTGTGTTGCAACCCAACACCCTTCCAATTTGGCCCAAAACCCACCAAAATCCTCTCCATCATCTAGAGCGTTCGATCACGATCGCGTGGCCAAAAACCGCACCTCATTTGGACTCTCCTAGCTCCTCCTATGTCTATATATAGCCCCCCTCCGACATTCACGTTTCCTTCTTCCCACGAAACCCTAGATCCACCCCTCTCCGCGCGGCCGGACACGTCCGCCGGCCGGCGGAAAGCGTCCGCCGCCGCCCACAGCGAATCACAGCGCGCCAAGTGGCATCGCACCCACTTCCCCGCCGCCAGGCCCGCCGACCCGGAGCAGGCCCGCTCGCGCCGCACCCGGGCCAGATCGAGCTCCTGCCGTGCGCCGCCCTCCTTCCCCGAGTCTGGCCACCCGAGGCCGCCGCGCGCCATCTCCGGCGACGACCGCTGCGGCCGCCGCCTCCCCTTCCGCCAGCGAGCGCCGTTCCCCGCGCCAGCGACCGTGCCGTTCAGCCCTCCTCGCCGTCCGGCTTCTCTGCCCCCGCCGCCCGTCGCCTCTCCTTCCTCCGGCGATGCCCGGTTCCTCTCCGGCGACCCCCATCTCCGGCCGACGAACTTCGGGAACCGTGCGTCTATAGTGAACCGATCCAGATCTGGATCTGAGGTTGACCTAATCTTGCCCGAAACCCTAGATAAATTGCATATTTCATCGTGCCGTAACTTTGCATCCGTAGATCCGTTTTGGACGTGTAGCATATCAAAATGTTCGCCTCAGAGAGTACATCATTTCATCTCATTGCATCATTTTCATTTGAGTTCATCTTGATGCCCGAAATGCTGTTGGAAGAGAGCTATTTGAGTTAGTTGTCAGATCTACTGCACCAAATAGCTATTTGTCATTTTTGCCACGATTATTGTGTGCATGATATGCTCATGAGCTCTATATGAGTTTTGTTATATGCTTTGCCATCTTTCCAGAGGTGCTATCCATGTATTTTTGTGATATGTGTGGTGACTAGCACAAGCTTGCAAAGTGGTGCATCCATTAATGCTGATTTTAGGGACTTAGCAATTTCACCAAGTCCTTGATCTGTTCTTATCAATATGTCATATGTTCATGTTGTTTCCTAGTGATCCATGCCTCGTTTGAGGATGAGCAATAAGGATGATTTGTTAATCTTGTGGTGCTATATCCGTCCATGTCTTTGTTTGCAATTATGGAGCACCCTAGCTTGAGTCAATCGAGCTCTACTTTTGCTATTTCGTGAATCTGGGCAGATCGTCTACTTGTTAGCGATTTTGCCGAGGATGTTGTAGTTGATCCGTGCCTACTATGTTGTTGTTCTTGCCATGTCTACCTTATATAATGTGTATTCCTGATGGGTGTATGCTTAGATTGTCACGACATGCTCTGTAGTGAGTGCATCGAGCTCGTGAACATGCCTACTTGTTAACAGATTTGCATGCTCCAGTTTTTCTCTAAGTCCGAGATCTGATTATGTTTTTGCCATGTTCACATGCTTGCAATTGTATTTTCTGATCCCTTTTGGCTCAAGGTCACTAAGGGACTTTTGTTAAGCTCTTTGAGTATCTCCATGCCATGCCTTTCTTTGCCATGTTAAGTTCCTGTAGCATCTAGTTTTCATGCTTCAAAGTGGGCTACCTGATCTGGAATTCTAGACTAGTGTTAATTTCACTAAGTCTGAAATCTATTTACCAATTGCACTTTCGCCATGCTTGTTTGAACCTGTTAATGGATGAATTGGCCGTATCTCAGTGTTCATCTTTTGTCAAGCATTATGAGTGGATCCCTGCCATGTATTTTTTTTGCCATGTGTGAGTGCTGTAGTATAATTATCTTGTTGCATTTAGATGGCTACTTGCTGTTTATCGCAGACCGGTGCCATATTTGTTTTGCTTGCCATTTCCAAACCGTGCATCCGATTCCGGCGATCTTTATATCGATTTGAAGCGAAATCACCTCATCTTTCTAGTGGCACACTTGGAATTCCAAGTTGAGGCCAGGTTCATTCATTCCTTGTCAAATCTTGCATATGCATCACATATCGCATCCCGCATAACATACCATGTTTGCATCATGTTGTTTGAGCTTTGCACGTGGTCGATTGTGTTTCTTTTGCTTGTTTGTCTTGTTTGGGTAGAGCCGGGAGACGAGTTCGCTAACAAGGAGCCCGTTGAGTTTGCTTTCAAGGATCTAGTTAACTCTGACAACTTTGCAGGCAAGATGATCATACCCTCGAAATCACTTCTATCTTTGCTTTGCTAGATGCTCGCTCTTTTGCTATGCCTATGCTACGATGCCTACCACTTGCTTATCATGCCTCCCAAATTGCCATGTCAAACCTCTAACCCACCATGTCCTAGCAAACCGTTGATTGGCTATGTTACCGCTTTGCTCAGCCCCTCTTATAGCGTTGCTAGTTGCAGGTGAAGATTGGAGATCGTTCCTTGTTGGAACATTATTTACTTGTTGGGATATCACTATATTATCTTGTTATCTTAATGCATCTATATACTTGGTAAAGGGTGGAAGGCTCGGCCTTTTTGCCTAGTGTTTTGTTCCACTCTTGCCGCCCTAGTTTCCATCATATCGGTGTTATGTTCCCGGATTTTGCATTCCTTACGCGGTTGGGTAATAATGGGAACCCCTTGACTGTCCGCCTTGAATAAAACTCCTCCAGCGATGCCCAACCTTGGTTTTACCATTGCCACCTAGCCTCTTTTTCCCTTGGGTTTCCGGAGCCCGAGGGTCATCTGATTTAAACCCCCCCGGGCCAGTGCTCCTCTGAGTGTTGGTCCGACCAAGCAGACTGCGGGGCCACCTCAGGGCAACTTGAGGTTTGGTTTTACTCGTAGGATGTCTCATCTGAGTGTGCCCTGAGAACGAGATATGTGCAGCTCCTATCGGGATTTGTCGGCACATTCGGGCGGTGTTGCTGGATTTGTTTTGACTTGTCGGAGTTGCCTTGTAGAACCGGGATGCCGAGTCTGATCGGAATGTCTCGGGAGAAGGTTTATCCTTTGTTGACTGTGAGAGCTTGTCATGGGCTAAGTTGGGAGTCCCCTGCAGGGATTTGAACTTTCGAAAGCCGTGCCCGCGGTTATGGGCAGATGGGAATTTGTTAATGTCCGGTTGTAGATAACTTGAACCTTAACTTAATTAAAATGAATCAATTGTGTGTGTTACCATGATGGTCTCTTCTCGGCGGGGTCCGGGAAGTGAACACGGTGTTGGACTAATGCTTGCCGTAGTCTGTTCTCTAGTTCTTCGTTCGTGCTTTGCCTTCTCTTCTCGCTCTCTTTTGCGAACAGGTTAGCCACCATATACGCTAGTCGCTTGCTGCAGCTCCACATATTTACCTTGCCTTACCTATAAGCTTAAATAGTCTTGATCGCGAGGGTGCGAGATTGCTGAGTCCCTGTGGCTCACAGATTACTTCCAAACCAGATGTAGGGCCCGATGACTCCGTTCCAGATGATGCGCTTGAGCTCAAGTGGGAGTTCGACGAGGACTCACGCCGTTACTATGTGTCTTTCCCTGATGATCAGTAGTGGTGCCCAGTTGGGGCGATCGGGACCGTGTCGCATGTTGGGTTGATCTTTTATTTTGGTACCGTAGTCAGACCATGATTGTATTGGTTGATGTAATGCTATTTATGTCCTTTGTGTGACGTAGCGAGTGTAAGCCAACTATGTACCTTCCCTTTTATTACTATTTACATGGGATGTTGTGAAGATTGCCTTACTTGCGACATTGCTTTCAATGTGGTTATGCCTCTAAGTCGTTCTTCGGCTCGTGGGAGATATAGCCGCATCGAGGGCGTTACAAGTTGGTAATCAGAGCCTTCCCCGACCTTAGGAGCCCCCACTGCTTGATCGTTTTTAGCAGCCGTTGTTGAGTCTAGAAAAATGTTTTGAGTCATTTAGGAATTATATATCAGAGAGTTTAGGAATACTTTTTACTCCCCAGTCGTTTCATCCCTCTAGTAAGGCATCCTGACATAGAGTTTTGACTCTTCTCTTCTCAAATTTCACAAAAAAATTTAGGATCACGCGGGTATCTTGGAATCGTTCCGATGGATTTGCGATGAGAACATTGTTCTTGGTGCCTCCTGTCATTTAGGGGTTGTGGCAGTGTCCCGGGGAGTTGAGCTCTGAGGTGTTGTCGTCACAATTTTATCGTTGCAGTTCTAGAATACCTGAGATTAGTTCGCCGACATCGAAAATCTCTTTTATGCAGTTGTTGGTGAGATAACCTCGACACCACCCAGTACTGGGGCGGGAGTTCGGGAGTATTGCCATAACTTGTATAACGGATGCTTTTCGAAGGTTGAGGTAGATGGTTTCTGAAGTTTTTCTCGGTTATGTGTTGAAGGATGGATACAGCTGGATGTAGGATTTGCTAGATTTGGGTGAGGTATTATGCTTCCCCTGTATCCCCAACACCTGATTGCATAACCGGAAAGGTTCAGGAGTTTCATAGGTGGGAATTCTTGTAGCTCTAGCTTTTCTTCCACGGATATTTGGTTTGAGATTGGGATTTCTTACCAAGTATTCGTTCTTGCTCCGTACCTTGTTGATTTATTCCTCTACCTAAATTCTAAGTGGCTTCTCAATTTATGGATATGTGACCATTTCAATTGGAATGCATTCATTCATTTTGTTCGGATGTGAAGACTATATGTTGCAATTTCAACCCGTTTGATTCAGCTTCAATTTTATCTATCAAAGTGCTAATGGATGTCAACCTCTTCAGGATGGCTCCTCCAACGCGCACAACTCCAAATCCTGATCCGCCACCACCACCTCCTCTGGAGGCATGGCAAGCTGTGATGGCCGCTACCAATGCAAACACGCAGTTGATCATGCAAATTCTTCAAGAGCGCAACCAAGCGAACCAAGGCAACCAAGGCAACAATCAGAATCACTTTACTACACTCAACCAGTTCCTTGCTAACCAGCCAAAGACCTTCAGCAATTGTGTTGAGGCAACTGATGCTGACGATTGGCTTGTGGACTTGTGCAAGCATTTCGAGTGCAGTAATATCAGGCTTGAGGACTTTGTCAAGTTTGCTTCCTTCCAACTCAAAGACCAAGCTGCAGAATGGTTCCAGCAGTACAAGGATTCCAGAGGAGCCCGTGTGATTACCTGGGATGAATTCCGTCAAGACTTCAAAGCTCATCATATTCCTTAGAGCGTCGTTGAAAGCAAGCGTGAGGAATTCCGCAACCTGAAGCAAGGCTCTATGTCGTTCTATGACTACAACAAGTTGTTTCAGAAGCTCGCCCGCTTTGCTAAGCAGGACGTCCCTGACGAGAAGAGCATGATATACCAGTTCAGGGGTGGTCTCAGAGAAGAAATCCAGCTAGCTCTTGTTCTCTTCGAGCCCTTGAGGTACGATGAGTTCTACAACATGGCATTGAAGCAAGAGGCTGCTCAACTGAAGTGTGATGCTTCCAAGAAGCGAGTCAGAGATGCTACTCCTTCTTCCTCTACTCAAGTGGCTAAGCAGCAGAAGCATTGGCTTCCTCCTCCTCCGTTCCGTCAGTCGTATCAGCAGAAGAGCAAAGGTGGCGGTGGATCTTCCCACCCACCCAACCCTGGCTTTTAGAACAAGACTTCATCTCAAGCTCCAAGATCGAGTGCTCCGTATCACCGTCCACTTTCAGGGGTCACGTGCAACAAGTGCCAACAGAAGGGTCACTATGCCAACAAGTGCTTCAATCAGAGGCGTCTCCCTCCTCCTCCTCTTGTGAGATCGGCAAGTACAGCTGTGGTCAAGCATAACCCCAAGCACGCCAAGGTCAACTTGATGAATGCAGCTCAGGCAGAGGACTCGTCAGATGTCATCATGGGTAACCTTCCTGTTAACGATGTTCCTGCAAAAGTACTTTTTGATACTGGTGCATCGCATTCTTTCTTGTCATGCCCATTTGCATTGAAGCACAATGTTGATACTGAGGTCATGCCCAAAGTCATGCAAGTTGTTTCTCCCGGCAAACTTTTGACTTCTAGTTTGGTTGCTCCTGATATCTCTATCACTTTGGGCGACTACAAGTTTCTTTCTTCTCCGGTGGTTCTTGGCAACTCGGATATTGATCTTATTCTCGGAATGGATTGGATTTCTAAGCACAAGGCGCATCTTGATTGTGCTGCCAGGCAGATTCAATTGACTCATTCGTCTGAGGATGTAATTGTCTTTGCCGCTCGTGATGATACAATCCGTCTGTTTTCTCTCAATGAGAAGGGTGAACTGGATGCCATCTCCCAAATTCCAGTCGTTTGCGAATATCAAGACGTCTTTCCAGAAGAGCTTCCAGGAATGCCTCCGCACCGGCCAGTTGAATTCGTCATCGATCTTGAGCCTGGCACGGAACCGGTTTGCAAGCGTCCTTACAAGCTCGGACCTGAAGAGTTGAAGGAGCTGAAGAAGCAACTCGATATTCAAGAGCGAATGGGTCTTATCCGACCTAGTTCTTCTTCGTGGGGTTGTGGAGTTCTTTTTGTGAAGAAGAAGGATGGAACGGACCGACTTTGTGTTGACTACCGTCCATTGAACAAGAAGACTATCAAGAACAAATACCCACTTCCCAACATCAACAAGCTGTTCGAACAACTCAAAGGTGCCCAAGTATTCTCCAAGCTTGATCTCCGTATGGGTTATCACCAGATTCGGATCCGTGAGCAAGATATTCCCAAGACGGCTTTCAGGATAAGCTATGGTTCATATGAATACACTATCATGTCTTTTGGCCTCGTCAACTCTCCTCCGACTTTATCTCACATGATGAACTTCATCTTCAACGCCTACACAAATGACTTCGTTTTGGTCTATCTCGATGACATTCTGGTCTTTTCGAAGAACAAGGAAGATCATGCCAAGCACTTGCGTTTGGTGCTCAATAAGCTCAGGGAACATCAGTTCTATGCCAAGTTCTCAAAGTGCGAGTTTTGGCTCGATGAGGTTCTTTATCTTGGGCATATCATCTCTGCCAAGGGCATTGCGGTGAATCCTGAGAAGGTGTCTGCAATTGTGAATTGGGAACCACCTCAGAACGTGAAGCAACTCCGTAGCTTTCTCGGTCTCGCAAGCTATTGTCGAAGGTTCGTTGAGAACTTTTCTAAGATCGCGAAGCCTCTTTCAAACCTTCTCCAGAAGCACGTCAAGTACGTTTGGTATCCGGAATGTGACATCGCTTTCAACACTTTGAAAGAGAAATTGGTCACTACTCCAGTTTTGACTCCTCCCGATGAATCCAAACCGTTCGAGGTCTTCTGTGATACCTCTCTTCAAGGTCTTGGTGCAGTGTTGATGCAAGAGAAGAAAGTTGTGGCTTATACCTCTCGGCAGTTGAAGCCCAACGAGAAGAACTACCCCACTCATGACCTCGAGTTGGCGGTAGTTGTGCATGCTCTTTTGACTTGGAGACATCTCTTATTGGGAAGAAAAGTGGACATCTTCACTGACCACAAGAGTCTCAAGTACATCTTGACTCAGCCTAATCTCAACCTCAGGCAGACTCGCTGGGTCGAAATGATTCAAGAGTATAATCCAAGTATCGAGTATACTCCAGGCAAGGCCAATGTGATTGCTGAGGCATTGAGCAGGAAAGCGTACTGCAACAGTCTGATTCTCAAGCCTTATCAACCCGAGCTTTGTGAAGCTTTCCGCAAACTTAATCTGCAAGTTGTTCCTCAAGGTTTCCTCGCCAACCTTCAAGTCTCTCCTACCTTGGAAGACCAGATTTGCGAGGCTCAACTTCTTGATGCTATGGTGAAGAAGGTCAAGATTGGGATTTCCAAGAGCCAACCCAAGTACAAGTGCTACCGCCTTGATGACAAGGATACTCTCTTCTTCGAGGATCGTATTGTTGTGCCCAAAGGTGACCTTCGTAAAGTGATCATGAATGAGGCTCACAATTCACTCCTCTCCATCCACCCTGGGAGCACGAAGATGTATTAGGACCTCAAGCAGGGTTATTGGTGGACTCGAATGAAGCGCGAGATTGCTCAGTTCGTGAATGAGTGTGATGTCTGCAGAAGAGTGAAGGCAGAACACCAAAGGCCAGCTGGTCTCCTCCAACCTCTTGCCATTCCAGAATGGAAGTTTGACCACATCGAGATGGACTTCGTGACTGGGTTTCCAAAGTCCAAATGTGGCAATGATGCTATATTCGTTGCCATCGACAAACTCACTAAAGTGGCTCACTTTCTGCCTATCAAAGAGTCAATCACTGCAGCTCAATTGGCGGAGCTTTATACCTCTCGTATTGTCTCTCTGCACGGTATTCCACAGGTGATCTCTTCAGACCGTGGCAGCATCTTTACCTCCAAGTTTTGGAATTCTTTTCAGAAGGCCATGGGCACCAACCTCCGCTTCAGCACAGCTTTCCATCCTCAAATTAGCGGTCAAGTCGAGCGTGTCAATCAGTTTCTTGAAGATATACTCAGGGCTTGTGTGATCTCCTTTGGCATGAAGTGGGAGGATTGTCTTCCATATGCTGAATTCTCCTACAACAACAGTTTTCAAGCCAGCTCGGGTAAGGCCCCATTCGAAATTTTGTATGGCAGGAAGTGCCGTACTCCACTCAACTGGTTTGAAACCGGTGAACGTCAACTTCTTGGAAATGACTTAATCACAGAGGCAGAGGAAATGTGCAAAGTCATGTGATAACCTCAAAGCAGCGCAATCGCGCCAGAAGAGCTACTATGATAGTAAGCATCGTGATTTGGCTTTCGAGATCGGAGATCATGTTTACCTCCGCGTCTCTCCAATGAAAGGTACTCGTCGCTTCGGTATCAAAGGGAAGCTTGCCCCTAGATACGTGGGTCCTTTCAAGATCATCAGCAAAGAGGCGATCTCGCCTATCAACTCGACCTTCCTTCAAACTTTGCAAATGTGCACGACGTGTTCCATGTCTCTCAGCTCCGCAAGTGCTTCAAGACTCCTGACCGCACCGTCAACTTTGAAGACATTGAGCTCCAAGAAGATCTCTCTTATCGTGAGCACCACGTTGCTATTCTTGAAGAGACCGAATGCAAGACTCGCAATAAGTCAATCAAATTCCTCAAAGTCAAGTGCTCACACCATTCTGACCATGAAGCCACCTGGGAACGCGAGGATCACCTTCGTTCTGAGTACCCAGCGTTCTTCTAGTCCTAGATCTCGGGACGAGATCCTTTCGTAGTGGTGGAGTGTTGTAACACCCCGGATGTAATTTACCTAATATGTACTCCAACTCTTGCCGTTTCCGGCGCTAAGTTATTTTATTTTCCTCGGGTTTGGGTTTTTGTCTCCGTGTGTTGTTGTCATTGTCATGCATCTCATATCATGTCATCATGTGCATTGCATTTGCATACGTGTTCGTCTCATGCATCCGAGCATTTCCCCGTTGTCCGTTTTGCATTCCGGCGCTTCTATCTCCTCTGGTGGTCCTTTCTACCTTCTTTTCGTGTGTGGGGATTAAACATTTCCGGATTGGACCGAGACTTGCCAAGCGGCCTTGGTTTACTACCGGTAGACCGCCTGCAAGTTTCGTACCATTTGGACTTCGTTTGATGCTCCAACGGTTAACCGAGGGACCGAGAAGGCCTCGTGTGTGTTGCAGCCCAACACCCTTCCAATTTGGCCCAAAACCCACCAAAACCCTCTCCATCATCTAGAGTGTTCGATCACGATCGCGTGGCCGAAAACCGCACCTCATTTGGACTCTCCTAGCTCCTCCTATGTCTATATATAGCCCCCCTCCGAAATTCACGTTTCCTTCTTCCCCCGTAACCCTAGATCCACCCCTCTCTGCGCGGCCGGACACGTCCGCTGGCCGCCAGACAGCGTCCGCCGCCGCCCGCAGCGAATCGTAGTGCGCCAAGTGGCGTTGCGCCCACTTCCCTGCCGCCAGGCCCGCCGACTCGGAGCAGGCCCGCCCGCGCTGCGCCCGGGCCAG